>NC_140477.1:20677591-21384257 GCF_051167445.1 Perissodus microlepis | reverse complement strand
AGCTGCATTGGGGTTTTTTATGCCCACCAGGGGGCGACCCTTGCGGTTGGATAGAAGTGTAGAGGCTCAGTTTCTCTCTGACTTCAGTCCTTTTCTTGGCTCAGTTGCTAGCTCTGTATCTTTTTGCTTAAACCACAGAGAAACTCATGTTATCTGTAAATATCTGTAAATGAGGACAAATGTGCAAAATGACACTAGTATTTGAATATAGTCTCACGGAGAGAACATTAAACCTCCTTCAGAGACAGTAAACATGTTTTTCGTCTTGCAGCTGGCAGGAACCGGCGTGCTCGCTGTGGGACTCTGGCTGCGTTTTGACTCCAGGACGGCAGGACTGTTCGAAGGGGAGGAGTCGCCCTCTGTCTTCTTTACGGGTAAGGCCTCTGCTGGTTAAACCCTGGATGCAAAACACTTACATGGAAACAAAAGACCATGAAGGAGAATAACCTTGAGGATGGCAAGAACCCTTTATAGAGCAGAGGTGAAGCATCTTAATCGCAGCAGCTTCACTTTTACATTTTTGGATATCTCACAACCATAAACCACAAAATAACAAAAAGAACATACAAAGATTCAAAGTGCACAGAAAGACGGGGAAATGATCAGCTCCTACTCCACTATCATGGTCTTTGAACCTGCCATGGAGTGATGGTGGTGGTGGGTGTTGTTGTAATTACAGCTGACGTGTCTGTAGTGTAGCTTTGACGCACATTACGAGTCTGTTAGTTTTATCATGCTGTCCTATCAATGTGAAGTCTCACACTGCTCATTTCACTCCAACCAGCAAAAACCGTGCCGAATAATCTGCAGCTGAAAATAGTCTCCAGTAACCACTTCGTCCTGTTTATTAACAACCACAGCGTTGTTTCTAGAATGAAATCTTTATATTTGTGGAGGAAGTCATAATTTCAAATTAAATGCACTACAGCTGCATTTAGCTCTGTGGGGCTCTGGACGTGGATATAACCTGACCTCAGAGAGGCGGGGCACTCGGAGGGCAGCTGAGGCCAAAGTTGGTCCACAGCGAGGCGGCTCGTCCAACCCGGCAGATCCCTCCACACATAGCGCTCATTCTTCCCGGCGCACAGGGACTCCTTTGTTCTCAGACTTCTGTATTCCCGGAGGAACTGTCCCACCCTCCCGTCTTTGTGCGTCGCATCCATCAAACTGATAAGAGAAGTGGGCAGAGAGGAGACGGGGGACGGGCCTGACATGACAAACATCTTAATAACGGCTTTGGAGGAGTATTTGTGTGTGTGTGTGGCTCATGCGCTCACTGTTGTTGTTATCCGACAGCCTGTTTATGATTCATCCTCATGAAGTCACCGTTGAAGTGTCAAATCATCGCTCTAAATCTCCCTGCAGCTGATTCCCACTCACCAGATCGTGACTGAAGGTGTTTTTGATAAATAACTCCTCATTAAAAACAGCTTCTGGTGCCTCTCAGGCCTTCGTGTCTGTTCGAATCAGAGCGGCAGCAGCTCTATGAGCCAGAATGCAAATCACTGATGTACATTTACATTTTTAAAAGGCTTGAGCAGGTAAATCAGGGCTGATTTCCAATCAGCCTTCCACATGCACCTGTACACTCACTGACACCTTATTAGAAACAAAGCATGGGTTCTGTTAGAGTTGATGCTTTTGAGATTGTCATTTGTGCTAAGATATACAGACATGGACAAAATTGTTGGTACCCTTTGGTCAATGAAAGAAAAACTCACAATGGTCACAGAAATAACTTCAATCTGATAAAAGTAATAATAAATTAAAACCAATGAAAGTCAGACATTGCTTTTCAACCATGCTTCAATTGAATTATTAAAAAAATAAATGCATGAAACAGGTCTGGAAAAAATGATGGTACCCCTAGAAAAGAATGAAAATAATGTGACCAAAGGGACATGTTAATCCAAGGTGTGTCCACTAATCAGCATCACAGGTGTCTACAATCTTGTAATCAGTCAGTGGGCCTATATATGGGACTCCAGGTAGTCACTGTGTTGTTTGGTGACATGGTGTGTACCACACTCAACATGGACCAGAGAAAGCGAAGGAAAGAGTTGTCTCAGGAGATTAGAAAGAAAATCATAGAGACAAGCATGTTAAAGGTAAAGGCTATAAGACCATCTCCAAGCAGTTAGATGTTCCTGTGACTACAATTTAGGGCTGGGTATCGTCACTGATTTCTAGAATTGATTCGATTCCGATTCACAAGGTCCCAAATCGATTCGATTTGCCTCAGTCAGGAATATTAAAATTCTGATCACGTATCAGTACATTTCCATATTTTTATATCTATCAAAAGAAAGCTGACACTTGAGACTTTATCGAAGGTGTAAGCATCACAGCAGATGCCTTTGTGTCAAAGTAACTGAGGATAAAACATAGAAAAACATGGTGATTTTCCTGGCCTGGGATTTTATAGCAGATAACCTTAAAAATATTCTGCAGTAGATCAAAAATGAAAGAGTCATTAATCAACATATGAACATTACCTGATGCTGCTGAAGTGAAGCAAAGTTACAGCGGTTTTATTAGTGACACAGCTAAGCATTTTGCAATTTTGCATAATTTAAAAAAGTTTACATTTGTTCAGTATTGAACAGCAGAAATTAGGCTTTCTTTTGATTTTTTTTTTTTTTTTTTTTTTTTTTTTTTTTTTTTTATCGTGGCGGAAGCAAAACTAAGAGTGAATTTGTGACGATGTTTATGTGACGCAATACTATGTTTACGCCCTTTTTACAGAATCCGCGTACCTGCGCTCATTTACTGTTTTAGTTATTTGGTGGTTGTTGAAATTTTGTGAGGTTTAATCTGAGATTCTGGATTTTAATGAATCGATATCATGTTATCCAAGCTAGAATTGATTTTAATCGATAAATCAATAATCAAAACCCACCCCTACTACAGTTGCACATGTTATTCAGAATTTAAGATCCATGGGACTGTAGCCAACCTCCCTGGACGTGGCCGCAGGATGAAAATTGATGACAGATCAAAGAGACGGATAATCCGAAAGGTAACAAAAGAGCCCAGAAAGACTTTTAAAGAGATCCAAGCTGAACTTCATGCTCAAGGAACATCAGTGTCAGATCGCACCATACGTCGTTGTTTGAGCCAAAGTGGACTCCATGGGAGACAACCAAGGAAGACCCCATTGTTGAAAACAAATCATAAAAAAGCCAGACTGGAATAAGCCAAACTACATGTTGACAAGCCACAAAGCTTCTGGGAGAATGTCCTGTGGACAGATAAGACAAAAACTGAACTTTTTGCCAAGCCATATCAGCTCTATGTTCACAGACAGAAAATGAAGCATATCTAGAAAAGAACACTGTCCCTACTGTGAAACATGGAGGAGGCTTTGTTATGTTCTGGGGCTGCTTTGCTGCATCTGGTACAGGGTGTCTTGAATCTGTGCAGGGTACAATGAAATCTCAAGACTATCAAGGGATTATAGAGAGAAATGTGCTGGCCAGTGTCAGAAAGCTTGGTCTCAGTCACAGTCATGGGTCTTGCAACAGGACAATGACCCAAAACACTCAGCTAAAAACACCCAAGAATGGCTAAAAGGGAAACATTGGACTATTTTAAAGTGGCCTTCTATGAGCCCTGACCTCAATCCTATTGAGCATCTTTGGAAGGAGCTGAAACATGCTGTCTAGAAAAGGCGCCCTTCAAACCGGAAACAACTGGAGCAGTTTGCTCATGAGGAGTGGACCATAATACCTCCTGAGTGGTGCAGAAGTCTCATTGACAGTTACAGGAATCGTAATGAAAGGCTGTGCAACAAAATATTAATTTGTGGGTACCATCATTTTTGTCCAGGCCTGTTCCATGCATTTATTTTTTAAATAATTCTATTGAAGCATGGTTGAAAAGCAATGTCTGACTTTCATTGGTTAACATTTATAGAATTTTTATTTATTATTACTTTTGTCAGATTAAAGTTATTTCTGTGACCATTGTGAGTTTTTCTTTCATTGACCGAAGGGTACCAACAATTTTGCTTGTGTGTGTGTGCTGATAAAATGTTTCTCGTTATTAGGTTTTATGCTTCAACGTAAAGTAAGTAAGCAGCCTCGTCGCTTCTGCTTTTTACACGTTAGTCCATTGAAAGGTCGCAAACTGTACGGGGTGCGACTGGTTGATAAGAAGTCATGCCTTGTATGGTATGGCGAGGGGCCACACACACGCACAGACAGACACACTCGCTCAGATACGCTTGCATTAAACTGTCACGTGGATAACTGAAATTCTTAATCCTTTAATTTTTTTTAAAATCTGTGTCAACAACAAGCCTAAGAATGGAGCATCAAGTTCTAATGTTAAACTGTTGAATTGAATATCAAAGAGTGAATCGCATCCCATTTAACAAAACAAAACAAAAAAATGAAATGACTAACAGTAACTTTGAACCAGGTGGTGCTGATATCACTGAGGTTGAGATCATGTGCATAAGTTTTAATTTAATCGTGTCTCCTTTGTTTGCAACTGGCCTTGGGAACTTAAAGGCAGAGGTGACCCCAGAATGCTTGTTTCCTCTGGCCCATCTGAATGTTTTGTTGCAGGCGTGTACATCCTGATTGCAGCAGGGGCTCTGATGATGGTGGTGGGTTTCCTGGGATGCTGCGGAGCCATCAAAGAGTCGCCTTGCATGCTGGGACTGGTGAGTGATTTCTTTTGTGTTTTACTTCTCCACATTACATTAAAGACTGGTGACTTTGCTGTGAATCATGAATTCATGCTCAGATTTTTCAGTTGGCACATTTCACAGAGATGTTTGGGCTGTAATCACACCGATCACCAGGAAAGGCTCCTCAATTTCACCACAAGCGTGTTGGCTGCTACAGCTCCATCGGTGTGATGTGACTGTTGGTGGCGATTCGCTGTTATGTTTTTACAAAATGTTTTTGTCTTGCGATTGAAATGGTCATATGAAATTGGTGAATGTGATCACATCTACTCTGAGCCGTCATTTTAAATATTAAATAGCTTTAGTTTTAACTTACATTTCAGGTCATCTCTTCCTTAGTCATCTGTTATTTGAGCTCTGTGCACAGAAAAGGTGAACAGCAGAGCTGGTGCACAACAACTTAAGTGTTGATGTTATGTTCACCACACATAAATCTATGGTTTTTACCACTGGTTGAGGAAACTTTGGACAAAAGTGACAGATAAAAGTAAAAACCCACTCCGAGTTTCCTTTCAGGACTGATAACTAAATAAAATCATGTCTACACTCCAAATCTTCTTCTTGTTTTCCGGTTTAGTTCTTCTTCTTCCTGCTTCTCATCTTCGCTGCAGAAGTGGCTGCCGGGATCTGGGGTCTTTCCAACAGCGACCGGGTAACTAACTCTCCCCATCTGTCTCTCGCATGCATGCACACATTCTTTGTTGATTGACAGGTGTGTTAACTTTGTCCGTGTGTCTTCAGGTGGTGGAGGACATCACAGAGTTTTATAAACAGACTTACGCCAACTACAAGGACACCAAACAACCAGCGCTGAAGGAGACCCTCCGTCTCATCCACTTTGGAGTGAGAACACACACCCGGACACCTTTTATGCAACTTGTTTCCTTATTTTGAAACCGAACACATGGCTCTCTCAGATGACTGCCTAACTTGTGTGGGCTATTTCCCCCCCCCTTGCAGCTCGACTGCTGCGGTCCAACAGGAACAGTGATCGATGCTGCCAGAGATATCTGCCCCAAGCAGGAAGGGCTGGAGGTCCTCGTCACCAAGGTAAGGCAGACTGCAACAAAAGGGAGATGACCTCTCATGTCACATCATGTAAATTTTTACTTAAACATTTTAAGATCTAAGAGATTTGTACTAAAAAGTGCTACAGCTAACATTTTTCTCTAGGGTATTCTGGCTTTGTAGAAATCAAGCTCACATTTGCATCAGACATTTGGTTTAAAATAAGATGTGGAGCTCACACCTGTTTTTGCTGTTTTTGCTTCACTGTCCTGCTTCCCTCCTGCAGAGCTGTCCCGCTGCTATTGACGAGGTGTTTAACAACAAGCTGCACATCATTGGTGGAGTCGGCATTGGCATTGGAGTCATTATGGTGAGTCTGCCACTAATGCACATGTACTGAAACCTTAAGTAAAGCTATCATATGGTTGTTAAATTGGCACAAAGCCTAGAAGTGGTAATAAATGAAATGAAATCCTCCTTTTTTCTTTTTTTCTTTTTTTAAATGTGTCAGGACAGCTGGTTTAGAAAAAGCCAAGTGTCTCATTGTTCTAGTAGTGGGTCTGACTCGTGATTTATTTATTAAAAACAAAGCCAATTCACAAATGTTGTAAACCTGGCCCCAGTAGGGGTGACATCTGTGGTTGCAAAGACACTTTTTATATGTGTAGAAATCTATGAAAAATGACATTACTACTTACTTCATATATGACATCAATAAACACTTTACTGGTGAGTTTATGGCTCAGTCATGAGTACAGAATGCTAAATATGAAGTCTGATGATGACTAGCTATGATTTTTATTGGCTAGCTACCAAACGATGTGGTAGTTTCACACTAACTAGACATTCTACTTGGTTTGGCCCCTGAAATTTGACTGGCCTGCCCTGATGCCACCAAAAAAAATCAATCCCCAAGGACTATTTTCTTTCATAGAAGAACAAGAAAAATATTAAATATTTACATTCAAGAAGGTGGAATTATTAATATTTTTTTTCAGGGTTGGTCCATTTTTTATCATAGAAAATATTTAAAATGAACTTATCAAGATTGTGACATTTTAAATAACCAAAATACACAATTATGGAAACTTTGACACTTTTGTAAACAGTGTGGTTTATTTCTTAATGCCACATTCCTGTGTCCTGTGACTCTCTGCAGATCTTCGGGATGATCTTCAGCATGATGCTCTGCTGTGCCATTAAAAGGTCTAGGGACTATGTGTAAAAACCCATGAAACGCCGTCCACCTTTAACTCTGCTGCTGCTTCAAATCATTTAAGTAAGAATAACAACATTTGTCCCTCCATGTGCTGCTTGGGTCCATACAGGATGGCCTCGTCGACCTGTGAGAGTATGGCTCCTTTTCAATGACGCCTCTTTAACTTCTCCACTCTGTGGGGTCTGCAGCGAGTTATTTATACCCAAAGTAACCTGATAAGTGATAACTGATACAATCTTTTAAATCAAAAACCTACTTTTCATAATAGGACAGGTTTGAGCATATGCAGGTGAAAGGAGACTTTTGCAACTCTGCTGCCCCCTGGTGGACGCCCCATTTTCTTTAAATCCTTTCTTTTTAAGTTATGTTTACAAAATCTGCTAAACGTTTGAGCTAACAGGGTTTTTGCAGCTAAATGAATGTTAATGACCCATGTTTTATTTTAAAGCTGCGTGTTAAAAGCTTTGATTATTTTTATTTTATAAGTTTTATGCAAATGATTTAATGATTGCAGTTCATGTCTTTAAGATGTCAAATAAATGAACTAAAACAAAGATTTGTCTTAAATGGAGTGTTTGCTTTGAGTGCTAAAGGGGTACAATACAGTCAAATGTACAAATGTTAAAATTGCATTAATGTTTTCCTAACATACTCTAAAAAATTAAAAATGAGATTAATGGGTTATTCAATTTTATTTTTTATTTTTTTAAATATAAGGTTTGGCTAACACTTGTGTACAATTGAATAAAAAATTACATTAAAAAATAACGAATAAAACAATTATCTGGACTTGAATTTTTGTATTTCTGTAGGGGCAATGCACAGTGGGAGATGTGTGTTAAACTACATGGTAATACTGAAAAAATGTGACCATCAATCCAAAATTACGTTTTAAATTTGATTTTATTTACAAAAAAAATGAGGCATTAAAAGTAACTTTACCCATACATGTGGTAGAAATAAGAAAATATTTCTGAGCTGGTTCAGAATTTTAAATATTTCATCAATCTCAAGATTTCTGCTCTTTTGTCAAGTATTTTTTTTCTAGCAGGGGGAAAAAACCCCAAACTACACTACAGACTGTTTTCGAAAACCATAACACGCGTGTTGATAAACAGGTGGCAACAAAAAAGGGTTACTATTCACATTTTAAACGCTAGAAATCATAATTTCTTTTGTTTTAATTTTTTTTTTTCCCCAAACAAAAATAAAAACAGACAGCCCAGCAGTGAGGTTTAGTTATACTCCCATTTCCTCACTGTGACTATTAAAAAGAAATACACATGCTTTGTAAAACAAAATCTGATTTAAAAAAAAAAATTGTTTGAGATATGATGCAAATTTTTACTGAGCATTACACCAGAGAATTGAACCCAGTTAGCTTAGCATAAAGACTGGTCACAGCTTTATCCAAAGGTAACAAAATCAATTCTAATGCTAACACACGGTACAAATGAGATGTTAATTAGTATCCAGTCTCCGTACCAAGTTAAACTTTTAACTCTATGCAATCTCATTCCACCCGAAAAAGTGGATTGATATAGTTAAGATGACAGTGAATATGTCATAAAAAAGTAGAAACAAAAGCAAGAAGACATTGTATTAAAAATGCTGTTTGACTCAATTTTCATGTTCAGGATAGATGAAGAGGAATGCATTATACCAACAACTGTCCTCACAATGCATTGCATCATCCATGGTCCCCACAAAGCTAACTGTACAAGTACAGGTGTGTGTATGTGTAAATTATTCATCCCAGGTGAAGTCATATGGCTGGAAGTCATCTCTCAGCTGTTTGCAGCTCTCTTCCTCCTCCTCTTTGCTTTGTTTACACTCTTTCCAGTCGGCTCGAGTCGGGATGTTTAGCACCGCCTCACTGGCCAGAACCTCCCTACGCACGCACACAAAAACAAAAACCCCCACACCGTTACTGTGACACTGACATTATTCTCCCGCAGTGCAATTCTGACCTCCCATCAAGTTTTTTCCCTAAAATTTCATGACTGACATTTTGGAAACAGCAATTTGTCATTTTTAGATCAGTGCATATTTATGTGAACAAAACACATTAACAGTGTGCAGAATTATTGGTAATAATTATTTACCAATATTACTGAATAACATGAGACTAAAAAATAATTTTCTGCCAACCAAAGCATCTTTTCCCAGGTTTGTAGGTATGTTTGTATATACATAATGGGTAATGGTAAGTCCTGACTGTCCAGCTCTCTGGCGCCCCCTGTGGAGGCTTTTGTTTTTACACTTTCTGATATAACGTAATTTTTCTGATGACGTTTTGATAATTCTGTTATTTTATAGAGAACCCAGGTATAAACAGAATGACCTGCTTTCTCTTTTTATTTTAATAATCTAATCCAAATGTGATTTAAAAACACATCTGGACAACATTTGCATTTATACACAACATTTCATAAGAAACAGTTTTATTTTAGCTTTAAAAGATGACACTGACAGTGCTGAAATTTTATGAGGCTCTTCTTTATATTTACAGGTAAA
Organism: Perissodus microlepis; assembly: GCF_051167445.1. Classification (NCBI taxonomy): domain Eukaryota; kingdom Metazoa; phylum Chordata; class Actinopteri; order Cichliformes; family Cichlidae; genus Perissodus; species Perissodus microlepis. Next base: position 21,374,817 of record NC_140477.1, on the reverse strand, counting down.
CAAAGGGTGTTTAATGGGGACTGATGCTCACCTTCCAAACTGCAGAGGAAAATGTTTTTGAATGCGGTAGAAGAGCTTCTCCCCCGAGTCCAACTCTACATAGAAATATGGAGTCCCTGGAGGAGCAATCTGAACACACACACGTTTAATTCAGCTTTTCAAATAGATGTTAAAAATCCCAGAATAGCCAAACCACTGTACTCCAGGTGTGTTTACGGGTACCTGCTTGAGGTCAGTGTGTTCAGGAATCTCCATCATCTCCATCTGTTGCTCCTGAGCCTGGACCATGAACGCCTCCTTGATGTCCTCTGTGGCACAGCGGTTCAACGGCACCGGCACAACCTGAATGACAATAATAACAAGAAGATGATAAATAAACTGATCAGCAAATGTGGCAGTATATAAAAAATCGTTTTACGTTTCTCTTCCTGCGCTTGGATCACAGGAATCACACTCTAAATAAAGATACAAGGAGTTTAAATGTGCTAATTTATTGCCCAAGTGTGACCGACTTTGTGAATAACTGGCTTCTTGTATGTCAGTGATAGCAGACTTAAAAAATATTTATCTAATTCTACGCTCAATCTCAAATCATTTTAGCAGCTTTGCATAAAGTGCACAAGTTTACCACATCTTTGTTGACCTTTTTATTGTTTTAGTTTGTGTTACTTCATCATTTATTACAGTGAAATATCTTGTGTACCTCCATAATCAAATTTAAAATACAAAAGCAAAAAAAACAATTTATTAAAAAATAGAATTATGAAGCTTTAGCTAGTTATTTTAGATTAAAAGTGGCACAAATGAAACACTCAACTTTTATCATTCTTTTCTTTTCTTCTCAAATTTTGAAATGATAAAACCAAATATGTAAAATTTTGCACTCTATAAAGTGAAAAATATGACTTTTTACACTTCTACACACTGCATCTGTCAAAATTAGAAAATATTCACCTTACAGTATCATTAAAAAACAATACGAATAACACTGAATTAAAACATGTTTTCTTGGTCGTGTTTCTACCTGCAGCTGCAGATGCTGGCTCCTGTAGTTCCTCTCAAACAGCACACAGCGCTCTCCTTTGCTCTTGTAGAACTTCCTCAGGGCTGACTTGTACTTCTCCATCTCCTCCACCACCTCCGAGCTCAAGTCCACCACCGACTGGTAGTGTCCGATGGGGAGGATCAGCAAATGGCGAGGAGTCAAACCGCCTTTGGCCAGCGCGAGGTAACACTGCAGAACAAATCATCCTCACTCGGCTCTAACGCTTTTATGTGAAGTCTCGAAGGAGCTTCTGTGATGTGGATTTATGAACAGCATGAACTCACGTGTGTTCCTATGCTGATGACGAGGTGTTTCTCCACCTGAGGGCTGGCCAGACAGAACCAGCATGGACCCGAGGGCTGAGCTGCACACAGAAAAACAAATTATCTGTGTAACCTCACAAAACCACACTAACTAATGAGTTCTTTCTTAAACCAGATCTAAACAGAGTGTGGTTGGACTTACGGTGCCGGCGGGGCTGCTTGGGCTGCCCCTGATGATGCTGCTGGTCTCGCCCTCGCCCATCTCCATCAGAGTGCCTCTTCCTGCCGTGGCCCCGAGAGCCTCCACCCTGCTTCTTGCTCAGGTCGAAGAAGTACTGATTGGCTGGCTCCTGGCACACATACAACAACATTTTGTACTTTAAAACCTCAAATACACATTCAAAGGTGATTTAGATAAGAGTCAAGGTGAATTCTAGTGACTGTGAATCTCCACAGAGGACTCCAAACAAACCTCCTCCTCTGTGGCGCTGAAGGCCGTCTTTTGTGTGTCCATCTTGTCTTTCGTGGGGCATCTGTACGGGTTTTCTGTGACATCTTGCGGTTGCTTCACAAGCTCTGCGGGGTCCATGGTCTTCATGGGGATTATGTTGAAGGCGTACAGATACTGCAGACAGAAAGAAGGTTTTCACTTGTCATGACACATCTGGAGAATTTTCCACAGCAGGAACCTTTTAGCACAGATCTGCTCTGTTACCTGCATTTCCTGCAGGAGAACCAGGGTCTAAATTAGAGTTTTAAAATAACAGGGAGAGTCTAAATTTAGTTCAGCTGAATTGGCTATTAGGGCTTCCTGTTTGCACTGGATTCATGCACAGACAACAATCACTGGATTCATTGGTCAGTGAAGAAAACTTTAACTTCTCTGTGGTTTCTAAGCATTTTTTAAGGACTTTATTAATCACAGATTTTGATGTTTTCCTACCTTTTAAGAAAACCTTGACACAAAGTTTTAATAAATGCAGCTATGCACATAATCTCCATGTAACTGATTCTTTGTCTTGCAGGGAAACGCACCTTCTTCTTGGCGGGGTTGTTGACGGCCGCCAGAGCGATGAAGCGGCTGACGTGTTGAGCATTTTCTTGAAGAACAATGTGATTCCTGCCGATAGACACAGTGAAAGATGGGAGTAACGTAAAACAAGAACCAAACAGTTGCTTCGAATCAATCTGACTTCTGCCAGGGGAGTCACCCCCTACTGGCCAATCAAAATAATGCAAGTTTAAGGCTCTTTGATATCCAGAAGAAATTAATTAACAGGGTCATCAGTGAGCTCCCTCACCGCTCTGCAGCTTACCTGTATGGGAGTCTTTCATAGTGAGCGCCCTCTAGTGCTGCAAAGTGGTATCGTGGTTTCAGTTTGTCTGCGAGGCTGGCTATCGAGTTGCTTCCACAAAGTTTTGTGTTCACTTCCTGCCGAACAGAGTTCAGAAGAATCCATTCAGCATCTCGTGGGGTCAGAGGCAGTAAAATTAAAGCAGCATAGACGTCTTCATTACCGGGTTGTTTGCGTAGTGCCACACTCCTCGGGGCCACTGCGATGTCAGCAGGATGTCAACACCTTTAAATTTGGAGCTGCTGGTCAGAGGAGTCATGAGGGCCACCAGATCTTTGGAGGTGAAGCAATGAGCCGGCGCCGGTTCCTGCCGGGCTTCCTGACCGCTGACATAGGCGATCTGCAGTCCCGACACGCCGGTAAACACACCACGCCGGCCTGTAACGCACAGATGAGAGCACTGAGTCACATGTTGGTTTCATGTTTTTATTAAAAGGTCATGAATATGTGTGATCGCTTACCGAGATATGTGATGTTTTCAGCAAGCTCACAGCCATCGGCGTTTGGGAAATTCTTTACCGTTTCCTGGCTTGCTGCTCCGAGGATGTAAGTGTGGATGGGAGCTGAGGAGGCACAAAGGAAAAAAAAAAAAAAAAAAAAAAAAAGAGGCTTTTGAGTTTCCTCAGAAAAAGCCAAAAAACATGCTTGCTTTCAGCATGAACATAGGAGGCGCTGTTGAGTTCTTATGCAATTCTATTAATGTAACAGCGCCCCCTGTGGTCAAAAGCAACAATAAAGATGAGCATCTGCCTGGATGTTCCAGATTTTTTCACCTTTCTTGGCTCCGGTTTTGTACAGCTGCCACTCGGCTTCAGCTTCTGGCGTCGTTCCAAAAAACTCTCCAACACACAGCAGCAACTGGTGGAAAACAGATGTGAAAATCACCACAACTTAAAGACGATTACATATTGTTTTAATATGATAACTTAACACACAGTTCTATACAATGATGTACCAGGTCATTGAAGATAACAAGAAAACATTTAAGGGGATGGATGGGGGAAAACTTAGATGGAAAAAAAAAAGAATAAAAAGTTTCATGAGAAACAAAATGAGATATTTACCAGAAAAAGTCTGTAAGGACAAGTCTATAAACAAGTGTGTGTTGAAAAAAAATAAACCGGTTGATTTAGAAGAAAAAAAGCAAAATTGCCAGAAAAAAAGAGAAACATCTGACAAATTCATGTAAAAGCAACTGACAAACTTACAGAGGAAAACTGGTAAAAGAATAGAAAATGGCAAATTTCTAAGAAAAAGCTTACTGTAAAAAAGGCAAGTCTATGTGGAAAAAGGACATGTATGAGGAAAAACAAATTATGATAAAAATGTAATAAATTAAAATAATTTTTAAAAAAGAAAAGCATTTAAAATAAAATTATGGCTACTATAACAAGAAAAAAAACTGTCAAATTTACATTTAAAAAAAACTAAACAGAAATAAAAACCCACAAATCATTAAAAAAAATTAAATGATAACTGGATAATGTCACGCATCTGACTCACATCAAACTGCCCAGTCTTCTTCTGGATGGCCTGGACTCGGTTGAACAAAGCGTTCAGACGGCCTTCAACGTCCCCACACGCCAAACTAGAAACACGCATGTTTTAATATTTTAACAATCTAGACAATTCATAGATGATTTCCTCTGGAAAACATCAGACAGTCTCCAAACACCTGTTGTGTTTTTGGGACTTGAATGATGCCTTACTCATTGGTAAAGTTGGACACTGAAACATCAATAGCACAAAGTGCCTCTTACATTAAAATAAAATAAATCAACAGAATTCATGGATATCATTCTGTTTAATTAAAATGACGTTAATATATTCTGGTAAAGTGCAGATTTTTCACCACAAACTGCAAACATCAAACATGCCTCTACGTCACATGGTATGACGTAAATAAATGTGGAGACTGTTTAATGCAACCTTGAATCATGCAAGTTTTTAACGAGGTTCTGTATATTTCAGTGTAATACATTATGCCGAAATAAAAGTGATGACCTCATATATTTTCAAACCTTTAAACAGATTTTACATTAGGCGGACGGCTTTAGAACCTATCCTGGGGGTGGATATGTATGCCGTATTTTTCGCGTATTTAGAACATATAAATCTGAAATTTGTTTTAAGTCTGAAGAGAGTGGTCACATTTTTGCATCTAAGCAGTTCCGAAAAAGTCAACAATTACAAGACCCTGACCCGGTGAGGTTTACACGCCTGTTAATGGAAGGGTTTTCATATTTTTCTTTTATCAACGTGTTTGTATTAGAAACGGAGATCCTCTAACATCATAGCTGAAACAACATAATCAACATGGACAACATAAACAGCATCGATTTAACCAGAAGCTACATTTAACCGGACGCTGCGTCCTGTGTTCACTGAGCAGACTTACACTCTGAGCGGCTGCTCATCCATGTCTCTGAGCAGATTTTTACTCTAAATCTTAAAATGTGCGGATTTGGATTTTAGCAGCTTCCATTAATCGCCCGTCGCTAGTAACTGTCCGACTAAAACAAAGGCAGAACTATTTGTAATTTACGAAGCGGGAGTAGCTGACGTACACGCGGCTGCGCGAGACACACTAAGAAAGACAAACATTTATTAAATTAAAATTGATAATTTTAATTTCTAAAAACTACAAGAGAAGTAGCTCAAACAGTAAGAAATATTTCATGTGGCTACCCGGACAGATTTCAGTGCGGAAATAGTTGTTGCCAGGTTTGATTTGAGTGGTTTGAAGAAGCTGCCGTGTTTCAGTACGTTGTTTCTGTTTTTTCTGTAGTTTACACCTGTTCTTAAATCCACTCAGCTCTGTAATCCTGATTTTACTCTGTTTTAATTATTAAATCTGCAGTGTGTTTGTCTATTTTATTTATAATTCATATTAATAATGGGACAGAAGACTAACGAATGAAAGAAATAAAGGACTTCACCAGGGAGGTAAAATCAAGCATTAACTAACAAAATAAGCAAATAAAAATAAAATTCTAAGACTTTAAATAGTTAAATTAACTGGAGTATGGGTCCTACTCGGGATACAAACTGAATGTACAGTAGTTTCTATAGAAAGCCCTGATAGATACTTTGCAGAATGGGATAGGATCCTCTCCAGATTTATATGGGCGGGTAAAAAGCCAAGAGTTAAGTTTAAAACACTTCAGCTTCCCAAGGATAGAGGAGGACTGGGCCTCCCTTGCCTACATGACTTATTATAGGACAACCCAAATAAGGACTCTGGTGGGCTGGTGTAAACCTGGATATTGTTCAAGATGGAAGGAAGTGGAATTTTCCTTGGGAGGCAACTTCCCTATCGGGGCACTGATAGGAGATCCCTCAAAGTTACGTCTCCTGGGAGAACCGGGCAACCCTTGGATGGTAAGCTCAATAAAGACATGGAAAAGAGTACTTAAAAAGTATCAATTAAATCACAGAGCTGGATTTCTTAGGTGGTTTGCATATAACCCAGAATTTTTGCCTAGTAAGACCGACTTGACATTTAAAACATGGGCTAATAAAGGTCTCACCACATACAGTACCTTGTTGAAAGACGGAAAAGTGATGAGTTTCCAGGACCTTAAGAATAAGTTTGGGTTGCAAAATCAAGACTTTTTTAGATATTTGCAACTGAGGGACTTCCTGAATAAAAGCTAAAACATCACCAGTTATCGACTGGGAATGAAGAAATTATTTACATATTCGAGAATGCATTTAGAGATGCACCCTATCAAAAAATTATTTCCAAATTATATCGTTCACTGACCAACCTAAGGGGTCATGATACAAGATATGTTAAAGCAAGATGGGAAACAGAGGGTAATCTATCCCTAACAGGAGAGGAATGGGATGGGATCTGTAGGCAGCAGTGGTCGGTAACAAGCGCCTCCTCGTGGAGGGAATTCAGTTGGAAGAATGTAATTCATTATTTTAATACCCTGGCTCAAAAATCCAATTATTCCCATAAGACAACATGCTGGAGGCAGTGTGGACATGCAGCAGCAAATCATTTCCACATTTTTTGGAAATGTCCTTGTGTGGCTCCATTTTTGAAGGAAATACATAAGGTCCTGGAAAATCTTCCAAAAGAAAATACAATTTAATTTTGCAGTATTGTACCTAGGTAACTTAGAGTCTTAAACTATGTAAACTGGATAAATATTTGTTCAGTGTGCTGTTGGTAGCTTCCAAAAAGGCCATAACCCGTTGTTGGCTTAATGAGGATACTCCTACTATAAATGAGTGGACTGACGTGATATATACTATTTTGTTATGGAAAGAATAACTTTTAGGCTAAAGTTGCAGGCGGACTCATTTGACGAATACTGGTCGAAATGGTTGAACTATGTACAAAATGGGAGGCCCGATTTTGTATAATCTCGTTGTATTTTGTGGTTTGTTTGTTTTTGTCTTGTCCCCCCCCCCCCCCCCCACACACACACACTGTGATTAAGTTGTATTGTTGTACATGTTGTATAAATAAGAAAGCCAGTAAAACACAAATGAGAAAAAAAAATTGTTAAATTAAAAAAACAACAACTCATCACACATTTGCCAGAGAAAAATGCGGGGAAATGAGGGGAAAGACAACCTCATATTTTTTACTCTTACAACTTTCAGTTTTATTGATTTGTTACATGTTTTAATCAAACAAAAATGTGTTTTCCTTTTTACCTTTTTATGGCGCTTCAGTCGTAGATGTCGTTTATTAAAAACCATGAAATATAATTAACATAGGCATGAACAATTTACGGATACTGTACGGACCTGGCAACCCGCTGGCCTTCGCGCAGCCGAGCCTCCATCCTGGCACTTACCTTCATCCTGGTAACTTGCAAGTTCCCGGACTAAAAACAGGAAGTAAGTAGCCAAATCAAAAGTAAAATTCACCGTCTGTTTGGTAGTCGAAGCCAGTGAGAGGTGCGGAGAAAGCTCGGAGCCATAAAAACTGCACCAAAGTCGAGAATAAAGCGCAAAAACTGTGTCAAACTGCACAGACGCCATAAGCTGCAGCTTGTCGACTAACATGGCGCCGGAGAGTTTTCTTCTTTCATTCAGCTGCTTAGCTTTCAGCAGGCTAACGGTTAGCATGGAGTCAGCGTCACTGAGTGTTGGGAATGCCGGTCTTTGTTCGTATCACATTACAGCTTCTGTGTTAGAACAGCGCTGGTCTCTTTTCTAATATTCTTGTAAGCGTACCATTAAAGATGCGTTAGTCTGCGCAGAATCGATCTTTTCATCAGTGTAAATAACGATGCACAGCAGCGTCCGCCAAACTCCGTTTAAAAACCTCCAAATTTGATAGAGTTTTTATAATTAAATGCCAGTAAACATATCATTGATCGTAAATTGAAGGAAAACATTAAAGACTTAAATTCTGTGCACTCACTGTCAAAGAAATGCGGAATATTTTAAAATAATTTACCTTTCTTTGTTTGTTATATTTCCCCTCAAAACAGTGGGGGGCGGCAGCGAGCAGGGTAGAATTATTACATTTTATAAATCACGTAAAAAATGATAGGTACTCCCCTGAATTTACCGGCCGCATCTGATAATAACAAATGGTATTATACTTTATTGTTGGGGAAAAGAACTGTCTGTCAGCATTCAATTTTTCTTTTAATCCTTCTGTTTTTCAAAGGAGCTTGGCGTGTACACAATAAAAGTAACACATGTTAACTTGTATGGTTTACAGTATTTATTGTCTTCATAAACCGGTGTAAGATCACATGCATGACACATCTACAGTGACACTGCTGGAACTGAGTTACAGTGATGGCGCTTAGCTTAAAGTGACGGATTTCAGAAGGGAGTTCTGACTGTGATTTTTAGTTTGGTTGCCTATCAGCTCTTTTTCATTATAAAAAACATCTGCTAAAACATTTGATACTTTCATTTTTGCAAACTCAGCATCATACGATGTCTGAAAAATTACAAAAGCAACACTTCTATACCTTACCTAAAATTAATAAATGATGTTTTATTTACCGTGTTGTGCTTCTTTTTATTAGGAGGGTGCTAACTGTGCCATGCACGTTATTATTATTATTGTTATTGTTATTATTTTATCACTGTCAGTGAAATTTGAGTTTTAGGCAGTTAGTGTGATTTTTTTTTTTCTGTATATAATATATGTACATATTTATAAAATATAATTATGTGATCAATCACCCAAATGACCCATTTGGAGCTAGAAAAACCCTGATGGTTGGACAGAAAAATGACTCACTTGGAAAGTGACATTTTATTACTATTTTTTTTAAAGAAGCAAATAATTAACAAGCTTAATCAGGACTGAGATTAGTCATTAGTCAGATCTAGTGTGTAGAAATCTTGATTTTCCCATCTTCAGGCACCCACAGAGTCGAAATCCGTCCCAGTCCTTGCAGATCTTTGCTGTAAATAGTTTTTCTTATGAAGGTTTCTAACTGATTGAGGTGAGCCTGAGGTGTTTGATGCCAAAATAACAGCCGGTTGAACCCTGTAAATACCAAAGAAGCTGCTTCAGCACTTCTTCTATTATATCATTGAGTATAGCAGACGCTGATCGAGAAAAAAGAGAGAATAATCCTATATAGGGCGCCTCTAACCTACAAGCCGCTTTGCAGCCTACTACGAACACACCAAATTGTGATAATTTGGTGTGTTCGTAGAGAAATTAGTACCTGAGAACACCTGTGGCTGTGAAATCGCTCTGAGTTCCTCTTTGTGTCTCTCTGCAGCTGCAGGATGAGTTTAGCAGCAGAGGACGACGACACCAGCGCTTTAGAAACCGTCAAATCTGTCACGCTCACTCAGGACAGTGATGGAAGCATCATATTGCACTGTCCTCCCTCTGGTGGGTCCACACACACACACACACACAAACCCATCAGCCATCAGTAACTAATCAGTACACTTAAAGTAGGTTTGGGGTTTTTAATTTTAACATCTGTGTGGTGATTTTGATTAAATTAAAACACTTTTGTTTTTTTAATTGTCACATTTATTGTTTTTTTTTTGCTCCTGTGGGTTTGTTTCTCTTACACTGCACCTGAGTGGAAACAGAACAGCCAGGGTTCAAATTTGTGATGTTTTCTTGTCATTTTTCCTACAAATTTGAGCGTTTTCCTCATATTTTTCAGTTTTTAAGTTTTTTAGAATTTTTTAAATTCATGTAAATTTGTCATTTTTTCTGATAATTTGTCTTTTTTTCCTCATAAATGAATTTTTCTCCTGATAATTTTCCAAGTTTTGAAATTACCCAATTTTTTTTTTAAAAATTGTTGTTTTTTCTAATAAATGTGACACTTCTTAAAACGTATATGTAAGAAAAACCCCAATTAATATAAAAGTGAAACTAAAAATAACAACAAAAACTTTCGATGATGTTTTTGTCAGATTAAGGCTATAGAAATAATTGTGTGTGTGTGTGTGTGTGTGTGTGTGTGTGTGTGCAGACGAGGACTCTGAGCCACTCCAGAAGAAGCTGCGACTCTCCACAGACGAGCAGGAAAACTCGGACACGCCTCAGTTCTCCGTCGTCACGTTGCCAGGTCAGACGAGCTCTGGACCGTTCCCCGTTCATGACTACAGTGAGTCACACTGAAATCACCTCACACGGTTCCTGCTAACAGCTGCTGCAGCTGCATCCTGATCAGAGGGTTTTCATTTACTCAAACTCTAAATTTACTCAAATCCAGCAAAAATAACAGAAAATACAAGTGAGGTAACTCAGATTGTTCAGATCCTGGTCTTCTTAGCCAGAAAGTACCTGCTGGTGACGTCATCATCCTCATGCTGGTTTATGGTGTTTGCTGTTAATGTCTGCATTAAATGGCACAAATAAAGCTTCAGATATGTGAAGTTATTTGGGTTTCTGGCTGGATGATAAGGTTTGAGGGTAAACGATTTTCCGTGTCGTTTCTCAGTGTCGGACACTCAGGCGGAGACGTTTGAGGTGACGATGACGCCCACGGCGGACGAGCTCTCTGAGGACAGCGTCACTCAGATTCAGGTGGTGCTCAGGCTCCTTTTTTCTTATTCGAAGCGTTCTGTGTTTGCTCTGTGTATTTCCTGTAAGGATGAGCCACCAGTTAAAAGTGAGCTGTTTCTGCTTTAATAAAAGCAAAGTGACGGAAAACAAAAAGGAGCTTTATTTATATGAAATGGATTAAATGTAAGAGAACGGGGTGTGACTGAACAAAGGTTTTCATTTTGATCACTTTGTGTTTGCAGATCCTACAGGAAGATGAAGACTCCCTCTCAGCCAATCAGAAGACAGAGGTGTCGCCTGTCAGTCAGGCCTGGTTCACAACTAAAGAAGACAAAGACACGCTGGCTAATAAAGGTACCAACGAGGCCAGAACCTCTGTAGCAGACAGTGAATGCAGCTCACTGAGAGGCTTAGAGAAAACAGCACAGCCCAAAAGAAGTCAGACTGTATGGAAGTCTGTGTGAAAATGCGCTCAGTGAACTCTTTCCTGATGACTTCATGGTGTCAGACTCTAGTTTAGAGTCCTGTTGAAGACAGCATGATGTTTATTTAGGACTCCTACTGCACACCTCGTAGTCCGCCTCGATGGATGTTGGAGTCCGTTAGCAGCAGCAAAGTACACAATAAAAAGTTCTAATAAAGCAAACTTAACAAAGGGGGAAAAAAAAGTCTGGTTAAAAGCTGATTTTTCTTCTCCTTTTTGACTTTAAATGAAACCAGAATGTATAAAATAAACATAATTTTTTACTCAAACCAGCGACTGGGACCATGAACTCCTCAGGAAAGACTTTCATATGGCTGGAGTCCAGACGAGTCGCCCCCTGCTGTTCATTAGAAACAATACAGGTTTTCATGTCTCTTCCCTTTCAGGTCATAAGTGGAAACAGGGCATGTGGTCTAAAGAGGAGATCGACATCCTCATGAGGAACATCGACCAGTACGTGAAGGTACGTGGGGTTGGTCCCTGACATAATTTCTGCCTCTGTGACGTCTGATGACGTTAAACTGTTCTTGTGGCCACGATCTCAGGGCCGCGGCATCGAGGACCCGGCAGAGATCATCTTTGAGATGTCCAAAGAGGAGAGGAAGGACTTCTACCGCTCCGTGGCGTTGGGATTGAACAGGCCGCTGTTCGCCGTCTACAGACGAGTCCTCCGGATGTACGACAACCGCAACCATGTCGGCAAGTGAGTGCACAGAGAAAAGATGGTGTAAGAAAGGCAGTGCAAGTTTGTTGGTTTCTGTTTAAGGAGTGGTTTGTGTCTTAGGTACACTCCTGATGAGATCGAGAAGCTGAAGGCGTAAGTACAACTTTGTTTTTAACGAGCGCTTGACGACGGTGTAAAATGGATTTCACACTAACCCGTGTTTATATGTGATGCGTTTAGGTTGAGGGAGAAACACGGGAACGACTGGGCGACTATCGGTGCTGCACTAGGTCGCAGTGCATCCTCTGTGAAAGATCGCTGCCGGCTGATGAAGGACACGTGCAACACAGGTACTGCACTGCAGCCGTTTGTACTTGTAGAGATATTTAAATGCTTGATTTTATTTTGAAATTCGCTCTGTTTTTAAAAACCAGGTAAATGGAGCGAGGACGAGGAACGACGGCTTGCCGAGGTCGTATACGAGATGGCAGGGGTGTCACCGGGGTCGGCGGTCACAGGAGGCGTGTCATGGGCGACGGTGGCTGATCGAGTCCGCACACGCTCAGAAAAGCAGTGTCGGTCTAAATGGCTGAACTACCTGAACTGGAAGCACAGTGGAGGAACTGAGTGGACGAAGGAAGATGACTTGAATCTTGTACGCAGGTACGGCGGTGTGGGCGTGCACACGTGTGTGTGAGAGAGCATAGTAAACCATGTGTAAGCTTGATGCCGTGTTTCAGGATATCAGAGCTTGACGTGGATGATGAGAATGAAATTAAGTGGGAGGATCTCGCCGGCGGATGGAGCAGCGTCCGATCACCCCAGTGGCTCCGATCAAAGTGGTGGAGCATCAAGAGACAAGTGGCCAATCACAAGGACATCCCCTTCAGTGGTATGGATACACACACACACACACAAATTAATACCGTCATTTATTTCCTCATGTTTCTGATTCTCTTCTTCTATTAATTAAATCTTGTGATGTGGTTTCCGTCTCTAGTCCTCCTGAAGGGCCTCCAGGAGCTCATGGCCTCCTCGCAGTCGGCATCTGTTCCGGGCAGCCCCTCCTCCTCCTCCTCCCTTCAGATCCGACTCACCCGATTAGACGAGAACAGCGGCGGAGCCAGCCCCGCCCCTAGCTCTGTGGCTGCACTGCAGATTCCCTTACAGATCCCGCTGCAGATCACACACCTGGGTGAGCCTCGCACGCCTGCACTACACCACCCACATGTTCACTTCGTCTGCGTGTGCTGCTGCTGTGGCCACACTATTTTTTTTTTTTTATGGAGATACTAAACCACCATAGAAGAAGAAGAATTAGAACCAGACTATGCTGATGAATCAGAGAAGAAGGTGACTGAGGTTTACCTGTTGGACAGCGTGTAACAGGTGTGCTGCCTGCAGCTGAAGATGTTCTTGTCCTGACAGCGAGACCTCTGACTGTTGCTCTGTTTGTGTTTCTGTGTTAGCGTCAGATTCAGCGGCAGCAGCCAGCGACAGCGAGACCATCACACTGAATGCTGGAGCGCTGCAGACCTTTGAGATCCTGCCGGTAAGCACCACGAGTGCCTTTCACAATAAAACACATGAATATGAATGAATTTAAAACCTTTTCTTTGTGCAGTCGTTCCACCTGCAGCCCACCGGCACCCCGGGAACCTACTACCTCCAGACGACACCCAATCAGGGCCTTCCATTGAGCTTAGCCAATAACAGCACCGTTACCCTGACGACGAGCTCCTCGCCCTCGTCTCATGAACACATTATCCTCCACAGTCTGTCGGTCAGTTTATTGCCCTGCTGAGGGTAAACGTGTGTGTGTGTGCGTGTGCATCTTTTCACATGCTTTCCATCTCCAGGCCGACAGTCTCTGCTCCAGCGATGGCGTCATCATCCAGACTGTCACCTCTGACCCCGCCTCCTCCTCCTCTGAAGCCCTCAGCCAGCAGCAGCTGGTGGTGGAGACTGAGACCCGGGGCCAGGACGATCGTCTCGATGCCGCAAGTCTGTTGGAGGGGTCGGAGAGTGTCGTCACGGAAACTCAGGAGCCAATGACGAATGGCTTCAGTGACACAGACAAAGTAAAAGCTTCTGTTTTTCCTCACACGTTGTTTGCATGCTTTTAATTCGAAAAGCTTCCGTTAGTATCGTTCTGTTTTTGTTGAGAAATAAAGGGGTGGACAAAATAATAGAAGCCAGTTTTGTGGATTAAAACTTTTTTATGACCAGAATATGTAAGAATTTTAACTTAAACAAAACAAATAAATATATTTGTACAGTGATAAAAAACAAGGGGGGAGGGTGGGGTCACAACACAACCAAGTCAGCTGTGTTGTCCTTGTACCCAGAGGGAGCACACAATGATGACTGAACAATACAACAGTGTGTGTGTTTGTGTGTGTGTCAGGGCCTGCGTTCCCCCCCGGTGGAGGCTCCAATGGTGCATTCTGGGATAACGTCTGGGAGCGCCGTGCTGATCGTGTCTCCTCCCAACATCAGTAGCACACTAACAGGTAACACGCACACACAGTTAAAGTAGACCGTAACTGCGAATCTATGCTCTGCCTCCTGTCAGTGAAACTATGGCAACCGTGACCCATGAGGCTCAGCATCTCCTTTACTGCTCAGAGACGAGTCCCTGTGTGCTGCGTGCGCTGCTTTAAATTCAAACTGTTTGATTGGGTTTTTAAGCCTTCGTGTCTTTTAAATGATGAGGTTGTGCTTTAGTGTCCACGCCGCCCAGCTGTATGGCTGGTGGTGAAAATACCCAGGCTTCCAAATCTGATGCCCTCTACCCCTGTGGTGCACTTGGAAATTCTGATGATTAAAAATAGAAAAATAAATTAAAGAAACATGAATTCTTTAACATGAAAAATATAGCCTGAAGTTTCTCTCTAAGTGTGTAATCAGAGTATTCATACTGCTGCACGAATTTCTCAGCGCACACACCTGAGCATCACTTCCTTTCTGTTTTTCATCAGATCCCATCTTGGAAAACCAGGAAGTCTCTGACTGAGTCGGACTTCCCGCTGCAGCTGTCGCTCAGGGCGACACCTCCACCCTTGGGCTTGGCCCAGCATGTCAGACTGTGATACTCCTGCTTCCCGTTTCCTCTTTAACGGATGCAAGCACTTTAAAACTAAACGGAACATTTTTGGAGTCCCTGAATGAAATGACCGCAGTGCCAAAGAGACTCTAAAGCCTGGACACTTTAATGTGAATGGACCCTTGGATCTGAAAAATCATCCTTTTTCATTTTACATGAAGTTGTTTTGTCGGGCTGGTGACAATGATCAACAGAACTCAAAGCAATTTCAATGTTCAATGTTACACATTTTCCACCTGTTTTTTCATGACTTAAGTACACCTTTATTTATTTATGCTCATTTTTGAAGACTTTAAATCGTAAACTGCTGTTTTCAGCAGGAAGTTATGTGAAATTTTAAAGTAAAAAAAACAAATAATCCTGAAGCTGTGGTCAGGTTGGCTTTTATTGTGAAAGGCTGGGCTTATTTGCCCTAAAGATGTTTATCCTGTTCCTCTGTAACACACAGCTCTGTTTCCATTGTTTCACAGCTGGTAACGCCTGTAACACCCGCTGGATTTATCCGCAGCTGAAAATAGTCCCTCAGAGAGCATTCATTCCAACAGATGGCACAGAGATGGGAGTGCTGCTGGTTTTGATGTTTTTTGTGAGTTTTGCTTGAACTGGTCAGAAGTCAGAGTTGCCCACAGAGGCAGTGATTTCTTACGGTTGGTGTAAACAAAAGCAGCCTTGCATGATTAATGAGGAATCCAGTTTATAGTCTGGTTTGGTAATTCTGGGCGAACCGGCCCTTTAAACAGGCCGGTTGGAGGATTTACTCCAAACTAATTAAGCACCAGGGTTCTTCTTGCCATTGTTCCCTGGTTGCTAATGCTGCCTCGTGCTGTGGACGGATCAGATTCTACCTGATCATCGTTCAACCTACCAAACGTCGCTACTAGTTAGTTTTCTGTCTTCATTCTTTCTGTTAGACTCAGGTTTATTATCTTTAGATGGAAAATAACCTCCCGCTCCTGTTTTGTTTTTTTATTTTAAACTTTATTGAAAAAGAGGATCTGAAGGCTTTTAAACCCTCGATGGTGTTTTTTGGAAAATTGGAAAACCTTATATGAATAACAGGTCATAAAGCAGGAGCAGCAGGAGGAATGGATGCTTGAGGAGGACTGAATGGATCTGAAACAGCCAGATTAATAACAGTGACACAGCTTTATGGGTAAAGCCATTTACAAAGCTTTCATTCATTTCCACTGGTGCTACAGCTGGCCTGAGAGAAAAAAAGGGTAGAGAGAGAGTGTGTGATTTAGAAATGCTTAGTGCAAAGAATTGGCAGTCGCTGTAATTCGGCATTTAAATCCAACTTAAAATCCTCTCAGCCACATATGGACAGTAATTACATACACGGTTATCAGAAGCCGACAGACGGAGAAAACACAGGTTTGCATATTTCCGATGTGCTGCTACAGCCGCCTGCTAACGTCTACAGTACTGAACAGCTGCTTCCCTCCATGCTCACAGCCTGCATCCAGGTTAAAGGAAAAGCCCACCTGGTTCTCACCTGAGCAGGTAACAGCAGCAGAATACATCTGAATTTGGGCTGAGGACAGAAAGCCCCCTGAATGCACCACTATGGGTTTTTATATTAATTAATGGTACCAGACCACACACCACCATTCGCTTCCGTTTTCTCTCCTGAGAAGGGGTGGTGGTGGCATGGCATACTATAATCCATAATTAGCAGATTCTCAGACTAACAGATAAGATGAGGTTATGGTATGACAGTGGCCTGGTCCTTTGTTCCCTTTGTGAGCTTCTCTATGTTTGAATTGTTCTGAAGAGTCCACTTTGGAAGTAGATTTAGGATAAAACATGTTTATGCCTTCATAATGTCAACAGTCTGTATATAAAAGATGGACATGGCCATTGTGACGTCTCAGGTTTGTTGGGCACCACCATGGTTCATCTCTGCTGCAGCTGTTAAAGGTTTTAACAGTGTATCAGGATAAAAATGTTTATTTCTGTGTTTTAACAAGGGAGTCTACCGACTCACTGCTGGTGCCAGCCTCTAGTGGCCACTAGAGGAACTACAGGTTTTGTTTTTGGACACTTCCTCTCTGGTGTTGTCGGCCCCTTAAATATGAGTGGGGTGGGGAAAAAACAGAGTGAAGCTGGTGAGTAAAGGAGCTCTCTGACATCCAGCCTGCATTCCTGCCTCCTGCTGTCCTGTTAATGGGACCTTTGATGGCGTTTTGTTGGAGTTTAATGATCAAAACTCATATCTTTAAAGAACTGCAGATCAAATGTGAGAGTGAAGGAAAGATAAATGTAAAAGACATCAGATTTAAAGCGACTCTGAGAATCAGAGGTGGATTTTTCGTGCGTGTAAACAGTCGACTGTGTGTTGTGCTCCAGCAGTTTGTCGCCTCTTACAGTACATCATCATCATCATCATCCCACACTGAGTCAAGTCTCTGTGCACAGTTCCCACTGGTGCTGATTCCACACCAGGTTCAAGTTTATGTAACAGTTATTATTTTGGTCATGTGACTCCTTCACGCTGGTCCTGCTCATGAAGGCCACGTGTTCCCTTGTTCCCGCTTCCTTGGCCCTGCCTTTACCTGACGTCATGGAAGTAGAGGTTGGCACATATACACAGCAGCACGATGGACGCCAGCATGAAGTAGATCAGATTCCTGAATTTGGGCTCCAGGTTGCCCTGCCGGTACCAGAATATCTGCAAGACAAAGAACAGACGTTTAAAGGCTCCCTTCTGTGACCCGGCGACCTTTGCGTGAGCATTTGGCCATGTTTGTTTACCAGCACTAACGTGGAGCTGCAGGTCAGCAGGATGCACACGGCGAAGAAGATGTTCAGCGGCCGCGGCGGCATCGTGGGAAACACAAAGGAACAGATGACAGTCACCTGCAAAACAAATGCTCATGAATAAAAATACATGCTAGTGAACATACGTCACTCTTCTGTACGTTCTTTTGAGCACAACCTGCATGAAGCGACAGTCGCAGCCAGAGATGGTAAAGACTTCTGATAGCTGTGGTTGCTAACACTTTTGGTCGTGCAACCGTTTTGCAGTCAGCTGACATGAACTTGTCCATTCTGGTCATGCGACACAAACTGAAAGCGTTGTCCTTCAAAGTAAGGGTTTCATCTCAGGGCTCATGTTTCAAAATGTGCAACTTTTACTTTGAAGGTGAATGTTCCATTTTCTGTTTGCCCCCCACTTTTTGGGGTTTTAATGCCGTTCCACTCAGTGAGTGTTTGCAGATATGCTGATCTCTCGTGTGCAGCCTACAGGAAACCATAGACAGCTGCGATTTCACCTAGCAACACCAGGTCTGGGAACAACATTCTCCCCTCACGACCTGTTTTTAATATCACATTCAATATGGCCGATAGCTCCAGGGCGAGATGCCGCTGACCCTCGGGAAACACTTTTCTGATAAACTTACTGGCTCAGTCCCACGTTTTTAGGCACACTGAAGAAAAGATAAAAGCTGGTGAATTTTGGTTTGGTTTGGTTGAAAGGAGGGTTACCTGAGGTATGCTCATTGGTTCACAGCTTGTGATTGACAAATCATTAGCTGGTAAGGATATCCAGCTACCTGGTGGATAATTTAGCTGCACAAATGTTAAATGATGCCGTTAACAGTTATGAAAATAATCCCAAGGTTGAGTTCCTTTATTCTACTCCTTACTCTGAGCTTCAGACAGACAGGCAAGGTCAGGCTTTGTAATTCTGTCTCAGGACACCAGCAGCATGGGTTTTAGATCAAAGAGGTCTCTGGCTGATGGACAGATGTGTTCAGGGACAAAAAAAAAGAAAAAAGATTGAGACACTGCAGTGAGAGGAGAAGAGCAGCAGCTGCTAGGCTGGCTGGTTTCACCTCCGCCCACTCAGGAGCAGCTTCTTCCTGTGTGCCAGAGCAGGTGTGGTGACATTTTTTAGGTCTGTATGAACGATGCGGAACTTACCAGAACCACCACAGACGTAAATCCCCCCACCGCCGTGTTGATGATTCGATCCTGCAAGAAACAGATCAGATGAGTGCATCACCCTGAGGATTACGCACTGCTGATCAGACCTGATCGTTTTCAGCTAAAGGGACTCTAATGAATTACTTCAGTACAAGCAACAGTTAATAAATATTCAGATTAATCCGCTGCTGAAAGTAGTCCTCAGCAGCTTTTGCTCTTTATACACAGCCCAGTCGCTCTCCTGCAGAAACATCAGTAATGGCTGACATCATACCCGAGCGGACGTCTCTCCAAACAGCGGTCTGTTGTCCAGGCCACTCGTGCCATACGTCCTTGTAGTGAAGTCATCCATGGCGGCGCCGGCAGTACAGCCCCGACTGATCGTTTCTCAGCAGCGCCACTTCGTGGAAAAGCTGCGACAGTTCTGCTGCATACTAGCCGTCTCTTTCTGCACGCCGGGGAGAAGACGGTCAGTGTGGGCGGAGCCGTGGGGACATTATAGAGGTGTGGGCTAAAGGGACCAGGTAGGCTGCTGCTCCTCCTTCACTTTAGTGACAGAAAACAGAGACTGTTAACAAGAGGCAGCGTGGGCAGCGCTCCCTGAAAAGCATTAAATATCAGAGTGTCAAAGTTTCTCTCAGTGGAACGACGTGATTGTCTGTCAGTAGTGGTCAGCCGCTGCTGCCGCCGCCAATCAAAGGATACGTCAGAAAGATTTACACTGTAGTTCCTCTTGCTTCACTTCCTCTTTGTCTAGGATAGATAACAAACCACAGCTGCTGATATCGATACAGTGAATGGTACAGAAAGAGGAAGCTCAAATCAAAACCTCACAGACTCCTTTACAGAGCTGTGAGCTACAGTGTGTCGTTAGTCTGACGGTTCACAGGCCGCTCAGTGAGATCATGAGCCTGTCGCTGCTTACTCACACGCTGACCTCACTACTTTATAGTGTGACGGAAAACCGGAAGGAGAAGCAGAAAATGTCGCTCTGCTTCTGCAGTGAAACTGAAACAAACACCTGCTGCTGCACAGTTCTTATGAACACCATTAATATTTCATACACAGCAGAATTCACTTTATATAGAAAACAATGTGACAGCTGTGGCTGAGGCACAGAGAAGCCAGCCACATCTGGAAGAAGATTCCACCTGATCCCCCCAGAAGCAGCAATGCCTGTTCTCTATAACAGAAGCTTTGAAATCCCCGTGAGGGATGCAGTGATAAAAACAGAAAATAAAATAAATAAAATAAAATAAATAAAATGGAACCTCGGGACTCCCGACTTATAAACCCTCCTGCAGCCTCATTGCCCATTCCATTTTATTTTCTGTCTTTATAAAAACACCAATAAGGACACATTTACCGCTAAATCTTTACACTGGTGACACAGCGGCCTCCTCCAGGCTCTCCCAGGCTGCAGATTTTCCTGTGTTGCACCTTGGTAAAGCCTTTAAAAACACTTAAAGTGTTTATTAGAAAATTCCATCTATAAAGCACGTAGCAGCTTGGCGTTTCTTCTCTGAGTGCTCGGATTTTAATTTTATCCTGTTTGTTCTTGTTCTCTTTGATAACGTTACAAAAATAAAGAGTTTCATCTCAGGAGAGTTCCTGACTAAAGAAAAAACACAAATATAGTTCATGAGTGTTTAAAAAAGGATGAGCATATTAGGAAATTATTTTAACTCAGGAGTCGCAATACTTATTTATCGTATTGTTTTATTACTTGTTATTCTGTTTGTTAAAAAAAACAAAAATAACAACAACTACTTATTTATTACTTTAAAAAAAAAAAAAATCTGTTTCTTCATTATTTTGTTTCTTTTAGCTCCGGGACCGTGTGTACATAATTTCGTTCCACCTCATGTTAACATGTGATGCAAATGACAATAAAGCTCCTTGAATCCTGGAAGAGGAGTCTGGTGTCAAAGGTCGGCGGCACCGGCGCACGTTTCTGTCACAGATTTTATCCGGTGTAGTTTCTTCAGACTCCGATATCAAAGCTGGTTTTAGAAAAATTAACAAAACCAAGATGTGGACGTTAGACTGTGGTGCCCACGGTGGCTGTCCCACTGATCACTGAGCCACTCCTCTGCAGTCTGAGGGCCTTAACAGGAAATACTGGCAATGTGGAGCTAAACTTTACTAAAGCTATAAAATGTGAGCCTGCAGGGTGACGACATCGCCACACGGGCACAGATGCATCCTCTCAGCAGATTCAAGCACCACTTTCATAAAGGCGGCTGCAGACGTTTCTTATTTTCTGGGTGAGAAGGCGGCAGGAAAGGAAATAAAACCCTCAGCAGAGCTTTCTCAGCAGAAAAAACAAGAGTGCAAAACAACAGCTCCTTTATCACCGAGCGTACGGTCGGCCCAAGGCGACATTCCTCCTAAGCCTTGTGATTCACTAGGCCGCTTAACAAGAAACCCTGAGTCTGAACAGAGGCACCGAAAAACAAAAATGACACCCCGATAAATCCAGAATGAAGAACGCAAACACAGCAGCTTCATCAGAGGAAAATATCTAAATCTGCACTTTAAAACACACGAAGACACGCCAGGGCTGATACAGGCAAAACTAAGGAGGAGAGAGAGGTTGTGTAGTCATAAAACTGTGGTCATTCTCAGAGTACAGCGAGAATTTGCCAGGAAAAAGTATAAGGCTATAACATCAGATTTATGAGCAGAAAAACTGTAAAATCTTTGTCAAATGTGTGCTGCTTTAATATGTACGATTTTCTCACAAACCTCTGACTTTAGAAAGTTTTTAAACTCATCAAACATGATTAAAACTGATTTTTTAACTCTATTCCACTGTAAATGCCACGTTTCGGAGATCACTTGTTTCGATCTCAGACAAAATGTGGCGCGACGTGAGTTGAGTGCGCCTGCGTTTTCACGGTACAAACACACGGGTGTTATCTGATGTCCTTTCTTTGCTTGTGTCGTGCACACTTCAATCATCCTGCTCTTGTGCAACTGTGGCACCGGCAGAAAGGTTCCAAGGAGCACTCTCGATAGGAACCACGTTCCCACAGCTGTGATCGATCAGCTTTAACCTGGACAAATGTTTGTAGAGTGCTACACGTTTTACAGAGCTCAGAGCTTAATAAATGTAACAACAGTGTGTTACTGTAATGAAAAAAGCATTAAGCACAAACAGCCTGACAGCGAAGTCCCGTGTGATGAAGGTTTGATTATTTACCTCTGAAATGTTAGCAAGACCACAGTTTTGGTCAAAAACGTCTCTCTTGTCAGTAATGGTTGGTTTCAAGTTACAGGGACATAAAACCACAGATAAGCTGTATAAAAATAAACAATAAAAAAAAACACGGAAACTTACTGAAAATAACTTGTTAGTAATCATTATTGTTTCAGTAAATACCAATTTCCAGAAATCTCAAAGTCTTTAGCATTGAACTGTCCTCCAACACACAGAAATTAAAGAGCTTTAATCTGCTTTGAAAACATAGTCTGACTCTAATTGATGCTGTGCACTCTGCGGGCTCAGTATATAGCTTATCGT
The DNA here is from genome assembly GCF_051167445.1 of Perissodus microlepis. Taxonomy (NCBI): domain Eukaryota; kingdom Metazoa; phylum Chordata; class Actinopteri; order Cichliformes; family Cichlidae; genus Perissodus; species Perissodus microlepis. Next base: position 21,352,469 of record NC_140477.1, on the reverse strand, counting down.
GTCTGTAATCGCTCAAGTTCACTCAAAACAGCTCATTAGCTTCACCTGAGGGTTAACGACCATATGTTAGCACTACGAGGAGAAAACGCTGGAGAAGAGCTCGTATCTTAGCCATTAATATTATTAAGCATGCATAGAAATTGAAAGAAGACGGTAACCTTAAAGCTGCATTCAGTAGTGTAAGCTAACCTGAGATTTACCCGTGATAGGGCCAGCACCGAAGCGGGTGGTCTGAGCTAAGCTAACTCCAAACAACTGCTCTCCGGCTGCTCGAGAAGAGTCCACAAATTTACCAAAAAATCTTCCTCTAATCTAAATCTTCCAGTGAAACATACCTGCCTCCCACTTCTGTGTTGACTCTACTGGAATCAACTTCAGAGCGATCAGGGTCACAGTTAAAGGGAATTAAAGCCCGGCAGGTCCGCATCGAGCTGTTATCACAGCCGATCTGTAAGATAGCCATTCCACTTCCTGTCGGTCCCACTGTACTCAAAATGGCTGCACTTCACCCTGGAGCGCAACAGGGGGCGCTCCTCAGTGAGCAGGAGTGAGTGGAGGTACACGGCTAAAATAGTTACTTAGACTTGCTTATAGCTTTAAAAGGTAACATTTTATTGTATTATTCGCTAACACAGTATTTATCCTGCGTCTGCATTGAAATAAAACGGCACTACGTTTTAGTTTTCCACGCTGTGAAACAAATTTACCTGTTCTGCCAATGCTTGCTGAGTTGCCTGGTAAGGTATTTACGACAGTAGGCAACTCTTGATGGCACATATTTATGGACGATAAACGTGCGTACATAAAACATAGTGGAAACGTTTAAGTGTTCATAATATTTAGTTGACTGAGATGAGTGAACGTAATGGTACAAAGAGGTAGCTGCTACAAATTCTCTGATGCTGCCGCCTTCTTGCCTGAAATCAAAATGGCAGCTGCCGTAAAGTTGGTAATGGTGCTGTGACGTCCCTTATAAGCACAGAAATGCTTTTTTAACTGCACTTGAAACCTGTGAAAAATTAAAGTAGAATGATGTTTGTCATTGTAAAAACAGATTTGTTTAAAAATACGATGAAAATTTTCAGAAGACAATTGTAACAACGCAACATTTACATTTTTGTGTCGCCGTCCATTGCGGACTAGCTCACGAGCGCCCTCTAAGAAATAGCAAATACAAAATTTCGGGAGTTCCAGTTTCCATTAAAAGCTCTCTGCTGTTAAAGGCGAGTGGAATTATTGTTGGGCCGACGCTTAGGCCGAACTCCATAAAAACCAACAAAACCAACAAACACACAAACAAAACTGGCAATTTGAAAGCCGTTTATAACCAAAAGAGCCGTGTCTAAAAAAAGTAAGAGTAATGTAACAGTGGCCACTAATAGGCACAAATTGTTTTTTAAATTAAGTTTTTTGCAGTTTAACCCGGTAAATATGTTATTTTATACAAAACATTTCTTAAAAAAACGATTTCAGGTAAACAAAAACGATTTTTTAAAAATTGGATATTTAAAAGCAAAATTTTCCCGTAACAATTTCAGCACCCTGCTAAGTTAAATCACTCAAACTCTGAATGGAGTTCGGTGTGAAGAATAAAAGACTTCTGTCATAGCAGCTTAAAGCAGTCCTGTAATATAAGTAATGGTATTTCACTCACCTCCTGCCTGTAGCAAGGCCGGATCAACTTTCTTTAATTACAAGTTAATAAGCATAAACACACTCCAGGGGCAGCTAAATAACCACTGGGGTTGATTTGAGGTGGGGGAAGCCTGAGATCTGAGAAGCAGTGGGCCCATACATAATCTCACCCCTCATGTTAGCATCACATGAGGGCAGTGTGACAGGCCCTGAGATTAACCCCAGCAAAACAGACCCAGAGAAAGAGAAACTCATGAGTGAGCTTGCTTGAAATCTGTTCTAGAAAAAAAATTCCTGCAATGACGTAACTGAAGCATTTTCTCAGAATACAACTTCACTTCAAGATAACGTGACTCACTTTCGGGCCTTGAGTCTAACATACTTCTTACACAAGCATTATTATCTATAAACCATCAGTAAAACTGATTGTTTGATAATTAAATCGGTTTTTCTAACTACTGTCTAACTCTCATGGAAATAAAAACCCTATTATTTTCATATTATATCAGCTCTGATGGTTTACAGGGTTAGAAAACTGTGTGCTCAGTGCTGAATTAATTAATCTGTTAGAGAATATATGATTAAATTACTAAAATATCTGATCTGTACTCTTTGGTGCTCCGTTTTTCCAGATTTGCAGGTCTAAAGTCAGCGTCCTTCCGCTCTGCATATGGACTTTGGCTCAGTTATCAGTGAACACGACAGGTCACAGTAAGGCTCCAGCCTGATGTAAACAAAAGCACAAGGGCCCAGGTTTTAAGCCCATACAAACAGATCTCCCCGCTAGTTATCGGATTTTGCTGGAAGTAAGTTATGTCGATTTAATACCTACAAGCAGGATTTTAAATACTGTATTTTTTAAATTTAAGTTTGTATTATTTATGTAAGTGTGTATGTAAGTATGTATTTATTTATTTATACTAATGCAATAAAAATATTCTGTTGGACTTTCTTGAAAACTGGTATCGGCTTAACAAAGTGGTTAAATATCATTTTAGTTCATTTTAGATTTTATTAAAAAAGTAGCTCATTAGATACTGCTCCATTTTATTTTAAAAATCTTTTAAATAATTTAAAACCCTTTGCCTCTCGCTCGTAGCTGGGATAGCCCCCCAAACTATTACATTTTTCTTTGTGTATTACATGTAAGTACGGAAGAGGATTAGGGCCACCGGGGGAAAAAGTGGCCACGTCTTTTTTTATTCTTTTGGAGAATTCTGAGAAAAAAGTCAGAAATATTAATGTCCATATGTAAGCCATGCTGAAAGATCGAGACAAAAAACAACAAGTAAATAAAAATATCAAATTCATTTGCATTTAGAAAAATGTTATAATTTGGCTTTTTTAAATGGAGTTCTGCCTACAGACGCGCCACAGATACCAAAACGTTTTATTTTAAGTAAAAGATCTGTAGACGACTTTTGGACGGACCCTGCGTTTGTTGGTTACCTGGTAACCATGAATTTTCTTCTTCTACGTTGGAGGGCAGCGGTCACAAAGAGTTTCATTAGATGGCCACAAACGACATGCCATCTCACTGGTGATAATAATATTAAGAAAAGAGAGTCTGGGAAGGTGGCTGAAAAATTATATTAATGTTAAATGAGAAACTGGAGCATCTTAAACTCACTCTGATGAAATACTACTGGATAAGAGTTCGCTAGCTCGACAGGAATATAGGACTTCGTGTTGACACTGGGTGGCGGTAGTACTGGTTAAATGGTCTTAAAAATAAAGCGAAGAAGGGGAGCTCAGTTCCGTGGGCGGGACAAACAAACAAACCGGTATTGGGAATAAAAATATGTTGGTTTCGTTAAAAAGTACGCATGAACAATTAACAGGAAAGTGAAATAAAATAGTCGCAGTGAAGATGAGTTCGTTTGCGGGTCGGATGAAGGAGTACCCCACCATCTCTCTGGACCGGTTCGACAGGGAGAACCTACATGCCCGGGCATATTTCCTCTCCCACTGTCACAAAGGTGAGCCTGGCGCCTGCACATCACCGGCGGAGTTGTTAGAAACGGTACATATTACATGTGTGGCCTCCTGATGGCGGGTGTCCTCTCTGTTTCACTGAACAGATCACATGAAAGGGCTGAAAGGACCTCTGCTGAAGAGGAAGCTGCAGTTCAGGTGAAGCCTGGGTGCTGTTAAACTGATATTTAATCCAGTGATGCTCAGATATTTGAGTCAAAGTTGAGATTTGTCTCAGACTTCGGGTGAAGAATTACAATTGTGACCTTTCTGCACTAATTTACCATCTTTTAAACTTACTGTGAAACGTTACTATGTCACAGAGGGTGCAGTTCAGCTGCTTGTTGTGGGCGTTATGGGCATCAAGCAGCCCCATGGTTGATTGGAAAGATGAATTGTTCCTGCTGTGTAAATTAAAACCTAACACTGCTTTAATGAGCGTGTAACTCAGGACTGAATATAAGTTTGTTGTTTGCAGTCGCACTGTGAGGCTTTACTGCTCCTTTGTAACCAAAGAGCTGCTGCTGAACAATCCAAAGTACGCTTTTTGGGAGGAATACATCGTGAGTACACATCTCTGCTTTTATCAGATTGTTTTTTTAAATATTTAAACAGAAGCTATATAAGTGAGTTATCTCTCCTGTTAAATCATCTGTTCAGGTTCCTCTTGAGCTCGAGAGCCCGACTCAGATTTCTCTCGTGGACGAAGCATCAGGAGAGGTACTGGGTACTCATCGGTTTGAGTCTGGCTCTGTGTCGAATTTGAAACTACTAAAAGTCAGATATGTAGCTGTAGATGCAACCTGTCATCCATATGTGTGAGTTTGTTGTTTTTAACCCTGACAGAAAGAAGAGGTCGTGGTGACGTTGCTTCCAGCAGGTCACTGTCCTGGCTCCGTCATGTGAGTTTAATTTTCCACCAACATTTGTATGTTTGGAGGATTTCACTCTTCCCAAGCTTCATGCAGATCCTTTACAAAACACCCAAAACTTTAATCACAACTCAGAACACAACTCACACAGAGAAATCTATTGTTTAGATCTTCTGATCTTTTACTTATTGAGGTTTTGTTACAGCTGGTCAGGAAATATATGATATAAGGTGACTTCAGGGTCAAATGGTAAATGGCCTGTATTTGTATAGCGCTTTACTAGTCCCTAAGGACCCCAAAGCGCTTTACACAACCAGTCATCCACCCATTCACACACACACACTCACACACTGGTGATGGCAAGCTACATTGTAGCCACAACCACCCTGGGGCGCACTGACAGAGAAAGTATGTAACCTTGTGGGTTTGTTACAGAGTATAACAAACACCAGGAGACCCAGGAGAACTTAAACACATCTCTTCTACAAACAATTCAGTTTCACCTCCCCTCCCACCTGCTCAGTCTGAAGCTCCCGTTTTTGTTCATTTTTCCATAATCGGCTAAATAAACTTCACTCTTTAACGCCTGTGACTTCGAGGAATTCAAAATGCGTTCTGTGTACACTTTAAAGGGGTCACATGATCAGGTGAGAAAATCGGAGACCAAACAAATTGGTAGTTTGTTTGTATCGCAGGTTCCTGTTTGAGGGTTCCCATGGAAACGTGTTGTATACAGGGGACTTCAGGTTGCCTGTCGGAGACGTGTCCAGAATGGAGCACCTACACTCGGGCAGCAGGTCAGTCACCAAACATCGCCATCATCCTCGTTTCATCCTGAGTTTCTCTGATTCGCTGTGTCTGGAATGCGTTTTCTTCTTGAGCTGTGATTGGACAGCTCACGTAAGCTTCAGATGCGGATTGTTTTGGAGCGCTAAGTTCACGCCGCTGTGTCGCGCTTCACAGGGTCAAAGACATTCAGAGCATCTATCTGGACTCCACCTTCTATGACCCGCGCTTCTACCAGATCCCATCGCGGGTACGTGCTGGTTTTCAGTCACTGCTGAGATATACAGTTAACACACAGGGACAGGTGCCAGTTCATTAAGTACACCTCGCTCAAACTTAATATTTAGTACATGAACCTTTTATTGTAAATAAGTCATAACCTCACTGAAATTTCCTCCATTAAAAAAATCTTGTTTGTTATAACTTGTGTTATAACTCAGGATGATTATGATGAATTAGAAGCAGTCAGTTTTCTATGATTTTAATCGGTATTTGAGCCTGTGTGTGTGTGTGTGTGTGTGTGTGTTCGTTTGTTTGTTCGTAGGAGGTCTGTTTATCCGGAATCTCTGAGTTGGTTGGAAACTGGATCAGTCAGAGTCCTCATCACGTTGTGTGGCTCAACTGTAAAGCTGCGTATGGATACGAGTACCTGTTTATCAACCTGGGAGAGGAGTTCAACACACAGGTCTCTTTTGTCAGCCTTCTTTCCTTCATCACCATACCATACCATACCATACCATACCAGCTTTATTTATAAAGCACTTTCACATAAAACAAGGGTTCACAAAGTGCTGTACATATACAAATAGCATAAGCAAAGTAAAATAAAAAATAAGATAAAATAAATAAATAAAATAAAACATGTTAAAACACAGTTATGGAAGCTACATTGAGTATTTATTAATGAAAAGTTTAGAGGCATGGTGGGTAAAACTTCAGTAGCTGGTAAACCACAGACATCAAATATGGGGAGAAACTGATGCATGGATGGAAATATTAACCTCATAATCATCACTGTAACATGAAGTCCACTGTTTTTCCTGCAGATCCACGTCAACACTCTGGCGATGTTCAAGAAGATGCCGGAGATCCTAAGCTACGTGACAACCGACCGCAGGACTCAGATACACGCCTGTCGACACCCAAAGGTCCCGTTTTAGCCTCTCACAAACAAATTCGTGGTTCCTTTACTTCAGAAGTTTAGATTTATTTTCCTGAACCTCCAGTATTTCTGCAAAACAACTTTGTGGTAGTTCTGCATTTATGATAACGAACCATTTCCACTTCTGATACAAAACCTAAATCTTTTCTTCTTTCATTATTTCCGTTCCTGCGACACTACGTTTTTATCTGGGATTTTTGTTTGTAGGATGAAGAGTTTTTCCAAGGAAACCGGCTGCCGTGTGGATGCACGGCTGCTGATGGGACGCCTCTTCGCATCATCAGCATCAAACCGTCCACGATGTGGTTTGGAGAAAGAACCAAGAAGACCAGCGTCATAATAAAGTAAGAACAGCTCCAGCGTCATGCACTCACTAGAAATAGTTTGGTTTTGTGCTCCAAATTTATTTTTGTGTGTTTATGCAGGACAGGAGGCAGTTCATACCGAGCCTGTTTCAGCTTCCACTCCTCCTACTCCGAGGTAAACGCACTTCCACTCACACAGTATTGTATTTGGACCTTCTTGTTTGAAGTCATTAAAGATGTGTGCTAAACAATCACTCCATTCTGGTTCGGAAAACAGTTCAGAGAATTAAAAACCCAAAACTATCCCAATATTCCATGCCCATGATGAGTAGATATATACTTGTGTCGCATCAGTGCTAATGTTTGAGGCCATGTTTATTTCTGTTTGGACAATGAAACCAAAGCCCCACCCATTTGCTGTTCAAACCTTTTGTTTATGAGGGGCAGCCAATCAGAAGAAGACTGCACTAAGAACTACTATGATATCAGTAAGAATTATTTTGAACTGTGAATCAAAGCTGCTGTATCAGAGTCAAAGCTGGAAGAGTAGTCCACTTTAAAAGGACTTCATGTTGTTTCTGTTGCTATGCTTCTCCTGATTTTCAGATTAAGGACTTCCTGTCATACCTCCAGCCGGTGAACATCTACCCCAGTGTCATCCCCATTGGTCGAACACTGACTGAAGTCACACAGATGTGAGTCGACTTCATTTTAATTGTACAAATGTAAAAGTCTAAACTTACTTTTACTTGATTTATAATCAAATGTAACTTGGGGTAACTTTAAAGGGTTTTACTGCTGTCTTTATTCAATAATCTAACCGTTTAACACGACGCCATTTCTGCATGTCTGATCAGGTTGAAGCTGATGTGCAGGAAGCAGTCTGATGAGGCGGCGTTTGTTTACAAACCTCTGGGAGTCCTCAAACGCAGCAGGGTGCAGCGACCTACTTGTGGTAACACAAACACACTCGTAATGACAGGTGCTCTCCATAACAGCACGCGGGCCTGCCGCCACACGCTTGTTTACAGATCACTGCTTGGCCCAGTTTGTGCCTCTCACGCGTTGCCCTTCATTCAGCTTCTTCACACAAACACAGGAGGCGACGCTTTTATAAGCGTTTGAACAACAGGCAGGAATGTGCCGTGGTGCTTCAATAAGCTAGACCAGTCATTAAAACGAGGCTGATGTGTGTTTGTGTGTTCAGAGTCAGAGAGCGATGATGAGCTGTTTGATGGGCTCGACGTGGCACCAGTGAGGAAGAAGTTGGGAGTACAAAAAGGTAAACCTGCAAGTTACTTGCTGTCACTTTGATTTGCACCAAAGCAGCTGAAATGGATTCACGGGGTCTGAGGAAGTTCAGCTGAGATGATCGAGTAGGCCCTTTAATTTTCCTGAGCGCTGTAGGATATGAATGTCACGACAGGAAGTGATGTCATGTTGCAGTATTTTTTTGCCCTGAGTACTTCACTGTTACTGTTTGTTTGATTTTGTTTCTTTTGTTCTATAAGTAGAGGGAACTCCTGAAACAACAGCACTCCCTGTGTGTGTGGAGGAGTCTTTACCGCTGACCATTACCGATGCCCAGCCTGCTGCTCATAACTACGTCGACTGCACCGAGTCCAACGGCGAGGAGGAGGAGGAGGAGGAGGAGCAGCAAGGTGATGAGGAAAAGGTTGGAGCCGGACAGCCGGAGGACATTTCATCTCAACCTCCGAGGTGGGAGGACTTCTTCACCACCGAGACTCTGACCGACAGCCAGAACAGCCTCAGGAGCCAACCACAGTCCTGCTGCTCTGAGATGACGGGCTCGCAGACACCCGATCTGTTCAGCGACGAAGAAACTGCCCCCGATGGCTTCAGCCTGACACTGTCCGGCTCACAGTCCAATCATTCCTCTCAGAACATGGACTCGTGTTTACCCGACACCCTGATCATCCAACCAGAGCTGGATGGGCAGAAACAGAGGGAGGAGGGGGATGATGGAATCATCCAATCGGAGTCTCAGCAGTCGTCGGACTTTGATATTCCCTGCACGCCGGAGTCGAAGGTGCCGCGGCGTGATGAGCTGTCTCAGTTGTACAGGAAGCTGGCTGCAGGAGAGGACATCAGGGCTCTGGACTACAGGACCGAACATTAATGGGGAGCTCCTAAAAAAACTGTGCAAACTAGAAAAGTAAAGCCTTAAAAAGCAGCCGGACAAGGCCAAAACAAGCAAACCACACAGCTACCTCCGTTTTAGTGACGAACCTCCAGCTCTGAGATCCCCCACTAGCACACTGGGGCAGGAGGAGAGGTTAACATGCATTCAGTACCTGCTTCCAGCATGAAGAGTTTCTCAGCCTAATTAGAGAGCATAAATAGACCAAACTTTAACGTAATTTTCTTCAGACCTGTCGTTCTCACTTAGACCCTTAAGCCGTCACATTCCTTCTGCAGGCTGAGCTGAAACGCCCTCTCCTCCAGCGTCAGTGTTGGCCTCCAAACCCCACAGACTTCAGTTTGTTAAACCACACACTCGTTCCTGCGCACTTTAAGCCTATTGGTGGATTCTTGCACCTGTGCAGGTCACAGCTGACACTCGTTCCCTCTCTGCTGGCAGTTTGTGGTTTGTTCTGCTTCAGCTGCTGACAACAGGAGGGGAATGTTTGCATTAAAGCTAAAGTTTTGTTCCAGAAACAAATAAAATATTTATTTTTAACTCAGGTGTTATGGCTGATTATTCAAATCAAAATGGTAAATGGCCTGTATTTGTATAGCGCTTTACTCGTCCCTAAGGACTCCAAAGCGCTTTACACATCCAGTCATCCACCCATTCACACACACATTCACACACCGGTGATGGCAAGCTACATTGTAGCCACAGCCACCCTGGGGCGCACTGACAGAGGCAAATGTTGTGTTTGATGGGAAAAAGCAGTAAAAATGCCAGACATTGCGAGTTTTTTTTCCCAATAATTCCTAAAATAAGTGGAAGAACTGCTTGACCAAAGCTGTGGTTGTGTAATACACTGCAGCTCAAACTGAATCATTTTTACTATCCATGATGACATCATCAAAAATTCCAAAACTACAAATATATTCTGTATAACAATAATAAAGCAAATCTTTACTCTATAGAAACTGAGTTGGAATCATTTCAGCTTTAAACCAGGTTTTTCCAGCTGCATGTGAAACAGCTGCTAGCTATCTGCTCAGCTTCACTTCAGCTTACTGAAGTCCCAGAACTGGACGTCTGCACCTTGTTGGTGCTGTTGAAGGATTTTTAATGCAACTGTCTGACCAATAATTCTAGTTTCTAGGCTAATTTAGCAGGTAACCAAGTGAGGACTCTCACTCAAAGGGCTTTTTTGCTACCAGCCTTATTCACTCAGTGTGTTCAAGTGCTTTTTTTTCTACGTTTCAGCACATTTGCACAGTGCTGAGTACCGCTGCTGGGGTTTGAATCCAGCCTTTGTCCTGATGTGTGGAGTTGTGCTCCACCTATTATCTGGATGGATATCTCCAAGTACTCTCGCTTCTTTCCAGGGTACAAACACATACATGGTTCAGATTAACGCCCCTTATCTTTCCAGCCCTGGAGTTTTCCTCTCTGTTTCTCCAGAAGCCACAGTGGAAATAAAGGAAAGGAACCAACTTACCTGAAGCTTTTGTCCTTCAAAAATTACATGCTTCATAAAATCTGCTTGGAATTCAGAAAAAATAATTATCGACTGTCAGAGCGACAGTCGGACAGTTATCGTCTTTATGCATCGTCTGTATCGTGCTTCTAACATATAACACGGGGGGTTAAAAGTGAACTTAACTGCTGGTTTTCTCCTGATGGCTTTAGACACATAGTCGTCTGATTTATTTACAGACAGAAACAAAAAAGCTTTTTACAGTTGATCTAAAACTCAAAGGTAATTAACAGCATGAATGAATGCAGTTCATAAGGTTTACAGTGAATGCTAGAAATTTTTTCATCACGACTACCACCACACTTTGCCCAACATCAAAGATTTGTGGCAGATTTTCACATTTTAGAAGCTGGAAGAGCTGCTTTAGAAAATCAAAATAATAACTGCCGAATGTGGATCAAGATGTCGTCCACTGAAACTTTGAGGAGAAGGAGAGAGCCGGTGTTGTGCCAAAAAGTGATTGTCTGCCAAAAAGTGATTTCCGGTATTTGCCAAAAACTGATTGCTTGTATTTAAACTGCTATAAATAACTTGTTGATGTATAATATGTGAAACATATGTCAAATGTATCCCTCATGAATGATATCACGTCATCTTGAGCAACAAACAACATTCCTGTAACAAGGTAGAAGCTGCAATCACTTTTTGGCAGTGACTTTTATGTATCCTTTATGTATGCAGTTAAAAAAAATATTGTTGACTTTAAAAATGTCTCTTTTAAGAGTAATCTGGCCAAGAGGACAGCTGAAATTGCAACAAATGTGAAAATAGTTCTGTAAATATATTTTAAGTGGACAAAAGGGAGCTGATTGATTATAATGTAAGTGCAATAACACAGTCACAAAGATACTTGAGAAACAGGTAATTTTTTAAATTTTATATATAACCCCTTTGGTGAACAGGTATTACAAAGTCTATTTAGCAACATACATAACGATATTACACATAAAAAAAACACACGCAAACATTGGAAATCACTTTTTGGCACAACACTGGCACCACTGAAGCTGGATGATGGCAGGTTTCCTGCTCAGTTTCATTTATGTGTGAATACTCTGAGGAGGCCTATAAATTCCAGGGAATTTCCTTGAACTTATATGGTATGGTTTTTAGGTAACTAAGGTATTATTCAAGTAAGATAGAGAGCAACTTCTTACTCACAGGTCGTAGACTGCACCATTTTTACCCCAATTGGATCAAAACCTATATAAAATGAGCATCATGTTTTATTCAGTCACACTTTAGGTTTGCAACTGAGACCATAAAATCATCAGCAGGTCATAAAGGAAGTGTGAAGTGGAGCAATTTCCCCTAAACTTCATTTTCCCCTACAAAATGGGTTGCCCCCTGCTGGCCATAAGAAAGAATGCAGGTTTATTCCACTTCTTGTTCCTGGGGAGCCACGCCCATTCTTTATAGTTTACATCTGTGGTTACAACAACTGGTGAAGGCAACATTTACGTCATAGTATGCCAAAGTTTGGTTGGAGTCCACAGCAAGGACAGAATTACTGTGGCCGTGTGCAGTGAACTTTAAAATGAAATCATGAAAATAAGATGGGCTGAAGTTGCTGAAGTTGGCAATTACATGCAGTCTGTTTGTGCTGATAAGGCAGTTAACTGCAGTGAAGCATTAAAAATATGTTGCCACATAGGCACTTCATAGACTTCAAACAGAAAATCTTCCACAAATAGTGACGTAGTTGCTGCAGGACGGCAATTTAACAGCAGAATGAAACAGGCGCTGAGCAACCTGGTATTTGTATAGGAACATAACCATTCTGCAACCAGCTGAGTCCCGTGCTGCTTTGAGATGCATTGCAGATGAATTGCACTAAGTGGTGCAAAATGACTGAATGATAGCATTGTATTGGCAATCGGTCAAATTATTTGCAAACCTTCGCCAATCAATCCAAGAGCAACTGCAGACAGTCTGAGTCAAACTGCAACTGTTTGTAGACAGTCGCCAAAAGTTGATTCTGTCCATCTGGACGTAGCGTTTTCAGTGGGAGAAACGTTTCGTCACTCATCCAAGTGACTGACTGCAGGTTTCTCCAACCTTATAGACAATACATTTGCATAATGACTGAAACTAGCACCACTGAAGTAACAATGGGCTGTGAGGTCAGTTCGTTAATCATTAATATGCAAATTCTCATGACAACAACCACTGATCAAAGATCACGGATTAAAGACCACTGATCAATGGCCATGAGTACCATACTGTTTATAAGGTTGGGGAAACCTGCAGTCAGCTGAGACTGAAGAACTCACTTGGATGGGTAATGAAACGTTTCTCCCACTGAAAACGCTACATCCAGATAAACAGAATCAACTTTTGGGGATTTACTTACCTGGATGATTGAGCATAGATCAAGATGTTTGCCGACAGGTTCCATCCCACAAGGCTACCTGTGCAATTGCATTGGGATCAAATGTAATTGCCCAGAGGTTGAGAGTGTTGTATGGTCAACTTATGGGTAGTCTTTTAGTTTGCAACGAACAATTCAACCAACAAATTTCCCTACCTGCCAGAAGGTTGCTGTCCTTTTTCCTCTAATGTGACTGAGCTGTAAGCAGCATATCGTGTTCTGTGAGCAGTTTAATCTCACGTGAATCATTCAAAAATCTTGAAGCCATTGGCTGACAATACAAAAACACATAAAGCATACCTAATGACTTAATTTTTCAATGACAAGAGGAGCTATGCCATAATATTCACAAAAACTGTACAAATGTAATAGGGACAGCTGGCAGCTACCAATCACTCCAATGAGGCCAAATGCTGAGCTCCCACTGGTGCATCTGCCTGGAATAAAAAGCCTGCAGTGTTCCGTCGCCTGAGCAGCAAACTGTGACCAATTTGAATGTCCAGGTCCAAATCTACATCCGGACTCTCTAATCAGTTTGTCAGGGTCGCCACAGTCAGCTGAATCAGGTGGAGTTGATCCCATTCAAGCCTCTGAGGGGACGCTGAGAGATGAAATTGGTTCTGCTGGGTGCTGCTGCTGCTCAGTGGAGACTCGCTGGGTTCCTGATGACAACACAGAGGAGCTGATGAACGCCTGCAGGGTTTCTTTTTCCTCACTCGACAAACTCTCTCGCGCTGTGTCATTCTTCCTCTGTACCTATCAGTTCACAGAGAAGCACAGACTGAAATAGGCTTCGATGGGCAGCATTCGATCTATGCAGAGCTCTTAGTTTGGATGTCAGTGTGTCCTAAAGGTCATTACTGGTATTTTCTTTCTTATTTTAGTCTGTTTGCCATTTTTGCACCTTTTTTTGCCATGTCTTTATATTTCAAAGTGTGTTTTTCCATACTTTTCAGGTCTTTACTGGTGTCATTTTATTTTTATACCTTACAAATACAGTATAAAGTATAAAAAATAGTTTTTCTATATTTTATATATGTTGTTTTTTTTTTTAAATATTTTTTTAACACTTTATTAAACCTGGATTACTCTTGAACAGTTCACCTCTTGTACTTTGTTCACAAGTCTTTCACAGCTTACTGAGCTCAGCTGCGGTGTTACTGCCCTCTGATGGTGTTTTCATGCACTACAGTGCATAACACTGTGTCCATATCTGTTTTTTGGCTGCATTAAAATGTTTTAAATACCCTAATGTATCATCATACTGCCCGAGCCTTGAATTGAGGATCCACGTCACTCTTTAATGGTGCATGATGGGAAAATTGTACAATGCAAAGACACACTGGCCCTTTTACCACTGATGTAACATCTCAGCTCTCATTAATGAGACTGTGGAGAGGAACCAGAGGAGGTCGTCACTCACACAGTGAAGCATGCGCAGGCTTGGCTCTTCATTAAAACCAGAGTCAGTCCCCCCACAGCGGTTTCCTGAGGGACAGCGAGTCTCTCGGAGGCTCTGCAGCAGAGGATGAGTTCATTAATTAACTTCCACACACACTCAAACAATATGTTAAATGCACTCGTAGCATCACTACATTATATAATACGGAGCTGACATCGCGCGCGCGCACGCGCGCACACACACACACACACACACACACACACACACACACACACACACACACACACACATTAATAATAAAATGCTAACGAACACACAGCGTGCCCAGAGTTCTCTCTCTCCCAGGCTCTCGTGACCCTGAAGATTCAACAGGAAATTGAGGATGTGCTTGTTTACTTGTCATGAGTTCTGATCATATTTGGGATATAATGTGGGCAGAGACATTAAGTTTATGGCACTGTGGTTCCTCCTTGTTTATGTGTTCAGACTTTGCATTGCACTCAGTTTTTTTGCTCCTACTCAAAACAGAACAACAGCTCCATCATAACCCCACAGCAAACAAACCAGGACGCAGAGCATAGAAACTCATACAAGGTCAAAGGAGGTCAGACTTAGTCTGGTAATCATTTATGTCATTATATTCAATTGGTTTAGATCACCTGTATGTCACAGTTTATTGGATTTGAACACGCCTGGTTTTGAAACAGCTTCTATTATGTTCTGTTCAAAAGTCTTGAGCCACCCCTCATTTCTTTATATATTCCTTCCAAGCAGTCAGACTTGTAATTTTTAAAGTGCCCTTTACCAGTAGTTCTCCAGGTTTTCTGTGAGTCTTTCAAAATTTTTCTTTGGACATTGGCTTCTTTTTTCCTCATTTTCAGTCCACTTCTTGTAGCTGAACATTTTCAGAGGAGTTGTTTTGTTTGTTAAGCCTCTGAAATCTGACCTATTAATCATTTAAGCATAAAAAGCCACCTAACTCATGAGACAACTTAGCAAGAAACCAATCTTTAGACACCTCGTTACTAGCAGCCTGTTACAGAGACACATTCATTTTCATTTATTTAGTTCAGTTTACAAAAAATGCCAAAGATAACACAATTTAACAGACATAAAATAATATTTTTACACCAACTAGGTGATTCCCAAAGAACTGATAGCTGAAGACTTGCATACCTCATCAGAAGGGTGCAGTTTGTCCTTAAACCAGAAGAATAAACTGTAGAGGTGTAGGACTACGTGAAACCATTTAAGACCTGATGGAGAGATGAACCCAAATCAGAAAGTTTTGATTCTAATCGTCATCAGTATGTACAGAGGAGGTCAGGAGAGAGGTGTAACAGTGATCAGCCACTGGTGTTGGAGTATGGTGGAATAATGAATACAGAAAAGTACCATTAGACTTTGATTCACCATCCAAGATCATATGGAAAGCTTCTAATTTACAGTGAGCATGACAATGATCCTAAATACACACCTAAACACAGTAAAATCATACCTGGATAGAAAAACACACAGTGGAACACAATCAGTCATGCATTGGCCTCCCTAGCCTGGACCTCAGCTTTATTAAAGCAATTATCTTGACAGAGAACAGAACAATGAGGAGCCAACATCGAAAGAAGAGCTTTGATTACTAAAGAACCATTCCTCAAGACTACTTAAAGAAATTAGTAGAACGCTACCTTAGATAGTTCAGGCTTTGTTGAAGAATAAAGTTGACGATAAAATAAATAATTGCATCCATTTTCCTATCAGAACAAATAAATGAGGGGTGGCTCAAAACTTTTGCACAGTACTGTATTTAGCAAGCACTTCAGCTGTAGACCATTGGAAACTAAACCCAGGTGTAGAAAACCATTTAGGTTAATCCAATTTAAATGAATGAAATGCAATGTGACATTGCTGTGGGATAGATGAAACATGTCTATAAATGGGGGTATCAGCTTAGAGGTGTCTTTCTGCTTGAACATCCTTACTCAAATCCAAAAAATAGGAAATGAAAGAGGTCCCAAAGTAGATTCCCGTGGGAAAACATTAGCTTAGATCTGGATATCTTGAGGTTGCTAAACTGCAAAGACAAACTAGTTCTACAGTCTGAGTTCTCTACATGAATTTTATCCAGTTTAAAAAGAGTCCTTCCTCCTCACTTTCACCAGGTGCTGCTCATGGGTGAGATCATTGGAGTTCTCAATCTGATGTTGCAGAATCTACCCCTTACTATAGAAAGTGTCTGGAGATCACTGCTGATGTGAAATGGTGCTGTATAAGTATAAAAAATGAAATTGCTATCAGCTGATACCGTGGATGTGTTACCTCTGAGTGAGCCAATCTGGACTTGGGGTATGCTGCTCAGGTCTGTAGGCAACCCCACGTACACACCTCCATAGTTCCTGATCTCACACACACACACACACACACACACACACACACACACACACACACACACACACACACACACACACACACACAGAGTCAGCTGCACAGATCAGCTCATTAGACATATATTGGATGACTGTGACGAATGAGATAAAAAGATTTTATAATCAAAAATGAATGACTGACTTCCGTTTGTCATCTTCTGGCACTGACTCAACTGATCTGTCGACACACACGCACACACAGAGTCAGCTGATTTATGTTAACAGACAACATGAGAGAAAGGTCAAACAACAGTGACATGTTTCAAGATGAAAATATGTTTGAAACTTTACTCACAGCTTTGATGAAAACTCAGCAGGATCTGAAGTCAGTGACAGAAACGAGATCAATCGGGAGTTAAATTCATTCCTGCTCACTGAAATCACTTTGTAAAAAAACAATTTTGACATTTTCACACACTGAAAATTCAGTATTTGTTTTATCTAGAGCAAAGAGCCACGGTGAGAAAGTAGACAGGCATGAAAACTTTACTTTGGGTATTTGTGGTGAAAACTTTGTAAAATTGGAAAAACGGATGATTTGTTTTTCAAAAGTCATATTCAAACAGCTGTGACAGCTCAACAATCACCAATAATTTCCTCACCAGATAAATGATCTTTGACACTTTGACACATTCATCTTTCTGTCGTGTTTTATAAACTTTTCTCATTAAATCTTGATTATTAAAAGTTTCTCCCTCTCATTTCTCTCCGTCCGTCCTTCTCTTCCTTCTTTCTCTCTTCCCTTTATTTTATTCTTTTTCTTCATTTGCTTCTTGCAATCCTTGTTTCCTTCCTTTTTCCTTTTCTTCCTTGTTCCTGTCCTTCCATGTTTCCTTTCTTTCTTTCCTTGTTCCCTTCCCCATTACCTTATTTTTTCCTTTCCAATGTTCTTATGTTCAAAATTTAGGGTATGAGGTCCCCATACTTAATCCTCAGATAATTCTAATATTTTATTGGGAATTAAAATGTGAAGCATTTCACATTAAACTGTTGTATAACATGTGCATCAGTAGCAAATATGCCCAACAACAAAAAGGAGACACAACAAGATCACAAAAAAAAAAAAAAATAGAAAAATGACTCAATGGATGAGCCAGTTTGTAAATCCACCTGAAAGTGGCCCAGGACAACCAGGAGGAGACAAATTAGTTCAAAGACAACACCAACCCACCCCCACCTACCCACCCCACAAAGGTTATATCAAAACTGTTTCATGACAACATCAGCCTGTTTTCTAAAAAACACACTGATGTCTGACCATTGACCTATGGCCTGGCCTTTACCCAGATGATTGAGCAGAACTGGCTTCGAGATTTTAATCTATATTCATGCAGTGTGTGATTCTGTGAAAGTTTGACATCACTATGACATCATAGGATGTCTTATTAAAAAAATGAAAAAGTGTGTTGCACAGCTCCCACCATGCTCTTTAATATGACATATTACTCGATATTGTTTCTTGAATTCTTTTTTTCAAGGTCAACTTTGACCTTGGGCACTAACAATCAAGGTCAAATCCTTAGCCAACTTAACTACTCAAGTTCTCCAAGACCTCGTATATTGTTGTGAAGTTTGAAGACGATCTTTGAAAAATTGTGGGTAATATACAGTTGTTACAGATTTTTACATCTGGTGTGACCTCGACTAGATTTTCACCAAAATTAAATCAGCTCGAGCTGTTATTGGTATCGATCATCAGATAAAACCTGAACATAACATCTTGAAAACTACAGACGCTAGACTTCTAACAAACAGACAGACAGACATAAACAAATGGAAATGATTCTCCCTCCCTTCAGAGAACAAACCAGGAGTTTCAAAAAAATGCACAAGAAGCAAAAAAACAAACAAACCCCAACCCAAAATGAGATGGAAAATGAGGTAAGTCATAAAGAGATATCAGTCCATCAGATAGTGACTCACATGACGCTTAAAAACAACCAACATGGGAAACGAATCAGCAGAAAGAGACCGAAAACAAATAATAATAATAAAAAAAACAGACACTAACAGAAAATTACTCACAAAACCATCCTGAAGACACACACAATGACTAAAATCACACACTAAATTATTTTTGAAACAACCCAAATGATAACAATAAAAAAGTACAATCAGTCGATCCTGATTGCTTTTAATTATAGTTAAGTAAAAGCACAAGTGAACTTTGAAACAGCAAAACACCACAAACTGCAACTTAAACCTTACAGATGAATTGCTTTCCAGCGTTTCCAGGAGTGTCAGAAATCCCTGAAAACTTTAATTGATTTTGAGCAGACAGACGTGGACTCTGCTTTCACCTCCTACAGCTTCCAAAGTCAAAAACTCTACAGACTGGACCGCTAACACCTGCAGGACATAAAAAAGTTACTAAAGCACCTTTAGTAGCTCTAAAGGCAAAATAAGACACCTTAAACCTGCCAGCTGCTCCATATGACTAACAGTATGTTCAGTTTTTCAGTGTCCTCACCTCTGCTGCGCTTGCTGCTGCTGTTGTTGTTAGTCATGTGTTTGGCTGGAGAGGAATTTCCACATCCCATTTCAGAAAGAAAAGGAAAAAACAGTAGCGAGAGGAGAAATGGAACGAGAAGAGTGAGCTGAACAGAGAGGACAAAAATGTCTCTTATCTTGCTCTTACTCTCAGCTGAAGCTCCCAGTGTGGAGAGGATTAGATGATGGCAAGGGAGGGAGGGAGGGAGGGAGGAGAGACGGAGAGTGTGTTGACCCCTGCTGCTGAGGGAGTAGAACTTCAAGTGTGTGTTTCAGAGTGTGTGTGCTTTAAAATCTCTGCGCAGTTTTGGAGGAAGCAGATCAAAGTCAGCTAGAATTGATTTAATTGGTGCATTTCTGCTCAAATGGAGCTGAAACAGGATTAGAGGAAAGTGGTGACAGAAGAGCGGGAAGCACACCTAAAGCATAGATCGGTTACTGATCAGGCCAACCAGGAACAGGACTGGGGAACCTGATCTGAAAAATATACAAGGACAACTCACGAAAGGGAAACAAGATAAGACAACAAAGTATGAGGAATATACAAAAATTAATACCACAAACAGACAGAAAATGGCCACAGAGATCACAAAGAGATGCAATTTATCACCAAAACTGCCAAAATAAAACCTCAAACCAGCACATTGTGCAAAACAAACTTCAGGCCTTAAACAAAAATGGAGGACACTGTAAAGTTGTTTTTGTGTTTCGAAGTCCACAAGTACGACAGCTTTTTTACTAGAACCTCTTAAAACAACCTGGAAGATGGAATTTTATCACCTCAGCTCCAAGATGTCAAAAACATTTGGGACATTTTGGGACCCTCCATTCATTTTGATGTTTGTTGTGAATGCTCCTCATTACCACCCAAAGGTCACAGAGTGGGAGATAAAAACTTCCACTAAAAATAAAGCCAACAATAAGTCTGCAGTGAGTGTTTAGCGTTCCCTGAGCAGGTTGGATCTGTGGTGTCTGGCTCTTGACGTCAGCTGTTGTCGAGAAGAAAGCAGTCTGTTCGGAAGTACTTTTATTATTGTTCTTGGCCTCCAGCCTCCTTCCTCACTGCTCCTTCTGTGCTTAAACCTACAATGAGTCATGCCGCCCACACTCTAACCTCACATCCAGCCTCGCTGCTGCTCTCACCTCAATTACAGGCGACAGCAAAGTGACTTTCAGGAAATAATTGATTGTTCCCGCCGTCTTCAGCAGGAAGTGGAAAATGACTTCTGGACTCGTGCTGAGAGTTTTTCATCTTCACCAAAAAGTTTCAGCGTGCCGAGTTTGGAAGATTTGATGATAAGATTTTGCTACTATAATAAAACAAGGATGACACGCTCCTTCAGCGGCTGCATTAGAGTGAACCAGAGAAACAGGTCAGAACAATTAAAAATAAAAGGAAGGAAGGATGTCTTAAGGGTGAGTAATTTGGAATTACAAGCTCTATTGTATATTCACGGATGAAAACACTCTTTCTCTGCAGATCTGAAACAAACAACCTTCAGACCTGCAAAATGAAGCCAAAGCTGCAGTTCCTATAATGACCACTTGAGGGCTACAGCAGAATAAACAAACTGTTTTAACCTCTGTGGACAGTTCTCTTCATAACAGCTGTTCAGAGAGCAAATTTATTTTATAATGCATCTTTTTGGATTTTGTTTAAAATAATGTGCAGCTGCAGCTGAGCGCTGTCTGTAAGGCTTCTGCTTAAAAATTCAACATGGCCGACGCCATCAATGCTAACGCTCAGGCTGCAAAGATGACGTCATGCTGGCTACATCCACCAGGCTTTCATCTGACACATAAATTTTTTATATGATCTTTTATTTATACACGAACTGATGTCATGCATCATTCTTGGGCTTGTCTGCAAAACTCGTCCAATGCAAAAGACATTCAGGTATCGATACAAAGAGTTCAACATTGTTTAAGCAGAGAAATAATAATCAATCATAAAGTTTTCCAGCTGCACAAATCTTCCTAATTCCAGGAAACAGAGGCTGTAAATGAGAGCAGGGTGCAGAACAATCTGAGGTACAAAAGGAAAATTGACCAAACAATATAAATTTTAGAGAAAGAACACATAACCCAAAGTGTAATTCCACATTAAGGACACAGGCGGGCAGTATTGTCATGAATGTGCTGCAGTGGGAAGTAGGAGTGAGTCAGAAAGAACCAGCATTTCCATCAACTGTTGAAAAAATAAATCAATACAAAGTTTGTTTTTTTATTTCTATCTCTGCTCCATTTTCTTTTAGGGAAGAAAAAGTGCAAGAGCTGTCTGCTCTTTGGTCCCTCTACCATCTCACACTTCTGTTTAATCAGTTTTCTGTTTGACGTTTATTCAGCTGTGTGAAAACTATAAGTTTAATCTCAGCCAAACCGATTTATTGGGGAACAAATAAAACACTGAAAAAATGCCAAACAATAACATTTTTAAGTTATCTAAGTGACTTATATATCATGTTTAACCTGAGTAGTGAAAGACCGTGGGGGGTTTAAAAACGATGTGCTGGGAGTTCGCTGTTCTTGCTGCTCTGGTGAGCCTTGACCTCCCGGTCTGCAATTGAGGTGGTGGGTAACAGACGTCTCTGAAAACGTTGGAGCACTTTTGCAAAAATGTGATATATTGATAAATCGAGCAGATATTTGAAGTTTATACGGATACATTCTCACCTGAAAATATCTTAAAAGTTTATTTTGTGACCCAGAAAGAGTAATATTAAAACTATGCAGCTGCTGCCATCGTTGTTTTCCCAAAGATTCCAAACTTACTTGAATTTTCTAAAAATGATATTATCTTTGGATCTCTAAGAAAAGAAAAGAAGCTTGAAAATGTTTTAAATGTAATAATTATTATGGGTAAATTCTTCATTCACAAATGTCGTTTTCTGAAAACAAAGCTGTCCTTTTTTACTCTTCACAAAGAACTCTGCCTCTTCTTCTCATCTGTAAAGTTTATGGACAAAAAACAAGCTCTGGATCTGTATCATATGATTAATGAACTAGATCTGTTAGAAAACCCCTAAGGTATAACCTCTTTTATGTCTTTTAATTATCTTTTGGTTTTTTTTTTGTTTTTTTTGTTTGTTTTCTTTGCTTTTGTTTGGGATTTGTTTTTGTTTTATTTATTTATTTGTTGTTGTTTGTACTTCCTGTTCATTATCTATCTTCTATATGTTGGAATACAGCCTGTTCTGATACTATTTCAAGTTGCGAAAAAAATCTTTGTAGAGATTGCCATATTTGTTGTACATTATATTTTGTGCAATGAAAAAAAAAAAAAATCCCCCCCCCTCCCCACTGGGGAGCAACATATTGCAACCTTCACACTAACCGGAAACACGTAACTTCAGTTAAATCGACTTTGACAGCGAAAACTAAATTGCGTTTTTGTTACTATTGATGCTGCTAAGAAATAAACATGGTTCTAAATGTTTTTTAACACTCTGGGTTTGTTTAAAAAAATCACCATCTCTTCAGCTTGTTCATGGCCAAAAGTGTCCATGTGTTATGTTTTTTTGTTTTTTGTTTCTTTGCAGCTTCTTCTGCATAAAGGTTTTTTCATAAATATAAAATAGTCATTACTTTTTACATTTTTAATCCTTCAAACACCTTTTTCTGGTACAATGCACTTGTTTGAAGACAACCTCAAAACTCACCACCGCTGCTGTACAGTACAGAATGCATTTAGCTTGTCGAATTTATATAAATCTTCGATCACTAGCAGTGTAACTCTGAAGTGCTGTACTGTATGTTTGTAAGTTTTCTCCCCAACAAACACAACAATGCCGACGAAATGTTTTGCACCGTCTTTTCATTCCATAATACTGGACTTATTTTCCTACGAAGGTTTAAACTTTAAGAGTGTTTAAACAAGAGAGAAAAGTGTGAAAATGTTCACGCCTGTCTGAGAAAAGTGTATAAAGCATGTAGTGAGGGGTTTTACAGCCTTAAAACATCTATAATAATTGTAAAAAATAAAGTTGGCTACTTCGTGGACAGCGAGGTATTTTTAGAACAAAACACCAGCGATAAACGAGGGACCACTATATCATCAATAGTAGAGTCTGGGACATCTAATTGATTAATGTCAACATTGATTATTATGCGCTATTATTTTTGTTCAAGGAGAGCAAAAAATATAAAACTCTCTCTCAAGTTGTTCGTTGCCAAAAATGGCCACCTTTTGTGTATGTTCACAAAATGCTATAAACTGTATATTTATTAAAACATTGTCTGCTTTTACCGCCTTGACTCTTTAAATTAGCACCAGTCCTTTTCATCAAAACCAAAATTTTATCTACAGTCTTTTTTTTTACTCTTTAAATGCCAGTTAGGCTATATATTGGTTTCCGCCCCAATCATAGCACAGAAACTGCTCTGTTAAGAATTACCAATGACCTTCTGATGGCAGCTGATTCTGGTCTCCTATCCATCCTCATCCTTCTTGATCTTAGTGCGGCGTTTGATACCATTTCTCTCCTGAACCGGTTAGCTTCCATTGGTCATACCCCCCTTGCCTGGTTTAACTCCTATCTCTCAGACCGCACTCAGTTTGTCCAATTTAAATCCCATTCTTCAACTCTCTATCTTGTTTCTGCTGGTGTGTCCCAGGGTTCAGTATTAGGGCCTCTTTTATTCATTATTTATATGCTTCCTCTTGGTTATATATTCCGAAAATATAATATAAATTTTCACTGTTATGCCGATGACACCCAGCTCTACCTTTCTTCTAAACCCAATTCATCCCTTCCACCTACCTCCCTCTCAGACTGTCTTATTGAGATTAGATCCTGGTTCTCCTCCAATTTTCTCAAACTTAACAGTAATAAATCTGAAGTTTTACTTGTTGGTACACCATCTATCTTAACCAAATCCCACAGTTTTTCCATTAACATTGAAAATGCTCCCACCCTTCCCTCCTCTCAGGTTAAGAGTTTGGGTGTCATACTTGATGATACTCTTTCATTCCAGTCTCACATTAATTACATAACCCGGTCTGCTTACTTTCATTTACATAATATTAACCGACTCCGTCCCTTCCTTATTCCCCATGCTGCTGCCATCCTTGTCCATAGTCTTATTACGCCCCGTATTGATTACTGTAATTCCCTCCTATTTGGTCTCCCTAAAAGGTCCCTTCATAAACTCCAACTTCTTCAAAATTCTGCAGCTCGGGTCATAACTTGCACTCCGTTAAGAGCTCATATTACCCCAGTTCTTCAGCAGCTTCACTGGTTGCCCATAGAAGCCAGGATAAATTTTAAAATCTTACTTCTTACATACAAGTGTATCCATAAATCTGCTCCTTCATATTTGTGTGACCTGCTCCATATCACCACTGTTTCCCGCCTTCTCAGATCATCATCTGCTATTCATCTTACTGTTCCGTCCTCACACCTTATCACTATGGGGAACAGAGCTTTCAGTCGCTCTGCTCCTCGGCTCTGGAACTCTCTTCCTCCTGCACTAAGAAATATTGACTCCCTCTCCGTATTTAAGACACAGCTCAAAACATCTGTTTAAACTGGCTTATTCGCTTTAATGCTGATTTTATCTGTTGTCAAGCTCTGTTTTGTAATTTTAACTTATTTTATGTATTTTTTGACTATTGTTCCTTTTATTAATTTTGTTTTTTGTAAGGTGACCTTGGGTTTCTGAAAGGCACCCTCAAATAAAATGCATTATTATTATTATTATTATTATTATTATTATTATTATTATTATTATTATTATTATATATTACCAGTAACCTTTCAGATAAAAAAGTGATAAAGTCCTAATGGTTTCATAAATCTTCCTATTTATTTATTTATTTATTTATTTATTTTTTCATATGAGCATCGGGGACAAGGCTGTCTTGCAATTGTTGAGGTCACTAGTGTGCACCCTATTTCTTCCAGGATCACTCTTCATTTGTAGGTTTTAGTGAACTCCTACTACTGTGAAGTGGTTTTCATGGGACAAAGGTATTGTATTCCAAGATTTGGGAGATTGTAGAAATGAGCAGTAATGCCCTTCTTGCCATCTTTACAGAAAAAAAGTGATCTGGAAGCTGTTAGGCTTACTTACAGCAGTAGCACTTTCTGCACCTGTATAAACTCCAGGACACATTTTAACAGTGTTTGTTGCTGTATGTGCTGCAGCTTTGAATTTTTTTGAGAGTTAATATTTTGGCTATGGTGTCTTGTTATGAAAAGTACCTGAGTAAAAGTGTTTTTAGCATGTGCTTCAAAGACAAGTTTGACTGGGAACCTCAAAGCTCAATAGCCCGTATCAACAGAAATTCACTGCAGCCTGTGTAATATTTGATGCGTCATAATTTATTCCAGTCTATCTTGCAAATACATATTTGCGTTGCAATGTCATGCACAAACACACACAACTATTAGATCCTTAAGATCAAACCTGTGTCCTTCTTTTGGTCCACTGCAGTGTAGTAAGCCATCAAACGCCCCTATTTGAAACTAAGAATATTACATGAAATTGGTTGTTTGGCTAAAAATGGGCAAATGATGTAATTTGGTAAAAAAAAACAAAAACCCAAAACAACAACCATAATTTTTATGTGTTGAGTTTAGAATAAAAGCAATTATACCTAAATTGCATGATTTAGCACTGTCAATAACAAGGAATTTAAAAATGTCATAATGCTTTTCAAGTAGCCAAAAGCTGAAAACAATCTAGGCCCTTTCATTCCATTTGCATTAACACAGCAAAAAATGGTAAAAAAAAAAAGAAGAAGAAGAAGAAGAAGTAGTGGCCACAAATGGCCAGGATAAAGCCCAGAGGGTTAATGTGTAAAATGTATAAAATATTACTGATTACAGGGTTGTACATTAATGTTAATAGCAAGTGTAAGCTTTTTATTTTGAAGTTACAATTATAAACAATGCTGTTACATTTACACAAATTTTTTACTATAGGTATGGAAATGGAAACAAGTGAACAACATTTTATAATAAGTTTAATTGGAAGTCTGTACACTAGAAAAAAAAAATCAACAACACATAAAAAACACAAACAAACAGCCAGTGCCTTCATCTGTCTGTTAAATGTCAAACATCGCATTGACCTGCTCGTCAGCACATGCTTTTACAAAGAGCTCCATGTCCTCTGCAAACTGAAAAACAAAGAGGAAGATGTCCCTCTACACAAAAACACTGCAGATGACAGGCGAGGCAAACATCTATTGATCTGTTTGAATGCCTCCTCATCGTGTGAGCCTTGAATTTTTTTTTTTAAGAAGACTAAGACCACAGTGAGGGCATTTCATTTTCATGGACTTTCCACAAGCCACAGTTCCATTTAGCACAGAGGGTAGAACACATGAATGTTCTACCGAAGATTCAGAAAATGGTTTAGATGCTGGAGACAAGACAACGAGAGGGAGATGGGGCTCCACGGAGAGTTCAGTGGGGAGCAGGCCTGAATGCTGACATGACAATAAATGCCTCACGCTGTATGACTGTCATGTTACAGACAGGGCAGTGAAAGTGCACCGGCATATCATTTTGTCTGTAAGAGAGAAAAAAGAAGAAAAAAACAACAACATATAATTTAAATGTAGTTGTATAGAATGCAATCAGTTTATCTCACAATCAGATTGTACATATTAACAAAAACATCCAAGCCATCCTCATAATGAAAGCAAAATGGTGTGGATCACAAGAGCTGTCAAGAAATGTGGTGAACAGGAAAATTTATATTTATATTTATAACTTTAACTATGATATATATTTAATACCAACATACCTTTGAAAGGCAAAGCATTTTAATGTGTCCACTTATATGCTCCTCAATCTTTGCCCTGACAGTAGGGCTGACAGTGGGCAGAGAGGGCAGTGAAAAACATGTTGTGCATTCCTGCAATTCTGGCTTGGAGGCAGAATTCCAAATTGATATGTGCATCTAAAACAGAGAGAAAAACAGATAAACACCATATACACATTTAAGTTCAGGTTTTAGCAGAAATAACACGTTACAGTTAGCATGTAAGAGATTTTGGGAGAAAATTCTTTACAAAAACATAATTTACAAGACACTTTTATTTGTGACATATGTATCTATTGACATATAACAGACAATTTAACAAAGGCTAACTAAAATCTGGGCAATAAAAAAGCAGAACAGAATGGAATAGAGAATATTAGTATTTATAAATATATAAATCTCTTTGTGACAAACTTTACAATGTTGATGCAGGTGGAATGAGAGACATGAATAAAGTGCAATATGCAGTAAATGGAACAATGTGCATTGATGTTACAGATAGTGAAAAGTAGTGAAGTGAATTTGTTCAATAACAAGCAAAAAACAAATATGCTTGAAATTGACCATTAAATGCTAACCAGAGGTGTCAAAAGTACACACATTCCTTACTAAAGTTTAGATACCTCGTGTCAGCTATGAAATTAGTCATCGATGATTTTGACAGTCGTAGCCAGCAGGCAGCCCGTCAGCACAGTTCCTGCAGCTTTACTTTGATTTCTCCTTCAGCAGCTTAAAGCGATACAAATTCAACACAAAGAAATTTCACTTAATGTGAATGAAGATCTGAGTGAACAGAGACGGGGTCTCCACAAATATCCTCACAGACAAAAACATAAATCATAAAACAAGAAGCTTCAGAAGTTGCTTGGAAATCATCACATTTCTAAGTTTTCTGCTGCTGGGGTCCACAGACAGCTGTCTACGCATGGGCGGATACACTGCAGGCTAATTTTGGCTAATTCAGCATATTTCAGTTTCAAAGAAGTAGCAGCAGAGCAGGAGAAGTTACTCCTGAATGTTCGTTTCATCTTTCAACCTAAAAAAAGGTCAGATAAACCAGTGTGTTCACCAAGTTTAATGTTTTCTTTTTTTTATGTTTCAGTAAATTGTGTTCAAATATAGATGGCTAAACTCACCTGTGCCAGAGACGCCATATTGCTCCTCACCTGCCCACGCCCACCCTGTAGTTTTAATTAAAGCAGATTAAAAGAAGACTTTTGTTGAGTGGATTAAACTGAACATTTTTTTGAACTAAAAATGAAGAAATGGACCTGAAATGTCTGAAATATTTAAATACATTTTAAAATTGTAACCACATAGTTAAACTTTTCTTAACTAAGTTAAATTATCATGCAGTTAAGTAAAATATAATTCTAAAATTATGTAATTTTACTTTTATTTTATTAGGCAATTTACATCAAAGTATTAATTCAATTCAATTCAATTCAATTCAATTCAATTCAATTTTATTTATATAGCGCCAAATTACAACAAAAGTCGCCTCAAGGCGCTTCATAGATACAGAGAAAAACCCAACAATCATATGACCCCCTATGAGCAAGCACTTTGGCGACAGTGGGAAGGAAAAACTCCCTTTTAACAGGAAGAAACTTCCGGCAGAACCAGGCTCAGGGAGGGGCGGCCATCTGCTGCGACCGGTTGGGGTGAGAGAAGGAAGACAGGATAAAAGACATGCTGTGGAAGAGAGACAGAGGTTAATAACAGATATGATTCAATGCAGAGAGGTCTATTAATACATAGTGAGTGAGAAAGGTGACTGGAAAGGAAAAACTCAATGCATCTTGGGAATCCCCCGGCAGCCTACGTCTATTGCAGCATAACTAAGGGAGGATTCAGGGTCACCTGGTCCAGCCCTAACTATATGCTTTAGCAAAAAGGAAAGTTTTAAGCCTAATCTTAAAAGTAGAGATAGTTTCTGTCTCCCGAATCCAAACTGGAAGCTGGTTCCACAGAAGAGGGGCCTGAAAACTGAAGGCTCTGCCTCCCATTCTACTTTTAAATACTCTAGGAACAACAAGTAGGCCTGCAGAGCGAGAGCGAAGTGCTCTAATAGGGTGATATGGTACTACAAGGTCATTAAGATAAGATGGGGCCTGATTATTTAAGACCTTGTATGTGAGGAGCAGGATTTTGAATTCAATTCTGGATTTAACAGGAAGCCAATGAAGGGAAGCCAAAACAGGAGAAATATGCTCTCTCCTTCTAGTCCCTGTCAGTACTCTTGCTGCAGCATTTTGGATTAGCTGAAGGCTTTTCAGTGAGTTTTTTGGACATCCTAATAATAATGAATTACAGTAGTCCAGCCTGGAAGTAATAAATGCATGAACTAGTTTTTCAGCGTCACTCTGAGACAGGATATTTCTAATTTTAGAGATGTTGCGCAAATGGAAGAAAGCAGTCTTACATATTTGTTTAATATGTGCGTTGAAGGACATGTCCTGGTCAAAAATTACCTCTTCTAACTCTACAATAATAATAATAATAATATGTTTTAATTTTGTAATGAGGGCAATGTGATTTAAAATATATTAACCTTCTGTGTAGGGCTGGGCGATATGGCCTAAAATTCATATCGCGATATAATTTGAAGCACGTGCGGTAACGATATATATCACGATATATTCTTTTCTTCTGTATAATGTATTTTCCACACTATAAGGCACACTTAAAATCCTTTAATTTTCTAAAAAATCGAGAGTGTGCCTTATGTATGACTTCTGGTTGTGCTTACTGACCTCGAACCGATTTTGGCGTGCAGAAATCTGTTAAAAAATGTTTTAGTACAACTTTGGTAAGCCGCACTGCTTGATGGATTGTCAGAGCATTACGGCTGCCGTAGTGAGGAGCTTTGCGGAGTAATCTGGATCCAAAACTCCGTCTTTTTCAGGTCCCAAATCAAACGAGCACTGAGAGTTAAAAACGGTCTAAATTCTTTCATCTTTAATTAAATCATCAGCGTTGCTGCTTTATCAGGTGTAACAATTAAGTTTTACATCCATGAAAACAGAATTTATTAAATTTAACAGGAAGTTAGCTCGCTAATTTACACCTAAACATTTCATACCATGTTCTGACAGAGATTTTTGAAACTAATTAAAACATACAGCTCTGCTACCACTTTCAACATAAATGAAGACAGAAAACTAAACAGCAGTGGCGTTTGTAGGTTTACTGAAGTTGGACTACCTGGTATATAATGTTGTGCTACGTGATTGCTAGCGATACAGCTATGTTAGCATAACATTAGCACAGTGAAGCTGGAGGATGAACGCCAACTTTTTTTCCACTCGATAAAAGTTAACGTGAGGGATTCTGGTGGTCAGGGACAAATGCAATCGCATAGCAGGATGCTATGCACGGGCCAAACTTCAGTCAGGAGAACAACTAAGATTATTCATCCACAATACGAGGTTAGTTATTAATACACTGCAACAACATGGGAACAGAACAGCTGGGAGAGAATTCAACATTAATGAATCAATGTTACGGAAGTGGAGGAAGCGCAGTTTTTGGCTTTCCTCATATTTCAAAAGTGCTTCAAAAGGGCGTAGGGAGGTTTGAGGTCTTCACTCACCCTGGTTCTGTTAGCCGTCAGGGCTGGGGGGCTGGGAGGAGGTGCTGGCCGTCAGACTGGGGTCTGGGATGCGGGGCCTCCCTGCTACTGCAGATAAGGAGGTGGTCCGCTTGCCTCCACCCCAGAGAGAAGGGTTACATCTCCTGGGTCTAGGTGCGGCTTGCCCCTCTGGGGGCGGGGGTACCTGGACCTGGGATATAGAGTATGTTTGGGGAGTGCGACTGTCTGTGCAGTGTCTATTTGTGTCTGTCTACATGTTGGGTGAGTGCCGAGTATTTGGTTGTGCATATGGGGGTGGGAATGCACGTTTGTGTCCGCGTGTGCCTGTTTGTCTGTGTCTATATGTCAGGTTGGGTCTTAGACTCAACCTCTCTGGGTACATCTCAGGCCCTCTAAAGTACGGAGGCCTATCTCCCCTCACCACACTCCCTGCCGGTGGCTGATGCCCTCAGACGTTGGTGTGTTGGTGGTCCTTGTCGTCTGGGGCTGGGCGCTCATGCATGTACCGGCTCACTCCTGGTGGCCGATTGGCGGGGCCGGGCGCCTGTGGCCCGGCTGGGCTCCTTCCGGGGGGTGGGATGCCCTCAGGCCTCTGGCCTCTGGGCCTGAAGCTCGGTCCTCTCTGGCACAGCTGGCTGCCGGCAGAGCCCGCGGGCACGCCACTGCAACCCCCTCTGGCCTCTGCTCCGTAGCTGCGGGGTGACCTCTCCTTTGGGGCTCTACTCAGCTCTTCCCAGGAGGGTGACACGGTTCCTCCCCCTTTGGTGGTCTTCCTCGGGTCCTTGTACTCTGGGGCCTCTGGATATCTGGGGCCTGGATCTCCTCCATACCTGCTTCATACCCTCGTGGACGGGGCTATGGCTCCCCACACTCCCTAGCAGATCGTTACATGGAGAAACCTTTGGAATACAAGCATGCTGATCCACACAGGTATGCACACAGGTGTACACACGGGTGTTCACAGACGCGGACTACACCTTTCTTGGCTGCTGCCTCAAAGCACATTGTGCGCTGTCTATCTTGCGTGCTGCACAATATCGTTTATTATTTAGTATCTACTGTTATCTACTGCTAGCTAGTTTATTGTGATGGTGCTGTATTTATTATGTTGCTCTTTGTTGTTTGCTTTCTCTTCTGTTTTTTTTCTCCATACAGGTGATCCAGGTGTTTTGTTTGTTTGTTTTTTCCTTTCTTCCCCCCCTTCTCACCGTCTCTTCTCCCCTTTGGTTTTTTTTCTCTCCCTCTCTTTCTTTCATTCTTTCTCCCTGTCCTATCCCCCAGTCATGTCTGTCCCGTTTGTAGCAACCGAAAATAAAATAAATTCATAATTGTAATAAAGGTCAATCAAATGGACCAATATGGCAAGGCCATGATGATCCACTTGGTAAAATAAATCCGCTTGGCATCTTTCTTGGCCTTAAGACAACAATTCTGATGGCTAAAGATCCAAACGGGACACAAAAAAAAAAAAAAAAAAAAAAAAAGTGCTTCATCTCTTTGCTATGACTGTCGCCCGGCATAATTTGCAGATGATAATGGTTTTAGCCGCTGCGATGCTTTCGACCAAAACAGGCGCAGCTTGATGACATCATCAACATGCGCTATCGTGATAGAGCGATATAGTCAAAATCTCTATCGTTGGCCAAATTTATATCATTTCTATCGTATATCGTTTCTATCGCTCACCCCTACTTCTGTGTTAAAAAAACTTTAATAATCTCAAATGTTTCATATTGCAGTCTTACAGTTTTCATAAAATCATTAAAATATTTATATAAGTTTATTTATTATCCACTTCCTGGCTTCCATACAGATTTAAAAAAAAAAGCCACACAAGAGAACGAAGATGATAAGAATAAAACTAGCAGATGATGTAAAAACGAAGCACACAATTATTTTGTTATACATTTTAATAATTTTTATATTAAAATCATATTTCCATCAAGAACAAGTTTGACTGAGCAGTGGGTTTGCTTCAGGTCGGCTTTGAGACAGAATTTACTTTTTCATTTTATTGAAACAGAAGAAACATAAAAAAAGTGACCGAAGCCTGCAGTCACAACACTCCCAACATGGCACAGAGGACTGTTATAAAGCATGTTTAATATAAAACAGTACAAAAGTGAAAAAAAAAAAGATATTTGGCAAGAATAATGTTTAAATCTGGGGGAAAAAAACCTGCAGAGTTTGTGTCCTGAGGGTGGGTACAAGGACTCGGAGCTGCTCTGTGTGGAGTTTAAATTGATTTACAGTCTTTGTTGTGTCACAGACTGTATATAAATATATAAATTTAAATGGTGTACAGATACTGTATGTGCTGAGGCTGATGGTTCAGGTTTAAATCCTGGGGTTTTAGATAGAACTCTGGGTCCCAACCTTCTAATATTTATATTAGAAAGCAACATAATTTGGTTGCTTTAGGGATACAAACAGGAAGTGTAATGTTTGGGCTGAAGTCTGAGCCATGTTATGCTGTATTTCTTGAAATTTGGGCCATCAAAAATGTGCCAAATTAACTTTTAACACTTCCTGTTTGCAGTGCTGTCATGGCTGTGAGCACAAGTATCTCAGGTTTACTCTGATCCAGAAGAAAATCTAAAATGTGGATTATTTTAAGGCAAATTCTGCATTTATAAGGAGTATCGTTTTTTCTTTCATTTGCAAGAGGATTTCTTCATCTTTGCTTACTGTGTGTTATGAGTCGGAGAAGAACAGCTTTATGGAAGCAGTGCTGCAAATATAATCGCCAACTGTGTCACTGAGCAGCCAAATCAGCATCACTAACCTCCTGTTGGTTTTCAAAGAGGACAACTGGCATAAGT
Organism: Perissodus microlepis; assembly: GCF_051167445.1. NCBI lineage: Eukaryota > Metazoa > Chordata > Actinopteri > Cichliformes > Cichlidae > Perissodus > Perissodus microlepis. The sequence continues at coordinate 21,319,179 of NC_140477.1, read as the reverse complement.
CTTTATGTCTTTATGTAAAATAAACCTCATCATAACCGACACAGTAAGAGAATTTGAAGTTGACAGATTTGCTGCGCATTGGCTCCACCAGGTGGTGGTTTTGAATTGTTTGCTCTTCAGGTTATACTTCGTACTTCCTCCACCTAACTCTTCATCTAATCTCTTAATCTAATATTAAAACAAATAAATAGATTAAATAATACACGATAAATAAAAGAAATAAAGAGGCCAGTGAAATAAGCATAAAACTCATAGAATTGAATTTGAATTGTTTTACATATATTATAAATCATCTTGTGACACCTTAATTTTGCCTCTGCTTTGGTAACAATGAATGGAATAAGCAGAAAAAAATGAAAACAGCCTGACCATCTGAGTAATGCGCAGCGTCACTGGAAACACTTTCAGCTCACACCATCATCATTTCCACACTGCCATGTCCTGAACACTGCCCCCTTTCTAAAAACAGCATTTAGTCCCTGCAAGTGCTAATTTTAAAGTGCCCCTGCACCTCCTCGTATATAAAAGTACAGTCACATAAAAAATAAAAATCACATCTTACTAGAGAGGTTGAATCCTCCTGCTTTGTTCTGCTGTGTAAATGTTAAATGTTAAAAAAACCCAGAAAGCTGCCATTTGAACAAATCTACATTTAAAAGCTGTTTATTCCTGTCGAAGTGCAGAAAATATTTTTTGCTACTCTGTCTTCTTTTTAAAATCTTAATAAAAACACCCATTTCTCTTTAATGCCATCTCACTGAACAATTACCCTTCATAAGAATTTTTTTTTTACTATTTTCTCAATTATTATTAAGACTATAAAAAAGATACTTTAAAGTATTTACTGATATTTATTACTCGTTTAAAACATCCTTGAGGTGTGAAAACTGTGTAAATCTGTGCAAGTGCTTGCTTTGATATGAACAACAACATATGAACTAAAAGCTCAGTTGCATTACTCAAAGTAAGGCAACCGAAAGTATAAAACTGAAGAAACTATTGTGCCTTGTTAGCTGCATTTTAGAGTCTTCCAAGACGAACCATAAACTGTTCCAAAAGGTCTAGTTATTTTTTATATTAAATGGGAAATTATTGTGTTTTTAATGACCAAGCTAAGTCAGCTATCTGAGGGGCGCATTCACTTCTGGCTAGACAGTTAGCTATTAGCTTTCAGGGTTGTAACAGTGGTGCAAACAGAGGTGTTACTAATGGCATGGTGGTTAAAGTGCCAGTTAGCCATGAAATTGTTATTTTTGGATTTTTCATATATTAAATTTCCATATACCTAAAAGCTGAAGTCAATCTGATATGCCTTGAATAGTACTTCAAGATATCTACAAAAGCATTGAAAAGGAAAACACAAATAACAGTCAGCACTTTGAAACATAGCTTAGCACCCATATTCAAGTTTTGTGTGACATTTTTGATATGTGGTGTTTTTAGGGTTGAGTGAATAAGGCCCGTGTAAAAAGGTTTATGCTGCTGCACCAAAAACCTCCTTGCAATTGCTTTGGTCTTCTATAGCTTGCGTGAAAGATGCCAATTTGTCTGCAAACAATTGCCAACTACTCTGTGAGCAAACTGTTAACAATGTGACACACACTTGGTAGTTGCTGAATGTTTGCAGACCATTTGGTGTCCTCCATGAAAAATACAGGTGACCATGTCAAATACAAATCAAAGCAATATCAAGGAGAGTTTTGTTTATACAGCCCTCTTTTTGGAACCAATGTGACTGCCAGCAACATGCAGAAACTGCTTGCCAGCCAATCATGGAATACACATTTTCGCTTTGCGTACAATAGCAGACAAGTTATGTGCGTATAATGCACGTGAATAGCTAAGTGATGATTCATGCCATTGTACACTTTGTAAGGAAAAGCTATTGTATATTAAGGGGCCTTGAGGCACCACCCATTAGTGATCTTAACAAAGCAGCCATTTGGGTAGTTGGAGTCTTTGGTTAAAATTTGTGCTAGCATATAACATAAAGGCTCATATAAGTTTTTAACTTCTAATCTGGTCCTCATTCTACTGCTACATGTGTCTTTTGCAAATGTTTCCTGTTATCCATATCAGAAGTATGTAACTTCTATGCTTATGAACCTGGGTGCTCCACTTTTGCTCTGACCATCACAGTATTCTCCACTAAATTTCATCTCATGGTTTCATGGTCTCAGATTTGTTTGTGGCAACAAAGCTTGCAGGTATTGTCAAACTCCTGCTCCATGTGTCTCCTCAGAAGGCTGCAGCTGACATTGTGTCACAGTTTTGCTGTACGTGTTTGGTTTGATGTCGATAGGAACTGAACCTGCAAATGCTGGCTGGCAGTTTCACTTCAGTCGATCAGGGATCGCAGCACTGCCGCCATGCTGAGCCCTATAGCCAGGCTGCTCCACGTGGGCCTGTTCATGGCTCCCACCGCCTTCTGTTGTAAAGTGTAGTTACAGGTAGGAGTGGCATCAGTTTGGGTAGTGCTACCCACAGTCCGTCTAGTCGTTCGGGCTATGCGTTGTAACAGGAAGTCGTGTTTAAGGGCAGAGTATTGATCCGGACCATACGGGACACTGAGAGTCTTTGTCAAAACCTCGTGACCTGGATATGTTACCTACAATAAAAGATATGGGAGAGCAGGACATACATTATGCATGCTTCCTTGGCAATATCATTAGAAACACAGTATACATTTTCACTGCTATGCAGATGATACCCAGCTTTATTTATGCATTTAACCAGGCGATATAAATCAACTAGTTAAACTACAGGCATGTCTTAAAATACATTAAGACCTGGAAAATCTCCAATTACCTGATTATATTTTCAGACAAAACTAAGGTTACTGTACTGTACCTTAAAAATCTTAGAAATATGGTATCTAACCATATGCTTTCTCTGGATAACATTTCCTTGACCTTCAGTAACACTGTGAGGTTGTTATTTTTGACCAAGATATGTCCACATTAAACAAATATGTAGGACTTCCTTCATTTATTTGCATAATATCTTTAAAACTGGAACCATCCTGTCTAAAGTGACGCTGAAAAACTATTTCATATTATTTCTAAGCTGGATTATTGTAATTCATTATTATCAGGTTGCTGTCATCACTTAGTGAGATCCAGTGAGTGAGTTAGTGAACATTTGTGAAGCAGCTAAAAAGCCAAAGACACTGCAAACTCACAGGTTAACATGTCAGTCACATGATATGCCCAACCTTAAGTACACCCTGCTTTATTGTGTTTTTATTTTTTACTCTAACATGACCATAACTCACAAAACAAACATCATGTGGCAGTAAATGTTTATTTAGGTTGAAGAATAAGCTGCACTGGGCTGTAAAGTCTTACTGTGAATGTGTAGTTCCCAGGTAGCAGCAGACGGTAGTATTCCCCATGTTGATTGGTTCTGAATGGACATATATTCCTGCGACCTCTGACCTCCACCACTGCATTCTCCACTGGCTCGCCTGAACCATCAAACACTTGACCTTTGACACCTGAACACCACATACCGGGTTATTATCAAGTACTGATACTGCTTCAATAGAGACAGGTGGACTCAAAGACAGAGACATACTGACCCAGGTGGACTTGCTGGATGTAGGCCAGCAGAGCCTTTTTGTTGTCATTCCACAAAGCAGGAAGCTCTCTGGCTGGAGGATACTTGCAGCAGGACAGTTCCAGAGTGATCTCCAAACACTGCCCCCACACATAGTTGTAATCCTGCATCCCACCTGATGCACACAATCAAACACATTCAGGTCCACACTGATGCTGAGACTAAGCTGCAGCAGCACAGATGGTCAGATGCTACTCTTACAAATATTTCACTGACCATTTTAAACATCAGTTAATACGTTTGGTCCATGAACTGTCAGAAGATTAAGGAAATTCAAAATCTCTTTAAACGTGATTCTAAAAGGCATTTGATCTTTATGTCTTAATTTTGAGTAACCTCAGATAAGCTGTCTATTGGAGTAGTCCTGATTGAATAACCAGGTTTCTGGACTGTAAAACAGGATCCCTGTCGGTTTCTAATGAATGCGCACAACAAGAGTCAAATCTCCATTGTGACCATCAAATGAACCCCTCGAGCCGTGCACAGTTCCCACATACGTGATAAGGTTACTGCGATCAGGTTTCTGCAGGACGACACCAGACCGGGCTGCGCGGGCGCTGAGCGCTCAGCAGCTCCTCATCGAGTTTCTGTCGTCAGAAACTCTCTCCAAATATGAGGAGATTATTTTAAAATGAAGATTATGTTTGAAAAATCGCAGGAAGTTCTTTTGTAGTTGTGAGAGATGCATTCTGGGTTGTTCCTAGTCTTAAAGCTGCTTAGCTAGGGGATTTTTTCTTTTATTATATGGTGTTTGGTCTTGTTTAACCTGCAGTAGTTTCCAAAGGTTCTGGTAACGAGTTTCAAATTCATGACAATTAAAGAAAAAAAAAGTTTCTCTACTGCTGAAATTAAGCATGAAGTTTGTCACAGATTAAGAGCTCAAAACAGTCTACCAAAAGTTTCATGTGAGGCAATATATGAGTTTATCCAAGATTTAAGAGGATTTATTTTAGAAGTGATTCTTTATGTGTCACTCAGAGATGTTAATGCCAGGGACTCTCTTCTCCTTTGAGGTATTAGAAAATTTTAGGGAAGCTAAAGTGATGAGTGTATTTCCTGTCCTGTAGTTTTGCTGGGATGCTTGTCCTCCACTTTCACAATAAACCTCACATTCCCACTATCTTGGAATATTTTTACAGCTTACACTGTAAAAATATTCCAAGATAGCATTTAAAGTTGAAATTCACCCAACTTTCCAAGCAACACAAGCAATGAATGTCTTGCTTTATTAAAATAGGAAAAAAGCTGCTTTGCTCAGGTTTTCAGTTTGATCAAACAACTGCAATAGAAAATTAAAGAAATTGGCTATTATTTCTTTTCAAGATAACTCAAAGAGTGAAGATGGAGAACCTGTAAAAGCTTTGTACAGTCATGACTCTTTGCACTGTGAAAAAACAAGTGCACTCTGTGATTCAGCAGCTTGTAGAGCTGTTTTGTGGCAAAAGTTTGAAGTAATGGTTCCCTGTATGACTTTATCAGACTCTGTCATTACTATAGATACATTTTGGTCCACACTTCTTTACAGCGTTGCTTAGGTTCATTCATTTGCAGCCTTCATGTGTGCATAAGTCTTTGAAGGCCCCACCACAGCACCTGAGTCAAGCTGAGGTCTGGACTTTGACTGGACCATTGCAGCACCTTGATTATTATCATCATTATTATTATTTTTTTGTCATTCTGTTGGAGATTTGCTGCTGTTCTTGGGATAATTATCCTGTTGATCCAATTTGGGGAAAAGTTGATGGTCGACTCAATGACTGCAAGGTGCCCAAACCATCATTCTTCCACCACTGTGCTGACAGCTGGTATGAGGTGTTTGGTTTGTGCATCATGGATAAACATTTCCACTTTGTTACAGTCTTGTGTCTTGTCTTGTGTTTTGTTCAGATGATACTTTACAAACTTTAACCTTTATCATGCTAACTGTAGGATCTGAGATGGCGTGGGTGGGTTTTGCACGGTCTTAACTTCTTTACTTCTGAGAGGAATTAAAGAGTAAATACAAAAATATGGGGTAAATCTGATCAGACGTCCACTTCTGGGGAGATTATGGTACTGAATTAACACAAACCTGAATTTTCCAGACCTGCAACCTGCAAAAACTTTAGCTTTTTGGTGCTTATTCGCAGATGATCAGGTAATTAAGCCGATTTGATTATCAGCACCTGGCTGCTACTTACAGTAATAATTCCTATTGGCGCAGTGAGGATGCACTTAATTTTTCACAGGACTGCACTTCAATATAAATAAATCATGGAGCAAAGCTAGTAGTGGTTATTGTAGTGGTTTTTCTACAATGCTAATCAGAAGCTAATCTTCTGTATGTTCTCTATAGTATCACAAATCCCTGTGTGATCATTTTGCTATCCTTCTCTAAACACTTCAGTAGTAAATGAACTATTTGACAGAACCAGATGAACGTTTCCTGTTTCCAGTCTCTCTGTAAGCTAAGCTTAGCCAAACTCACTGACCTTCCAGACGATACCACTGGAATCCGTTGGTGATGCCCTCCAGGAACGGCCTGCTGTCCATACAGAAATTACCTCGGTACATGGAGGCGTGATTGTGGGAGTACTCCTTAGCCAGGTGAACAAACACGTCATTATCAGGAGCGATGCTAGCCCCGCCCACCAGTTCGCTACCTGTTTAAATGATGAGAGCAAAAGCCCGTGATTGGTGGTGATTATTTGAGCTTTAGAATTATTTTGTTTCCAGTAGCACTTCCCGTTGCCTTTTCCTGAAGTTTTCCCCAAGTTTTTCTGTGTGTGAGTTTGCAGGCTGGTAAAGTTAAGGCAGTAACTCTGACTAAATGACTGTTTTTAATGAAATAGTTCTACTGAGCAGTTATAAATCTGATTATCCCGATTAACACACTTCCTTTTCTGCATTTTGAAGTCAAAACAACAAATTCAAACAATACAAATACAAAACAAACAGGCTTTAAGCCATAGCTTTATGTGTTCCCACATAAACATCTGAAGTACAGGACTTAAAGAGTTTTAGCCGTTCAAATAAGAGATTAAGAGAAGCTAGATTTATTCAAACTCAAAATCTCTTTTCTTTCTTTTTCAGAACAAGAGAATGAGCTTTTTATGAGCCGCACATTTTTTTTCTGCAGCTTATCCGAGTCCTGAAAATATCCTAGTGCCTAAAATACCTCAACTGACTCCTCCAACAGGTTTTTAAAGCTCAGGTATTTTATTAGATTTTTATTATTATTATTTCAGATAAAGGGAGAATGGCAAACAAATATTTTATTTCATGCTGAAAACTGGTGTTTAATATTCCTGTGAATATACCTTCTGGTCTAAGCCTTCCCTAATGATTGAGCACTCCCTTTCTCTGCATTTGTAGTTTCTTTCTTTCTGTCAGTACCCTGAGCCCGTGGCCATGAGGTAACAAACTGTTAAATTAATATCTTTTCTTATTATTCCAGCTCTATTATCTTTGAAAATTATAATTATTCCACATCTAGCACATGAAGGAAAGCTACGCCCTTCTGTAGAGGTGCATTCATCACACATTCTCTGTACTTGTATATTTGTCTGGTGGGTCTGAGGGCCTATTTCCTGCTTTGCACTTTCCATTTCACATGCTGATATGAAGCAAATAAGAAGCTCGAAAAACATTCTACAAAGATCCACAAAAACACGACTGTGGGACTGTTGTGGACGACCAGCTAAAGTCAGACTGCTGGATCTGCCGCTTACCGCCGTTGCTGTTGTCATAGGGGTAACTGGCCACCACAGCGCCTCCATGAAGGTTTGCAGAGAGAACAAAACTCTCCGTCCTCAACCAGCCAATCACTGCTTGGACCTGAAACACATGATAGCATCCTGATGACAGAGGAAACTTAAACACGCTGTCTCGTTCCAAAGCGAAACCAACCTCAGCTTCTCTTCTCTCCTCAAAGAGCTGCTGACTTTGGAGACCAGCGAAAGCATCCGGGAAGTCCCTGTTCAGATCAATGCCGTTGCCGTTGTACCTGACGGAGAAAAACGGTCACATCACGCATGAAAATGCTGTTTTCATTTCTGTATCAGGTCAGAGCACACAGCCTTCTTGGGTGGACTTCCCCCCTTGCCTGGGCAATTACAGTGAAATCAGAAGGGGTGTGACTTCACCTCTTAGACTTCTGTGCTAATCATAGTTTACCTCTTATATTTCTTGTCTATTTAAAAAACAAACTTTGAAAACTTTTTAAAACTTACAGTAAATTATAAGTCATTTAGTGCTGCTAAGGCTCCCTTGAGCAAGGCACACGTGTTAAAAATAGATACTCTGAGTGTGCAGGATGAGAGTTTCTCTATTTAAAGAGCAGCTGCTGAGACACAAAATGATTTCTGTGCACAGACAGGCTGCCATCAGTTCACTGTTAATTACTGACGATAAGAGATCACAAACATCTTTTTCATTGCGATCAGGCTGTTCTTGTCACTGCCGTCTTCTGCTGCTGTTTTCAGACATTTACAGAAGGATCTGATTTTGTCAAGTTTATTTGAACACTACACAAAGGAAATCCAAACTCACAAACATCCTGTGTTCTACTGGGATTTGTTATATTTCAGATCAGAGCGAGGGCTGTCGAGGGGATCTGGATTGCATGACCCAATGACATCACGAGTCATGATTGACCTCACAGGACTCTAACAGAACTCAGAGCTATGACTTATTTAGAATCACATTTCTCTCACATCACAATTTGTCATTGTGCTGTCCCTTATTTTCTGTCATATCAATGGTGGATGTTCATATTAAACGGGGCGATCGTGGCTCAAGAGTTGGCAGTTCGTCTTGTAATCGGAAGGTTGCCGGTTCGAGCCCTGGCTCCCACAGTCTCGGTTGTTGTGTCCTTGGGCAAGACACTTCACCCGTTGCCTACTGGTGGTGGTCAGAGGGCCCGGTGGCGCCAGTGTCCGGCGGCCTTGCCTCTGTCAGTGCGCCCCAGGGCAGCTGTGGCTACAATGTAGCTTCACCATCACCAGTGTGTGAATGTACTTTGGGATCCATAGGGACTAAGTAAAGCGCTATACAAATACAGGCCATTTACCATGATATAATACATTTTTTTTCTTTTGGCTCTGTATGATGTCGCATATATATACTGAGGCTTGTGACAATAACTAGTTACTCTCGCCCATCTTTCTCAAACCTAACCGCTTGCGGCCCCTCTCTGAGCCTGTTTCTGCTTGAGGTTTCTTCCTGTTAAAAAAACGTTTTTCCTTCCCACTGTTGCCAAAGTAAGACAAATGTACAAATACATTATAGAGCCTCTAATTTGTCACTTAGCACTAATTAGCAGATATTAGCTGCTTTGTTTATATTGTTCATATTGCATCTGCACAGTTTAGTTTAGCTAGCATTAGTGATAAGTTAGCACTAAAACCCCAAATGGTCACTTCTCACAAAAACCAACATGGAAGTAACAAAAATGCCAAAGCTGAGCCTTCAAAATGCCAGAGTCTGAAACCAGTCAGCGATGTCACTATGGTCGTGTCGATCGTTTATTTACTGACTATAGTTTCAGACCGTGGATGAGCGAAGTAGCTGCACTGAGGCTCAGCATGAGATAAATAAGGATTATTTTGATCTGTCAATCATGTAAAGCCGCTGTAGTGAAGTCCAAGAGTAAAAATATGGACCTTTTATCATAAAAGGCCTGCTCTGAGTGTCTTATCTCCAAATAATGATCCAATTCTTCTTTGAAATCTCAAAAGTGAACTTCCCTCATCTACCTGAACTCTAGAAGAAAAGTAATCCATCCAATGGGTCAAAGGAGCTTGCAAAGAAAAGCGTCTGGACTTCTTTAAGTTTACTTGAAGACGTTTCACCTCTCATCCGAGAAGCTTCTTCAGTTCTAAGGTCAAATGGTGGAGAGTCCCAGATATAAACCTAGTGGGAGTATCCCCCCACAGAGGGACAAAAGGACCCCCTGATGATCTTCTAATCGCCTGAGCCAAGGTGTGAAACTGGGTGTGGGTCCCAATCAGCCAGAGTTTCGGGTGTGTTCATTGTGAAACCTGGCCCCACCTTATCATGCGAATTCCTGAGGTCAGATGGCCCAGGATGTGAGTGGGCGTTAAGGCGTCTGGGAAGGGATCTCAAAACTGGATTATAGATGGCAGAGAGTTGGTGTCGTAAACCCCCGCCTCTGTTCAAAGATGGTCGCTCACAGTGGACATAGATGGCTTCTTTCACTCCTCTTTCAAACCATCTGTCCTCTCTGTCCAAAATGTGAACATTGGCATCCTCGAAAGAGTGTCCTTTATCCTTAAGATGCAGATGGACTGCTGAGTCTTGTCCTGTGGAGGTGGCTCTTCTGTGTTGTGCCATGCGCTTGTGAAGTACAGGACAAGACTCAGCAGTCCATCTGCATCTTAAGGATAAAGGACACTCTTTCGAGGATGCCAATGTTCACATTTTGGACAGAGAGGACAGATGGTTTGAAAGAGGAGTGAAAGAAGCCATCTATGTCCACTGTGAGCGACCATCTTTGAACAGAGGCGGGGGTTTACGACACCAACTCTCTGCCATCTATAATCCAGTTTTGAGATCCCTTCCCAGACGCCTTAACGCCCACTCACATCCTGGGCCATCTGACCTCAGGAATTCGCATGATAAGGTGGGGCCAGGTTTCACAATGAACACACCCGAAACTCTGGCTGATTGGGACCCACACCCAGTTTCACACCTTGGCTCAGGCGATTAGAAGATCATCAGGGGGTCCTTTTGTCCCTCTGTGGGGGGATACTCCCACTAGGTTTATATCTGGGACTCTCCACCATTTGACCTTAGAACTGAAGAAGCTTCTCGGATGAGAGGTGAAACGTCTTCAAGTAAACTTAAAGAAGTCCAGACGCTTTTCTTTGCAAGCTCCTTTGACTACGATGACCTGGATGACTGAGAACCTTCACAGACAATCCATCCAATGGGACGACCCAAATCTTCTGGCACCTTTCTGTAGGAATTAGTGCCAGCATATTAAAACAAGACTTCACCATCTCATTTGTCATCTCACTCACTTTCATGTGCTTAAATGAAATGTTTCCTTATAAGGTTTGGAAAGCAGTGACCCCAAAGAGACCACACACACACACACACACACGGACTAAACCTATATGGGAGGCAAGTCCACATAATGAGACTGTTCCCACAAGTTGTTACTGCAGACATGAGTCTACTGTAAACAGAATATACGAAGACGACGAAACAGTCATAATTAAATGCTTACAGAGTATAATTGTGTGTGCATGTGTGTGATATAGATCTACAGTGTGTGTGTTTCTCTTGCCAATCAAAGTATTTTGGGTGCAGCAATGTAGCTTAGGCTTTACAAAACAAACAAGCTGTGACTGCAAGATTTTGTCTGTGTGTCAATTTGGCATTTAATCTCACTCACTCTCTCACTCACACACACACACACACACACACACACGCACGCACGCATGCACGCACGCACACACACACACACACACACAAAATTATTCTTTGCAAACGTTAAAGTGTGAGAAATATTTTCCAGCGTTCATGTTTTGTTATCAATGTGTTTATGCTAACAGTGGATCCCATGAAGAGGGCTGCTGATGGTGCGTAGCTTCACTAATCCAAGGAACTTTACATCCAGTCAGCTGTAACTAAGTGGTTTAAGTCAAGTACTGCCCTTAAGCACGTTCCTCACAAATTTGAGGAATGTAAACTTTTAATACTACTTCATAGTTATTAAATGCTGCATAAATTTGTAGCTTTGCCTCTAAAAATATGAAATAAGACAGCCTCTCATAAGTCAACATAGTCACAGGCTATTTCAGTTTGGAATCTGGCATTATTCATTTGGACTACAAACCTAATCAACTGGAGATGGTGCAGGAAAACAACAGGATGTCCTGAAACACAGTGCACATCGTGGTGACAGGTGGTGTTCCTGCACTCAATGCTCCGCTGCTGATTGAGGAAGAAAACTGCAACTGCAGATCTGTTGATACCAGACTTGGAATTTCTCCATGTGTCTGTGGATGAGACGACTCCCGGCTGTGGAAGTGCATATAAAAACAGACTGCCTTTCAAGATATGCTGTTACAGCTTCCCAGAATCACAGTGACAGAAGATGCATTTACAGAGGCCAGGTCAGTCGCTGGGCAGCCTTTACTTTACAGGGGATAGTATTATATTTCCTACATATTCATTTTGTTTTGTGCAGTAAAAACAAGTGCAAGCTGTGCCTTTTAAAATCTGAAATCCATTTTAATATATCTGACATGATTTTGGGTGCAGTTATTTTTATTTATGTGGCATTAATTTTACTGTCTAGTAAAATTCTAAAATTTTTAATATTAAACTTTATTTTTCTTACTTCAGTGATATTTCTTAATCTAAGCCCTTTTAGCATGCTGTCAGTACTTTAATTACAGAAGAGGATCTGCATACTTTGTCCAGCAATGCTTTTAGCCAGCAGCAATGTTTTTCCCGCAGCAGGCAGCGGCTTTCAGTTGTCGAGGCTCTAAAAAGCCACCGTACGTGACCTGCTGAGCAGCCAACAGCAGGCTACATCAAAGACGAGCAGGTGAACACAGCAGAGCATTTAGCAGCTACAGAAGCAGATATGTCCCTCAGGAGGGAGTCATGCATATTGCATGAGCATGCAGCAAATAAAGCTCTGAGTCCTCAACAACGGCTCATTTGTTCTCTTGTACAATTTCACTTCCTACTGTTTCACTTAAGAGGTTAGTTCATGCCTTTGAGTTCATCATTAGGGTTTTTTTTGCTACAATACACACTGCACACAGAGAGCAACACAATCAACAGTGTTCAATCTCTCTTTTAGTTCCTTTTTTGGTCTCCACCTCCCAGTCAGGAAACGTCTGTTTGCCGTCTTAATGTTTTACCAGCTGCTGATGAGCACAGGGTGTGCAGCAGGTCTCTTGGAACTTAAAACAGAGGTAAAGCTGTTTGCGTTACCTGCCCTGGCTGTTGTAGCAGTCCTTGTCTGCTACGTTAAAGCCGTCTGGGTTCATCGTCGGCAGGATGTGGATGCGTGTGCTGTTCAGCAACCGCAAGGACCATGTTTCGTTGCTATGGTAACTGCGCACCAGCTCATCTATTAGCTGAAGGAGCAGCACTCGCCCAAGAACCTGAAAGCACACGAACACAAACACGCAGAAAGAAATTTAGGTAAAAACAAAAGTTGCGATGGAATTTACGGCTTGTCCTCACACATAAGTCATAAGTGAACAGCACAAAGTTTAGATTATGCATTATGCAAGATTCATATTTAGGAAAATGGGTGAACAGATGTTAGTGCGGGTATGGTCAGCCAACTGTGAAGTAATCACTTCCACTTCCGCCAATATAACATAATGTCTTTCCACCATAAAAAAAGACATTATGTTATTCACCTCCCACATGCAGCTGGGCCATTCCCATGGCTTATCGTAGAGCTAAAACACCCGTCAAGGTCAGTCCTCCTAAATACTCCACTGAGACTAACCTTTGACTAACACACGAAAAACATGACTACATATGAAAAAGAGTAGAAAAGATGATGTTTCCAGGGTTAATCTGAGTATCTGAATGGGTTAATTAATGGAATAGAATAGAATAATCCTTTAATTGTCCCACAAGGGGAAATTTGGTTGTATCAGCAGCAAAAACACACATATACAAACAGAACAGGACACAGAACAGAAACACAATTTTTACATATTTACATCATGGACAATAGTTACCAAAGCAGAGTACTGTACAGTTATTAAAAATAGAGTACAGATAAGTGGCAAACCCAGGTTGTAGTGTGCAAACAGAGCAGGATACTGAAAGATGTTTAAATAGTTAAGAATATTTAGAATAATTAGAAAAGTAAAGATTGTGTATTGTACCTGTGCATTAAAAAGTAGACATGTAACTTCCAATAAGTTAGTGCATAGATAAACTGAGAAAAGTAATATGCAAGTTATAACAGTAGAAGTTGTTACAGCACTGATGTAAACATCTATGCTTGTTGGGAGCAGTTTTGATTGTACAGTCTGACAGCTGCAGGGAGGAAGGACCTGCGGAAACGCTCCTTCATGCATCTAGGATGCAGCAGTCTCTCACTGAAGGAGATCTGCAGCTCAGCAACATTTACATGCACAGGGTGGGAGGCTCTGTCCATCAGAGATGTTATTTTGGCCAGAGTCCTTCTGTTTCCCACCACCTGCACTGGATCCAGGGTGGATCCCAGAACAGAGCTGGCCTTCTTAATGAGTTTATCCAACCTCTTCCTCTCAGCTGTCGATAAACTGCTGCTCCAACATACAACACTGTAAAAAATGACGGATGCCACCACAGAGTCATAGAAGGTCTTTAAAAGCACTCCCTGGACTCCAAATGACCTCAGCCGCCTCAGCAGGTAGAGTCTGCTCTGACCCTTCCTGTAAAGAGCATCAGTGTTGTGGCTCCAGCCCAGTTTATTATGAACGTCAAGTTTACGCCAAGTTTACGGCTATCCAGGGTCCATTTTGGCTTAATGGATGGTTTGCAAAGTTTGCAGTGAAAACCGCATTGAAGTCAATAAATATTCCAATCAGTTCAGCTTTCCTTTAGTGATATGTGTGGAAAGTTTAAGTATTTCCAGATGAGGACATTAAGTTTAGTTGCAAAATTGTAAATGTGCTTTCAGTATAGTGACAGCAGACTCAGTTAATGTGGATAACTATGGAGCCCTGCAGGGGACATGGGAGAAAAAAAAATTAAGACAGACTTTTGCGAGATCTCGCAAAACAAACTCGGGATCTCGCAAAAGTTTTAGTCGCATTCTTCGAAGCCAACCGGGAGGTCAAGGCACGATGTGCCGGGAGAGCGGTGTTCCTCCCGGCTGTAGTAGGTCTCGACCTCCCGTTAGCTTCGAGATGGTGGGTGTCAGATCTCCGAAAACGTCGGAGCACTTTTGCAAATATGTGATGTCTTGTAAACCGAGCAGATATCTGACGTTTACACAACTACATTCACGCCTCAAAATATCTTAAAAGTGTATTTTGTGACCCAGAAAGAGTAATATTACAACTAAGTACCTGCCGCCATTGTTGGAATTCAACTTTTGTGAGATCTCGGGACTTTTCTCCCATGTCCCCTGCGGGGCTCCGTAGATAACTGACATATTTACTAAAACTAAGCTTATTTCTTATGACATCTCAGATTGTTTGCCATCAGTTTAGTAAGTGGATTGTCACTTAAATAAATTATTTCAAGATGAAATATTCTCTGACTTTAAGGAAATGGAGTACTGTGCACACTGCATGTCTTTCACTCAAGTTAGCTTTTAAATTCTTGGCTATGGCTCAGATGGACGTATTCTGAATCTGCTTCTTTACATTTAAAGGTACTTTAAGTAATTTTACTCTGCAGAGCTGAACTAAGATGTTTAACACTGGGGGCGGCGTTTTACTAGGTAGAGTGCTGCTCTAATTGAATTTTTGATATTTCCACCATAATACGTAACAATGTGCTTTTGATGTTTTTCCTGGTTAAATAAAGGCTACATCGACTCAACACGACATCTTTTGGTATAAACTGGTATCACATGGAAGTACAGGCAGACACAGTCTAAGTTTTTTTCAGTTGTTAGCTCTTCAATAATTATATAAATTTCTTTAACACGAAGAAATGTTTATTTTCATTGTTTAACAGCTTTAGTTATTTTTTTTTATTTAGAGTGGTTTATTTTTCCTAAACTTTACAGTGCATTGCTTTCACTTTATTGGGCTAACAGTTAGTTTAACATTTAATTTCACTCCACCATTCTTTGTTTTCTGTGTGTTGACCTTGCATGTTCCTGCCTGAAGAAAACAGCGGGGGAGGAAGTGATGTTGTGAGTCAGCGAGGAATTGAAATGCAATCCAGGGACGAGTCACGATGAGGAATTTTTTCCGGATACAGGCGGCTTATTGGACGATGAAGACAGCATAGGGAGGAGGAAGAAAAACATCTTTGCGAATGAATGAGAGCCTTGGGAGTGGGAATGACAGAAGGGTGGGAAAGGTGTGTATCCAAAACCACATCACACACACACACACGCACGCACGCACGCACACACACACACACACACACACACACACACACACACACACACACACACACACACACACACGTCAGGACTAGCGCTGCCTCCAGCCATCATATTGCTTTCCTTCATCAAACTCCCTCCATCTTTTGTCTCTGTTGCCATCACACGAAAACACACATTTTTATTTTTGCATCTTTATACTGTGATTTATCTTTTTACTTTATATCAGCTGAACATCACTGACACACTCTGTTAGGTTAGGCAACTGTTCCTTCATCAGGATCGGCGTGGAGCCAGTTTTCAGTGCGGGCAATTTCATCCACCAACACTTTTTTCACGGTCGAAGAAATTCGATATCTACTGTTAGCTCTGGCTTTACTGTGTTTTGTACAATCAAATGGTAAACGGTAAATGGCCTGTATTTGTATAGCGCTTTTACTAGTCCCGCCTAGGGACCCCAAAGCGCTTTACACACCCAGTCATCCACCCATTCACACACACATTCACACACTGGTGGAGGCAAGCTACAGTTGTAGCCACAGCTGCCCTGGGGCAGACTGACAGAAGCGAGGCTGCCATATCGCGCCATCGGCCCTTCTGGCCAACACCAGTAGGCGGTAGGTGAAGTGTCTTGCCCAAGGACACAACGACACAACATGTTCCTTATCAGTCTCTACGGCAACACTAACTCTGGGATAATTGGCCTTGGACGAGCTGCTCTTTGCTGCTCTTCTTTCTGTGCTAAATGGCGCTAAAAAGTCAGAAAGCAAAAACCATCACATAGCAGCTGCTGATTCAAGCACTCAGGAGGCCCAGGTCAGTCTCCACAGAGAGGAGGGGATGCCCTGCAGCTGTGAGCAGCCACGCCTTGAAAAGCAGCTGTTGGTGCTATATAAATAAAACTGAACTGAACTGAACAACCAAATGGAAGAGTTTAAAAAAAAATCCCATATAAAGATGATGCGATAGAGGACAAAACAGGTTTGTTTTCAGCAGGGTATAAACTTGTCTGCTGTAAATAAGGGCATTTTAACATCAAAGTTTATTCATCCAGTCACCCCCAAGCAGCCGCGGCAGATGGCCACCCTCCCTGAGCCTGGTTCTGCTGGAGGAGTTTTTCCTTCTCACCATCGCCAAAGCGCTTGCGTTGATTGTTGGGGTTGTCTCTTTTTTCTTTGTATTATTGTACGATCTTTTCCTGACAATACAAAGTGCCCTGAAACAATTGTTGTTGTTCAGTGCTATATAAATAAAATTGAATTTAATATTTGAACTGACTCTCTGCTAGACCCTCAAATAGTCATTAGAGGAACAGATTTCGGCTTCCCTTCATCCCTCTCTGTGGGCACAGGTGATATCGGTAGTTGACAGTGGATCTACTCTAGATTGTGTTTCTTGGGCTTCACTTGAGCAGTTTTGCATGTTTCACAGTTCCCTTCACATTCTTTCTTAAATAGGCTGTGTTTAAATGAACGCCCCTTGAAGTTTTATTCTCTCCCTATGACATCATCCAGATCCATGAGTAGAAAAAACATCTGAAATGAAGCAGTGTGAGGCTTGAGCTTTTGGCTTACACACACTGACCTCATTATTTGAAACTCTGCCCCCCCATATCTCTGCAGTTTAGAAAATGGGAAATAAGGGCAGTGATTTACTGAACTAGGTAAATGTAAAGGAAAATATCCCAAGTAAGTATATGCTTAAAAAAGTCAAAGGTAGGTCCAATCTAATTACTGATATCTTCAAATCTAGCAGCCATTACTGGATGAAACCAAAACATATGGTGGTGTTTGCCACCCATACAGTCCATGTGTCACTGAACAATTCCTCCAACAAGTTTAGATAACAAGATTAAAGCCGTCCAGCCGTGTTTATGTGACCTAATGTTGAGTGAAGCTGAGGTGAACCTCAGTGTTTGTCTACAACTTGCAGCTGAGCTTCCCTGGAAGACAAGGGGAACATGAACACCTGAGGCAAATTCATCAGGATTCATCCTTCAGGGAACAGAAATGTCCAAAATCACACAGACATCGATCCAAGAGTAGAAATCACATTTGAGGAGAGAAACGTGAACTCTCAGTGACACTGTAGGAAAATACTTTCACTTTGAAATCAGGATCTATCCCCTGGGGAACATGAACATCTGTGCAAAAGCTGTTGAGTCATTTACAATACGACAGATGTTGTCATTAAAAGAGTCAAAAAATAGAATTAGAATAACAAACAGGCTTCCAAGTGAATCCAAAGAAAGGTCAGTGCAGCACACTCAGAGTACGAGGTTAATGTGTGAAAGGAGGAAGTGCCTCCTGTTTAAATTTTTATTATTGTCCTTCAGGCAAAGTTTAAAGCCGCTGAAAGTTTTCTGTTTGATTTAGTGTTACTAAACATTTCTAACACGCAAGACTGCATTCCTGCTGCTGACATCATTCTGCCATGCCATGATGGCTGTTTGTATTTTGGACATCTGAGCACCGATGACAGAAACATCCTCCGACCTCTTGCTCGCTCACTCAGAGTTTCTGTCATGCGGTGGATATACGATGGATGTTCTTTGCTTCCTGCACTGCAAACTTTACTAAACAACTGTTTCCAACTTAAAGCGCAGCTTAAAATAAATAGGACGTGAAAAATTAAGTACACCCTCTTTCACTTTAAGCCCTAGTTTAATAAAAACAGTCATCTGGTCCTTAAGTCTATCATTCTACACCTCAAAGATCAGACAGTGCAACGCTCAGAGATACTGCAACAAACTCCAAGAGCTCCACCTCAGACTCTAAAGGCCTCAGTTAGCATGCTAAATGTTAAAGTTCATGACAACACAAGTTAGAAACAAACTGAGCAAGTATGTTTTGTTTGGAAGGGTTGCAGAAGAAAGCCTCTTCTCTCTAAAACAAACATGAAAGCACGGCTTTGGTGTGGAAAAACACATCAGGACAAACTGCA
Source organism: Perissodus microlepis (assembly GCF_051167445.1). Classification (NCBI taxonomy): domain Eukaryota; kingdom Metazoa; phylum Chordata; class Actinopteri; order Cichliformes; family Cichlidae; genus Perissodus; species Perissodus microlepis. Next base: position 21,300,581 of record NC_140477.1, on the reverse strand, counting down.
ACACTTCTAAGTGGAAATCTTTGTCCATGATGCAAATCACCCGAGGAAGCAAAACACCTCATACCAGTTCTCAGCACGGTAGTGTGGGGATGATTTGGGCACCTTACAGTCATTGAGTAGACCGTAAACTCGTATAGCAAAGTATTCTAGAGTCAGTGTGAGACCCACAGCGGTCATCAGTTATTATTGCTAAAAGCGTCTCAACAAGGTGCAGGGTGTAGTTTGTTTCTCACACACTGATTCTGCATTGTAGTTTAGTTTTGTTGAATAAATGATGACACAATGTAAAATGTTGGGTTGTTGCTAATCTGAGGTTGTTTTTAAATAACTTCAAATTTACACTTTTAATATAATTTTCTCCTCCTGTGCTTTTCCTTTTAGCTCTATAACGTGGTTTTGTTGTTGTTGTTTTTGTACACATTTTGCATCAGATACACTAAATATGTAATAATAAATATGTTTCATTTTCAGAATGCTTCAACCTGCCCCTGTGCTATGTGATACAGAAATTAACTGGAAGTCAGTGTGGGGAAAATAAAGATGCGATAAAATGAAGATACAATAAAATTTGTCTGTCTGCCTGATCAAGCAAGTCAGAGTTAATCTGTAGAAGCTGTGGCAGAAAGCATGTGAGCCTCACAGGAAATATACTCTAGTCAGAAACTCCTGAGTACCCAGACAGTGCGCGCTACACGACACCTTTTCAGCATTCCCATTCGCCACCCTGCTGTTTCCATGTGTATGTATGGCGCCGTATTCCTCTGAGCCGATATACTCCACTGGTTCTGTTTGTGCGTGTGTGTCCAGGCGTAACGTGTCTATTTAAGGACACTTCCATTGACTTTCACACACATTTGCAGTGTGATCAGCTGTCCACTGTCACCATGGCAACCTGACACTGGTCAAAGGTTTTAGTCTGGTTTTTAAGGACATTCATGCAGACTCAATTTGTCTCATCCCAATGGAATTATTAGACTATTAAATTATGGTTGTGATTACATTGTGTTATTAGAATAACCTTTGTGTTAACAGTTTGAATGTCTTCTGTTTTTTCCAGTCAGAACAAGTTTTGTTCTGACTGGAATAAACAGAGCTTGTCTATTTGTTGATTAGTGGTGCCACAGATTTCATCACACTGATGACCTAATTCTGGCTGAATGTGCTGTAACACCGCAGATCAAGCAAATCAGTTTCCTCTAAGAACAAAAGTTTGAAACTTTTGCACAAAATCTGAGAATTGTCAGGTTAAACATGTAGATAAGGTGTTTTAGTTTGTAAAAATGTCTCTCAAAGGTCAAACACTCAAATACTGCATAGCTAACTGAATTACCTGTGTACTCTTGCGAAAAAGCAAATAAAATAAAAAGTCAACTGTCATTTTTTTTATCTGCAGAACTGCACAGATTAAAGGTCTCAGTGCCCTGCTGAGCTTTTCATCTGTACACTTCTACATGGGCGCAGCAAGTCAAGGCAAGTTTATTTATATAGCACAATTCAACAACAAGGTGATTCAAAGTGCTTTACAGAGACATTAAAAACAAAAACAAATAAAAAGCATGATTTAAAATTGATTAAAAAAAAACCCCAAAAAAAACCCCAGCGTCAACTCTTCTCAGTTTTTAGGTGGTAGAATCTGGTATTAGGTACTGTTTTAGTACTACTGGGGTTCCAAGTGAGCTGAGTCGGGCCAAAGATGTGATGTCAACAGAATGCACACCACTGATTAGCCAAAGAGTGACATCACTGGATGATCATGAAAGTGACTCCTTCACGTCATGGCACAATTTTCATTTTGAACCATTTCTTGATCGTGACTAGATGTCAAAAAAGACTACCAGGTCAATGTCAAAGTGTTTGCTGGGTTTAATAAGAAACTTTTAAAGAAATATAAAATATTATATTAAAGTTTCCATAAACCACTTCTGTCTGTGCTCAAAGAGCTGTGCGACCAAAAATCCTGCATAATGCTGTTTCCCTGTTTAGGTTGTTGCTAGACTGAATCACCTGAGGGATGCTGTGCTGTGATTAGCTTAGATGCTGTTTGCTGCACTTCACTCTCTCCTGATCCGAGTTTGGTGTAATCAATCCACCTGTGCATACAGTTGTAATTATGAGTGTTGCTTTGTGATGTGGTTAAAAGGAGGTTGTTCATGCTTGTTTTGTGGTCAGAAGAAGTGAAGCATCATATAGGGTTGTTTTCCTCTAAACATCCACCAGGTCATTGAGACGCCGACTAAGGGTGGAGTTGGGTTTTGGCCACATCCTAAATGAGCAAATCTTCAAAAACTTGAAAATGCCATCTTTCAGATCATGTGTGTTACATGGCGTGACAGACAGAAGCCACACCTCCAATCCATTTCTGCTATAAAACGGATGAGTGGGGCATTCAAAGTCAACTAACTGTCAAATCCTTATGTTCTCTATACTATGAGCTTCATTCAGATGTACAATAGCCATTCATATACATATAATGAGAGACACTTTTTTCCATTACAGGTATTCCCAGTTACTAACTGACCTGCCTAAGTATACAAAGAACCTGAAATTAGTGTTTCTTGATTCGGTTGATTCGGCACACTGTCCATTTCTATCTGAGAATTATGCAGGTCATCACACACTCTGTTGTCCACACACAAAGAAATCCACGGGCTCTGGACTCTGAATGGCTTTTGTTGATCTCTTTTGTCCTCCTTTAGTCCTGCTTCCTGTTAAAAGGGAGTGGCACTCTTCTGTCTGTGTGTGTGTGTGTGTGTGTGTGTGTGTGTGTGTGTGTGTGTGTGTGTGTGTATTGTCTTACCTCATTTCCATGCATGTTACCCACATATTTGAACTCTGGGATGCCAACTGTGTGCTGGTGAGGACTGACACCCAAAGCCAACACCCACAGCTGCTGACCTGAGAGACACGCAGAGCAAACAGAGCCTTCAGGAGAAAGCTAAGAGTTACAGTTTGTGCTGCTCATATCTACTTATTTGAACGTGATGTGCACTGGGAGATAAAATTATGTAATTAGGTAACGGTTCATTGCTAAGAAACGCACACCAGCATGCACAAAAATATTCGCTACAGCAAAGCTTTTCACACTTAAGAGTGACAACGTGCAATAAAAGCAAGTACACACAAAATATGACAGAAACCAACAATAAAAACAACAAAACAAATAAAACTCTGAATGTCCACCCGGTCTCCAGAGAGCTGCTTCTCTAAATTCACTGTGAGCGTTCACAGCTGACAGACTGACTGAGGACAAAAATGAATTACAATATTCAATATGGTCAACATTCAGTACTAAGAAAGTAAGCAGCAATTCAAAACATGTGAACGTAAAAGTGATCTCTCTCTTCACATCCAGTGACTCTGTTCTGTCCACATAAGTATCCCATGATGCCTTTCTGCCTGCATCCTGTGAATTACTGCTATCTGTTGTCTTTGGAGGTCAGTTTGATGATAAGCCACCAGAATCCATCCTTGCAGGGCCCTCCCTGTGTCCTTAACAAATTCTGGAGCCTTCAGATTAGTATGCACTACTGTGTAAAAGTCCACTCCTTATTTCTTTATATTATTAATGGTACAGTTATGTATTAAAAATTACAAGGTCCACAGTCCAGTTAAGTAAACAGTAGAAAGTTAATTATCACTCCACCAGATCTGTTTCACTGACTTTCAGTCCAGTTTTTTATATTTTAACAATTTTTATATCAGGCTATAAGCTTGATTATTTCTGCTGTAAAGTTGTTCATTTTAAGAGTCTATGGGAACTAGAGAAACTGCAGCTGCGCATTTATTCCCCTGTTCACTTCCATTTTATTTCTGGAAACATCTGGAATACCATTTTACTTCAAGGTCAGTTTCAGATACGTTGAAGGGAGGAGGAACACTAAATGTTCAGCTTGTCCATCACCATGTGTCCATGCCAAACAGCACTCTGCTTTATCACACATTTGACCTTATATGGAGACAAAATTTACAAAATGAGGGTTGTGATTTGTTAGAAAACATGAAACTGAAGCTACGTCCACACGTACACGGGTATTTTTGAAAACTGAGATTTTCCGTTTTTGTTTTAAAAAATAATCCCGTCCACACGTAAACGCAGAAATGAAGGAAAACGCTGCTAGGAACATGCCAAAGCAACAGGTGGCGATATATTCCTAACCGTGTAGAAATGTTGGCCAATCAGAAGTCTAGAAGCCTGGGTGGGAAATTCGAAAATATCCACCCTGGCAGGCGTTTTTAGAAATCTCCGTTTTCAGTGACCGAAAACGCAGTTTACGTGTGGACGAAAGGTGCAAACGCATAGAAAAATCTGCGTTTTCAAAAATATCCGGGTACGTGTGGACGTAGCCTGAGGCTCATAATGGGATATGAGGAAGTGGGAATCGGGCTCATTTTCTCATGTTTCAAAATATATATATGTTTTTTTCTTGTTTTGAAACCAGAGGAGTCGCCCCCTGCTGGTTAGAAAGAATCATATCAATGCATCTTTCACCTGTTTATGCAGGGCTCTAGAGTGCGACCAATTTGGTCGCAAATGCGACCAAATTTTTCAGTGGTGCGACTAAAAAAAAATATTTGGTTGCACCTGTGCGACCAACTGTTCGGGTAGCGAAGAAAAAAAAAATCTGCAACCTTCCCTGTGGTCAACAACAGACACACATTTTGCCCCTATCGTGGACTAAACCAATCAGAGATAGTAAGGGGCGGGACCTCTCTGATTGGTCGTGGTCCAGTTGAAAGTGCAGGTGGAAGTGGGAGGTGAGTAGCTTGAATAAAGCGATATCAATTCATTAAATCCTGAATCGACTTTTAAATATAACTGTGTTTTGCCAGAAACGCCAGATTCTCAGATTAAAGCTCACAAAACCATTTCAACAACAACCAAACAGCAAATGAGAGCAGGTACACGGATTCCACACAAAGACGTAAACACAGAACGGACCGACGCATCAGAATCAACTTTGTCTTTCTCGGCTTTCTCACCCGATGGCCCGTAGACGGACACGCTGTCGGAGCTTAGCGATTCTGATGCGTCCAGTCCGCGCTGTGATTACGTCTTTTTGCGCTGATTCTGAGCTGCAGGTTTTGTCTCTCTCCAACCAAAATTCACCGAGCCAGCAGCAAAAGAAGCAGCAAACTGCGCTTCACATTTGATCAATGTCGTCATGAATTTTGCTGTTTTGCTTCCACGACTATTAAAATCACACTTCATGCACAGCTAGCTCTCTCTCTATCTCTCTCTGTACTTCAAGAACAGTTTCCCGTCTCCAATCTCTGTTTTCTGTATTATTCATTCGCTTATTACCCACCAGTCTACCGTTGTTTACAGCGCTGTCGGCTGCTGTCTTTTTCTTTTCTTTTTCTTTTTTTCACTTAAATGACCTCGGACAAGAAAGCCTATTTTTTCTGTTGTTCAATACTGAAGAAATTTAAACTTTATATGCAGAACATTGTAGAATATTTTTAAGGTTATCTGCTATAAAAAGCCAGACCAGGAAAATCTCCTTCATGTTTTTCTGTGTTTTATTCTCAGTTACTTTCACACAAAGGCATCTGCTGTGATGTTCACAATTCTGATGAAGTCAGTACTGATAAATGATCAGAATTATAATATTTCTGACTGTCTGAGGCTAAGTTGAATCGAATCGGGACTTTGAAAACCGGAATCGAATGGATTATAGAAATCAGTGATGATACCCAGCCCTAGTGAGCAGCCTAGGCATGACAGAAGTGGATGTAGCTGTAATAGGAAAAGAACTATTGCTAACTTTTCTGTTAAGGCCTGATCCTTCTGAAATTCATAGCCAGTGCTCTGACACGGTGTCATCAATCTTTGAATGCTGAAAAAGCACAGTGTATCCAGAAAAACACATTATATTATATAAATTATTATAAAATTTGTGTGCGCCTAACTTTTGTGCCGGTACGCCTAACTTTTTAAAGTTAGGCGTACCGGTACGCCCATGGCAAAAAGTTAGTCTAGAGCCCTGTAGTGTGAAACTTTTTTAATGTTTGCAGTAAACTAAAGGTCAATAAATAATCTTTATCTGTTGTATTAGAAGAAACTAAAATAAGTTAATATTTTTAATCAAAGGCTTCAATTCCTCTTTGCTCTTTCAGTGTCTTTGAACTCTGTGCTTTGGTTTGGCAGCCTGCAGTTTTGAGGTTTTAATTTTAACTCTGTCAGTTAGTCAGTTTCCTCACAGGCACACACACCCACACACACTTCTGTAACTGTACTGCCAGTACTACTGGTTACTCAATGAATGAAACTACAAGTCTCAACAAGCCAGGAACACACACTCACGTAAATCACGGCATAGTGTGACTCAGTCATCAGAGCAGCAGCCTGAGGGAAAAACTGACTCGTTGCACAAAGACAAGATGAGACTGAAAAATGCATAAACACACTCGGGCTGGACGGAGGCCAGCTGGTGTCCCAGATTAGCTCAGATTAGCTCTGTGTGTGTGTCAGATTAAGCAGTCTGGGATTAAATTAGAAACTATTTACTGTCCAGTCATGCGATCCACCAACAGATAGAGCCAGGTCAGTCAGTCATTGGTGGTGGGTATAGAGGCGGATGCCCGATGCTTCATCAATTATCCATCATTCCTATTGTGGCGTCTACATGTAAGGGAATCGGTCTAAGAACAGGTTGTGTTTCAAATCTTTATGATCACCTAAATCTCCATCTGCTGTACTGTATTTCCTGCAGTCGCCTCAAACGGAATTCATTGTTACTCACTTTTTGTCAGACATTTAATGTTAAATGGATGAAATTGTCATTTTCTTTTTCCAAACCAATAAGAATTGCACAAATCGTGGACTGGGATAATTGTCCTGCTGAAAAATGAAGGTGCTGGCAATCAGATGCTCTCCAGATGGTATTGAAAGCTGGATCAAAATCTGGTGGTACTGCATTTGTAATTTCTGCCACCTCAGCATGCAGTCAAGATCTATAGACTTGCTAATGACCTACTAATTTTATTCAGGGGTGTTGTAACAGGGACACATGTTAAAATTTAAGGACGCCGGCCCTCGAGGACTGGAGTTTGACCCGTGTGCTTTAGAGCAAGTCTGGCTTTTTAGCAGCAAGTCCAAGACTTGCACAGCACAATATATGATACGCAAACAAGAGAAAATTGTTAAGAGGGTGTTTTGTTGCAGGATTGTGAAAGGTTGTCTTCTAATATTTGGAAAGTAGGAAGTCCCATTATGACCTAATGTCTCATCTCAGAATGTAAAAAAACCTGAATTTGCTTCAGAAGTGAAAGTTTAGTAGATGAAGATTTAAAGTAGTCAGGTTTCAAATTTTCAAATGCAGATGACTGTGATTAGACAGTGGCCAGCTTCACACAGACTGATTTTGCTCATACTTTTAGAAATATAAAGCCAGCCAGCGATATTCATTTATGAACCATGTTTCACAGACAGGAGGATAAGAAGCAATTAATAATAAACAGGAGAAATATATACAAAACAAAAGAAAAGGCTACGGAGCCCCGCAATGGACATTGGAGGAAAAAAAATTAAGATGAACTTTTGCGAGATCCCGCAAAACTTTTGCGAGATCCAAGATGTCTGTTACCCACTAGCTCGATAGCTAGCCGGGGATTCAAGGCTTACTAAAGCCGGCGAGAACAGTGGACTTCCAGCACACCATTTTCAAAACCCCTGCAACCTTTCGCTACTCAGATTATGATATATAAGTCACTTAGGCAACTTAAAAATGTTATTGTTTGGCTTTTTTCAGTTTTTTATTTGTTCCTCAGTAAAACAGTTTGGCTGAGATTAAAGTTATAGTTTTCACACAGCTAAATAAACGTCAAACAGAAAACTGATTAAACAGAAGTGTGAGATGGTAGAGAATTTACTCCAGTGTCCTGTTATATTTTAGATAGCAAGGAGCAGATAACTGACACAGCTGGTGACGCAAATCTGAAGGCTAGACCGTCCCATTACACAGCCTCGCACTTCCAGCCTTGTCGGTCTTCGGAGGACCTGGCCTTCGTGGTCTATGTGGGCATTCGCGGTCTACGTGGGCCGTGTCCTTCGAAGGATGCGGCCGGGATCTCGCTCCTGAGTTACTTTTGCGAGATCCCGCAAAACTTTTGCGGGATCTTGCAAAACTTCATCTTCATTTTTTTTCTCCAATTGTCCCTTGTGGGGCACACAGTAGAGGACAGGTGCAAAGTGTTTGGAAGTAGTGCAAAAGGACTCCATGTGTGGTTGTGCAAGTCATTAATGCAAGACATTAATGTATGCAGTTTTGTATATCAAATGCAATGAAATATAGAGAAAGTTAGAAGCATTTCTTGATCTTGACAAACTGAATCATGAAGAGAACAAAAAAGTGTGCAGCAGATTACAGCAGCAGAAATAAAACATCCCAGTCTGTCAGTCGAGCTGAGAAAGCTGAAACGGTTCAGTTTTTAACCAGATTCAGTTCATTTTCATTTCTGCAGCACCAGCTTATAGCAGCAGCTGCCTCAGCCTCAAACCTCAACACTGTTTACACATTTGGCAAAATTACCTTTTTAGATTCTTTCACTGAGCTGTTGCTGGGTGGATATCCCTTAAATAAGAGCTCCTGATCTCAAAAAAGCCCCAAGACATTGGCGCAGGAACAATAACCTCCTTTATTCTTTTTTCACCATATCTGATAATGGCTATCAAAACAAAATGACTTTAATAAAAATATGCTAAACACATGCTGTGTGGGAAGTCTTCACGAGGAACACATCCGCCCAGGAAATCTTGTTATTGTGATCATCACAAGTTGTCATTTCACACCTTTTGTCATTTCAACTCCCAACTAAGTCTCAGAATTACAGGTGGGACAGGAAGCGGCAGGAGCAGCGTTACCTTTTGAAGACTGGCCGATGCTGTACAGGTGTGTGATGTCGGGATTTGAGGTGCTGACCTGCTTGAGGTACTGCTCAATCTCATGGTTGTTGTGATACCGAAACTCCAACGTCCAGGCGGGTGTGAAGAGAAAGAAGGGAGGGAGGAGGAAGAGGAGGAGTGATAACATCACTGCAGTAAGACCTGTGGAGGGAAACAAAAATATTTTTAAAGTAAATGAAATAATTTAAACATCTTCACTGACATTCTACTCATTTTTATAAGTTTTTATAACTCTACATAAACAGATAATCAATGATGTTCATGCACAGAGTCCTTCTTGAAACAAGTCTCACCACCTTTAAATGTCTCTGGGAAATTAAGTTTAAGCTTTCTGTAAATTAACTGTAATTTCAGTTACCTCCACCTAAAAATGCATGTATATAATCATAAAACGGTTTGATAAAAAACTGCATTAAAAATTAGCTGACTTTGCCAAAAAATTAGCTTTTGAAAATTTTTTCCTCCTGGATGTTGTACTTCCAGAAGAAAAAACAGCTTTGCTGCTGCATAATCCTCCTGTTCCTCGAGAGCCATACCTCCCACTTATAAAGGCTTTGCTTGAAAATAAAGGACTCCGACATCCTGAATTTTAAGGGATTTTGTTATCATCACATCACTGTTCGGTATTAATTCTCAATCTCAAGAGAAAGAAGCAGGTAAGTCTTCATGTACACAACTAGTTAAACCAGTCATATAAAACACTGGTAATGTTTTATCTCAGTAGATCATTAATCCAGTGAGGAGACGCTTTGTAGGATTACATTAGATTACTCTGTATATTTCTTGTTGACTAAGTTGTGCCATTTAAAGATTTTTGGTTGAATTAAAAAGGAATGTTTGAGTTTAAATGCAACAAAACACTGAAACCTACCAAATAAAACACTTAATAAGACAATATCAGGGAGCAAATAACCCGTGAATTGTTATTATTATTATTATTATTATTATTATTATTATTAATAATAATAATAATAATAATACATATTATCAGATGATTAGCGAGACACAGTGAAGTTAAAATGCAATTTATACATTTTGTAAATTTCCTTATTAATCTAATAAACATAAGAGAAACAAATACTTAAAAAAATATTTTTGTGAAAACAATAGCAACAAAACAAGTAAGAAATAAACAATTTAAAATATTAATATATTTAAAAATACATTCTAGTCAAATTCTGAAGGTACTGTTAGTTGTAAGCATCACCGCCGTGAAAGTGTAGTTTAAAAGAGAAGTAACACAGAGCGTGAACGCGTTTGAGGTCAAGTCTGGGACTGTCAGGTGAGCAGAGACGGTCTTACCTGTCCCCGCGGCTCCGAACAACACCGGCAGAAAGACGAACAGAGAGCTGCTGTCTGTCGCTCCTCTCAATGAGTGTTACTCATTCACCACCGGGTCTTCGTCTCGCTCCGCGGGAGGGGCGGAGCTTGGAGAAGTGTGCGTGTATGTGTGTTGGGCGCAGGCGCAGGTTGTCCGCAGGTTTGTGAATGAAACAGAGCGCTGATTCATGCAATCTGCTCAAAGAGGCTCACATGAGTAGATCTGAAAGTGTGGTTGACAGCGACGGAAGCAAAAAATATCCAAATGCATTCAAATGAAGAGGAAATGACAGAGGAAGTAGGCGTCCAGCAAAGAGAGAGGAGGCAAAGGAAAAGGCTTCTAGTGAGCTGTGTGTTAGGATGGACACTGAAGAAGGAGAAAAGGAATTGTATCTGTTGGCTCAGCAGAGTGAGCTGGAAAGGATGTGCAGCAGGTTAGAGTGATTAAGGATGGAGAAGAAAATGTAAGGAGTGAAGAGACTGTGCTGAGAAGATGGAAGAAGATTAATAAGAAAGAGAGGAGGACAGATTGAGGAGTGACAGTAGTAGCTTTATATTGTAAGGCAAAGACCCTACAATAATGGTATGTTACCAGTAGGGTGAGATGGAGGCAGATGACCCCTAAAGAAAGAAGCAGAAAGAAGAAGAATTATTATTTTACGAAAATGTGATGGTGATTTATCGTAGAAAAAGTTGTATTTTGGTCTGGTTGAAATTTTAGGTGGGAGATGATGCTGTAAAGGCCCATTAATGTTTTCTTTGAGTCTTTGTTCTTTTTGCTGAGGAGGCTGAATGAGTCTTGGAAAAGTTAAAAGGGTCCTTAAAATAACTGTAGTAGTCTTAAACAAATTGGGTTGTTGAAGGGGTTGTAAAGATGTTGAGGAGATTGTAGGGACTTCAAAGAGCTTGTATAGGGGCATGTTCTTCTTATAAGGGGTCTTGAGAAAGGTGTTGGTATTGCTGCTGAGATTCTAGTTCTAAATGTTCATAATTTTTTTTTGCTGTGGAAATTTTGGGAGGCATTCAGCAACTCATGCAAGCTTCTCAAGAGTTGGTGAAAGGTTTGGACTGCAGACAGGCCAGTTGGTCCTGGGTCTGGTGACCCAGTGTCCATGTGTTTTTGTGCATGATTGGTATTCCTTGGTTTTGTATCAGTTATGGTTGTTCTGTATATGTTACTCTTCAGTCTCTATTGGGATGTGTTTTAGGGTTAAAAGAATATTATAAGTTTAGGTTCTCGGAGTGATTTGTTAGGTTATTCAGTTCCTTGCTGTTAGTGATTATGTTTTACCTCCTTCAGAGTCTAGCCTTGTCTTGTGTAGAGATGGTACGATACCCTTCATTCATCTCCATTTGAAGCAATGCATTATCTGGGACTGTAACATCTAGTGCTTTTATTGGATCATACTAAAATGTTAAAAAACAAAACACTAAAGCTATTCCTTTATACTTATACGTATGCAAAAAATACACTGCACCCAAATTATTTTGCAGTTCAGCAATACTGAACCTTTTATTTACACTTATAGCAGAACTTTAAATGTAAGTATTTAAAGTAATATTCAAAAAGTAATTTAAAATGCAATTTTATGCAGATTTCAAAAACTCTTTGGCTCTGGAAAAAAAGAAGTGCAATATCAGCACAAATGTTTATATTCAACAATTAAAAACAACAAAAAAAACAAAAAACAGGTTGTAGAATGGACCCTTTTGTACTTAAAGCTTAACATAAATTGACATCCAGAGTGGAAAGCAGTTCAAATAAATGCAAACACAGCTTCTCACAACACTCATCTTTTATCAAGAGACTGAATTTTGTGTAATTTCTATACAAAACATAACACAAGTATGAAAAAAAGTGTTTTGCGTAGTTTTTTTTTCTTTTCAAACCACGAAATGGTTTCAAAATACTGTCCGATACCACAATAAATAATTTTCTGTTGTAACCCTCAAATGGTAATGTAACAACACTCATTTTTTCACTTTTTCACAAAACGAAAACATCTCTGCTTCCACGTCTAATTGTCTGTAATGGAGGTGGAGTAAATTAAACTGGATCCGCATTCTGTGCCCAACTAATGCTCGCTATGCAGGGGGAACAAATTTTGTTTGGGATGCCCACCTTGGCACAACTCCTGGTTTGGCCGCACGTAGCGAGGCTCCAGATGCTTTTGGTCTGGCACACAACAGCCGCCTTTCACGTGCGGCTCCGACGTGTTAAAGTCACTACCTGAGTTACACCATGTCGCAAGTTTTGTGAGATACTGTATATCGGATTGATCCATCCCTAGTCTTGTGTTTTGTGAGTCTTGCAAAAAAAAGTTCAGCACTCCAACTCTCATTAAAGCCATGGAGCTATAATAGATGCAGTATGTGGTTCAGCATTGTCCTGCAGAAATATGCAAGGCATTCTCTGAAAAAGACCTCATCTGGACGGGAGCGTGTGTTCCTCTAAACCCTATTAACCATTCAGCACTGATGGTGACTTTCCTGATGTGGCAGCTGATAATTCCTTTAACACTAATGCGCCCTGATCATGTTCATGAGTAGGTCCTTCTCTGCACGATGGAGCAGAGCATGTCTTTGTCCTGTCGTCATCCACTCACACCAAACCAGCTGCCGCAGATGGCCGCCCCTTCCTGAGCCTGGTTCCGCTGGTGGTTTCTTCCTGTTAAAAGGGAGGTTTCCCTTCCCACTGTCACCAAAGTGCTTGCTCATAGGGGGTCATATAATTGTTGGGTTTCTCTCTCTATGTATTATTGTAGTGTCTGCCTTACATTATAAAGTGCCTTGAGGTGACTGTGGTTGTGATTTGGCACTTTATAAATAAAATTGAACTGAATTTTATTAATGTGAATCTGAACTCTCTGATATTCATGTCTTTGATGTTCCAGTAACTCTAATGTGGTGTCACACAGTGATTTTTTATTCCTGTCAACAGTAAAAATGGAAATAACTGTGTGATGGTAGGAAGAGGCTTCATAATAAAATCAGACAGGAGCCTGAAGTTATGCTAGATTGCTTTGTGGTAATTTGGCGCCATCTGCTGGTTAAAGTTCTAAACTACAGTTCAACTGTTTCCATTATAGCTCAAATAGAACCGAGAAATTATAGATTTAAAACATAGAATCAATTAGAAGTTAGTAGAAAAAAAATCTAATATTCTTCACTAGTCATCAGTGATGACTGGTGTCCACCCTCAATCTCTTTGTATGTATGTCAGGGCTCGTGGTCTACTTTAGGATCAAGAGATAAAGATCTATCACATATAAGGAAAAAACTGACTTTGTACAATTCAAATGAGCTTAAAAGTCGATATTTGGTATATTTTGATATGACTGCCTTTCACCTTTATTCTTAAGCAGTCTGAACTCTCTGAGGCAACTTTCTTTAACTTCTTTAAGTATCTTCAGGCATTGTTCTCCAGGCTTCTTGAAGGACACTTAAAAATCTTCTGTGGATGTTTCTGCCTTTAGTTCTCTTCTCTGTTAGGATGATCCCACACTTCTTCAACAATCCTGAGGTCTGGGAGAGGCCAATCCATAACTTACAGTGTTCCATTGTGTGTTGTTTCAATCCAGCCAAGGTTATGCTGAAAAATGAAGCTGTTGCCAATCAGGTGGTTTCCATTTGATATTGCATGGTGGATCAGAATCTGATGGTACTTTTCTTTGTTCATAATTTCAATTCCAAACAGCACTGCATCCTATCTGATTCACTGAAGTCCAGTTCTTGTGCAATTTTCATAGCTTAGCCTCTTCTCTCTGTTTACCTTCCTCAAGAATGGCTTCTTACCAGCTACCCTTCCACAGAGACCATTTCTGTTGAGGCTTCAGTGAACAGTAGCTGGATCAATGGGAAGTCCAGATGCATCTCTTGGGTTCAGGTCTTTGCTGGATTTCTTCCTATTTTTAAAGGACATGACTTTCATATACTGATCATCTGCTGTAGATTTGAGGGGGATTGTTTTAAGGCTGAGACTTTATCCGTCAATTTTTTAAGGACATGCTGCAGACCATGCTCAGTTGTTGGTGCAAAAATAAAAAATTATGCCTGTAAAATCGTTGCTATTTTTCATAGATCCATCTAAAGAACATGTGTTTTTGTGAGAGATTGCTAGTAATGAAGTGGATAATGGAAAAACCTAGGAGTTTTTTTTTATACTTGAATGATTCATAAACATTCCTCTAAGAATGGACAAATACAAGAACTGGACTGAAAACGAGTGCAAAAGCAGCCAAAGTCCAAAGGACAACTTTTCCTTCCCACTCCTTCAGGAAGAGTGAAGAACTATCGCTCAAGGATACTTTACAAAATTACAAGAAAGTCTGGCTACTTGGAGGCAAAACATAAAGTAGTGAGGGGATGCTGTACATTAATTATTAGGAGCATCTAAGTAGTGTTCAGACACAAGCAGTAGTGATCTCAGCCCATTCAGTTTGTTCCTTGAGCTTCCAGTCAGATGTGAAGAAAAAATAAATTTTGTTTTTCTTCAGCTAAAAGGAAAAAAAAAGATCAGATTGTGATCAGAGGTATGAACTGACAGTGGCTGGAAGAAGATCGCTGTCTCTTTTAAAACACTCAAAGACATGCAACTATGAACTCAGAGCAAAGCAACATGTGAAATACACACATCTGTTTTAATATATATGTTTAACATACATGTTATAGCTCAAAGTGCTGTACTCAACTTGCCTTATTCACCCAAGCACTTTTTTCTATCGGTCATTCACACACGTACTCACACTTGATGGATGCATGTTGGTACTTTAGTTCTGTCATAAAGCTTACATTTCTGTGAGCAGCTTTTGTTGGGGAGAAGTTGTGATGCTCACTCTCTCGATTAAGTCTATTACAGATCATTTCTGGCGTGTTCTAATTGGAAAAACTAAATCCATCATAGATTTTTGCTAATTTGCATCTTTTTGACTGACTGCATTGCACCGCAAGCCTAAATCTTATTATATAATGAGCACTATCATTATTACAGAGATGTAAATGTTTATTTTCTGTGGATATTAA
Organism: Perissodus microlepis; assembly: GCF_051167445.1. NCBI lineage: Eukaryota > Metazoa > Chordata > Actinopteri > Cichliformes > Cichlidae > Perissodus > Perissodus microlepis. The sequence goes on along the minus strand of NC_140477.1, from coordinate 21,285,334 downwards.
GTTTAGTCATTAATATTTTTGTTGTGCATGGGTTATTAATAGCAAGTATTTGACACATAAATACACACACTTTGTTAGGGAGCAAGAGTTTGGGTTGTGGTTTGTTTGTAGGAGGTAGAGGTGGGGCAGCTTGAGAGCGCAACCTCATTACATAACCAACTTGTAATTAAGTTTTTTTTGGCACTTTACTAACTTGAATGCAAACAGTCTCACGATTCAGTTCACTTCAGTTTTATGTATGTAGTGCCAAATTACAACAAGAGTTTCCTCAAGGTGATAATTCAGAGAAAACTGCAACAACCCCATATGAGCAACCACTTGGCAACAGTGGGAAGGGGAACCAAAGAAACTGGCCATCTGCCTTAACTGATTCGGGGGGTGAGTGGAGAGAAATAGGATAAAAGACAAACTGTGAAAAGGGAGACAACATTGGTGCAACAACATCTTGAAAGGAAAAAATAGTAAATAGGAAAACCCCCCAAAACAAAACAAAAACAAACAAACAAACAAACAAAACAAACAACAAAAAAATAACAATATAAATATGTGAAGGCCATTCTTATGACATTTAACATTTTCCTTTCTGGCAACACTTTAACATAAATGAGGCTTATGGTGGGGTTATATAAGTTTGCTTTGCATTGTCATTTCAAAAGCTTGATACCTTTTAACTGCTTCTTATACAAGCATGATGTGTGTGTGCATGACCTTCATAAAGGGAGCAGGCAGCCTTTAGAAGAATAAACTGCACTCAATGAAAGAAGCCACCTGTTGTGACAAGGATAACAACAACATCCTGGGAGGGCTGCACTCACATTGTATAACCATGCTTGCACAACACACTTTGTAACCATATATAGTAATTTCTCTTAGTTAACACAGCAACAAGCTTTATGAATATTCATGTGTGTAAACAATAAAAACAACCTGCAGGGGGAAGCAAGTTGAAGTGGGCTGGAGACAACTGCGTCCCTCGTGGTAAGTGTAAATCTGAGCTCTGTGTGACCTCGTTCCTGAGTGAGTTTCTGTTTATCCAGCAGTATCAGGGGTGAACCTCTGACAGCTTACTTGATACAACAAATGAAACACACTCATTAAAAGGATAGAAACTGGGTCACATTTTCACATATCAAAGCAGCATCTTTACATGAATCCTTCAGTAATTCTAAAGATGAGAAACAAGACTTTAATTCAATCTTCAACCCACTTAGGGAAGGTCTTTTTTTGCTATTTACACTTATGGATGTGGTATTTGCCCATAATTATTACCACATTGTGAAGCATGGCAAGTTCCTTAGACAGAATATCATTATTGTATAAAACCTCATTGGGTTCATCCCATCTATTCTTACACTCATCCAGTTTACCAAATCCTGCCAGAAGTTAGTTACTCAAAAGGAAAAAAACAAATGATCAATACTTTCTTCATTTTGTAAACAAAATCCACATGGCTCCACCTCAAACCCAAACTTTTTTTTAAACATTTCTGCTGCTGGGTAATATCCATTGATATTACCCAGCAGCAGTATATGAGGTTAGTCATTCATATACCGCTGCATGGGCTGAGGAGAGAGGTTTATAAACACACAGAGAGTAAAGAAGAAGCACTGGTGCAGCATGGGAAGGCTCCAGCAGACTAGGCCTATCCGATCTTTAAGTCTGACGTCATTAGCCGTGCCTGTGTCTAAACTCCGCTGCAGGTCTCTAAGTCACACGATCACTGTGGCATCACTGAGAGTTAAAAACTGTCTAAGTCCTTTCATTTGTAATAAAATGATCAGCGTTGCTGCTGTACCAGGTGTAACAATTAAGTTTAACATCCAGGCATCCATGAAAACAGAATTTGTGAAATTTAACTGAGTTAGAAGTTAGCAGGAAGTTAGCTCGCTAGTTTCCATCTAAATATACTATACCATGTTCTGACTGAGGGATTTCCGAAACAAATTAAGATGCACAGCTCTGCTATCACTTCCGAAATAAATGAAAACAGGAAAGTAAACAGCAGTAACGTTTGTAGGGTTACTGAAGTTTGGCTAGCTTGTATATAATGATGTGCTACGTGATCGCTAGTGACTCAGCTATCTTAGCATAATATAAACAGTGAAGCTGGAGGATGAACGCTAACTTTTTTCCACTAAATAAAAGTTAACATGAGGGTTCCTGATGGTTAGGGACAAATGCAATCGCATGGCAGGTGCTGTAAATGGACTGAACTTCCGCAGGGAGAACAACTGAGATAATCCATCCTCAATATGAGGTTAGTCATTCATATTCCGCTGCACGGGCTGGGCTGTAGTTACATCGTAAGGTTTTAAAAACTGAGCTTTAAAACGATTAGCGGTAATAAGAACCGAGAGAGGTCGACAGTGATCACTGACTGTTTTTAGGGGCTTGTTGAGATTAAATAGAACAAGATACAACACATTAAAACATGTAAAAAAAACCCCCACAAAAGTCTTATTAAACGCGGAGTAGTTTGGGCCCGGAAGCAGGATTCATCACGTCATCACTTAAAGACCAGATTGGAGTGCAACTGAGGGAGGATTCAAATACTCACCTGATCCAACTAAATGTTTTATCAACCAAGTAACAAGTTTCAAAGTCAACAAATAAATTATGTGCAACTGTATTTCAAATAAGCAAATCTGCAAATGCAGAAAATAAAGAATTTAAAGATAAAAATGCATGTTTATCTTTATGACGTGCGTTCCTTCATTCCCGTATTGCCACTGTGACATTAAAGCAGTCAGGTGCATCAGCACTGTAAGTCAATCAACAATGAAAAACCTGAACAGACAAACTCAAAAGAATCAGTGGCTTCATATCTGAACCCATAACCTGTGCAGTAAAAGAACTGTATGAATTAACTTTCGCCTCAGTCATACACAGAGTAACAAAGTAACAAATATTTTATTACAGTACTTAAACAGAATTATCAGGTATGTACTTGAGTATTTTTCTGATAATTTTCTTTTAATTTTAGTGCAGGGTGGCTGTGGTGTTCATGGTCACGTAACAGGGTAAGAAACATGAATTTACATTTAAGATGATTATTAAACTCTCTGAATTCCAGTTTTTAGAGTGTAGTGTTTGGAAATCAGCCATATAAGATCTTCTCATATTTTGCTGAGTTCAGCTGGCTAAATCCACGAAGAGCAGCACCACAGGTCAGCTGATCACAGACACAAAATCTGTGATGAAAATTTGACACCAAAAAAACAAAACAAAAGAGAAATTATTGCGACTTTCTAAACTACTCTTTTACCATGCTATATATGGGGTATGGAACAGAGTGGAGGCATGACAAAAGAAATTTAAAGACTAGATAAGAAAACTAGGGTTACCTAATAATACAAATGCTAAACAGAGGGTTAACTACCAGGGGGCTGAACCTGCTACCAGTGGAACCAGATAAAATGGGGCACCGACAGCTGAGGAGGGCGAGGACATTAAAAAGTCTCTTGACTTCATAATGGAGGAAATTTCCACTATCAGGTTGCAGCAGAAAAGTATCATTGAAATTGTGGAGGAGGTAAAGCTCATCCGCATCCAAAATGCAGAAAAAGATAAAAAGATTGCATACCTGGAAAGTAAGGTCGTTGACCTGGAACAATACTCCAGGATAAACGACGTAATCTTCACTTAGCGCCATATTAAACCCCCGTCATACTCTCAGGCCGTGACCGCTGACAGCAATGAGGAACCTGGAGAGCTTGACATTAGCTCCACCAAACAACAGGTGGCTGCTTTCCTGCGATCCAAACAAAATTAAAAGGATCTAATGTCTTTATCAATGAACATCTAACCAAACACAACACTGAAATAGCCAAAAAGGCGTGACACCGTATGAAGCTGGGAAAAATTCAAAGCACTTGGACGACGAACTGTAAAATTTTCATTAAACTAAACGGATCACCAGAGGAAGCCAAATTTCTGACCATTAAAAACATGGCGGATCTCGAAAAATATCAGTGAGCAACATGACAGACAACCACACACTCACTTATGACACACACTGGAAGGAAGAATTGCTGCATCAGTCAGACAGTTGCAGAATATGATCAATTGGAACTGAAAACATTTAACTATATGGATCACAATACACAGGACTTGGAATATGAAATAGAATACAGACAAGTACTTCTTCTCATCTATCAATAACAATTGCTGCTACTATACAAATAAGACTACAATCAGAAGATTCAAACTGAGAATAAATCATCAATTATCCACTTTAACTGTAGAAGTGTATATGCTCATTTTAATCATATCAAAGAATATCTTAACCAGTTTTCACATCCATTTAGTGCCATTGCCTTATCAGAAACTTGGATCAATATGGAAAAAGGAACAGACTTTGAACTGGAGGGTTATGAATTCACATTTATAACTAGGCGAAACAAAGGAGGAGGAGGAGGAGTGGCCTTGTATGTGGACAAATCCTTGAAATTTAATGTGGTGGATAAGATGACGATGGGGATTGATAATGTACTAGAATGTATTACAATTGAAATTTGTAAAGAGAAAAGTAAAAATGTAATTATTAGCTGTATATACAGAGCTCCAGGTAGTAGTATTGAGACATTTAAAGACTGGATAGAAGAAACATTTATTGAAATAGCTCACAAAAAAGTTTTCATTTGTGGAGAACTCAATATTGCTTTGCTAAACCCAAATAAACATAAAACCACTGAGGAATTTATAAACACAATGCACTGTATGAAACTATTCCCTAAAATTACTAGACCTACCAGGATCACATCACATTGTGCAACTCTCATAGACAACATTTTTACAAATGACAATTAAAGTAAGACTGTAAGTGGACTCCTGATTAATGACATAAGTGACCATCTTCCAATTTTTACAATCTATGATAGGAATTACAAGATCAATAAAATGGACAGTAAAAAAGAGTACAGACGAGTAAGAACAGAAGAAAGAATGAATGCATTTAAAAAAGATTTATTGAAAGAGAACTGGGGTGAAGTATATCAGGAACAGGACGTTAATAGTGCGTATAATGAATTCCTTAGAATATTTACATTACTGTATAATACCAACTGTCCAATAAAGCAATATAGTAGGAAACATAAAAATATGGACTGTCCACGGATAACAAAAGGTCTGCAAAATACATGTATAAAGAAAAATGCTCTATACAGAGATTTCTTAAGAAAGAGAACTAAAGATGCTGAAACCTGATACAAAAGATATAAAAATAGGTTAACTAATATACTTAGATATAGTAAAAGGGAATACTATATGAAGCAATTAGATATAAATAGAAATAATATTAAAAGATTATGGGAAATACTGAACAGTGTTATAAAATGGACAAAAGAACTATCCCAAGTATTTCATTTGTAATGACCATGAAGAATACAATATGGATGTTGTGGCAAATAGTCTCAATGAATTCTTTGTAACTGCTGGACCAAATTTAGCAAGAACAATCACTGATCCTGGGAAAGCACAGGAAAAACTGGATACACTGATAGACAGTAATCCAAATTCTATGTTTCTCACAGCTGTTGATGAAAATGAAGTTGTGAAATTTGTCAAAAAATGAAAATGAAAATGAAAATGAAATTGTCAAAAAATGTAAAAATCAGAAATCTTTGGATTGTAATGATATTGATATGATAGTGGTTAAAAGAGTCATTGAGGCTATTATAAAACCGTTTACATACATCTGTAATTTATCATTTCAAACTGGTCAATTTCCAGACAGAATGAAAATAGCAAAAGTTATACCTCTATACAAATCTGGCAACAAACACCATTTCACAAACTACAGGCCTGTCTCTTTACTACCTCAATTCTCAAAAATTCCTGAAAAACTGTTTAACAACCGACTGGAAAAATTTATAGATAAACATAATCTACTCACCGAGAGTCAGTATGGATTCAGATCAAGCAGATCAACATCATTGGCACTATTAGATTCAATAGAATACATCACAAAAAGCAATATGTAGTTGGGTTATTCACAGACTTGACAAAGGCATTTGACACTATAGATCATGACATATTAATAAGAAAACTGGAACGTTATGGTGTCAGAGGGGTAGTTTTAGATCGAATTATTTAAGTGACAGGAAGCGTTCCCATCCTAGGAACCGGGACAGATGCAGGAACCTGCCGGACGCCAGGCAGCTCGATGCGAGAAACTGTTTCGAGTGCAAACGTGAACTGAGGCTCGGTGGCCTCACCCTAGGAACCAACTGCACATCGGCTGCTTATCTGATCATACTTATCTGATGGGTTTTCTTGACACTTACCTGACAGGTTAGGATTAACTTTTAAATGCAGCAAGCATTCCACAGCTGCTGCCACAGATTATTTTCAGTTCAGCCAAGTGTTAGCTTCAATTTTTAAATCCACCTGTGACAGCAGGGTGTGGTCTGTAGTTTGTGGCTTGGGTTTGTGAGGAAGAAGTGAGGCAGACTGGCTGAGGGAGTGGAGCCTTATTATGACCAACTTGCCATGAAATTCAGTTTTTTTTTGGTACTTACCTCACAGGTAAGGACTTACATTTGAATGCAGGGAGTGTCACAGCAAAACCTGAACATAATAAAACAGCTGAAGATAATACAGTAAGGATGAGTCAGGCAAACCACTCAGAGAAAATGGTCTGGTCAATCTGTGTTCTGCACGTGTTCAGCTGCACTCAAGTTAGTCTGGCAAAATGTATGGCTCACAAGAAGTGCTTGAAGAAATACCACTGTAAAAGGTAGATTATATCCTAAAACTCAGCGACTAGGGACATAACTGAATTTGGTCACATTTTCCAAGAGAGAGGTTGGTGGAGTTCTCCTAGGACAGGGGTCTTAAACTCCAGTCCTCGAGGGCTGTTGTCCCAAAACGTTTCCATGTGTTCCTGTTGCAACACACCTGAAAAAAATTAGTAGGTTGTTAGCAAGACTCTATAGAACTTGACTGCATGCTGAAGTGGCAACCCCTAACCCTACTCAAGTAAATTTAAGTAAATGTAAGTGTTTGGGAAAATTTACTTCTAAAAGTACTTTTATTGCACCATGTTCATTCACTCATGAGCTACTGTAACATGAATCAAATGTCTGAACTGCCACCTCAGCATGCAGTCAAGTTCTACAGTCTTGCTAATGACCTACTAATTGTATTCAGGTGTGTTGCAACAGGGACACATGGAAAAGTTTCAGGACACCGGCCCTCGAGGACTGGAATTCGAGACCCCTGTCCTAAGACTGTCATAGCTAGATCAGTAAAGCCCCTTGTGGAGAGGCTCCTTCACAGTTTGGAGGAGAAATGGGTTTTTCCTGTTTGGACATATCATTGGTACGAGACATAGACAGAAGTGCAGTTTGTTGCTACTGTTTGGGTTGCCTTTCTTAGATAAACTTGCATCATACAAAAATTGTCCTGGCTTTCAACATTTCCTTTTACCAATTCAGTTCTAAGCTGTAGTAACAACTCCAGGTAGTCATTATTAAACAGACTTTTGAATAGCTGTAAAACAGCCTCTTTTAGTTTAAGCATTGTTTTCAATAAATTGCATCCTCAAAATGTTTTGTCTCACTCCCATTTCTTCTTGATGAGTGTTGAGGCTCTACTTGGAACCTTGTTAAGATCCAACCATGCAAAATATTACATTTTTTTGCTTTTTTTTTTTTTGAGTGGTCTTAAACTTTTGATTGGGACTGTAGTACTATTGGCACCCCCTCCCAAATTCATCTTGCAGCCGGAGTGACAAAACCGCTCAAATGTTTATATTCACACTTTTATTATAATATAAAAAAAAAAAAACATTCACTACAACGTTATATTACTAGTGGGTCTGTAAAGGGCAATGAGGACATGTATGTGGCTTTCATGCTACAAAATAAACTTTTTTTCAGTATGTGGTACAAAATATCTATATAAATAATACTTCTTAATAATACCCAAGACTTGTGCTTTAAGTTTTACTTTAAAATACTTACTAATACTTAATAGTACCTAAATTGGAAATACAGTAAAATAAAGAAACATCAATATTGTGGCGAGCTCAGACAAGGAGGAGACAGAGTTAACGTCTGGTCTGGCTTCCCGCAGTGTTAGCAGGGAGCACAGCCGTTTATTAGCATTCAACAGATGAACACATAACGGTAACACAACCGCTCGGCGCAGCTCTAGCGTAACAACAAAAAAAGGCGCTCTCTCCACCCAGAAACACACAGTCGCAGAGAGAGAGCATCACCTGTAACCATGGCAACACAATGCTGCCGCCTGGAACAACAGAACATAGCTGTCAAAGCCCCAAAACAGCCCTGACCTGCTACATAGCCCCCACCTAAGGGGTCAGTCATCCCCGACAACCCCATTACCCAACACAAAGTCCTGCAAATGTCCATGTGTCTTCTTTCGGCGCACCGACCAATCTCGACCGGCAGGGGAAGAGTCACTTGGATCAGCACATGGGGTGCAACCAGCATCCCCTGCCCTGGTGGCTGCTGGAGCGAGCGGTTGGTACGGTGAGAGTCTGTCCTGGTGCAACACCACCATGCGCCCCGGGCCCGGCATGCGGACCCGGTACACCACTTCTGTTAGCCACTCTACGACCTCCGCTGGCCCTTGCCAGTGACTGCAGAGCTTGGGGGACACTCCTCTCTTGCAAACTGGGCAGTACACCCAAACCTTGTCGCCAGGCACGAAAGCTCCCCCTCGGCACCTGGTGTTGCAGGCTCCTTTCAGTCGAACTCCGGTGCTGGCCTGGCAGCTGTGGTCATGAACCACCCGCGGCCGCTTCCTCCACCTCCTGTAGCAATCAATGGCCACCAACACGCGCCGGTTCCCTGCCTCGGTGACGGGGAAAGGCCCTAGGACGTCCACTCCCACTCTCTCCATCGGGGCCCCCACCCGGTGCTGCTGCAGGGGGGCAGTGGAGCATTAAGTGGGGCCCTTCCGTGCCGTGCAGGTGTCACAGCAGTGCACATGAAGGCCAGTAGAACCATCCCGTGAGACGGCGGAGAGTTTTGGCATTCCCATAGTGGCCGGCCCCCCTAAGCCGTGGACAAGCTCGAGCACCTGTGACCGCAGCGACCGAGGTACCAACAGCTGCAGGAGACCCTTGCCCTGACTGGCTGCCCACCATCTCCGGTATAGGAGGCCGTCGTGGGTCTCCAGATTGTTGTACTGGAAGTAGTAGGCCTTCACTTCGGGCCCCTGTCCTGATACCCATGTCCAGCCTGGGCGTCGTGCCGCCTCCAGCCAGGCCCCCACTTAAACCAACGTCGCATCAGCCTCCTGCTCCCGCATCAGCTGCTGCATGGTCAACGAGAGCCATCCCTCTCCGCTTGCTGTGGCCCGAGCACTAGCCACGCCCAGTGCCTCCTGGGCCCGCTCCCCCTGTCGTTTCAAGAAGGGCAGCTGGTGTGGGCGCAGACAGATGGGTTGAGCAGAGCCGGTGTCGATGGTGTGCTGAACCAGCCGCATCTGCCTGAAGTCTCTGTCACTAGCGGCAATGATGTCCACATTCTCGTCCAGGAGGCACCTCAACCACTGGCGCGGCCACAGGTCATCAACAGCTTGGGTTGTCTTGGTCGAGGGAGGTTTGTCGGGCCTAGAGACTGGGGCTGAGGTGAGTAGAGATGGTCCAGAGCCACCGGCGTCCGAAGTCTGTTGAGGGGCAGCTGCCTGAAGCCCGGCTTGTCTGTCTCTGGTTTCCTCTGTTCCCTGCTTTTGACTGCACTGGAGGGCCAGAGTCTCTGTACCAAGAGTGATCGCCAGCTTCGCAGTGTCAATGCAGGCCCCCCAGCAGGTCAGCAGATCAAGGCCGATGATGCACTGGTCTTGGATGTCAGCAAGCCAGAAGTCATGCACCACCTCCAGATCCTTCACTCAGATCCGCAACGGTTTGTTCACCCGCATGTCAGTCCTCTCCCCCGTCACCGTCATCAGCTGGGTGTCAGTGGGTGACCAACCCATCACAAGCGGCCCGGACGTCCTAGGGAGCACCCCAGGTCATATTAGGGAAATGGTAGACCCCGTATCCACCAGGGCCCGGCAGGGCTGATCCTCAACACAGCAGCTCAGGTAGAGTCCCTTGATGTGCCCGACTAGGCCCACCACCGTGCATCGTTCTTGGAGGGGGGCAGGAAGCTGGAGCGGTGGTCCCCTCGCTACACCGCTCCCCCTCTCGTTTCCCTGAGGCCACGTAGTTCTGGTCTTTGGGGTGGGCACCTGGAAAGAGTCCTCGCAGAAAAGCATGCAGGCTAAGCTCCTCACGGGCTGCTGCTGGGAACTCCGGGTAGCCACGACGAGCATATAGCAACACATCAGCTGCAAAGGTGCCCAGGCTCTCCCCTGTCCAGCGGCTCCGGTTGGTCAGCTGCTCCCTGCTCTGATCAGTGGAGTGCCGCTGCCCAAATCACCTCTCGAGTGCCATGGTGAGGGCCTGGAGCTCATGCTGCTCTGCCGGGGCTAGGTCAAGGAGTACCTGCAGTGCATCTCCTTCCAACGCTAGCGCTAGGTGTGTAGCAGCCTCTTCGTCACTCCAGCCACTATGCCTCGCAGCTAGCCATACTTGTAAGAGGTAGGGCTCTAGCGGAGTTAGCCCGTTGTATTTCGGTACCTTAGCTGGCGTTGTAGGCATCACTGCTTGCTGTCGGGGGCTTGGCGTATTGGTCGCCAGAGGCAGCCCACGAAGCATTGTCCTAGCGTCTGTTGCAACGGGCCGCTGCTCCTCGACGGCTTGCTCCAGCCTCTGAATATCTCTCTCCATTCTGGCGAGGGTGAACTATCCCACTTCTGACACCAATGTGGCAAGCTCAGACAAGGAGGAGACAGAGGTAATGTCCGGTCTGGCGTCCCGCAGTGTTAGCCAGGGAGCACAACCGTTTAGCATTCAACAGACTAACACTAACACAACCACTTGGCGCAGCTCTAGCGTAACAACAAAAAAAGAGCATCACCTGTAACCATGGCAACATAATGCTGCCACCTGGAACAACAGAACATAGCTGTCAAAATCCCAAACAGCCCTGACCAGCTACAATATTAAACAATATTAAATAATAAGAAATTTTAGCGCATTTTGTGTACATGTTATTTTATGGTATGATATTTACAATATCAATAGCAAAGTTTAATTTCAATGTAAACAGGGGACGTTAAGATGCTCATTAAAGTTTAATTATACTGTTTTAATTTCTTCCAAAATACTCCTACTCCTATACTCCTTTCTAAAATAAACTAAAAATACATACATTTACCTGAATAAAAAATTCCTTTGAAATAATTTCTTTCTAAATGTCAGCTTTTCTAAGTGAAACATTGATTTTAGTGAGCCTCCTTTAAACCTAAAACCAAGAGTATACCCTCAAGACCCACCAACTAAAACAAAATTACATCCAAACAACCAAATATACTAGTTAAAAAAAAAAAAAAAATTAGTCCAATCTTTGCTGTTTGACAGCAGTGATGATTAGGGGGGCAGTGTTTGTGCCACTGTCACTACTACCAGGACTGAAAAATGGATAAAGTTTCTCTGTGAAGGTTTGGCCAGTATATGAGTGAAGAAGAACTGCAGCATTTACATCATAAAAGGAAACCAAACCCTCCTCATAATCCACAAAAACTCTCACCTTCTCTGGGTGATCATTCACAGAGAGAGGGACAGGATGGGCAGCAAGTGCAAAGTACTCATTTCTGTCCCTCAGACATATAGCCCAGTAGCCGTTCTCTGGGTTAAGTTTAATTTCTCCCTTCCTATTGACCGACCCTTTGGCCACTCCTAATGTCCACTCAGTCTTTCCTTTAACCTGGACGTCATAGTAAAGTCTTCCACAAGAGAAGCCTCGTGTCCCTAAAACAGAAATTGCAGGTTCAAATCTTTTTGAGCTGTCTGGCAGTTCCTTCCATTCATCACCACAATGAACTTGCTTCCCATCATTGGACAGGATGAGAGCAGGATGTGCCGTATCAGGATCCAAAGTAACATCCACCGCATTCTGCCGAATGTTGTTGAACTGAGCGTCCCGTATCATCTTCACCTCATTTCTGATGGTCTCTGTCAGCTCATCCACAGCTTTCACCAAAGCTGTCCTTGTGATTCCCTCGTATATTGCTGGACAGATGCTGACATCTGTCCAGTCTTTGGTGGGTGGAGCAGCATTCAGGGACGGAAAGCTCTGGAGGAAACCAAGACGGTCTTTAGAGCGTGAGAGTTCCTCCATCTCATCACGTCTCCTCGTCAGCTCAAAGGCCTCCTGCTCCAGCTCTGTGATATAAACTTTGGTCTGTTTCTCTGTCCTTTTCTGGTTCTCTTCAGTCATCTCGATTAGCTCTGCCTGAGCTCTTTCCAGAGACTTAATCAGAGCCGAGAAGACCCGAACACCATTTGCTGTCTCTCTGTCTGCAGCTTCTGTGCTGAGCTTGAAAGATTGTTTGAGCTCGTGGACTTTTCTTTGTCTCTCTTGGATCATGTGGAGAATTTTAGCCTCTGTTATCCCAAGTTGTGTTTTTTTTGCTTCGTATTCCTCTTTCAGGGGAACTACCCGGTGAAATCTGTGATCTGTGTCCACACATGACTGACATATGATCATTTGTTCATTCTTGCAATAGAAGTCCAAAGGTTTGCCATGCTCAGCACACATCCTGTCTTCTTCTTTCGCCACAGAATTAAACAGCTTGTGAGTTTTTAAGATGGACACTGTTTGATGAAAATGTAGATTAGCTACAAAGAAGAGTGTAAGAAAGGTTAAGCTAAGAATTATGAACAGGCAGGACTTCAGGGATGTCCGTTTAGGTGCAGCAGGAGCATCATAAGAACCTTTTTCTTGTATGGCATTGTGTTGTTCTGAGCTATCATCAGCTTTCTTTCCAACAGTTTTTCTAAACTGAACAGCCATCTCAGATATGAAAGTATTCACACCGAGCTTATATTTCCTATCCACCTGCTCTTTGCACATGGGACACTTGCGCTGGGAATTAAAATTCAAATGTTCCGTGATGCAGTCTTTGCAGAAGTTGTGTCCACATGGGAGTGTGACGGGATCCCTGAACACGTCCAGACAGATGCAGCACAAAAGCTGCTCTTCAGTCAGAAGATAGCTGGCAGCCGTCATGTTGATGATCTGCAGCCAAAAGAGAGAATGATTCACATCAGTGTTATAAACGGAGCCAAAACTTTTCTTAAAAACATAAAAAAATTCATATATTTTAAATATGTTTAATAACACTGTGTGTGTGAAATTGTAGGTTTCAGAAATGTTTTGCATGCCTAAAATTATTATTTTTTGTGTGAAGGGAAGTAAAATAACACATAATGCACTAAAGTTCAGATCCATCCACCAATCCATATTTTTTTAGCTATCATTGTCAGGACGCGGGGGCCAGACTTTCCTAGCTACCATAGGGTAATATTAGCAATCAATAGCCAGCATGTCAAGTAAAGGCTGTGTGCAGGTAGGATTGGTGGACCCAAAGTGCAGACTCTTGGAGACAAAAAGTAGACTTGAAGCAGCTTTGCTGAAAACCATAACTAAACTAAAAAAAAATATCAAAAATGAAACAGGCAGGCTGGCAGACAGAACACACAGTACAGAATAATAGTAGATCACGACACTGACACAGAGAAACACAAGGCTTAAATACACAGAGGGAGCAATTAGGGAATGAGAGACAGGAGGGAAACACAGCTGGGGCAAATCAGGGCTAATGAGACATGGGAAGCAAAACCAGATACATTAACATTAGACATGGACTTTCAAAGTAAAACACAGAGACGTGGACTTGACAAGGGGACATAGCAGGAAGGGGAGACAGAGCAACTAAGAAACACAGACAGAAACCACAACATTAACAAAGAAACCAAAAGACTAGAAACAATAAATAATTGCAGAATCAAAGTACAATAGTAAAGAAAACTCTAAACTCTGGGTCAACGTCCCAGGTCTCCTAACACAGCAGTCTATGTTGTTTGTATGTTTTTTTCTTCATAAATGTTTAAGGTAATATATCATTACATAAATCCATTTTCTTGTATTTTGATTAGACTGAAGATTTAAGTGTGCCGTAGGATTTTCTGGTTTTTAAGTGGGGTATAGAACTCTTGACTCTGGGAACGGCTGATGAATTGTAACATCTTTTCAAACATTGGCAATAAAAAGCATCTAATACATGAATATGGCTATTGTACCCACTGTTGGTCAAGTTACATGAAAAAAGTAATTAGTAACTAATTACTGATTACTTCTCCAAAATAGTAATCACGTCACTTTACTGATTACTTATTTTCAAAAGTAATTAGTTACTTAGTTATTAAAAAAGTGGAACAGCCGGAGCTTTGCCCAATGCTGCAGCGGTCATGTCAGTGGGGAGATCCAGGGGTTTCTCTGTGAATTTCACATTCCCGTGGCAGCGTGCTAGATACTTGCTCCGTAGTTTAGGGGTTTTTTACTCTGTAAAAAGAAGTTTACTTCTCACACAGTGTACAGCAGACACTAATGTTTTTGTCACATTTTACAGAATCAAACTCAAACTAAGGTCAGTACTTCCATGCTTTAAATGCTGCACAGTCGTACTCTCTCCCGCCCTCTATATATTATCCATTGTTGATCTGCCCATGTCTTTTACCATGAACGTCGCACTTGCTTATGTCATTGTCATGAGACACTCACAAACCAAATCACAGTGTAGTAACGCAGTAATGCAGCATGCTTGCGGGAAAGTAAGGGTAATCTAATTACTTTTTTGCAATAGTAATCCCTTACTTTACTCATTACTTGGAAAAAGTAATCTGATTACATGTGTTACTGCCCATCTCTGATTGTACCCATGTTTGGCTTGACAAAAAAATGAGCTCAGGAGTTAGAGTAGATCATCTACTCACTGGAAGGTTTAAAAACTGCCTGCTCCTGTCTGCATGCCAAAGTGTACTTAGATGTTGAACCCTGATCTCACTGGAATGTTACTGTTAGATAAAAATAACATGCAAATGTAGAAAAGAAGTGCGCTGATTAACCAGTCACACATTACAGAACTGGTTCCTGTGTGCTAGTGTTAAAATAGACACACTGCCAGTTAAATAGTGCCACACTTCTGACAAATTTAAAAGTAATAAACATAAAAGGCAAAAATATGTGAGCTTTACTATAATTATATAAAATCAACACAAAAACTCCATCTGAATATCTGAAGCAGTTACAATAATGATTGATTATGATAATTGATTATTTCATCTTATAATCTGCTGCCATTTTAAGGTAACTGAAATTGTACTAGCCTGTGTGTCTAAGAGTCCTCTGCTGTGCCGCTGGAAGAATGAATTTATTTAATGTTACTCTTCCTTGTTATGGAAATACAGTGAAACCTTTTCAGGCAAGCGTGCACACACCCATGACTGCGAGCAACCAATAAATTCTTTCGCTCATCTGAGCTTGTTTACCTAAGAGCGCATCCGTAAATCTATAGGATGTAAGATGCAAGCTGGGACAAAGTACACTGAGAAGCACTGATTGTCTGTCTTGACTTTAAACAGGCGTTCAAGCTTGAAAGCAATATGAACCACGGTAACATTGACTGTATAAACGTGTTGTAGCATGTGTGAGATTATTATTCCATCATATGTTATATCATATATCATATGAGTGAATCATTATACTGCTGTAAGCCACATCATACTTATTATAGAGAGTATGATCAGTATGTAGTTTTAGTTTGCATTATACTTCTGACTTAAGAAAAATGTGAAAATCATTACATTTCTTAGATAGGTTTATATTATCCTATACTGTTGATTTACTGTGAATGAATGACACTGTTTCATGACATTTCATACTGCTGAGTTAAGAAGAGCATATTGTGTGCAGAGGGCCTTGTTTTCTGATAATGGAGGAGACGGACCACATTCCACAGGAGTTTCACCCCCACCTGTTTTCTGCAAGCAGAAAAACAGGGAGCCAAGGCCATAAGTCAGGCTCAGCCAGGAGTTAGAAAACATGTGAATGTTAGGATTTTACGACTAGGTGGGGGCCATCAGAGGCTATAAGAGAGTAACCCTCCACCATTTTGAGATTTGCTGTGACCCTCTGCATGCATGTCTCCCCATCCAGATGGTTTGTGCTCAAAAGTGTTGAATTGTATGTAATAAAGTAATTGTTGATTGAGCATTTATACACGAGTATTGTCCTTCCTTCAGCCCAAAGATCGAAAGAATTGGGAGGATTTAACACATGGCAGTTAGGGACGGGTATCGAAAACCGGTTCTTGTTGAGAACCGGTTCCCACTGTTTCAATGCCTTGGAATTGTTTGCCATTTTTGCAAACGATTCCCTTATCAATTCCAGTCGCCCCGAATGACGTCACCATGTTGCGGAGCGTCATTTACCTGGCAGGAAACGCAGCGGCTTAAACGCTCAAAACTTTGGTTATACTTTACGAGAATGGATGACAACAGGGCAACTTGCAATACTTGCAAAGTAGATATTTCATTTAAGGGAGGAAACACTACGAATATGCAAAAGCATTTGCTCACAAAACACGCGATAACCTTAAATGAATGTCGTGTTTTTAATTCCGCTCCGGACTCGTGAATCTCAACCCAGCAGCAGCGGTAACGTTTGCACGTCCTCTCCCGTTAATGCGGCAGGTAAATAATCAACTAACAGTGCATATTATGTTAGCGCGATCTGCCTTATTACAAAACCTGCCATTACTGTGCGCTGCATTTAGGTGACCATGATGAGAGAGACAGACAGAGTCTGGCTGGCTCAGATGCTGGCAGTTCTCGCTGCAGTCTACCGGTAGCGTCTCCTTTCAGGCCAGGGTAGACGAATGTCACCGAGCAGTGACTAAGTTTGTGGTCAAAAGCTTGCACCCATTTGCCACAGCAGATGCCCCTGATTTTCAGTAAGTGAATGTGTTTAATTGTAGGCAGGAACATTACTGGATATTCTTGTGTAATTGCTACAGAATAATTTATGTTATACTTTGTTATTGCTACAGAAGAATATTTATTTTATTATTTTACATTTACATTTTTTTTCCTGGGGACCCTGTGACACCCCATTGAAGAGCCGTAGGCTGGATCTCTTAAGATATCACTCTTGGGTTTGTAAGGTCATGTTACTCCTAAATTTCTATCTTGTTCAAAGAGAAGATGTAAAACAAAATTCTAAGCTAATCGACCTTAGTATTCTCCTTTTTTAAAAAGAATCGATAAAGAATCGAATCGTTAAACAGAATCGAAAATGGAATCAGTATTGTGAAAATCTTATCAATACCCATCCCTAATGGCAGTTATCAACTTCATAATGTGTGGCCATCACACAGATGTAATACAGTGTCTGCTGGAATTAGCATAAAATCAAATCACTTTTATTGTCACATCACACGTGCAGGTACACTGGTACAGCACATGCGAGTTAAATTCTTGTGTGCAAACTTCACAAGCAACAGAGGTGTGCAAAATGCAATACAATAACATAAGAACAAGCAAAATATAAGAATGGGTAATCCGAGGATTATAACAATAAATATATGTACAAACATAAGAGTGTATACGCATTACTGAATATGTATACTAAATATATATATCTACGCGTGTGTGTGTGTATACATATATATAAATTTAAATAAAGTAAAATAAAATATACAGAGTAAGTGGTGCTGTTGCCGTACCAGGTGGTGATGCATCCAGTGAGGATGCTCTCAATGGCACAGCGGTAGAAGGTCCTGAGGATGCGGAGGCTCATGCCAAATTTGTTCAGCCTCCTGAGAAAGAAGAGGCGCTGCTGCGCCTTCTTCACTGTTGTGTTTATGTGTACTGACCATGTGAGATCCTCCGCCAAATGTATACGAAAGAAAAGGAAGCTGCTCACTCTCTCTACAGCAGCTCCGTTGATGGTGATGGGGGTGTGTGCTTCTCTGCACCTCCGGAAGTCCACTATCAACTCCTTTGACTTTGTGACGTTAAGGATGAGATGGTTTTCTCGGCCAGTGGCGGAGCGGGGGGGTGGCTTACTGGGCTTAAGCCCGGGTTGTTTTTGCAGAAGCCCGGGGTCTTTTGGAGTGTCATTTGTTTCATAGTTAGATGCCTGACTGACAACTGTATAAGACAAAAACTACACACAATAATCGAAGCACATAGTGCACACTGTGGGAACACAGACACTAAGCGACTGAGCGAGGGGGCGGGGGGAGCTGCTGCCTGCGAGTGTGCTGTTGAAGAAGCGCAGCCAGGCAGACAGAGGAGAACTGAAGTTTGACCAGGTACCAAAGCAAATCATCCGTACTGTACAAATAATGTAAATATGACGGTGTATCACGAAAGATTGATGTCAAATTGATCACTTGACCCATATTACGTTACTTGCTCTTCGAGTGAATCAACAAATGGCGAAATGAAAAGCTGAACAACAACAATGCTGTTTTTTCAGTCCTAGCTTACATGTGTGTTTATTTCATATTTTCAGTTGTTACCTTCCACAGCTAAATAAAACACTCTAAATCGGTTTCAGTTATGTACTGATATGCAAGAATGGACATAAGGAGCTTCTTTCAAAGAACAAACTCAGGTAAATGTTATTTTATATATTATGCTTTGTATGTTGTTCAGTATATTTCTATGCAAAACAAGAGGAACTTCAATACACAGCAGTATATTCACAGTTGAAACCAGATATTTACATACACTTTATGGAAAAACATAAAAACAATTTTTTTTAACTGTACAACATCAATTTAGAGTAAACTTGTTTTGGATAAATAAATATTGAAATATATTTTGAATTAGTTAAATGTCAGAATAAAGAGAGACAGAGCTGTCTATTTTTTATCACTTTCATCAAATTTAGGAGTACATGTACACTAAGTTTATTGTTAATTAATAAGAAAACTCCAGATGATTCCATTCTGAGCTGAAGAAGCTTCTGATAGGTTAGTAGAGTCCATGTGAGTAAATTGGTGGCACAGCTGTGGATGCATATAAGGCAAAACACAGAGCCTGTTTCTTTGAAATGGGAAAATCAAGAGATGTCAACCAAAACACCAGGAAAAGAACTGTGTGGACTCTAAAATTTAACAAATGTGTTTTTTATATTTATCAATCTAAAAAAAATAAACATTTAGTCTGATTTGATGTTACAGTTAAAAAAGTGTTTGTGTTTTTATCTGAAGAGTATGTAAATACCTGGTTTCAACTGTATATTTGATGATGTTGGTGTTTGGTTTGATTGTCAGCACAAAGAGGGAGAGAGAGGAACAGAGAGGGAGAGAGGAACGGAGAGGGAACAAGAGCAGGTGAGACACACATGTTAGTCAAATGGTTTTTTGCCAAAACTTATCAGAACATGTATCTCATACCTAGTGTTTCTTTTTAGGTTTGCTATTTTTCAAATTCTATATTTATTAAGTTATGCAGGCTTGTTTGCACAACAAGGCTAAATAATTATATAAACTTTCTGAATCTAAATAGTGTACTTTGGTAGAATTAAAAAATAATTGTAGTGCAGGTCCATGATGATTTTGAGTGTTTTGATTCTGGTTCTGTCTTGGTTAAGTCCTAAAGAAGTCCTGTTTTAATTCCCGATCAGTTCTGGGTCTGGTTGAATTTGGGTTTAGTCCCTGTGTCTTGATACAGCCCTGATTTTGTTCCGCCTTGCTGCTTAACTAAAAAAAAAGAGTTTAAGATGTCCTGCATATGTGATATATATTTTTTCCTATGTGAAGCTATTCTTTTTTGAAAAAACTGAAAGCACAGCCTAATAAAGCTCTCATTCACGCCCAATCCCACATGCATACTACCCTTTAGGGCTAAGCCCCGGGTGTATAAAATGTCTGGCGCCGCCTCTGGTCTCGGCACCAGTGGGTCAAGGCGCTGAACGTCTCCCTGTAAGCCGTCTCATCACCTAATAATAAATGGTAATAAGACCCACCACTGTAGTGTACCACATACTTCACAATGATGTTGGAGTTGCTAGTGGCTGTGCAGTCGTAGGTGTAGAGTGAGTACAGGAGAGGGCTCAGTACACACTCCTGTGGAGCACCAGTGTTCATTATGATGGGGGATGAGGTGATGCTGCCCAGTCTGACCACTTGGCGTCTGTCAGACAGGAAGTGAAGGATCCAGCTGCTGAATCCTAGATCTTGCAGTTTCCTTTCCAGCTTCGAGGGAATGATGGTATTGAAGGTTGTAGATGGGTGTAAACACTTCAGCCTGCTGTGCCGCGCATGACTTGAGGACGCGGCCAGGGATACCATCTGGACCAGTAGCTTTGAGTGTGTTCGCCTTCCTGAAGCATTTCCGCACATCCTCCTCAGACACAGTGTGCACACTGATGTCATCCGCAGTCCGCAAACTGTCCAGTTTCGTGGTGTTCGCTGTGTCAAATCTAGCGTAGAAGACATTTAGATCCTCACACAGAGAGGCCATGGTCTGCGGTGACAAGTGGTCTGAGTGTCCAAGCTGGGGGCGGGGCTTCACTCTGCACACACTGGGAATGTTAGTGTAAACAATATCCAGCTCGTTTTTCCCCCTCTTTGCAAAGTCCACGTGTTGATGGGATTTCGGATGCACTGACTTGAGATGTGTTTGATTGAAATCTCCGGCAATAAACAGCACCGTAAAAAAATCACAAAATAACAGTAATATTCCAGCAGCTGGGGCGCCAAAATAATACCATAAAATAACAGAAAATAACTTTCCCATGAAAATACGGTTATTTTCAGTAATGACAATACAGTTTGTTGCCCTAATTTTACATGGGATTTAGGCTTTTTCAAGTGCTTTTAAACATTAAATTAGGAACAATTTAATGTGATTAAACAATGAAATTACCTATAAACAAGGTCAATGAATACGGCAATATGAATAATAATACTTAAATGTACAGAAATATACAGTTAACAGTTGGTTTTAAATAATAATGGATCACAGCCATATAGCGCTTTATGAGACCCTCAAAGCACTTTACAATTCCACTTTATAATTCCCCTCTGGCCATCACCAGTAGGTGTTAGGTGAAGTGTCTTGCCTAAGGACACAACAACCGAGAGTGTCCGAGCCGGGGCTCGAACCAGCAACCTTCTGATTACAAATCGAACTGCCAACTCTTGAGCCACGATGGCCGTAAATCACAATAATAATAATAATAATTTGATGTAAAAAAAGTTTATAAGAATCATTTTATATAGTTTTCCATAGCATTACATTTGAATTTGACAGTTCAATCTTTCAAATGACGGACAAATATTTGTGGAATTATGATGCATTTGTGAATGTATTTTAACAATCTAAATATGCATATGTACAGACAAATACATTTTAAAAACAAGAAAATTATGTTTTATTACATTTACATTTTACGTTAATTTACATTTGAAATGTAAAATCACAGTCTATTTATGTAAATCTAATGATATTCTAGAAGAACAGTACAAAACTGTAAAATACACAGTAAAATACTTTTATATTACAATTTTTTTTTTACAGTGAGTTCATCGGGGTGTTGACCTGGTATTTTCTTGGCACTGCCTATTTTGCTGCCTGCCTATAATGTGTGCTTTTGTCTTATTATTATTTGTATATATATGTCTCCTGTTTACTACTTATACCATGTGTCATCTATTATATTGTTATTCTGGCAAAGCTGGTGTGTAGCACATACGTCTTGTACATGTACAATTACAATAAAGGGCTATTTTATTCTATTCTATTTTATATAGGTTGGATGATAGCGCTTTAACCAAGATAAACCACAATCTCGCTTTACCTCCAAAGCAGATCTTATATATTATCAAAGAGAACTTTGAAAATATAAATTCACAAAAATGTGACATTTTTGCCTTTCATATATTGCAATTAGAGGTAGGAGATTTTATGCAATGTTATAGTGTCCATTCTGTATATATGTATATGTATATTCTGTATTATTTTGTGTTATCTTTTACATGATACAAGCTGAACATCAAACCTTAGTATATTTTTTCTTTTAGTTGTGTTAAGGTTAAAATTAAGATTCTAGTACTTCCATCAGACTAACAAGTGTGGTTTTGGGGGGTTTTCAGCTTATGATTGCACTAAAGTGAACTGACAGCACTAAAAGTGTTTTTAGAACTGTTGTCTTGTATGCTGAGGTATTAATGTAGGAGTAATTGTGGCTCTGGAGCTCCAGCTGCCTGATTGGCAGCTCATTTAAACAAACACGGTGAAGGAGATGAGAGATGAGGTTTAGAAACAGGAAGTTTATGAAGCTGGAGAGATGAGCGACAGTTACAACATCACTGATACACTCCTCCTTCTCGCTGTAATTGAAACCTAATTTAGTGAACATGATGCTGATTTTTTAGTTTTGTCTGAAACAAAGGCGGCCGAAAGAAAAAGAACCTGGATTTACCTGAAACCAGCAGAGGAAGGTCTTTTTTAAAAACTGACTCATAAGATGGACACAAGCAAAATGAGTCTTGTTAGAAATTTTAAAGAACCTCACAGATGATTCAGTGTGATCGAAGGGTTTGTACTAATGCTTTTCTCAGAATACCATGAATTTCTGCCAGATTAATTCTGTCAGTTTGATCTCCATGCTGTCACGTGGACATGTTTTATTGTCCACTGAAACTAGTGTGTGATAGTGGGAAGTGATTTCAAAATAAAACCAAACAAGACTGGCATCCCTGTTGTAATTTGGCTCCATCTGCTGCCAAAAGCTCTCAACTGCAGCACAACAAATTCCATTACAGTTCAAAGAGAACTTTGAAAATACAGATTCAACATAAAAATAATTAGAAGTTAGAAGAAGTGCTGATTCTTCATTTCGAGTATTTGAAAGGCAATGCTAGGCACTTCTCAGAGGATTAAGCTTAAGTACTTGACCTTTCATCAGGTTTTTCTGATCTCTAGGTAAAACTTATGGACATAAAAAATATTTTAAGGTTCAAAATGGCGTCCAGTTTTGTGTTTAACCTCAAAATCACAACCAACTCGACTTCTTAGGTCGAGTCATGTTCTCGGTCATGTTCTGTTTGAATCTGAACTTTAGAGAGTTTCTAGAAACTCTATATGGGGCTCTTTGTGAAGATTATGATGATATTGAAACTTTAGGGGTCCTTAAAGGATTTCCAACTGTCCTGACAGGGTTTAAATCATTAAAAAGTTCTTAAAACCCAGAGGCAGATTTAAGGAGGATATGGAAACCGCTCTTAATGGCCTGTATTAAGGTTAAAATTAAGATTCCAGTACTTCTTTCAGTCTAGCAAGTGTATTTTGGGGGGTTTTTCAGCTTATGCTTGCACTAAAGTGAACTGACAGCACTAAAAGTGTTTTTAGAACTGTTGTCTTGTATGTTGAGGTATTAATGTAGGAGTAATTGTGGCTCTGGAGCTCCAGCTGCCTGATTGGCAGCTCATTTAAACAAACATGGTCAAGGAGATGAGAGACGAGGTTTAGAAACAGGAAGTTAATGAAGTTGGAGAGATGAGCGACAGTTACAACATCACTGATACACTCATCCTTCTCGCTGTAATTGAAACCTCATTTAGTGAACACGATGCTGATTCTCTACTTTTGTTTGAAACCAAAGGCGACAGAAAGAAAAAGAACCTGGATTTACCTGAAACCAGCAGAGGAAAATCTTCTTATACTCTTTAAAAGCCTCTCTAAAAGAGCTGACTCATAAGATGGACACGAGTAAAATGAGTCTTGTTAGAAGTTTTAAAGAACCTCACAGAGGATTCAGTGCGATTGAAGGGGTTGTACTAATACTATCCTCAGAGTACCATGAATGTCTGCCAGATTAATGCCATGTCAGTTTCACTCAGCCCCTTTTATTATTGTTTTTTTTCCAGGCAGACTGAAGAGAACATTTTGGCTGTGGAGTTGACGTGTTTGATGTGATGCTGGGAATTTATTGATACCTAGACTTTTCCACTGGTGCCAAAATAAAACTGACATTTTAGCTTAATTGTTACATATCTTCACTGTTAAGTACACAGCCATAGCTCTTAGACTGTGCACTGCCGTATACAAAGCAATGGCCTCTGGTAATATGGACCGATTCAAGGTTGCATCGTACAATGCGCGCAGCGTGGTAAAAAAGGCAAAGCAGAGCTATGGGGAAAAACCAAGAAAGCCCAGCAGTGTCTCTTCTTCCTCAAAAGACTTAAAGACTTCCATCTTTCTCTGAAGGTCCTCAAGAACATCTACTCATGCTCCATCCAGAGCATATGACGGGAAATATCTGCACCTGGTGTGGGAACAGCACCAAGCAGGACAGACAAGCTCTTCAAGGAGTTGTGGGCTTTGCTGAGCACATCATTCGCTGAGAGCTTCCTGCCCTGCATTCCATTTACATTAAGCGGTGCAGTACCAAAGCCAGGAAGATTATGAAAGACCTTTCTCATCCCGATAATGGACTCTTCTCACTGTCGAGGTCAGGGAAATACATCTGCTACTTTAAGGCCAACACAGAGAGAATAAGGAGGAGTTTTTTCCCCCAGGCTATTCAGGAGTGTCCAGGTGCTGGACTGGACTCTTTAAACATTTCTACGAATCACTGCACGTGCACCTTAATAACAACAACAATAATGTACTTCTGATCTGGTCTCATACCACATCATTGTACATGCACTTAACTCTGCACACCTAACTTTGACTTTAATTTTATACTTGATTTTTAATTTCAGTTTATTCTTGTATTTTTAATGGTCAGAAATTGCAATTGCAATAAGCATTTCACTGCATGTCATACTGTGTATGATTGTGACAAATAGAATTTGAATTTGATTTGAGTGGTACAGACACTGATGACTGAAGCATTAATGATTACCAATTTAGTTTATTATACAATACATAACATTAATGGGCATCACTGTGGTTAGCACTATGTCCTCATGCATGTCTGGAGGAAGCTTCAGTTTCTGGGGGAAACCAACATGGGCACAAGGAGAAAATGCAAACCCCACACAGAAGGCCCCATCTGGGATTCAAACCAGGAACCTTAATGTCATAATGTCTTGAGGCAACAGTCCTAACTACTCTGTGCACCACTGCATGATGTAAACACAATGCAACAAGGATGAGATACTGAGACATGAATGTTTTATGCAACTGAAGTAGAGTTGAGCAGATTTCCTATACACTGTAAGGCTATTACTGGTGTCTGTGTTTGAATACACTCAGGGCCTTTGCCACTGCTCTCTTCTAGCTATCACAAAAACTAAAAATGGAGAGAATAAATTTAGGCATGCCCATCATAATCTTGTGATCCATTCAAGCATGGAGTGAAACAGGTCAGTTTAGCCTGCTTTATTTTTAGTTTTTTTAAAACAGTCTGTCTGAATTACAGCTCTAACCTCAAACCCAGAGGTTCACTTGTGACCTGCTGGACGTTACAAGGCTAAATCAATATATTGATTTTTGTGCTATAAAGTGGCTTTAAGAAAGTTTAGTGGCCTATATCAAAATAATGATTTTTATTTTGTTTAGAGAAAAAGTTACCCCCACATAGGCTCCTGGATTTTACTTAAAAGGTCGGAAAGACACAAAACCTGAACAAAATGTATACAAAGGAATGATAAAAGAGATGAAAAATGACAAAAGGAAATACTTGAAGGGACACAATGCTGACCAAAATACATGGAACTGCCACAAAATCTGTAAAAGGAGAGGTTAAAAGTAAGAACTGATTCCAGATTTTGATATAAAACAAAAAAAGAGGACCACGATGAAAAGGGGAAAAAAGATCAACAGAAAATGACCAAAACGAGAAACACCAACATTACAGGTGTAAATATCAAATATTGTATTGTACAAACATCCATCCAGTGTTATGTGGTGTAAATATATAAACCCATTAGTGACTCTTACTAGTTGGCACAGAGTTGTATGAACAAAACAAGCTTGGTAGATTTGGTGAATCAAAGATGAATATGCATATTAGTGTTTGGAGCATCAGTGTAAGTGTAATAATAAAGTGTGAGTAAATGATATTTGAACAGCATTATTTTGCATATAGCTGCACTGCAGGCAGATATCATTGTCTTATATAATGATAAAGAGTGTAGAATAATTGGATAAATCTAGTGAATGCAAGCAAGTAATTAATTGTCACCTGTTATTTTAGATTCTTTCCCTTCTAATATGGATAGTTACCTTTTGTAAGTTTGTGGTTATTCTCAGTAGAATGTTACAATTCAGAGTGACAGTTCTCTCTTTAAGCACGCAACTGTCATAAAACAAGTTCGCTTTAGTCACGAACCGGTCCTGAAGTCATCACTGAACTATCTAGACAATATCTAAACAGCCAACATCTGTCAACATGTATGCTACTGATTCAACCCTAAGCCATTTTGTACTTGTCTTCCGGGTATTATGAGAATTAAAATGCTAAAACTAAAATCGCAACAGTTTTGACACACCCATCATAGCCTTGTGATCCAGCCAAGTTCTCAGTGAAACAGGTCAGTTTACTCTGAGTGTTTAGTTAGTGTTGGCAAATACTCACTTCTAAAGTGAATATTTGCTTGAAAGCATAACATAAATCTGTCCCCTCACCCCATAGGGGTCAATTTGATTGCTGGGATTTTCTCTCCATTAAAGTAGCCTTTACCTTAAAATGTAAAGTGCCTTGAGGTGGCTGTTATTGTGATTTGGGGCAATATAAATATGAATGGGACAAAAAACCTTCCAACAACCAATATTGTCAGAGAAAGGGTTAATGACAGTATTATAAGAAATTCTTCATGTAGCACTTAAAAAACCCAAACCAAACCAAAACAAACCAAAACTGCATAGTAAAAAAAAAAAACACAATTAAATTTTTTTTTAAAAAGAGGGAAAAACTATTTGTCACATGTCAAACACTTCTAAAAACCGCAGTAAAAATAGATCAAGTTACTGGTATGCTATTCAGATATGGAACTGAAACGTTCATGAAAGCACTTTAAAAAACATGAACAAAAAGATGTACGCTAGTAACTTGGGAAAAAACAACAACAAAAAAAAGGGGGTGTGGAAGAAAAAAACCCACCATCAGACTGAGACACCGGATTTCAGGCAACAATTTTCTTTGATTAAAAAGACAAAGTCAGCACTACACTAGAGGTGTAAGGTGCTGTAAGATCACCTTTCATGTGTGTCAGGGTTTTTCCATCATTCACTATGAGCTACAATTTCAACTCTCTAAAAGACTTGAACTTCGTTGAGATACAACTTTACATTACCACAACAGTCAGTGGCAGGTCACGCTAATGGGTAAAACTATTAATTAAACCATGTTTTAACCAGTTGTAATTCCTGCAAACTAGAGATAACAAGATTCAAGAACTACTAAGGTATATTAAGGTTGTGTTATTGTTCAGCCAAGGAAAGTGTGTGAAAAGGAAAATGTCTCCAGCTTGGGAAAGGGTGAAACTGCAGATCACCCACAGCCCTTGGTGGATACAAAATAAAATATAAATAAAATATTGTAATATACCATTGCTGTTTTAATATAAAAAGATAATAATAATGATGAATAATAATGAAATAATATTAATATGAAGGGGCACCTCAGTCAGATATGATGTGAGGTGGATAACCGTTAAAAGCAGTCTGCATTAAGCTTAAGGTTTGCTCAAATTCAGTACAATGATATATGAGATGAAGAAAATAAAGAAAGTACCTAAACTAAATAAGTGCATAGAGGCATTTGACCTGCTTGAAAACCTGTCATCCTAGATGAGACATTGCTGAAATATAGAGCACACCTATACTAACAACTAATAAGCTAAACCCTGTATATAACAGCTAAAGCTACAAAAGAAGCTGAATTAAATATGTGGTCACTGCTAAGCTGATGAGCAAGTAACACGTTTTTTAGAGCAGGAGCTGCATGAGAGCTCAAACATGCAGCTGTCTGTGAGCTCAGTTTTTTCCCCTCATACTTCTGATTTGCCTTTGGCAGCAGCTTTTTTTGCACCCTGACTCATGTGTGTAAAGCGTTCATGCCATCAGCAATTTGTTTTTTGTTTTGTTTTGTTTTTAAAAATAAGTAAATTTGTGATCACACTTGTGGATCACAGTGACATATAATGATTAGGCATATGATTTACTAATGCAGATGAAGTTTATTCTAAAGTTCAAGGAGAACAAAGAAGAACAGCATCTTCAGTTGTGTCTTGGCTGTTGTTCTCTGTGTAGTGTGCTGAGTTTTTGTTTTTTTTTTGTTTTTGACGTGTTGCTTGAGTGAGGAGTACTGTGACTTCTGAAGTGGCTCTCACCATGCGACCTTGATGATGATAAGTTCAGAGCCAGCTGAGAGCTGGGTTGTTTGCTTTGTTTTAGGTGACAAATCAGAAAAGTTAAAACTTAGTTTCTTGTCTTGAAAAAAAAAGAAGAAGGGGTTTTTGTGGTTCTCAGCAAAGAACAACTACAACTTCATTTTCTGTTTTTGAGAAAGGAGAATTTAATAATAATAATAAAGCAAACAAAGAGTGATGTTTTGTTTAAGTGGTGAAGAAAGCTAATACTGCAAAATACCGTCTAGTGCATGATCTGCGAGCAATAAATGAAATCACTGAAATGATGCCACCAGTAGTAGCAAATCCCTACTCTATACTGAATCAAGTCACTCCAAAAGAACAATGGTTCTCAGTGATAGACTTATCAAACACTCTACTCTAACATAGATGACATTTTAGTGACTGGCCACACAGAGGAAGGGTCACTTGGCTGAGTTAAGGCCACAAGGTATCTTTAAATAAACTCTAATTATGGAGACCTGAAGTCACATACTTAGGGCACACCCTCTCAGGTGAAGGCAGAAAGCTACTAAACAAAAGAAAAGAAGCCATACAAAATGCGCCACACCCACAAACTAAGCATTTACATTCTTTCTAACTCCCAGTGAGCCTGAGTTATGACCCTTTCTCCCTGTTTTTCTGCTTCCAACAAAGGTGGAGGTAATGAATGTGCTCTGTTGTCTCTACTATCAGAAAACAGTGTAACTCACTCACAGTAAGTCAGCAGTATAGGATAATACAAACCTATCTAATGAATCTAATGATTTTCACATTCTTTTAACTCAGAAGTATGATGCAAACTAAATCTACATACTGATTACACAAGAAGTATGATGTGGCCTACAGCAGTATCAGTACTCATTTTGATTACAGGTATAATGTAATATATAACAGCATAATAATCTCACAACTACTACAAGCACATTTGCCTTTCTTAACACACGCGAGAGAAAGGCAGCTGTTAAGAAAATGCCCTTTTGGGGTGAGACAGGCCCTGCATGCAAGCGTACTAACACACATACATGCAAGGAAGAACAGCTTACACTGTAGCACACACTATACATGCATCTGAACGCACACACATACATATAAACATCCACATTCCAATGTAAGGAACAAACACCCACTGATGTATAAAATAAAGACCAGGGCAGTCTCAGAGCTGCGAGTCTCTGAGCCCTCACTCTCGTGCGAGCGCTCTGGTGGCTGCCCTTGCTAGCAAGAAAACCTGTGTGTTTCTCCTCTCTGATTCTCTGCTGAAGAAGTGTTTTAGAATACATCTCTTGACATTATTTTGGTCCTTCGTAGCCGGAGCAGAAACATCAGAACTGTTATCTGTGACTCTGTTCCAATGATCCAGCACTGATTCCTGACGCCGTGGGAAGCCAGCACCGAAGTCTGTGCACAGCCCTCTTAGACGAGGACGAAAGCCCCGGGACGTGAATTTTATAGTCTGGTCCATGGTGGTGGGATTCAGTCTGATGATCCGAACCACCAGTGAGACGTCCGAGGGTGAGAAACACTATAACACTGTAACGAACAAAATAGAAAAATAAAATAGGTTAGGATTCGCCGAAAGGAACCGAATTAGTGTCTATGTGTGTATGTGTCTGGAAGTAAGTTGATTTTACAGCACAATACGCTGCTGAACTACTTCCATTTTATGTTTTCTTTGCTGAGGCTCACGCACTGGTGACAAAGGAGAACGGTTGAGTTTCATCTCATAAAACTGATACCGCTTCACCTTTAGGGTGAAGTCGAAGGCCGTATCAGTAAACCACTCTGAAGTCAAGCGTGCCAGTGACGGCCCAGCAAAAATCTTTGAAAATGGAAAATAAACGAGCAAAATTAACACCTGACGAGAAATGTTTAGAAAAACAACAAGCCGGAGCAGGACTAATCCAAAACAAAGGGAAAGGAATGCATAGGGGAAGAGAAAGAGGTAGAGGCAGGCCTACACACACACCAAACAGTGGCTTTAGCACTACATGCTGGAGGTGTGGAAAAGAGGGACATTTTGTACGTGACTGTAAGAAACAAAGAAGACAGTGACTCAGAATAGGATAGCAGCTCAGGTGAAGAGAGCAGTTCAGACTAGGAAGAACATAATAATCCCTCACCAAGTGAAAATTAGAGATCAAAGTAGTTTAAAGTAGTTTAAAAAGGGTTGGAAACAGACCCGTCTGGATACATATAAATACAAGAGGAATAAAGTAAAATAAACAAAAGGCTAAATTATATTAGAGCTTATCTTTAATGTTTTCAAACTAATAATAGCAAGGATAACAACCTGTAAACTGGTATTAACAATGAAACATAGTTGGGATGAAGATCATGCCCAGAATGAATAGAATGAAAGAAAATACACGATTCACACAAACACATATTAAATGAAATAGAGAGATGCATAAGGTATATTAAGGTTGTGTTATTGTTCAGCCAAGGAAAGTGTGTGAAAAGGAAAATGTCTCCAGCTTGGGAAAGGGTGAAACTGCAGATCACCCACAGCCCTTGGTGGATACAAAATAAAATATAAATAAAATATTGTAATATACCATTGCTGTTTTAATATAAAAAGATAATAATAATGATGAATAATAATGAAATAATATTAATATGAAGGGGCACCTCAGTCAGATATGATGTGAGGTGGATAACCGTTAAAAGCAGTCTGCATTAAGCTTAAGGTTTGCTCAAATTCAGTACAATGATATATGAGATGAAGAAAATAAAGAAAGTACCTAAACTAAATAAGTGCATAGAGGCATTTGACCTGCTTGAAAACCTGTCATCCTAGATGAGACATTGCTGAAATATAGAGCACACCTATACTAACAACTAATAAGCTAAACCCTGTATATAACAGCTAAAGCTACAAAAGAAGCTGAATTAAATATGTGGTCACTGCTAAGCTGATGAGCAAGTAACACGTTTTTTAGAGCAGGAGCTGCATGAGAGCTCAAACATGCAGCTGTCTGTGAGCTCAGTTTTTTCCCCTCATACTTCTGATTTGCCTTTGGCAGCAGCTTTTTTTGCACCCTGACTCATGTGTGTAAAGCGTTCATGCCATCAGCAATTTGTTTTTTGTTTTGTTTTGTTTTTAAAAATAAGTAAATTTGTGATCACACTTGTGGATCACAGTGACATATAATGATTAGGCATATGATTTACTAATGCAGATGAAGTTTATTCTAAAGTTCAAGGAGAACAAAGAAGAACAGCATCTTCAGTTGTGTCTTGGCTGTTGTTCTCTGTGTAGTGTGCTGAGTTTTTGTTTTTTTTTTGTTTTTGACGTGTTGCTTGAGTGAGGAGTACTGTGACTTCTGAAGTGGCTCTCACCATGCGACCTTGATGATGATAAGTTCAGAGCCAGCTGAGAGCTGGGTTGTTTGCTTTGTTTTAGGTGACAAATCAGAAAAGTTAAAACTTAGTTTCTTGTCTTGAAAAAAAAAGAAGAAGGGGTTTTTGTGGTTCTCAGCAAAGAACAACTACAACTTCATTTTCTGTTTTTGAGAAAGGAGAATTTAATAATAATAATAAAGCAAACAAAGAGTGATGTTTTGTTTAAGTGGTGAAGAAAGCTAATACTGCAAAATACCGTCTAGTGCATGATCTGCGAGCAATAAATGAAATCACTGAAATGATGCCACCAGTAGTAGCAAATCCCTACTCTATACTGAATCAAGTCACTCCAAAAGAACAATGGTTCTCAGTGATAGACTTATCAAACACTCTACTCTAACATAGATGACATTTTAGTGACTGGCCACACAGAGGAAGGGTCACTTGGCTGAGTTAAGGCCACAAGGTATCTTTAAATAAACTCTAATTATGGAGACCTGAAGTCACATACTTAGGGCACACCCTCTCAGGTGAAGGCAGAAAGCTACTAAACAAAAGAAAAGAAGCCATACAAAATGCGCCACACCCACAAACTAAGCATTTACATTCTTTTTAACTCCCAGTGAGCCTGAGTTATGACCCTTTCTCCCTGTTTTTCTGCTTCCAACAAAGGTGGAGGTAATGAATGTGCTCTGTTGTCTCTACTATCAGAAAACAGTGTAACTCACTCACAGTAAGTCAGCAGTATAGGATAATACAAACCTATCTAATGAATCTAATGATTTTCACATTCTTTTAACTCAGAAGTATGATGCAAACTAAATCTACATACTGATTACACAAGAAGTATGATGTGGCCTACAGCAGTATCAGTACTCATTTTGATTACAGGTATAATGTAATATATAACAGCATAATAATCTCACAACTACTACAAGCACATTTGCCTTTCTTAACACACGCGAGAGAAAGGCAGCTGTTAAGAAAATGCCCTTTTGGGGTGAGACAGGCCCTGCATGCAAGCGTACTAACACACATACATGCAAGGAAGAACAGCTTACACTGTAGCACACACTATACATGCATCTGAACGCACACACATACATATAAACATCCACATTCCAATGTAAGGAACAAACACCCACTGATGTATAAAATAAAGACCAGGGCAGTCTCAGAGCTGCGAGTCTCTGAGCCCTCACTCTCGTGCGAGCGCTCTGGTGGCTGCCCTTGCTAGCAAGAAAACCTGTGTGTTTCTCCTCTCTGATTCTCTGCTGAAGAAGTGTTTTAGAATACATCTCTTGACAAACAACATCAACAAAAAGAAAAAAATTAGTCCAATCTTTGCTGTTTGACAGGAGTGATGATTAGGGGGGCAGTGTTTGTGCCACTGTCACT
Source organism: Perissodus microlepis (assembly GCF_051167445.1). NCBI lineage: Eukaryota > Metazoa > Chordata > Actinopteri > Cichliformes > Cichlidae > Perissodus > Perissodus microlepis. The sequence continues at coordinate 21,252,355 of NC_140477.1, read as the reverse complement.
ACTACCAGGACTGAAAAATGGATAAAGTTTCTCTGTGAAGGTTTGGCCAGTATGTGAGTGAAGAAGAACTGCAGCATTTACATCATAAAAGGAAACCAAACCCTCCTCATAATCCACAAAAACTCTCACCTTCTCTGGGTGATCATTCACAGAGAGAGGGACAGGATGGGCAGCAAGTGCAAAGTACTCATTTCTGTCCCTCAGACATATAGCCCAGTAGCCGTTCTCTGGGTTAAGTTTAATTTCTCCCTTCCTATTGACCGACCCTTTGGCCACTCCTAACGTCCACCCAGTCTTTCCTTTAACCTGGACGTCATAGTAAAGTCTTCCACAAGAGAAGCCTCGTGTCCCTAAAACAGAAATTGCAGGTTCAAATCTTTTTGAGCTGTCTGGCAGTTCCTTCCATTCATCACCACAATGAACTTGCTTCCCATCATTGGACAGGATGAGAGCAGGATGTGCCGTATCAGGATCCAAAGTAACATCCACCGCATTCTGCCGAATGTTGTTGAACTGAGCGTCCCGTATCATCTTCACCTCATTTCTGATGGTCTCTGTCAGCTCATCCACAGCTTTCACCAAAGCTGTCCTTGTGATTCCCTCGTATATTGCTGGACAGATGCTGACATCTGTCCAGTCTTTGGTGGGTGGAGCAGCATTCAGGGACGGAAAGCTCTGGAGGAAACCAAGACGGTCTTTAGAGCGTGAGAGTTCCTCCATCTCATCACGTCTCCTCGTCAGCTCAAAGGCCTCCTGCTCCAGCTCTGTGATATAAACTTTGGTCTGTTTCTCTGTCCTTTTCTGGTTCTCTTCAGTCATCTCGATTAGCTCTGCCTGAGCTCTTTCCAGAGACTTAATCAGAGCCGAGAAGACCCGAACACCATTTGCTGTCTCTCTGTCTGCAGCTTCTGTGCTGAGCTTGAAAGATTGTTTGAGCTCGTGGACTTTTCTTTGTCTCTCTTGGATCATGTGGAGAATTTTAGCCTCTGTTATCCCAAGTTGTGTTTTTTTTTGCTTCGTATTCCTCTTTCAGGGGAACTACCCGGTGAAATCTGTGATCTGTGTCCACACATGACTGACATATGATCATTTGTTCATTCTTGCAATAGAAGTCCAAAGGTTTGCCATGCTCAGCACACATCCTGTCTTCTTCTTTCTCCACAGAATTAAACAGCTTGTGAGTTTTTAAGATGGACACTGTTTGATGAAAATGTAGATTAGCTACAAAGAAGAGTGTAAGAAAGGTTAAGCTAAGAATTATGAACAGGCAGGACTTCAGGGATGTCCGTTTAGGTGCAGCAGGAGCATCATAAGAACCTTTTTCTTGTATGGCATTGTGTTGTTCTGAGCTATCATCAGCTTTCTTTCCAACAGTTTTTCTAAACTGAACAGCCATCTCAGATATGAAAGTATTCACACCGAGCTTATATTTCCTATCCACCTGCTCTTTGCACATGGGACACTTGCGCTGGGAATTAAAATTCAAATGTTCCGTGATGCAGTCTTTGCAGAAGTTGTGTCCACATGGGAGTGTGACGGGATCCCTGAACACGTCCAGACAGATGCAGCACAAAAGCTGCTCTTCAGTCAGAAGATAGCTGGCAGCCGTCATGTTGATGATCTGCAGCCAAAAGAGAGAAAACGTAAAAGGAATGTGACCATGTAAACTTTCTCACGGAACACATTGTACTTCTCTGCTGTAGAAACTTACACAGCCTCCAGCAGCCACATTACAAACAGTGATTACTTACAATCTGCCTTTATCTTATGGTAACTGACATTGTACTGACCTTTTGTCACGGTCTGGCTGGCAGACCGTGGGGGTGTAGGGAAGGAGGACCCAGGCGCGGTGCTCTATGTACAAGCAGTGCGTTTATTTACAGTGATGGACAGACATGACAATAAATCCCATGCTCTCCCGACTCCCATGACGTGTCCTCTTCCCAGTGCTAGTGCTCCTGTCTCCGCTTCTCTGTGATGAGCACCCCGTGCTCGCTGTCCTCTCGTCTCCCCGTAACTCCTGGGGACATAAGAGAGAGGAAGCCGTCAGACACACAATAATGCAGCAGACTCAAACTAGGAACTGGTCGAGAGACTAACGTGAAGCCACGCAATGATCCAGCGTCGGAGAGAGCTTCACCACACTCTCAAGTAGCTCCTCCGACGGGGCCTGATCAGCCGCAGGTGTGTTACGGTCTTCAGGCGTGGCCAATCACCTGCCAGGGCCACACCCCCACCCACACCTACATACACACATATCTACACGCAGGGAGAACGAGGGACAGCAATACAAAATACAAACATTGTAATACTAGTCCATGACTGCTCAGGGTCCCTGGGTTGCTCAGACCCAGGACCCCGACACCTTTGCTGCATGTGTTTTAGTCCTCTGCTGTGCTGCCGTGAAGATGAAATTATATGCTGTCACTCTGGTATTTGGCACTACCATGGAACCTTTTCAGGCAAGTGTGCACACACCCACGACTGTGCAGTAAAAATGAGCAACCACTAAATTATTCCAATTAATTGAGCTCACTTGCATAAGAGGACAAAGAGCACTTACTATGATCCCCCCTGTCCTTCCTCAGAAGGTTTATTCTTGGAATCTACTCAGTTTGCTTTACATGATTTACACTATGTAATATTCCTGCATTACATGAATTCATCACAAAATTATCTTCTCTGAACTGGAGAGGATAACTGCTGAAAACAGCCCGAAGGTGTTGTCACACCTATAATTTCTTTATTCTGGTTACTCCAGTCCACTGATGTGTTTGTGAACTTCACAGATAAAACCAAGTGAACTCAAAACAATGCATAATGCGTCACTACAAACCATGTGACAATGTTCCTGTAAATTATCCCTCTGAGCTTTTTATAGACCAGCAATTATATTCAGTTCACACAAACTCAAGTTCTGACAAAATACATCTCAGCTATTAAACTTTCTCATGCAACATAATTTACTTTGGTCTACAAACTTATACAGCCTTTTTCATCTATGAGCTCTGTTTATTACAAACAAAAGTGGTTATTTCATCATACCATTTTAGGGTAACCTAAACTATACTGGCCTGTGGTGTGTGTGTCTTAGGCTCCTCTGCTGTGCTGCTGGAAGAATGATAACTCTGTGTGTGCTGTCACTCTGTCTTGTTATGCAAATGCAAATCCTTAGCTGTGTCCCAAAACGTCGGCTGCATCCTTCGGAGGACCCGGCCTTCGTGGTCTACGTGGGCCGGGTCCTTCGAAGACCGAGAAGGCCAGAAGTGCGAGGCTTGTGAAATGGGACGGTCTAGCCTTCAGATTTACGTCACCAGCTGTTACCGCCCTTACCGCTTTCTCCCCCTCGGTGAAATAATGGATATCATTGAAACTCTCTGTATTTTTCTCTTATTTTTGTTAATCGAAGAGTTACAACAAATCAGCCGTCGCAGACGACTGATTTATCTCCGACTAAGAGATAACTCAGGTACAGTGAAAATACATGTCTTCAGTTTTTTTCCCCATCATTTATGTGTGTATTTGAAATCTGTTTACTAGCTAAATAAAACTCCAATGTAGAAGTGATTTTATTCGCTCTTTTATCTTTTATCAGTTAACCAGTGAATTTTACTTAAGTATGATAATCAAAATAAAGTTTTGACACGTTTTTTTTTAAAGAACAAGAGCAACATTCATAATAATGACAAGAATAAAACATTTTCCTTATTTTCCTTCACCAGGCGAGACCACAGTACTGCAGGATTAACCTGAGTGTCCCAGTCCTGGACAGGTTTTTTAATAATGAGGACACTAGGCCTGATTTTCGTCTGAGCAGGGAGTCTCTGAAAGTGCTGCTGAACCTCCTTAACCAGGATCGGCCACATGGTTGGGGTGCCACTATTGAGGTCCTTGTGTTTCTTTTCTGGCTGGCAAGTGGAGCATCCTACAGAGTTGTTTCCAGAGTGTTTGCTATTCCTCGCTCCACTGTTCACCGCATCGTCCACAGGGTCATCGATACATATGTGGGCTGGCCTGGGTCAGTGCATGACTCCAGGGTGCTACGCAACAGCCCACTGTACCGGCAGGCCATTTACCCTCCTCCAGGGCATTTCATCTTAGCAGATGGAGGGTACCCATGTCTCCAGCATCCACTTCCCCTCATCACTCCGTACAAGAGGCCAGTTCAAGATGTGGGAGCCCAGCACTTCAACTCTCATCATTCCAGGGCACGCTCTATTATAGAGCATGCTTTTGGAATGATGAAGACGAGGTTCCGGGCCATCTTCCTTCAAGCGCTGGAGGTGCACCACACCTTTGTACCACATGTAAGTCATTACAATATAGTGCCATTCTTTTTCAAAAAATTATAATGATATAATGGGAACTTTAGTGTATGTACATTTATAAACACCTTATTTGTTTCTTTTTAAAAAAACAAAAAAACCCATCTGTTTCAGGTCATAACAGCATGTGCTGTCCTACACAACATCTGCCTCGGTGCTGGTGACGCTATGGACCCGGAGGATGCACCTGAGGATGATGTGCAAGATGAGGGGGAGATGGGTTTGGAGGCAGTCAGTGGTGCTCCCTGGCGGGACCAGCTATCTGCTGAGGTGTCTGCCCTGGAGGAGCTACCCCAAGACCATGAATATTTTTAAACAGGCAAGTATTCTGTTAGTAGAGCATTTTTTTAGATATTACTTGTTAGATCTTTATTAACAGGATTGTTTGCATCTTTCTGAATACATCTCAGTGACATGGCAGCCGTCAGTTACATCAGCCCTGCAAACCCAAGTGACAGATGATGTGGTGGACAGGGGAAACGAGCATCCCTAGACCTTATGAAGATCACCCTGTATGATGCTCCACTTGCTAGCTGGAAATACAAACCAAGGTCTTGCTTGTGGCACCTCCTCTATCTCTCTGGTCCTGGTCCAGCACATTCAGCAGCACTGCCCGAGACTTCCTGCTCAGCCAAAGATCAGGCCTGGTTAAAAGTACCTGTGCTTACTGGGACGCTCAGGTTAATCCTGAATGTAATAATAATTCTTAAGAATTCATGTTTTTTGTTGTTTTTTCTATTGTTACTTTTTTCAGACATTTTAATTAATTGTGTTGATAAAAGTTATGTTGTACATAGTTTCTTTAAAAAAAAAAAAAAAGGAAAAACAATGCAAATAAAGGTGAAGCATTTACATTTTTATTTACAGAAATTTAATCCTTTTTTTCAACAAGTTTCTCAAGCAAACCAAACAGTCTGTCCATTCTATCTTTTGCCTCCTGTGCTCTTCTTTCCTCCATTTCCCTCTGCAATCTCATGTCCTCTCTGATTAAATCCAAAAACTCATCCCTGTCCTTCTTTCTTTTTGCACCTCTTTGCTCCACCTGGCCCTCATCTTCCTGCTCTTCCTCATCCAACACTTGGTTGCCCACTGCTGAACTGGGCCCTGGAATGTCCTCATGGATGGAAGCAATTAGCACTGGAGGCTTGGTAGAAGGCCTCTGTCCTGACACCTCATCCATGAGGGCAAACCAGGGCCATGTAGCAGCAGCGGGCTTCCCGCTCACTCCCTCGCCTGACCCTGGATACTTGAAGTCCTAAAGGCAGAGGAAATAAAAAGTGGCAGTTGAGAAAAAAAGCAACAGTATAGGTTTACATGAATAAGTTTCTAACTTGCTAAAAAAAACAAAAACATATTTGAATACAGCTGTACATACTTTGTATTTCTTTTTTAGATTGTCCCATTTTTTTTCGCCTGCAAAGGGGTGACTTTACCCTGCAGCCCCATCTTCTCAAGAATGGCCCTAACAGACAGAAAATAATAGAGCATATCAATCTTCTTAATTCCTGAACAGTATCCATAGCAAAATGTACACACTTTGGACTAAAAGACAGATTAAGCTCTCTCCCTTATGCCTAACAGATTAAAAGCGGCATATTGTTGCTGTACCTCCAACCCACAGTGGTTTTTGGCACCGGTAAACAGTTGCTCATTGTCGCTCCGGAGTTTAATGAAATTGGTCGTCTGCTCTTTGCTCCCTAAAACATGACAGGACATTGGAGTACAATCAACCATCTCACACTTCTGTTTAATGGGTTTTCTGTTTGACGTTTATTCAGCAATGTGAAAACTACTATAACTTTAATCTCAGCCAAACTGATTTACAGAGGAACAAATAAAATTGTTAAAAAACAAACAAACATTAAGATCTATAAGTTATCTAAGTGACTTATATGTATCATGCTTAACCCGAGTAGCGAAAGATAGTGCGGGGTCGGAAAACTTACAACTAGCGGGACTGTACAATCGTAAGTTTAACGACTGTAAAAAATTACTTCCATTGAACTGCCTTGTTAACTACTTTAAGAAACATCTTGACATTTGTATTGCTACTTCAAATACAACTTACATTTAAAAATGTAGTCCTCGACCGCCGTTTCTACAGTCTCCGTAACTGCCGCCATTGCTGAAAACTGGAGTTTGGCTGCACGCTATGAATTCTGGGAACCCACCCGATGGATTAAGTTGTATTTAATCTAATAATCTAATAACTTTCATCTCAGCCAAACCGCTTTACTCCGGAACAAATAAAACACAGAAAAAAGGAAAACAATTACATTTTTAAGTTATCTGAGTGACTTATATATCATGTTTAACCTGAGTAGCGAAAAAGCGGGGGTCTGAAAACGATGAAGCCGGGAGTCCGCTGCTCTCGCCGGCTGTGTGACCATTGAACCCCCCGGCTTGCAATCGAGCGGGTGGATAACAGACGTCTCCGAAAACGTCGGCACACTTTTGCAAATATACGATGTCTTGATAAACCAAGCAGATATTTGAAGTTTACACAGCTACTTTCTCGCCTGAAAATATGTTAAAAGTTTATTTTGTGACCCAGAAAGATTAATAAGAGTAATTTTAAAACTTAGTAGCGGCCGACATTGTTGGCAGCTGAAATTTGGCTGGGCCGCGGTATGAATTCTGGGATATGGTGGACCACGAAGGACACACCGGACCCATCCTTCAAATTCGGGGAAATGAAGGACACATTTGTCGGCCGCATTTGAAGGAGTCGACAAATTGGGACTGCCTTCGTTGCCTGGCTGTGATGTAATTGGGCTTCAAATGCGGCCTCCGGAGGATGCAGCCGACATTTTGGGACACAGCTCTTTTCAGCGTTGTGCACACACCCACGACTGTACCATTTAACTGAGAACACTTCCACTAAATTCTGTAATTCACTTCAGCTCATTTGATAATACATTCAGGGGATTTACTATGTTTTTTCCATATTCTAGTGCTATATTTCTTTGATTTATCACTCGAAATTAAAAATGAATTTATCATAAAATTAAAGATCCATGTTTCTTCCCTTTGTGGCGTAGGATAGCCCATAGAGTCGGCCGGTGGACGCTGTCAAAAGCCTTCTCGAAGTCAATGAAATCAGTCGATAATGAGATTCACTTGCTGTTTCCGTAGCAGTTGGAGTTTTTACAGGGTGGGGTTGCTAGCCCCACGCCCAACCCTCCTCCTCCGCTACCCTGCACTGAACTTGAAAGCTGTCAGATCTGAAGCCACTTCATGTATTGAGTTTGTGTGTTCAGGATAGTTTTTCCATTGTTGATTTAGTTAGTGTTGATCCACCTGACTTCTTAAAATGTCAAAGTGCCATTATGGGAAGAGGACGAAAACTGTTCCTGTCATAAAGACAAAGATGCATGTTTGATTATTTTCTTTATTTTCTGCTTTTGCATTTTGCTTATGTGAACTTGCTGCATTCAAAAGCATTCTGATCATGTGCCAGTAAAACCAAAACAAAACTGCCTCACCTCTTCCTTGAAAGCCAAGCCACAAACCACAGCCTGCTGGGACAGGTGGATTTACAAACTGATGTTGAACTACATGTTTTGCTCATGGGGTGACTTGGGAATTGAAAATACAAGCATGTGTGTAACCTGGGTGTAACCTAAGCAGGGTGTGGCTGTAAGAGGTAGAGTTTGTCTGTGAAGGTTCTCAGTCATCCAGGTCATCGTAGTCAAAGGAGCTTGCAAAGAAAAGCGTCTGGACTTCTTTAAGTTACTTGAAGACGTTTCACCTCTCATCCGAGAAGCTTCTTCAGTTCTAAGGTCAAATGGTGGAGAGTCCCAGATATAAACCTAGTGGGAGTAAGAAGAGCCACCTCCACAGGACAAGACTCAGCAGTCCATCTGCATCTTAAGGATAAAGGACACTCTTTCGAGGATGCCAATGTTCACATTTTGGACAGAGAGGACAGATGGTTTGAAAGAGGAGTGAAAGAAGCCATCTATGTCCACTGTGAGCGACCATCTTTGAACAGAGGCGGTGGTTTACGACACCAACTCTCTGCCATCTATAATCCAGTTTTGAGATCCCTTCCCAGACGCCTTAACGCCCACTCACATCCTGGGCCATCTGACCTCAGGAATTCGCATGATAAGGTGGGGCCAGGTTTCACAATGAACACACCCGAAACTCTGGCTGATTGGGACCCACACCCAGTTTCACACCTTGGCTCAGGCGATTAGAGGATCATCAGGGGGTCCTTTTGTCGCTCTGTGGGGGGATACTCCCACTAGGTTTATATCTGGGACTCTCCACCATTTGACCTTAGAACTGAAGAAGCTTCTCGGATGAGAGGTGAAACGTCTTCAAGTAACTTAAAGAAGTCCAGACGCTTTTCTTTGCAAGCTCCTTTGAGTAAGAGGTAGAGGTGAGAATGACTGAGGGAGTGGCACCTTTAAATAGTCACTTTGTGATGACTGTGAGGTTTCAATAAAGAAAGCAGATCAAAACAGGTGTGTCAGGTAACTGATGTGAGTAAAAAAACACAACAAAACAAAACAAAAAAAAAGCCACCTACACTGTAAAAACTGTGATTTGGGTTAATTAGTATCTAATAGGAAAGTAATAGTAACTATTACTCAGTTATAACATGTATGTGTTGTTTTAATTAAATCTAAGCAAAATTAAACATTTTTGAGATGTTCAGTTATTTAAATTTACACAATTTTGTTTGGGGTATATTAAGCAATAGTTTGTTGAGCAGATTTAACAAAAATGTATGAGTACTGTGAAAAATGAAGAAATCTAATAGATTTAACTAATGAAAGCATTTTCATTTCAATCATTCTACACTTCCGCCTGTAGTCTGTTGTGCCACGTGCAGGACACACACGCTTCAGCAGTGGATGATCTCCATTTTGTCCGAGGTAAGATTATCTTAATTTGTACGAATATACGACACGTTTTAAACAATAACGTATAGCAGTTTTGAGTAAAAGTTCTAAACAGTATGATACGTCAAAATTAGATTAATAATGACCACTGTAATGACAGTATTGTATTTTTACGCAAAATGGCACGAAGTGGACTGCTAGCATAAGGTCACTTTCCAAGCCTTCGTAGCTGTGTTACTTAAGAGCTTTGACTAACCACGTTTTACCATATTAAAAAAATATATCAATTATGTATTTCGATGGGCTGTAACCTCCCTCATTTACTTTTAAAATTTTATGAAAAAGTTCAGCAGTGAGTGATGTAGTTAAAATCATTTGTGCGGGATTTTGTCAGTCACAGTTTTTCAAAGCTTTTGTCTCCACGCAGTGTTTTTCAGTTGTGGTAATTAAGCTAAAGTGGCTCAGTCCAGCAAAATAACTGGTTTTCATTTTCATGCTGTCGGAGCCCTGTGAATTTAGTGCAGGCACAGCTCACATAGAGGGATAATGCAAGTTTCCAGTTAAACTTGGTTGGTGTATCAGTGAGACCCATGCTCAGTCACGATGTAACGATCTTCAAGACAAAGGTACATTCAGGAAATAATATAGTAATATGTCATATGCCTAAGACATAAGTCTTTCATAATTTCTATGTTTAACACCCAATGGTGTTTGGATACAGAGATGACCTTGTGTAGATTAAAAGGACATCTTTTCAAATATGGGAAGATATTTACAGTATATAAATACACAAATAGTGTTATTTCATGTCATGATCTGTCACCAAATCAGTACAGAAAATAGAGTTCCAATACATATCTCAAGTTAATATCTGTCTCACATTACACATATATCACAAAGAAAAGTATGTATGTATGTTGTGATGACCACAGAGTTTGTGAATTTGAATGTCACTTTATATATAGGACTAGTATAGCTCAAACGTCTACCACCAAATGTCTAGAATACACTTTATGGACAAAAGTGTTGGGCCACACTTCTTAATCTTGAAATTTTAGTGTTTTCAGTCCATTTGCCACAGGCATATGAAAATCAAGCCCCAAGCAGTGCAGTAAATCTTTGCAATCTGAAAGAATGGGTCACCCTAGCTAGCTCAATATATTTGCGGGTTTTACTGTAGTAGAAGGCCACCGCTGTAACAACTCAGTTTGTGAAAAAACAATCAACTATAAATTTTGTTCTTGCAAAATGAAACCTTTTTAGTAACCACAGCAAATTTACCAACATCAACAGTAACTGCAAAGCTCCAAACCTTCTCTGGGACTAACATTGGCATGGATTTCCATGACCAAGCAGTGATGAACCAGCGACATGTTGGAGTGAAGGCTTGCCTCTGTGTTCAGAACAAACAGACAAGCTACTGTAGTTGAAAGTGCTGAAAAATTTGGGGAACACAGATGAAGATAGTGTGTTGCTTTGGGTAATGTTCTGCTGGGAAACCTTGGGTTCTGCCATCCATGAAGATGCTACTTTGACACGTACCACCTACCTCAGCACAACATTAATGAAAACATTTATTCCTTGATGGCAGCAGCCACTTTTAGTAGGACAATGTGCATCGCCAAAAAGAAAAAGTGTTTCAGGAATGGTTTGAGTAGCACAACAATGAGTCTGAGGTGTTGACTTGACCCCTAAATTGCTAACTGAAAAGATTTGTTGCTAACATCTTGGTGTAGATACCACAGAACACATTCAGGTATCTAGTGGAATCCATGTTATGTCTGATCGATGTATGCATGTAGAAACTATCAGTGCACAGAAATTTACACCTCTGTGTGAAAAAGGGCCTCACTGTATGAAAGGAGTAGGTCTGATTCATACCGTCTTTTGCATGTTTAAGTAAACCTGTTTCACTCACAACTGCACACACTCTGTATTTAATATCTTTGTATGAGCAGTGATGAACCAGAAGTTAAAGCAGACAGCTTTAACTTCTGTATCTGGACCAATCATTAAAGGTTGAATTAAGAATAGACACTTTCAAGTCTGAAAGACAGATTTGTTTCCAGCACAGTATAGTGGACAAGGGGGGTGAAAATTCTTACACTTGCAAAATACAAAACACATGCAAACTCCAAAACACTTACAAACTCCAAAACACTTACAAACTCCAAAACACTTGCAAACTCCAAAACACTTGCAAACTCCAAAACACTTGCAAACGCCAAAACACTTACAAAATACAAAACACTTACAAAATACAAAACACATGCAAACTCCAAAACACTTACAAACTCCAAAACACATGCAAACTCCAAAACACTTACAAAATACAAAACACTTGCAAACTCCAAAACACTTACAAAATACAAAACACATGCAAACACCAAAACACTTACAAAATACAAAACACATGCAAACTCCAAAACACTTACAAACTCCAAAACACATGCAAACTCCAAAACACTTACAAAATACAAAACACTTGCAAACTCCAAAACACTTACAAAATACAAAACACATGCAAACACCAAAACACTTACAAAATACAAAACACATGCAAACTCCAAAACACTTACAAACTCCAAAACACAACGGAAGTGCTCCAGGACGCTAGGGGCAGTGTTGAGCTCGATTTGCAAAATAAACAGTAAATTTGTTGCAAACACATGGGCTGTATGGGACGGTCTAGTCTCCGTCGCGCTGGTTGCCTAGCAACCATGATACTAACCGCTGGAAACGTGTCATACAGCTTTGTTTGACAGAAATGAAGGAGAACATATTTTGTTCATTTGTTTGTTTGTTTCTACATGAGATTTGTGTGATTTGATAAGTATCTGAGGCTGAGACCACAGGACTGTAAAACATGATTTTTGGGCTTCATTTCTGTACTGAACAGTCATTTTAAGATTAGCTAGTAAATAACAATTAGCTAATGTCATCTCACTTTGCTAATGTAACTATAATATGGTCAATATTATAGTTATTATATTAATCATTAGTTATTACAGCAGTGAACTTGAACTCTGTGTCAAATAATGAGCTTCAGTACAGATTCAAGTTGCAGTTATTTATATGTCTTATCACCTTAAATCTTCACTCAAAGACAAGTATCTTTGACAGTGCATATATAGGTGTATCATATATAAGAGACAAATGTTGTTCCTTCAGTATGTTGGCATTACTAAATTTGGCTCAATGCTTACATATATGTATAAAAAGAAAATGTATGAGCTGTGATAACTCTTTCTGATAAAATGAAGAGGAGACTGATATATTAAATATTCCTTTATTGTGTGAGAAAATCATACCATGTCATAACTGCTTTAAGTCATACAGAATAGATATCAGAGCCTTAAACAGGCTGACTTCTGCTAAATGGGTCAAACTGGGTAGAAAGTATAAAAACACATAACATCCTTATGGAATATGATGTAACACTATAGATCAACTTACCTCAAAATATATAAAGCATATAAACAATTACAGCAATATGATGCAACAAACACAGCAGTACTACTAATCCAAAATACTCAAAGCTTCATAGAACTGAAACAAACATTTATTTTTAGGTCCATTCTGCTGCTGATACATACTTTAGGTTTCTGAATGTTAAACTTGTTTCTGCCTTTCATAGTGAAGGCCCAGAGTACTTTCTCCCACACTGAAAACACTGGAATGTAGGGATGGGTATTGTTTAGGTTTTATCCGATACCAGTACCAAACCGGTACTTTTGAAACGGTGCCGGTGCTTAAACGGTGCTCGAACCGGTGCTCGAACTGGTGCTTAAAGAATGGAGAACACAAAATTTGTCCAAAAACCTCTCATGTTTAGCTGTTTTTTTGTTAAAAGATAACAATGTTAGCCTTTTCTGCAGTTATAGGGGATATATGGTATCACTCTTGGCTGGAAGCAGTGCTTAATCAATGGAAAAAAACCCCACAAACTTTGTCCAAAAACCTCTCATGTTTAACTGTTTTCCACTTTTTCTTTTGTCATTTTAGCCTTTTTGGCCAGGGTGAAGGGAGTATCTGCCATCAAACAAGAAGACAGCCGCATGTAACTACGACGGTGTTTGCTAGTTCACCTTACATGCATTAATTTAATAATGTGGTTAGCCTACTCAATGTAAATTACACACGAACAACATTAAACCACTCACTCAGAGAAGAACGGCTGCTGCTGCTGCCATCATCATCCGTCATCATTTCTGCTACACTGGCAGGGCTAGGGGCCAGGACTGTACTCCTCAGGTTTTTGGGGGATGTTGCTAACTCCGCATCCGATAACAGGCACCACACCCGCAGTAGATGTGCTCGGTGTGAGGTCTCGCAGCAAGCTATCAAATACGGTGCATTTCTCGGCTTTTAACAAAATGCTATATGTCGCTAGGTGTTTCATCAGATTCGAGGAGTTACCTCCTTTGCACAGTATCACCATACCACCTTAAAGCACTTGTTGCAGGCTGCTGAGTTTGCATATTTTGCTGCGAAGTACAGCCAGACTTTTGACCGCTTCGCCTTGGGCATTTTTAATCTGTAGCTTTGCTCTAAAAGAACGTACGTACCTGGGCCCGCCTACTACGCTTGCAAAGGTAAAATGATTGGCTAGAATTCAAAGTGTATGACATCTCAGGGGAAAAAGAGCACCGAAAGAAAGCACCGAAATGTGCACTGCTTTTCGGTCTGGTTACTACCGTTTATGTCAGAACCGGTGCCATTATGATACCGGTACCCATCCCTACTGGAATGATAAAATTATTTGAACATTACCTAATAAGACTGATTCAGGACAGACAATTAGTTATTCTAAACTTTTCTAGCAGTCCTTCACAAACAGGGAACAGTCTGTCTATTCTGTCCATCTGTCAGCTGCTGCTGGCTCTTCCTCCTCCTCTTCCTCACACACTGCTGAGTTTGTCCTGGTGGATCATCAGGGGTGCAAAGCCTCACAGATGATGTGCAGCAGTGGGTCCCTCAGTCTGTCCTCACTCTGGACACTTGCAGTTGTCACACATGGAAATCAAATATGTGATAAGCTGCAGGATTCAAACACAAGTGTAACTTATAAATACATGTTCATACTTTTATTACACAATCATAGAGAAAGAAAAAGAGAGAGAGTGCAGGACCGACAGACAGGTGACAGTCTCAGGTGTATACACTGCTACAAAAGAGCACAAGAGAAGGAGGATTTAGTGTTTGTGTTATTACGAGTGCTAAACAAGAAGAGTTCCCAGATGGTACAGTGGACACATGTGTGACTCCTGTGATTAAAGCATCATACTTTCAGCTTAACGAGTGAACCGTCAGCTCGTTCAAACACACGTTAAAGTCCGTTTGGCTCGACACCACCGAACAGAGGCAGCAATATAACATAGCTAACATTAACAGTGCAGTGAATCCTGCTTGTGCCGTGATATTCAGGACTGCAAACCGAGCAGCATCACTGACTTTCAGCTTGTGGTGTTTGTGGATATATGACTGACTTTAATTATGCATGAAATCATCATATTCTTTGTAAGATTAAGGCCGACTATTGAACGGCGTATATTTTGAAGTAAAGGCTTTAAAACCAAGTTAGTACAAACATCGTTAATGGCACATAACTTTCCCGACATGTTGCCAACAGTAATGGTTTAATGTTCTTCATTATTAAACATTTGTGCATAAATAAGTGACATAATATTCAGTACTTACTTTTGAAAGTTTACTCTTCGGCCATCCTGCTTCAGCCGTTTTTTTCGGCATAATTATCCACACCACCGCCATGCTATGAAGGCTACACCGACCCATCCTTAAAATTCAGGGAAATGAAGGACGCATTTGAAGGCCGCATTTCGAGCAGCCTTTGAATTGGGACAGCCTTTGTCGCGTCGATGTGACGTACTCGGCCTTAAAATGCGGCCTTCAAGGCTGCAGACCCTGAATTGGGATACAGCCCAAATCCGGTCATTGGTACTTCCTGGCTTGTGTAGTTACTAGGTAACAAAAGCTCAACACTGCCCCTAGCGTCCTGGAGCACTTCCGTTGTGTTTTGGGGTTTGCATGTGTTTTGGGGTTTGCAAGTGTTTTGGAGTTTGTACGTGTTTTGGGGTTTGCATGTGTTTTGGAGTTTGCATGTGTTTTGTATTTTGTAAGTGTTTTGGAGTTTGTACGTGCTATTTGGAATTTGTAAGTGTTTTGGAGTTTGTACATGCTTTGTCTCTAGGGGCCACCGTAGTTATGTGGTATTTGGGTCAGTTCAACATTTTGGTATACCCTATGAGGCTAAGGAGCTTGGAAAGAAAAGCGTCTGGGCTTCTTTTAGTTGCTTGAATACAGATGTCGAGCCAAACCGTGTTGGTAGACTGGTAGAAACTACCCTCTCCCAGGAAACAGCTCAGTACTTTCAGTGGTGTTTGCAAGGTTTTAAAACTGGATCACCTTGTGCACTGGTACCATTGCCTTTACCATGATACTGAGTTAAGGCCAGACTAAACTACAAAACCCGTTACTAAATTTCCAGATCTCATAAATATTTGATCTAGGGGTTATTCTCTTTTTGCGGTAACATTTTAGCTTCATAACTTTTGAAAAAAGTTTTATATTTTTTATAACTTGTTTCAATATTGACATGTTTAACTATATGAAATCTATTATGGTCAAGGTCAGGGATAGATAAATAGTAATTACAGGTAGTTTTCTTAAACATCACCTCTGAATTTGTTCCATCGTGTTAGGGGCACAGCAATTTTCACAAGACTTAATGATTCTGTTGAATTAAAAATAAATAAATATATAAATAAATAAATAAATAAATTCCAAACAGGGTAGAATGGAACATATCTATTGATATACATTATAAATATTTGACTTGCAGAACACAGAAACATGAAATACTTAAAATGGTCATTGTCCAAAGTTCAAGTATTTGGACATTTTGAATTCGTCACTAGTAACACGTCTCAAAAATTGGGACAAGGGCAACAAAAGGCTAGAAAAGTAAGTGGTATTATGCTGCACTCTTCTCTGGACCATAGCCATGTAAGAAGAGAGAGTAAGAAAACAAAACAAAACAAAACACCCACTTAAACCCAAACCTCAACATTTTCCAGTTACAAATGAAATGAAGACACCATCCATCCATCCATCTTCTTCCGCTATATCCGGGGCCGGGTCGCGGGGGCAGCAGCCTAAGCAGAGAAACCCAGACCTTCCTCTCCCCAGCCACCTCCTCCAGCTTATCCGGGGGAACACCAAGGCATTCCCAGCCGAGAGATATGATCTCTCCAGCGTGTCCTGGGTCTGTCCCGGGGCCTCCTGCCGGTGGGACATGCCTGGAACACCTCAACCAGGAGGCATCCTTGTCAGATGCCCGAACCACCTCAGCTGGCTCCTTTCGATGTGGAGGAGCAGCGGCTCTACTCTGAGCCCCTCCTGGATGGCTGAACTTCTCACCCTATCCTATCTCTAAGGGAGAGGCCAGCCACCCTTTGGACGAAGCTCATTTCCGCCGCTTGTATCCGCGATCTCGTTCTTTCGGTAACTACCCAATGAAGAAGAAAAAAAAAACCCCACACAACAAATATGTTAAACTATGTTTCTGTCCATCAGATGTCTGAACTAACACTGGACCTTTCAGGGTCTTTCAGCAAAATGTGACTCATCAGTAACCTGATTTAACAGATGATCCGCTTGAAAGCTTCATGAGAGCAATATAGTTGTTAAAACCAGTACTAGATGCTGTTGATTTAGTGATGTGATAGACAAAATTCATCACAAGACTAGGCAAGTAAATCCTGCTTTTGTACATTTAAAAAAATTGAGGAAAATCTAGAGATATCTAGTGAATAAAACTAAATCAGAGTGCTTACTTGACAGGAATACAGTGATGCAAGGGTCATTTAACAGCATCAGTTTGGCAAATTTGTTCAGTGTGTTCACCCCCCCCCCTTCAAAAAAAAAAAGAAAAAGTGTTCTCTCAGACAACATAGAAATTTTTTTTTGAGTAATACATCTTGTGAGTAGACTAAACCAATGATTAGAATAGAATGTGCTCAGGTTGATGCTTGCTATGGCTGCATGCAGGGAAGGATCTCCGAATGCGCATTGGTATTAAAGCTTTGATGAAATACTCCAGCCTCATCTGACCCTTCTTCTCCAGCTGGGATATCAAATGGATCGCTGAGGTCAAGAATAAGTGAACCTCAATTTTTAATTTTTTTTGCAAGTGCTATGTGTCAGTGAAAAGTCCTTCACAAGTAGTATGCATTGAATCTTCATTCACAATTGTCCCTTCTTTCTGAAGGAGAATGGGCCTAACGTTGAAATGAATGGGACACTTGCTGAGACAGCTGAATTTTAAAGAAACCGGATTATTTAGCTGTGTAAACCTTTACAAACCTAGTTACAGATTTATCAAGTCTGTGAAGGCTTCATGCACATTTACTTTGTTGCGGAATCCCCAAATTCAGAAACAAATCTTCAGAGTTACTGCTGTGTGTATGCGTCATTATCCATGTCTGCTTGTGTGTTTAAGCATTGTGTTTGAGAGTGTGTTTGTGTGCGCTCTGGGGTAAATATCATCGGATTTGTACTGCGACTCTGCAGCCTTCAGTTCTGTTTTCCCTCAGTGTCACATTCTGTGTGCGTTTCATGTCAGCTTATAATACTGTTAGGCTCAGAAACCTGAACTGACATGAACAAGAAATGAATGACAGACTTACTTGGAATAACCATGGTAACATGCTTGACTCCATCACTACAGCTGCAGGTTGAAAATGACCTTCCTCTGTGCCCTTAAGCAAAGCGGAAAAAAAATTCTTACATTAAATAGAAAGTCACAAATGAAAGAACTAATTAAAAAAAAAACACTTTAACTGTCAACTGCAGACCCCAAACAAAGATCAGACCAAGTTGTAGGAGTGAGTGGAAAAAAAGCTAACAGCAGTATGGAACTAAGCTGACACATACCAAAGTAAAGACTGATAAACTTCTCACTTTACAGTGAGGATTGACGTAAACAATGTGAAGGCAACAGAAATACCAGACTGAAGCCCGCACTGCACTGCACATTTAACTGTATACAGGTGTGCTGTATACAGTTAAATGCAACACCAATACAACACGAACCAAAAGCAAATCAAAGGCCAAAGGAAAGTCTGAAGGGTAACACATGCGCTGCACAGTGTTTGACACAGAAGATGAAGAGTGGATCATATTACATTTGTTTAAATTAGCTTAAGCTCCTAAGACCCGAACTCTTCCATGGCATGCATTTTTAATTTCTCTTTGATATTTGGGCATATTGGGACCCAATGAATGTAAAAAAAAAAAAAAAAGACCAGATTTTTTGTTTTACCTGATTTTTGTTTCTAAGAAAAATGAGAGCCACTTATGAGGATATTTGTTTAAAATTTCGATAGAACAGTAGCAGTATAATGTCTTCGTAAGTGGATATCAGGTCCTTGTAGAGCAAAATTGAATATTTTGGTCTAAATAACCCAAAATGTGATGTCCACATATGTGGACGCCAGGTCCTAGGAGGTTAATCAAGCACAAATTGTAAGGTTGCCTGCACGGCCGCCTGCATGGCCACACGCCCCGATTAAAATTCAAAACACAGTGGTGCCCAAGTCCAGGCCTTGAGGGCCAGTGTCCTGCAGGTTTTAGATATCACCATGGGTCAACACACCTTAATCAAACCATTAGTTCATTGCCAGGCCTCTGGAGAAATTCAAGACATGTTGAGGTGGTAATTTAGCCATTTAAAATCAGTTGTGTTGGATTAAGGACACAAGTAAAACTTGCAGGACACTGGCCCTTGAGGCCGGGAGTTGGACACCCCTGCACTAAAGCCAACAGAAATTGAGTGGGAACAAAAAAAACAAAAAAAAAAACCCACCACAAGACAGAAAGGAGGAAAGGATAGCCAGAAGCGCAATGGACACAGATCACACATAATCGCGTTAGAAAACACACTCCTGTCTGAGTCTTTAATGTGTGTCTTCAGTCCTGTGTTGTAATGAAAGGTTTGAGAGAGAAGAAAATCTTCCATTCAGCTGCTGTCACACTGCAGCAGGCATGTGTTTGTCAGACAGATATTAACATATCAATAGTTTCTTGTTAGCTTCCACCCACTTCTTTTCTGTTGGGTCATACCTGTGGCTGATTATTAGCAGACACACAGAATGTGAATTAGAGCAGGTAAAAGCTTTCCGTCAAGCAGAACAAAGAACAAGTCAAATAGTCACCATCACTGCATGAGGTAGTGATCTGCTCCTTTGCTGGAAAATGATCGATAGATGCTTTTATGCCATGTCTACCATCAGAGGTGGGTCGAGTATCCAAAAGCTGTACTCAAGTAAGAGTAGCATTACTTTAAAATATTACTCAAGTAAAAGTGAAAAGTAGTCGTCAAAAAAGTTACTCAAGTAAGAGTAAAAAAGTACTTGGCGAAAAGACTACTCAAGTAGCGAGTAACTGTTTGAAATGTCCGATTTATTTTATAAATAAATGCTATCAGACAAACAAAACTAAATAAATATACAAATTTTAGTATTTTCAAAAGGAATATATGTAAAAACATCTAATTTCCAGATTTCAGTTTTTCACAACATAAAGCCTTTTTCACCAATACCTACAGTAAATAATATAAATATATAATCAGCAGCAGCCTCAGAGAAAACATTAGAACGAGGCATCTTCAACATATGTTCATACAAGGCAGCTCAGTTTACCATAAATTGTATGGGTGTGCATTTATTTCTGCATATTTAGCAAAAATGTGCCATTTCTTGACTCAGTGAGGTGATGGTTAAGCTTCAGCAGCAGTTTGCTGTCAAGGTTCTTTCTGTGAAGCTGTAACTGTTTAGCAGTGAACAGGAGTCCTGCATTGGTGAGAAGTCCTTCACAAGCTCCAGATGCAGGAAGAGCTGTACTGACTTTGATCGACAGCTTCTTGATGTGAGGAAAGCCATGCAATAGATCCACACCTCCAGTGAATGGACATGAAAGGTACCTCTCCAGCTCCCCTGCTTCTGGCTTTCCTGACCCCATGGATCCATCATCTTCGTCGGTTAGGCTGCTGTCTGTGCTGGCCTCATCCAGCTCTGTGTCTAGGTGATGTCTGATGAAGTTGAGACCTGTGGAAAGATGTATGGTTTTCAAAAGAATTAGGTCTGGTCATTATAGTGCTGTATACACTGCCAAGCTGCGGATGTTTGTTTGGAGCTAGTCTCCAAAAGCTGGGCATACACTGTGCGATTTGTGGCCCACTTTGAGCCGATTTTTCAGTTGCGCAACCGTTTTGGGGATCGGCCCAAGTTTTGCCTTAATCGTGTGTGCATCGTGTAGTATACATGGGGTAACGAAAAGCAGTTAACACCTCACGACCAGCTCCCAATCATCAATCGTATGGTCGCAAGATAATCAAACCTGTTGGAAATCCTGTCGCCCCTCAACGCAGCCTCTCACACTGCGCACGCACAAACACAGAAATGAAAGAGAAAAGGTGGAGCAGCATGGCAGTGCAGCGTGTGATCTGGACACAAGAGATGGAGGCACAACTTGTAGAACTTTGGCAAGCTCATCCGAATACATAAGCGTAGAGCTGCCACCCAGGCAAAAGAAAAATAGAGCTATATTATGTTATAACGTGAAAAGTTTATTGTTCTAACAATATACTTTTCATGTTCGTGCAATATACCTTTCACGTTTGAACAATATAATATCACGTTCGTACAATATAATATTTATATTGTACGAACGTGATAATTATGTATATTGTACTAACATGATAGTATATTGTACAAACATGAAAAGTATATTGTTAGAGCAATAATAATATACTTTTCATGTTATAACGTGATATAGCTCTATTTTTCTTTTGCCTGGGTGGCAGCTCTACGCTTCCGTATCCGAGGCTTTTCAATGTGGCCTCACAAAATTATCACGACTACAACAACCATGAAAAGAGTTGGATGGACATTGCTGCTCAATGTTTTTCATTAGTAATTTAGCAAAGTTGATGGTGTGTGTGTCTGTGTGAGTAAAAGACAGAGAGAGGGAGAGCGAGGGACAGATTTGTTATGGACGCACAGTTTGAGCACTCAAGTCGCATCAGAGCATCAGGCCGTATAGTGTGAGACCCTGCATCGTGACCTATGAACTTCTAACCCCTGCGATTCAATTGTTTGAGCAGGAGCTGAATAACGTGACTGAAAAAAAATCGCAGTGTTTGCCCAGCTTAATGCAGACTGTTTCAACTAAACAAGCTGCTTTTTCACATAATAAACCCTGTCTCCCGCAGTATTGCTTTCTGTTTTAACAGTTAAAGCAGTAGAGACGAGCTGTTTGCATGTGCGTGGAACTCTAGCTTGTTTAACCAAGCTAGCTGTTAGCTTATAGCTCACGCTAGCTAACCAGCGAGCAGTTAAAAGGACAGCCGAAGCTGCAAAAAACACCCACAAACTTATCTCACTACAACGTAGCGCCGAAAATATGACTCGCAGCTCGAGCTCGACACAGCTGCTGTAACATAAGACTGACATCCAGCTAACCACAGCTAAAAGATATTTAGAGAAAACTTACCGTTTCCTCAGGTTACACGAGTTGAGTTGTTTCACGCTGAAAAGTTGTTGTTTTGGCTCTCACTGAAGACACCGACACTGAAGACATAGCTGTTCTTTTGTGCTGCTTTTAAGCGAAACATTCTTTGTATGTGAGGAAAATGCTGTTCATCCTCTTCAGCTCTAGCGTAGACTCTGCCATCATATTTCTTCTTTCCGTGTGTCGCTACTTTGAAACGCTTGGGCCGCTCTGCCCGCCACAGTTTCAAACTGGTCATGTGAATGCATGGCCACATCTCATAGGTAAAAAAGTTACCGGAAACTCCACTGGCGGCATGTTATCTAATGTGTTAAACTAATTATTTTTTTAAAAGTAACGAGTCGAATTTTGCAAATGTAGCGGAGTAAAAGTACAGTTTCTTCTTCACAAATGTACTCAAGTAAAAGTAAAAAGTATCGTGCAAAAAAGGTACTTTAAAAGTACATTTTTTTTCAAAAACTTACTCATGTAAATGTAACGGAGTAAATGTAACTCGTTACTACCCACCTCTGTCTACCAGCTCTGGAAAACAAGGTTTTTACACCATGCACATGGTGCTCAAATTCAAAACGACAAACTGTAAGACGTGCACATGAGAATCAAGAGGAATCAGGAGCATTTACACTGACAAACAACCCCCCCCACTCTCAAAAACTGATCCAACCCACTTGCAGAGATAGAAAATTAAAAGGAACACGGCAATATTCATCCATCCATCCATTCTCTTCCACTTAACCCTAACCCTGGATGCAGTCTTCAGTGAAAAAGCAAACTATGTCCAGGTAAACACAATCAACCTTTATGTTTAATCAAACTCAGGTAGCCTGGAGCAGGTCAGGAATCTCTGCTGAAGAGAATAGTTAGTCCAGGTGAGCATCTTGTGTTGATTTAAGGAAATGAGCAAAAAGGTTTGAGTTCTCACTCGCTTTGTCTCTTGCAGCTGTTGGAATGAGGGGTGGGATGTAGGCAGCCAGGTGCATTTCAGTAAGTGGTAAAGTCAAGGTAGGTTTTTTTCCCCTTCAGTCATTGCTCATAAGAGGTTACTTGGAAAATAGACACACAATTACAGATCTAACATACAGCAGGCAAAGACCCTGATCACTACCATAAAGGAAACAACAAGCTAGCAAGGAGCAAGAACATGAGCGTTAAATGTGCTCGATGAGCTGAAATGGAGACAGGTGCGATGACTGATGCCCGGAATCTCTGACTCCGTCCAATGAGTGTGCCAGCACGAAAACCTGGGCCACTAGCATTGACATACGGAGCAGATCCTAACATAAGATGTGAATAAGACATGAGAGAGGAGTCTCAGTAAAGCTGTGGACAACAGTGTGCCGCTAGGGTTTGATAAAATGGACAATGGAGCCTGGTTTTCCTAGAAAAGTTGCAACAAGAAAAACTAAAGCACACACACACACGTACACGCACGCACACACACACACACACACACGCACACACACACACACACACACCTTTTTCCAAACCTCCCCCTGTAATAAATCACTGCCACTGCAGCTGCTGACAGTGTCACTGTACTGACACTGTCAGCTGAACTGAACATGATGTAACTGTCTCATCTTGCTGCAGGCGTTCGTTACTCATTAATAATCACAAACACTGCCGTAGAAACCATTTAGTTAAGCCGATCACACTTCAAGTGTTTATCCAGCAGAGGTAAAAGCTGACAACTTTAATTGCACCTTGTGTTCAACTGCAAGCAATGGCTGCAACTGCATTCTGTTATAATTTAATTTAGTTTCAGACATGATTGAGCAAAAGTGAAAACAAATTTCTAAAAATGAAGATGATTTTTTCACATATGGAAAACTACTCAGCCCACCATTACTTTCTTGCAGAGTGCATTTGATATGAAAATATGAAAGAGGGGACATTACCTAACGTGGATATCCTCCTCCAGCTTTGCAGCAACAATAAATCCTCAAAAAGATTTTTAAATATATTACTCTAAAATAATAACTAGGTATATTTATTAAATGAGAACTATGGTGATATCACTTTTCCTAGGCTTATCACATTCTGCACTGAAAGCTAGTTGTATAGATTCCCAGACAACCACTCAAACTGAAGGAGTCAGGTGAGACTAAAGCATGTCCTACATCTGTTCTATTGGTCTCTTCATGGTTGGATAAGCCAAAAACGCAGGAGGCAGGAGACATGATGAGTGCCTCACCTTATCTCTAAAGGTTTTGCTGCTTCTCTGTAACTGCTGCCTCTTAGTTACATTCTTAGAAAAGACAAAATTGTTTTTCATTGTTATGCAAATGACACTCAGGTCTATGTGTTAAAGTCTATACAAACTTTAAGCGAGTGTCTCAAAGAACCCAAAGTTTGGATGGCTCCAAAGTCCCTAAATTTTAAATGAAAAGGAGACAGAGGAAATTGTCTTTGGTGTCGGTGTCAGTAGTGGGTCTTCTCCTGCAAACGACATAGTAGAAAGTTCTACTGTCACAAACTAGGGTTGGCCAGCGATTCTAGACTGGGTGGCTAGGTAAGTGCAGTGGTGAAATCCAGCTTCTTTCATCTGAGACTGAAATTGAATTTGTGAGGACAAAAAGTACCTCTGTTAATAGATGAGTTTAAAACAGTGATCCACACTGTCATCACAGCTCTGATGGACTACTGTACCTGTTGTTGGTGTTAGCCAGTTCTCCCTGTCTTGATTCCAGCTGATTCAAAGCAGTGCCTCACAGATTTGGAACACAGAAGATAAACCACATTACTCCCATCTGGGAAGGTTCTCAGTCATCTAGGTCATTGTAGTCTACGGAGCTTGGAAAAAAAGCATCTGGACTTCTTTAAGTTTCCTTGAATTCAAATGAATGTGATTTCAGGGAAGCTTAAAGAAGTCCAGACACTTTTCTTTCCAAACTCCGGGCCTGAATTCTAGAATTTGTTGCTGTTGCTCTATAGACTGGCCTCATCGACAGCCATTTTTAAATCCACTCATAAGACCCACCCCTTCTGTTTGGCTTTCGAGCCAGTTTTACATGTCGATTTTGTTTTGATTCTATTGTTTCCACTCATGTTTTTATTTGTGTCTCATATTAAATGTTAGAGATAATCTTTTATCAAACACTCAGATATAATGAAATAACACTCAGACACTTCAGCAGTTTAACGTGCACGGGTGAGAACTCAACGGAGACTCACACCCTGCAGCAGCTCTCTGCCTTTATTTATACACAGCATGAAGCATACGAAAAAGGAAATACTATGCTTATCTAGTCAAGCATGCAGGTGTGACTTCTCAAAACGTTGTGTTCTCTACAAGGTCGTTTCTTACTCTTGGGTGGCGGTTTCCTGTTGCTGACAGATAATATGATGGTACACAGTTTCCGTTATAGAGCAGAGAGCCAGCGGTTAACTATGCAGCTGGTTGAGTACAAACAGAAATATAAACATTCTTAGTTGATTATTATATGAATAATAAAACCTTTAAAGGCAAAAATCCTTTGACATTCCCTCCTGTTGTTTAGATTTCTTTTATGACAGTACTGTTATATTTTTCAGTTCATAACCTCTTGTCTGAACATTTTCGGTTTGAACGTCATGAAACAGTCCTGTGTTCAATTAGACTAGACATCACTATATGAATCATCTTTCAAAACTTCTTCCATTTGAGACAGTGTTACATAAGCGTTGATAGAGGTCGTCACCATGTTTGACACCATTTTCTTCAGACAGGGTATTACACATGTTGTGAAAACACATAATAGTAAAAGCAAAAATCCAATACAAACAAGTCCTTTAATCAGTAGGGACTTCCATGAACCACCTAGCAACCATGTCAGCCAATCTTCAGTGCTTGTGACATAGTCTTGTTGTTGAGCGTCCCTAATCTTTCTCAAGGTGTTCAGAGCGTCGGTCATGTTTTGCGAATGCACATTGTCTGGGATGTATGTACAGCATGTGGTGTTAAACAATATGCACAAACCTCCTTTTTCAGCTAGAATCATGTCCAGTGTGACTCTGTGTTGCATCACTACAATGCGTATTGCGTCGATTTCTTCATTTTGCGCTTTGTTGATTTTCATTGAGGCATTTAGGAACAATCCAAAACGGTAGTCAAGTGTCTCGATCCTGAGCATGTTTTTTTCAGCTCCCACCCAGGGGAACAAGGAGTGGAGGACTTTCTGACCATTAGTCCATAGCTTGAAGTTCTTAGGCACATCTGGTCCGTAGATTGGGTCATGTGGCAATACTTTAGTGACTTCATGCTTTGCTCTTGATGTGCGTGTATGTGTCTCTGCTGTGATCTTGAAGGTGTGGTCTGAAATTAGTACTGGTGCACACAGACCGGTGGAGTTTGCTGGGAGCATGAAGTAGGTTTTAGGCCCGCAGGCCCAAGCGGCTCCCTGGACCCAGAAAGTTCCGTTTTTGAAGGTGTGTATTCCTGTGGATCGGGTCAGGTCAAGTGTGTGTGTGCAGTTGCGGTTACGTCCAACTTGTCTGCTTCCGTCCAAGAAGTTAAAACACATTGGGTGCTGTATGTCAGGCGGCAGAATTATGGCGAATGATTTGCTTTTTGTGTTGTTGGCCTTGACGTTTACCCAATGTTCTTCGTTGCAGGTGTAGTTCCAGTTCGTGAGATTGTAGGCACAGAAGTTGTCTGTTCGGTTTGGACCCATCGCTGCGAAATTGGTTTCGTGACACGTTTAACGTCTGCGTCATTACACCATGGAATTTGGTCTTCCTTCTTTATGCTTTGACCTTTTAGGGCCAGTCCTGTTGCCATCAAAACTCTGCGTGAGCAATTGCCAGTTATTGCCTTGTTGAACACACACACCGCTTCGTTGAATTCAGGTGCCATTCCATATATTGTTGCGTGTATGGCCGTTGTTGGCATATGTGAACAAACATAGCACTCCGTGCTGTTGTCGGTGCGTGTTCTATCATACACATACCTATACCACGCGTTGTTCATCCATGGGTGGTTATGGTCTTGGTTCATGTCGCGCAGGTGTGAGTTGTCATGTGTCCATCTTTTTTGCAGGTGGTGTTGTTTATTTCCTCTCATCTGGGTGAGTGTTAGTAGGCTCACCAGGAGCGCAATGCAGGCCACTAGGAGGACAAGTGTCTTCATGATGACCAGGCACACCTAGGCCTCTGGTGAGTAGACTATTGGCGAGAAGAAAAAGGGCGGGATTTACCCAATCAGCCCTTCCTTCACCAATAGATCACCTGGAAGCTAGGGGAGCCGGCGTCTAAACGTTTGGATTGTCACTCACTTTTTTACAGTGGCTTTGGTGGATCCAAGATGGTCTTTCTGCTATTTTGCAGGCAGTTGGTGTGGTGAATAAGACTTGGTATGGGCCCTCCCACCTTGGTGAACTCCAATTCTTTCTCTGGAGTACTTTGATCAGGATCCAATCACCTGGTTTCAACCTGCAAGACACTGGAGAGATATCACTCGGCAGTTAGTTGTTTAGCACAATCTCTTTATTTTCAAACAATTTAGTCATCCATTCTGCTAGGGTAGTTTCCCTTATTGATTTGTTAATGGGCTCACTTGTGATTGGTAATGGGAATGGTCTACCGTGGATGATTTCAAAAGGTGTGAGTTTCTGAGAACTTTGTGTTAGTCTCATCCACATTTTTACTAGGCCTATACACTCGGGCCATGGCCTTCCTGTTTCTTCCATGCATTTTCTTAATCTCTGTTTTATCGTGCCGTTAGTTCTCTCCACTAGTCCGGCACTTTGTGGGTGGTATGCACAGTGATGTTTGATGCTAAATCCTAGAGCTTCAGAGACTTTGCTGATTATGTCATTAACAAAATGTGTTCCGTTGTCTGACCTTATCAGACTGGGAATGCCGTATGTGGGGATGAAATGATTGCATAAGCACTTTTGCTACTGAAATTGCATCTGCTCTTTTTACTGGATAGATTTCTGGCCATTTTGAAAATACATCTATGATCACTAAGGTATATTTTAATCCTTGACATTCATTCAATAAAATCCATGTGGATGGTGTGGAGAACTGGCCTCTCTTAGGTCTTAAGTTTCCTTGTGAGTTGTGTTTTTGACAGAATAGGCATGTTCTTACAAATTTTTCGCTGAAGTTTCAAAATTTATAGTGTAAAAGTGTGTATTGTTTATCTATACTATATTTCCCTCCTGTTGATACATGTATTACTTCATGTGTCACTACAGCCGCTGTCCTGTGTAACGACTCTGGTAATATTAGTTTTCCATCACAGACCATTAAGTCATCTTTCAGTTGTGCTCCACATTTCAGCCACTTGTTCTGTTCAGTGATTGTTGCAGCTTTTTGTTCGGTTTTTAGTACGTCAAGTGGTATTTGTGGGCAGTAGTCGGATACTAGTAGCTCTGCCGTGTTGCACGGGGTTATCCGTAGAGGTGACCATACCTCTGTTATGCCAAATTTTTCCAAAGTGGTGCACTGCTGAAAAAACAAACTGGCTGTCAGTGTATATATTTATATTTTGGCCTGTGTGCAATTCATATGCACGTATGACTGCATACGTGCAGCTGACTTTTTACTGCCTCTGCTGCGGCTGCACAGGCTTGCATATGCAGGAAGGCCTGACGCAACAGAGTCTAATTTACACGAGTCTAAATTTCACCAGGAATGTTAACAGGTGTTATTTTTCTCCAAATGCCTGTGTTATCACAGCTTTCATATAACCTGCTCCTCTATCTACACGTAAGTAGAAAGGCTTATCATAGTCAGGCAGTGCTAAAACTGTATCTGTCTGTAATGCCTATTTTTAAAATAACTGAATGCTTCTTCTTTCTTCTCTATAGATGCAACATTACATTTTCACTTAATGCATTTTTACATAATTTCTAGGTTTTCAAAGAATTCACCCATCTCACACATCTTACATATTTCAAACTTTGAAGTTAGGGTTTTTTATATATATATATATTTTTAAACTTTGAATTGCTCACAGTTCTAAAACTAGGCATTTGTAAATCATATGCCTAATCACATATGGCCTTTCCTCTAGGCCATATTACGTTACTCGTTCTTCAAGTGAATCAACAAATGGCGAAATGAAAAGCCGAACAACAACAATGCTGTTTCTTTAGAGAGTCTTAGCTTACATGTGTGTTTATTTCATATTTTTAGTTGTTTCCCTCCACGGCTAAATAAATCGGTTTCAGTAATGCACTGATATACAAGAATGGACATAAGGGGCTTCTTTCAAAGAAAAAACTCTGGTAGTATTTTATATATTATGCTTTGTATGTTGTTCAGTATATTTCTATGCAAAACAAGAGGAATTTCAATACACAGCAGTATATTCACAGTTTAAACCAGACATTTACATACACTTTATGGAAAACACAAGAACATTTTTTTACTGTACAACATCAATTTAGAGTAAACTTGTTTTGTTTTGGATAAATAAATATTGAAATATATTTTGAATTAGTTAAATGTCAGAATAAAGAGAGACAGAGCTGTCTATTTTTTATCACTTTCATCAAATTTAGGAGTACATGTACACTAAGTTTATTGTTAATTAATAAGAAAACTCCAGATGATTCCATTCTGAGCTGAAGAAGCTTCTGATAGGTTAGTAGAGTCCATGTGAGTAAATTGGTGGCACATTGCATATAAGGCAAAACACAGAGCCTGTTTCTTTGAAATGGGAAAATCAAGAGATGTCAACCAAAACACCAGGAAAAAAATCGTGGAGCTCCATAAGTGTGCCTCAATTTTGAATACAATTTGGTGCCATTTACAATTAAGAAATACAGATAGTTTCTCTCTTTACTCTTAAAGTTAACAAATATGTTTTTTATATTTATCAATCTAAAAAAATAAACATTTAGTCTGATTTGATGTTACAATTAAAAAAGTGTTTGTGTTTTGATCTGAAGAGTGTGTAAATATCTGGTTTCAACTGTATATTTGATGATTGTCAGCACAAAGAGAGAGAGAGAGAGGAACATGATTTTAGTGCTATCATCTAGTTCTGATTCTGGTTCTGTCTTGGTTAAATCCTAAGTACTCCTGATTTTGAACTGTTGTAGTCCTGTTTTAATTCTGGATCAGTTCTGGGTCTGGTTGAATTGGGGTTTAGTCCCTGTGTCTTGATGCAGCCCCGACTTTGTTCTGCCTTGCTGCTTAATTAAAAAACTAGTTTAAGGTGTCCTGCATATGTGATATATATTTTTTCCTATATGAAGTCATTCTTTTTTGAACAAAACTCAAAACAGAGCCTATTAATCTTTCAGTCATTTCACCCCCCCCCCCCCCCCCCCCAAATCCCACATGCATACTATCCTTTAGGGCTAAGCCCCGGGTGTATCAAATGTCTGCCTCCGCCTCTGATTTTAACATCAGTGGAAATCAGGATTCATATTTAATTGTCAGTTAAATATGTCTGTGTAAACTCTGTTGCTGCTGTTAATAAATTAACTCTGCAAACACTGTGATATGTATGTGTGATACAATACATAGTTTGTTGTTAATTGCCTTCAAACAAACATTCAGTGTATTCAGTAATTTTAGCTGCAAGGCTGTTAAAGTAAACCGTCACCTCGTCTTCCTTTCAAAGACATGTGCAGTGTGTGTGTGTGTGTGTGTGTGAGAGAGAGAGACTGAATATAATTGGCTCCTTCAGGAATTCACCACATTGTTAGATTTTTTTTTCTGTAAAATTTCTCCACTTGGCAGAAATCTTTGAGTAGAATCTGACCAATCACAGGGCCACTGGGGGTTTCGACCAATCAGCACATTTTCCAGTAATGAGGCTCTTACAGAGACAGGTAGGTGACATGAAAATAAATACAAAAACAGAGAGAGCCTCCTTATAATTAAACTCTGCCAAACCTACCGCGAGTGACTTGGTAACGTTTTTTGCCTCATTAGCTGATTGTGTCTCCTTTGTTTGATGATTGGTTGTCGGCCAGCCCCTCCCCTCACTTTATCCAGGGCATGATTGGTCCATCAAGCAGTCATTAGTGGCAAAAAGCAAACAAACAGGGGCTGCAAATAACATGAAAATGTCCCCTTTTTAAATCTTCTATCAAGTCTTTGAGTTCCTTTCCTCTAGGCCAATCAGATCATCCTGCTGACTGTCAGCATCAATCACCGGGCAGATCAGTCACTGTAATAAATGCCCTAGGGCCTAGGCTGTGTGTGAGCAGGCATGTGTGCCTCTCTCTTTGATTCATACTGTGTTTACACTTAAAACTTTTAGGACAACACACACACACACACACACACACACACACACACACACACAGATATATCAAGAGAAATGAGGTAAACACAGAAAATAATTCAGCCTTTCACTGTTTTTCATTTCAGTTTTGATTATGTGTCTTTCCGTGGTTTTCTGCTCTGCCATCAGTTCGGATTACAGTGAAATATTGATATTGATATACCTTTATTAGTCCCACAAGGGGTAAATGTGTCTTTAATGACTTTAGTTTCTGGTCCAGACTGACAGCTGCTCTGCTTTAAGTGCTGATTTATCCACAGAGATGCAGCAGATGAAACTTTCGGGAAAGCAATGATTACATTTTGTGAAAAACATAAACTTTCAGCATCTTAAAACTTATTTTGTTAACTGCTGACCGCAGTGAGTAACAGAGGGCTGAGATAACAGCTTTGTTAGAGTGAAAGCAACTCTGTGAAGTGCTGTCATCTGTTATTCGGTGTGCTATCGAAGAGGACTTTGATCTACTATAGCTACATATAACTTTGTAATGCAACACAAACTTACCTAAAACACCAAAAACCAGAACTTGAGCTCTTCAGGGTGTCTTTGGGTGAAAGTCACACTTACCAAAGAAACCAATCTGTCACATCAGATGGTCATAACTTTGCCTCAGTATATTTTTAACTGGTAGTTACAGCATGGCTGTCATAAAGACCAAACTATTACCAAAGACTCGAGACCGGACCCTATATTTTTCTCTTTTTCTACCCAGATGAAAGTGAGCTACGAAATTGGACCTCCACAGCCAGCCCCAAGTGGACATCAGATGAACTGCAGCTTTTGGAACGTCTGCTTCAGCTCAATTGTTGAGCCCTAGATACTGAACCCTAAAATTGAACCCTCTAATGCAGCGGTCCCCACCCTTTTTTGCGCCACGGACCGGTTTGTGCCCGACAATATTTTCACGGACCGGCCTTTAAGGTGTCGCGGATAAATACAACAAAATAAAACTAGTACCGATACCGAAAAAAAAAAGATTTATTCATAACACACGTGAAAAGACCCAGGAAAACCGAGTTAACGAAAAAACGATAACAAAATAATGCTAAAAACCGATAAAAACCCTGAAAACCATACTTTTCACACCCGAGTCTCACTCTCGCGGCCTGGTACCAAATGACTCACGGACCGGTACCGGTCCGTGGCCCGGGGGTTGGGGACCGCTGCTCTAATGTCTAATCAGTGTGTGGGTGTGTGTCTGTCTGTGCCTAAAACCAAATTTCATTGGTGGAGAGTTTTTCTGTCTCACAGACCTTCATTATGCCTCTGGAAATCATTTTTTCAAAGGCATTTTTAACTGAACTGAAATTCAAAAAAACCTTCGGAAAATGCAGAGGACTCTTTTAAACACACTTTAGAAACAGAAATTTAAACATACACACACACAAACACACTGGTAGAGGCGGAGGCTGTGGAGAGGAAACATCATTTATTCAATATTTCATTACCTTCTCATTTGCAGTGAAGGACTCATTTATTCTCATCAGGAAAGCGGGAGAGAAACAGGATATCGTGTATTAACTCCATCAGTGTAATGATGTGGAGCCTTTATATAAAGTTAAATAAAATGCTGTGTGTGTGTGTGTGTGTGTTCCTAACATGCATGCAGCTCTCCCAGCAGCCACTGGGGGGTGCTGCACCTCTGTCCATCAAAATAAACCATCCTCCGAGCAGCCTTTCGTCTCTCACCTGCCTCCTTTCTTCCTTTGTTACCCTGTGATTCCACCTTTCCTTTCTGTCACGGTACACTTCTTTTCTTTCCCATTTTGAAGTATTTTTGTTTTTCTGTTTTTTTTTTCTTTCTATCTAACCACCTTATCATGCCTTAGTGTTCCTTATCTCCTTTCTTTTT
The DNA here is from genome assembly GCF_051167445.1 of Perissodus microlepis. NCBI lineage: Eukaryota > Metazoa > Chordata > Actinopteri > Cichliformes > Cichlidae > Perissodus > Perissodus microlepis. Next base: position 21,219,505 of record NC_140477.1, on the reverse strand, counting down.
CTCCTTTCTCCTTTCTACACTCTCAGAATCGGTAAAGTAATACCAGTTTGTCCCTGCAGGTGTGATTCACTCAAATGTGACTCTTGAGACTGATTATTAGATGTCAGGTAGCTATGCAGATCATTGCAAGGGCCATAACAGGGTACACATGTGCATATTTACATTGTTTCTTTCATATTTAAAGAGTCAGAACACCTAAATATTCTCCTTACACAAAACAAATTTATTTAAGCATTAATTTTTGTCCAAATGTAAGGCCAAACCTGATCTCTTTAAGGTACCAACAATAAGTGCAACAGCACAGGACTTGTCACAGTGTTTTACCCACAAAGGTGGATGAAGTCCATCTTTGCCCATCCTTTTTACATATATTTCATCTTTCAAATATTTAATCATTTCCTTGTGTTTGTCAGTGCTTCCTTCCATTTTCCTTCTGTACCTTTTTCTCTACCTTTTATTTCTCTGTTTATGTCTCTTTATCTGCTTTTTTAAATTTGTCTGTTATTTTTCTTTATGACCGAATGCTTTCCGGGATGTCCCAAAGACCAGTTTTTAACACTTTTCTGCAATCGTGAACAGCGATTATCTAAAACTTCCCACTTCACAGGGGTGGGCTGAGGCTGAGGACAGTAGACAGTGAGTGCATGACCTTGCAGTTGTGAGGCATTAATGGAATCTCTTGCTCTTGTTTTAAGTTGCTAAGGAGAGGATAAAAAGTCATGAAGTTTTAAAGTTTAAAAACTGAATATTTAAGTCCATTTTCCCCCTCAATAACTTTTTCTTTCCTCTTTTGTTTTTCTTTAACTCGTCTCTTTACTGTGACCCAGCAGCAAATTTACTGCTCTGTCATTTCTCCGATTACCTCCTCGGTCGCTACTTTCTCACTGTCCAGGTGAAAAAATTGGACTTCGAGCACATAAATGGATGGGTCTGAACAGATGGGTGGCCTAATTTCACCCTCTCCCCTCCTTCTATTGATCTGTCCATCCCTCTATCAGTAATCCATCATCCGTCCATCAGTCTCTGTAAAACAGAATGAGGAGGACGAGCAGGAGAAAGATACAGTCTGCTTGAGATAAATACTCTGAAACTCTGCTGTAGGTTTTCTTGTTTGCTCGAGAAACTCTTTTTTTTTTTTTACAGGATGATATACTGAATGATTTTATTTAATATCAAAGGCCTTAATAAGACTTACTACATGCAGTTGTTTGTTTTGATGTTATCACAGATATCGTCCCAAAAAGTTTCCCTTCTGGAATATTTCTGATTTTCAAGCATCAAATAATAAACAAAGGATACTGGACTTATTAATCCATCCATCCATTTTCAGGGTCGCAGGAGCCTGGAGCCTATTGCAGCTGTCATAGGGCGAGAGGCGGGGTACACCCTGGAAAGGCTGCCAGTCTGTTGCAGGGCTAACACACAGAGACAGACAACAAACAGAAATAGACAAGAATTCGCGCTCACAATCACACCTATGGGCAATTTGGATTAATCAATTAACCTATCCTATTAAAACCCGATTCTTTGATCCCTATAATAGAACAGAGAAAACCCGACTCATAGTGGTCAAAACATTTATAATTCTTTTTTCAATCATCTTCCAGAGAGAGCCCTGCACAGCCCAACGGCAGTTGCAGGATCTCTAACATTAGAATCATAAAATGTGTCTCATATAGGTGCTATTTTGGTACTTTACACGTCACACAGTTTCAACAACTCCTTGTATGGTACAAGTTCCTCTTTTCTATCTGGCTTCCCGTATTTATTAATGTGCTTGTATAGCTCTACACTAACTTCCTGTTTTTCAGTCTGGGTGAGCACTTAGTTTATGAGTCAAAAGTGGCCTTGCTTTACAAACCTTCATTACTAAAGTACATAAAACAATATAATCAGAAAATAAGCACTAAGAATATATTAATTACATGACAATCCCCACAAACTGCATGTCTTTGGACGGTAGGAGGAAGCCGGAGTACCTGGGGGGAACCCACGCAAACACGAGGAGAACATGCAAACTCCACACAGAAAGACCTCGGCCTGATGGTGGAATTGGACCTTCTTGCTGTGCGGCAACAATGCTAACCACCGTGCTGCCTGGACTTATTAATATTTCCATCATTTATTAATGTAATGGACAGTGATGACAGAGACCTTTGTGGGTTACATTTTAATCAGTCACACCTGAAACGTGTTGGGACTGATCTAAATAATGCTTTGACCTGCTGCGTCACAGCTACCACCAAAGGACACTTTGTGTCTGGCTGACACACATCAGCAAAATGGCTTTACACTCTTTAAATTTGAATACCACTGATATAGAATGTTTAGGACTATTATGGATATTTGATGACTGAGAAATCTGATATGTCAGCCAATTTTATTTTTTTCCTTAGCTGTAGACACACTTAACTGTGGTTTTGGGCTGAATTGGAGTTTCTTTTCCTGGCAGGTGTGTCAGGGTTGTTTTTGCTCTTCCCTGTGGTGGTCTCGTTTCCCACTCCTCGCCTGGCGCACTTGTCCTCCATCTGGCGATTGTTTTTTAAGGACCAGCTAGAGGCGCAACTCTCCATCAGATTGTTTTGATCAGCATGGTAATCGGCCAACCTAAGGTCTTGGTGTTTTGATCGTTTGCCTTCTACCTTCTGTATTGTTAAAGCCAAGTTAACCTGCTAAAATACTCAAATCATTTCTTTGAATTTCTGAGCTGGTCCACATTCCCTGATGGAAAAAAATTAATTAATTAAAAAAAAAACTGTTGAAACTTACCTGCAATACTAACCTGTCTGTCCATCCTTTTTTGCTCTAACGAACTCTGCTCACTTTACTCACAGCTTTCCTCTGCTCTGGCTCAAAATCCCCACCCTGTTCCAGCAGATCAGCCTTCTGAACTAAATTCTGTAACCTCAGTGATTGGTCAGCCTCACGTGCTTGTTGCTTTGAGTGAACGTTTTAAATAAAACTCACCAGCATGTTGTTGGTAGTTTAAAAGTCCTAAAGGTCAGAACTCCTCGGCTTTCAAAGCTTTGAGGTGTTGGGCACATGGTCCTGCTGCAGTATGAGTCTTTCTCCAGGGGGTGGTGCATGTCTGAATAATGGAGTGCTGTCCAGCCTCTGTGATATCCTTTTGTGTCCTTACATTGGTAAGTGGGACTTTTGTTCATGATAAACTGTAAAATGCTCATGTGTCTCAGCCCAAAGCAAGCGTTTCTCCTCGTTTCCTCTCCTGAGAAGTAATTTAACAACTCTTCTTATGCTCTGAGAACACTACTAGTCAGACCTTTGCTGATTTCCTCTTTTATTTACCAAATTCTTTATCTGTGATAATGTTGCTTTTCTGCCTCTTTGTGAGCAGTGCTTGATGTATTGATCTTCTGATAGTGTGTTCACTTTTTGGCCTGCCTGATCGTGCTTTGGATGCAACTAAGCCAGTTTTCACAAATTGTTTCAGACTGCCACGCAGTGCCCCCCCAGACCCTTCTGTCTAGCCATGCTGAGAAAGGTCCTCTTTACTCAGAATAACAATCTGACTTCTGACACCATTTTTCCCACTGTCACAGTGATGATTAGGAAGGCATGATCTGCTGAAAACGTCAGGAAGATCCATGTTTCTATCAGGTGAAGAATGTCTGAAGGTTGAATAAGTTAAACAAGTCTGTGATCAGTCGATCAAATCTACCTGAGAGTCATCAGAGTGCTGCTCCAGTGTTTGAAAACCTGACCTTTAGGACAGAGAACATGGTCAGTGCAAAGTCACCCGCTGATATCTGAACTCTACATTTCTTTTAGACCACAGGTGTCAAACTCCAGTCCTCTTTAACACGTGTCCCTGCTGCAAAACACATGAATAAAATGATGTCATTAGCAAGACTCTAAAGAACTTGACTGCATGCTGAGGGGGCAATTCAGCCATTTGATTCACACTGCAGCAGCTCATGAGTGAATGAACATGGTTCAATAAGAATACCTTTAGAAGTACATTTTTTCAAAAACTTACATTTATTTAAATTTACTTCAGTAGGGTTGGGGGTTGCCACCTCAACATGCAGTCAAGTTCTATAGAGTCTACTAATTTAACTCAGGTGTGTTGCAGCAGGGACACATTGAAAAGTTTCAGGAAACCCGCCCTAGAGGACTGGAGTTTGACAATCCCACTTTAGACTTTTACTTTTTTTAACAACTTAATAAGAAAGAAAAGCAACAAATCTGAACAGATGTCTTAGATCAGTGGTTCCCAAACTTTTTTTGCTAGGCCCCCCTTTGTTTTACAAGAAAAATGTTGCCTTTTGTCCACACGTAAACGGCGTTTTGAATCACCGAAAACAGAGATTTTTTTTAAAACTCCTTTTTTGCGTTTACGTGTGGACGAGGAATACAGAGTTCGTCACGCAACGTCAAAGGTATGTGCCTTTTTTCACGTCACGCTGTGTGCCACGTTATTGTTTACATGAGATGAGCCCGAATACTGTTACCGTTAATCTGACTATCTGCAGGTTTTACACGCTTACATATACACACAGTTACTGTCCCTCCATTTGGAAAGGCAGAGGCGTCACAGTGTAATTATTTTATGTGTAGTTGTTTTTTTCCTGTATAATAATATTCAACATTGCTATCAATACATTTTTCAAAAAGTGCCTCTCTGTGCAAAATGGGTTCAAAAACATAAACAACTGTGGGATGCTGTTTGTCCGTGATTTGAACAGCCCAGCGCTGCTCCCGATGAAGGTAAAACCAATTCTCCAGGGGAGACCTACCTCGGCACTTGTGCAGGAGAAGCCAAAGGGAAGATATGCTTCACCATATTTTCTAGTCTTTGGCTTAGAATGAAGTTGGTTTGGAAACATATTCAGCGATGCTTCATCTCTTGCTTTGCATTTGTGTGGGCGCCCCGTGCTAGCAGTGTCCAAGCGTTTTGTTTGTTTTTTTCCCCCCTTTTCATACCGCGCCCCCCCCCCCCCCCCCCTGCCATGGCTCTGCGCCCCCCCTAGGGGCTGGCCCCACACTTTGGGAAGGTCTGTCTTAGATGATCTGTTACCACGATAATTCACACAGATAAGCTTTGTCCCATAACTGCAGTAAAACTTTGATGGTAGCTAACTAGTGTAGGCCGGTCAGCAAGGTGCACCTCTAATTTCATGGGGTGTCAAACTTATTTTAGTTTACTGGCCACATGCAGCAAAATGTATTAAACACTATATTCTCAATATTTTGCAACCAATGAATTGTTCATTAATCTCTAATGTTTTTCCAGATTCAGGCAATCTGCTATCATTACTGAGAAAGCTGCCGTCTCTGCTTTACAGTCAAACTTTGGTGTGGTAAAGTTTATTGCAGGTCACAGGAATTTGGAAAGCAAGTGACTTAAGTGATTACCAATGGGAGTGACAGATATCATGACATAAGAAAGGGTGGCTAATACATTTCAGGGTTACTCACAGTGTTCACAACCAATCATCAGATGTAAAGCAATATGTGGTTATATATATCATTATGTATGTGGACAGAGTTTTACCGAAAATTATTTTATAACAACACCTGACTTGGATTAAACAAAATTTGGAGGTCCTCTCTGATGATGTTGTTCAGGCTTAACAACTTGCAGTGTGGCACTAGCTGTTTCAGTCCTGGTGTGGAACTTTTCTTTTAAAAATCACCCAGACTTAGAGGCTCATTTGGAGGGTCTAATGGTTAATGCATTTGGTCTAAACAAAATGCTCTTCTCAATCTGCACAGTTTGGTTCTTGTGAATCAAGCAGACGTTTGTTCACCAGTGGCTAGGAAAACCCATATAATATTGACCACACCCTCATCTGTCAATCAGTGTTATTCATTTGTGGTGACTTCAATGACTTGGTTCACATTTGAGGAATATTTAATTTGGAAATGGTCAAATTAAATAGACATTGAACAGAAAGTGAGATTACAGCCAACCCTCAAGTGGCTGTTAGAGGAACTGCGAAATGTGGCATTTCTGTTTCAGCCCTGCAGGTCGCCAGTCGCCACTTGCTGCTTAGAGACTTGCATGCAGTGTTGGGAAGGTTACTTTTAAAATGTATCCCATTACAGATTACAGAATACATGCCCCAAAATGTATTCTGTAACGTATTCCGTTACGTTACTCAATGAGAGTAACGTATTCTGAATACTTTGGATTACTTAATATATTATCATGCTGTTTACAACTAGATGAATGTACTATTGCTGTGATTTATTACTGTTACTGAAGGTCCGCGGCTCCGAACCATAGTAAAGGGACCTCTGGCTAATACGTCGGGTTCCGTGTTGGGCTCGTAGCCGAAAAATAGCTTTACTTTGTTGTCTGGGTCAAGTTTGCCTGTGAGAGACAGAGAGAGGCGTTGAAAGGCTGCTCCAACGGAACTTATTGTTTCGGAGGAAAACACAAACAAAGCGTACAGTCGAGTCTTAATAGCTTACTTACAACTGGGCTCGTCAGGCACTCTTCTTGGCTGCAGTGGTTATTATTATATTTACATGCTTCCAGCTCCCGTTTTTGCTCGATGACAACTCGTACTTTTCCACTCGCCTTTTTCTCCCTCCTCTTGCTCACAGACACATAACGGGTATGGCAGTCCATTCTCCCTGCAGCATGGACTACACTGCCCATGAGGCTGCATTCTTTAGAGCTATATCTGTAGCATTCTGCCTATTAGCTTAGCACAACAACAACAACAAAAAGGCGCTCTCTCACCCAGGAAACACGCAGAGAGAGAGCGTCACCCTGTAACCATGGCAACCATAACGCTGCCGCCTGGAACAACTGAACGTAGCTGTCAAACAAAACCCAAACAGTCCTGACCCGTGACAATATGAAACAGGAAAGTACCGCTTTGAAATCCATTTATTTCAACAAAGTAACTGTATTCTGAATACCACCTTTTTAAACGGTAACTGTAACGTGTGGACAAGAGATATTTTATTTTGTATTCTTATGGTGACGATTTATAATCAGAACTATCATGGATCAATCATTCATCATTGTCGAATCTGTTGACAGAATAATCTCTGAATTATATCTATGGTAATCTGAGCAAAATATTAATGTATGTATATTATCATCACTTTAATTAGTCTATTGTTGTTCTCTATCATTCTTTCTATCTGCTTAAGCTGTTGCAAATGGTATCCATATCATTGTATTCACCCCTCTCGAAGCTGTGGGTCCAGTAGGGCCTTCTACATTCACTTACACACATATTCAGGCCCACACCAACATGCACATAGAGAGTCATGGAAAGTACGCACGTTCACTCCTGCACGTACTAAGAACAGGGAGGTCGTCTCAGGACAATCTCTCGGTTGGACACACAGTCTCACAAAATTGCACAACATATCACAAACTTGTTTGTTTCGAAAGTAGTATCGGATGTCTATATAAGGAGAACTTTGGAACTGTTATCATTTCCAGTAAGATCTGGCTGTGATGTCATCAGGGTAATATAAGGATGGGGAGCGGTCTGCTCGAGGAAGATTGGAAGATTGTAGGGTGGCTGTTGCAAGTTTCTTCTCACACTGTACTGTGTGTTTTAATAAAATAATTTGTGTTGACCCACTATGGACTTCCAGTCGTATGTCTCTTCCCCAAAAAATCGAACCATGACAGTCTTGGTGCCGAAAACCCGGTTTGAGGAGGGACAAATGGAGTTTGGCTGAGGTATAGTGGTGTCAAACAGACGGACAGTCAGGAGGTCGACTGAGTGATGGGCCCCGAAATAGGAGGTAAGCACCACCTGTTGATTCAAGAAATATCCAAAGGTGCTAAATTGGAAATTAAGCTAAATTAAATGTTCACTCAGTAGAGCTTCTGGTCTGTGTCCGTGGTGATTTTGGGGTAATTAGTGATAAAAGTTTGGGGAATATTGGACTGACTAAATTTATTGCTGTTTATTTTGGGGGTGAATTTTGAGTTAAGAGGTTATGTGTTTAAGTCAATACGGTGTGTGTTTAAAGTGATGAGGGTTGACTGGGGAGGCCAGCCAGCCAACCAGTAGTTTAGGGTATTCGGTCTGATTGATCAGCAGAACGCGGTTCGGGCGTCGAAATAACCGCGGGCTAAGACCCCGCAGTGATGCTTATAATACACTTGAATAAATTGTCTTAGGACTGGGGCGCGGCCCCTAAGAGTGCAGTTGCTCAGCGTGTGGCGGCGACCCCTGATCGTGGACGCACGGTCAGGTTAAAAGCTCGGGTGGTACCCGGGGGATTTCGAGCCCCCCTTAAAAACTAAAGTGATCAAGGGGATCACTTTCCTTACTGCGCTGTTTGATTGACAGGGTGCGACCCGGCTGCGACTATTCAACGTCGGGGACTTGTGAACTTTAAGTAAAGCCAAAAGCGTGAACTGTGATATTTCACGTGGCTGGTGGAGGTCCTTGTTGCCTGGCGGGAAGCAGTTATAAATTAAGTAGGGCTTAGGAATCTGACCGCTCTCGGCGGGGGCGTCCTCGAAGCGGGTTTAATTGATTAGCAAGGCGCGGCCCTGGGCTGAAAGATGCTTTTAAATTAGTCGAAAAACTTAGGAACACCGGTAGAGAAATGAAGAAGATAAGTTGTTCTGGCATATGGTGTTTTCATACGTTTATACGGGCCCGTGTATGTAAATAGAATGTAAATTACCCGTGTATGTAAATAAAGTGTAAATTACATTGAGAGCGCTTATATTGTTTAAAAGCTTGCATGTACAGGCTTGCTTTTGTTTGTGGTAGAGAAAAAAGGAAAAGCGTCTCTCTCTCTCTGTCTCAAGAAGCTGCAGAGAGGGGGGCTTGGTGAAGTGCATGAGAGCCGCGTGGCTCTGTGTTCCTGAAAGAAAGAAAAGGTGGGGGCTGTGTGTGTGACAGGAAGTTTGCATGCCCATATAAGGAGTGAGCACCCAGAGAGGAAAACAGAAGAGGCAGACTCTGGCCACATGAAGCAATGGAGGCTTTAAGGAAAGAAATGAAAATGATATTAATGCTATGGTTTAGTGTGTCAATATATATAGGCCCCAAATAGATAAAGGTGGACTTTTCTCAACCTAGAATTGTGAGCATAGCAGCAAAACCATAGATTAACATAATTGGGAGAAAACAAGCCAAAGTTTGGTTTAAAATTTTACAGCTTGACCTCCCACTTGTCCCCATCCTGAGAAGAAGCTCAAAGGACAGTTAATCTTCTGATGAAGACCAACAGAACATCGTGGATTTGGGAAGAATTAATAGCAGGCAAAAGATAGTGCAACTGAACCGTTAACACTGAAACCAAACTGATGGGACCAGCAGCATGGAAGGAACTACGAGATGGAAACGTGCACTGTGAATGACAGGCTGGACAGTTGAACGGTGGGAAAGCACTGGACACTGATTGTCAGATTTGCCATGCTTGGAGTAATCTTGAAATAGACGACTGAAAGGATCAACAGAGAAGAAGAAACCACGTGATGAAACATGGACGGCGAAAGTGCAGGCTGTTCTTACCCTCCTTGACTAAATTGGTTTCAGTTATGTACTGAAATATAAGAATGGACACTAGAGGCTTCTTTCAAAGAAAAACTCAGGCTGGGACTTAATCCAAAAGGAAAATACTGAAGAGAAACAGAGAAGAAAACGGACTGTGTTTGCTGGAGACTTCAAGACAACAAAAGGACACTGAGAAAAGAGGACAGGGACCAGTGAGAGGTGAAGCCGGACGAGTTCGACTGCAAGAATACAGGGTATAATTGGATTGAAATGAAACCCTGGACTCATGATGGTGTTTAGAGATGTCCACCAGAAAAAAGGGAAAATGAAGAAAGAAAATAACTGACAATTACGTGAATGAATGGAAAACACACATACACAAAGTGTTACATGTGAAATTATTTCTGGAAAGAATCAGAAAGTGAGATAGTTTTGAATTAAGAAATCAGTGAAATGATGTATGAATTAAACCTGATTATAACATACAGAGGCAATGAAGAAAGCAGCTTACACTCATTGAACATTAACAAAATACATAGGAAAAGCAATGAAGACCTGCTTACACTTATACACATGACATAAGCTGGTATTTCTGACCAGAGAGAGGGAAACGGGTAGTTTAAGTACTCATGATAATAATAAAATGTCTCAGTTGTGTTTCTTCAGGGGCGAAACAGACCTGGATCAATTCTCCACGTGCAGCGGTTGGAAGAAACCTATAGGTTAACTTGACTGGATATGATAAGGCAAGTTTCTGGTTGAATTGTTCACACTTGGTGCCCAACGTCCACAGCGCCATGTCTCCATAGACCTGACAAGTGGGCCCTAACTTCTGGCTGAGGACCAGGAATGCTGTTAATAAGGTGGGAACTTAAAATTTGGGTTAGCAAATTTGGGTAGGAGAACTGACGGCTTAAGTGGAGAAATGTGCAGGAGTCTGAAACACTGCAAAAGCAACATATGCAAATTCACATACACAAGCAGAAAATGCATTAGCCTTACAAGGACAAGCTCATAATGATTAATGCATAGACATTGATTAAACCTGGCTACGAACACAAACATACGCAATGAAGAACAGCTTGCTGTTTGTATGAGTGATAGAATGGTGTGAATGTTTAATAGAATACATTTGAGTTTGAAGTAGAGGAAATTCAAAGAAGCTATATGACAAAGGGAGTGAGTCATGAACAAAGAAAAAGTGATTAAAGTAGTTTTAACCATAGCAGACAGAAGAGGAGTGCAGATTTGCATCGGAAACTTATAGTTTAAGTGATTATATGTTGTCGTAAGGGGGTGATTGTTGTGTGCAAATTGTGTGGGTTTCACAAGACTTTCGGTGTATTGAGGAGGTGTAATTATGTGAGTTGACCCGGGAGTGTCAGGACTGCGGGGTCAATATTTGTGTGTGTAAGGTTGTTGAGGTTGTGGTGATGGGTTGATTTTGTCAGTGAGGTTCGGGTTGTTGTTGTTTTTGTTTTTAATAGAGGGAGTTTTAGGAAACATGGACATGTCTGAGAGGGGCCCATTATTTTTGTAACAGTGCACTTAGAGAAAACCTGTCAGGTGATTTTGTTTTGTGTTTTCATGAGCTAATAATCAGCTCTCTTTTTATTTCTCATCTTTGTTCTAAGCAGGCCTGTAACAGTGGATAACAGCGCTGATAAATTCTCGGGAAGAGCAAATATAAGGTGGGCTTTCCAGATTACAACTGGCCAAGGGGAAAGCTACCTGTGGGGATCTGATCAGGTCGTAAGTCCCTGTCGAAAAGGATTGTAGCGATTCAATCCAGTCCAAAACATAAGGAATTAGTTTCCTATCGAAAATAAAAAATGAATGAGCTAATTTTGCTGAGGGTGGAGAATCTGACGCGGGAGGCTCCACTATTAGCAAAATATGGTGTGATTACAGGTCAGTGAATGTGTGTCAAAATAAAGGGGGAATTTAGGGTTTAATAATTTAATTGTTAAATAATTTAGGATCATTTTATGACTTTTGGGTTTTTTGGTCATTTGGATATGGTAAACAGAAACTGCTATTTTTATGTTAAGGTTAAAGGATTAAAGTGAACTGAATCCGGTTTAGAAGATACAATGCCACTGTTTTAAAGCTGTGTACAAATTTTAGAGGGAAATTGTGGGACACGTTGATTTCTAGGAAGTAGTGGTTATAATGTAGGCTTACACATACAGATATTACATAGATTTATTTTTAGGATAAAGGGGAGAGCTTATAAGTAGAAAGGATTTTTTATACATATTGCATTCTGTGCCTTTAAAGGAGTTGTGGCTCAATTCGTCTCTTGAGGGTCACGAGCTTTTGGCTAGCGCTAGGATTGGCCAATCTACTGTGAGGAGGATATGAGTTATTGAGGGATTGCACACGCTTACAGACACAGAGTCCAGAAACACACATGAGAGTATTGATTCCAGGCAAAAGGCCTGAAATTCGTTTAGCTTTTAACTGAACTTAAAGACGGACCAAAGAGGAAGGAAAGCATATATTTTGGTTACGGCTGATAAACTAGAATTAGAAGGTATTTTTACATTAGAAGGAGCAAAATGAAATAAAAAGAGTTATATCAAAACAGGTTATAACATAGGAAATGTGAGGTTAAAGGGAAGTTAGTGTTAACACACAGGAGTTGTGTCTAGGCAGCATTTAGCTCTGATCAAATTTATGCAGGAGTAATTGCTTATATGCTTAAACTCGATTGATTAGAGGGGAAATGGGGTTTTGTTTCCTTTGCAGAAGATCTCTGGACCATGAGAGAGGGTCAGAGCGAGGACACAATGTATTGCGACCTCTGGTGTTCCAGAGGGCGAGAGAGGGAGTGTGGAGCAGGGAAATTATTTTACTGCTATTGCTAAATAATAATCATCATCACCATTGCATTAATAATATAATTTACAGCACAGATATTGCATGCGGAGATTTATACAGTGTGTGTTTTTCAGAAAGACTAAGTTGCATTCTTTTACTAAGCTCTTAGTAGGGGTTCTTTTAAAGTTTTACTGTTGATTTTTGTTTTATATTTTGAACAGTGCACTGATTTTTGTTTGAGAGTCTTTTCTTTAAGCAGATCTGCACATTGGAAATTACAAGCATTACACGTCGGCGAGAAAATTGTTGCAAGTGAGTTTCTCCACATTAAAATGGGCTCTGGAGAAAGCCACTTATTGGGACAATTAGAAAATAAGGGTCCCTGCCTAAAAAGGATTCAGCGAGGTAATCCGATCTAAAGTTCTTGTTTTTCTTTTTGAAATGACGTCATTTTGCTGAGGGCGGAAATCTAAATGCGGCGATGGTTTCCACTATCAGCAATGAATGAATGAATGAATGACTGGAAATAAAACAAACTGACTGACTGGTAAAAGCTGACAGGACTTGACCACGACTCAAGGTTAACCTCCACCTAGATAGGAAAAAGGGTGGATGAATTTAGGTGTGTTTCTTTTTACAGGAGCAGATAGATGACAGCGACATCTGAGGTTGCATGACGATTCAACTGTTAAATACTACTTTCGGTGTTTGTGAACCTACCAGGGTGGTTGTTCAGGGGTTTGTGTTGTGTTGCTCACAGAGATAACTGTGAGAAAGTGTGTACACACCTGCGCAGCGTTAACATTTGCATTTTCTTCTTTTGAAACAGGGTGATTCTTTTTACAGGAAATGTTTTACAGGACCTCTGGAATGTGGATGGCTGACGCCTAACCCGAGATGGTCAAATGTGGTTTGCTAACGTTTGTTTTGGCATGTGGAGGATTCAGTAGAAAACAGACAAGTGACATGAGAAAACAAATAAGGGATGCAGTTTCTATGGAACAGTTTAATATGGGGTTCGTAGGGATAAAGCAAGTGGAGCGACATTGCTTAAGGGAAGTCACTGATTAAATTGGGGATAAAATAAATTGCGGCAATAATAGTGATGTAATGATTTGGGAAATCCTGAATGTGATACTTGTCTGTTGTGCTGAATACTTTATCACTTTCGTGATCTATAGTTGGTTATAAATAAGATGTTTGATTTAGCAGATTTGTTTTCCAGGATACAGGTTCCAGGTGGAGCTGGGAGTCAAATGAGCTTAACCTGTAACTGCTGACTGATGTTTTTACACAAGCTTACAGGTTGGCAGGAGATTGTTTTAGAGAAAATGTGTAACGTTCGTGTACAGGCCTCAGTAGGGAGTCAACATGTGGGAGGAGGCCAGGAAGGCCCAAGAGGAGGTGGCCCCGATGAGAGCTTACTCGAGATAAGCTCCACCCTAAGTAACACAGGGGGGAACATAGAGGCAGAATAAACCTCTCCCCCTGTGCCGCGGTTCTCCCCAGCAGTCTACCTGGGGACACGAAGAAAGAAGAGGAGCGTGACATACCAAGCATTAATTCATTCCAGGCTCCTAATAGGCTAGGGCTCTAGTCTAAAGTATTTGATAGTTTAAAGGAATCGTAATAGTTTTGTACGGTTTTTACTTTTATACTCATAACGTTATACTCTTCTCATGAAGTGAAAGTAAAAGAGCCTGGGAACAGTGATCATGAAATTGTGGGAAAATTGGAAAATAAAGGGGATGTTGGGGTTAATAAGTGTTATAATGTGTTTGTTTGTTTATTGGCAGACAGGTGAATTGCCCAGACGCAGAGGTCTATCCGCTCCAGAGTCCAAACCGATCGAGTCGTCGAGGAAATTCAAGCGCGAGGTTGGCTCAGGTGGGAACAATTAGGTCCGACGTCTTTGATGGGAGTCCAAAATCGAATGGCTCTGGACATGTTGTTGGCTGAGAGCAATGTTTGGTGACATGTGCTGCACCTTTATTCCCAACAATACTGCTCCGGACGGAACGGTCACTCGGGCGCTTGAGAATCTGAAAACGTTGTTTAGAACCATGCATGAGCAATCAGGTGTGAATACGGGGCTGGGAGACTGGATCACGTCTGTTTTTGGGCAATGGAAGGGTGTGTTTATGTCTGCCATGTTTTCTCTTATAGTTTTTCTAGGTATATTGATGATCGGATGTTGTCTCATTCCTCTGGTAAGGCGAGTGTTGGTAAAACTGGTAAGCAGGGCCCTAGACTCTGGTTCAGCTGGTTCAGCTGGTCCGGGGTATATGATGCCGTTGCGAGAAGCCGCCTGGACGGAGGAGTGAAACAAATTCTGGTAAAGGTTGGCCGATGGCCAAAGAGGAGGAGTGTGGACAAGAGATATTTTATTTTGTATTCTTATGGTGACGATTTATAATCAGAACTATCATGGATCAATCATTCATCATTGTCGAATCTGTTGACAGAATAATCTCTGAATTATATCTATGGTAATCTGAGCAAAATATTAATGTATGTATATTATCATCACTTTAATTAGTCTATTGTTGTTCTCTATCATTCTTTCTATCTGCTTAAGCTGTTGCAAATGGTATCCATATCATTGTATTCACCCCTCTCGAAGCTGTGGGTCCAGTAGGGCCTTCTACATTCACTTACACACATATTCAGGCCCACACCAACATGCACATAGAGAGTCATGGAAAGTACGCACGTTCACTCCTGCACGTACTAAGAACAGGGAGGTCGTCTCAGGACAATCTCTCGGTTGGACACACAGTCTCACAAAATTGCACAACATATCACAAACTTGTTTGTTTCGAAAGTAGTATCGGATGTCTATATAAGGAGAACTTTGGAACTGTTATCATTTCCAGTAAGATCTGGCTGTGATGTCATCAGGGTAATATAAGGATGGGGAGCGGTCTGCTCGAGGAAGATTGGAAGATTGTAGGGTGGCTGTTGCAAGTTTCTTCTCACACTGTACTGTGTGTTTTAATAAAATAATTTGTGTTGACCCACTATGGACTTCCAGTCGTATGTCTCTTCCCCAAAAAATCGAACCATGACAAACGGAATACAGTAACTCATATTTTGTATTTTAAATACGTAACGGAGGTACATGTATTCCATTACTCCCCAACACTGCTTGCATGACAGCAGATCAATTAATTCTGACTTTTATAATGTTTTTTTCTTTTGTGTGCTTCATTGTGTGATTGTGTTCTCAAAGACAAGTATTTGTGTTAGGGTGCGCACTCCTGCTGGCATGGCCTCCACTGACCACACTGTCAGTTTGTTGTTTTCACCAGACAAACCAACAAGAAAACATTCTTATTTCTTCAGAAAGGAGGTGGTAAAATCTCTCTGTCTGTCTGTGTGTGGGTGTGTGTGTGTGTGTGTCAGCAGTGGGTAATCGGCTCAGTACAGAGCTCAGAGACCTGTCCTAGGGGATTGTGGGTATTTTCATGTGTCAATTCACATCAGGTTCAACATGAGAGAGTTCAGCAACAACTACACACACTGACACATGTGCACACACACAAATCTTTTTTCTCAATACCTGACACACACGCCCATATGGCCATTTTTTTTTTTAATGTTTGTGTGTGTCTGTGTGTGTGTGTGTGTGTGTATTTCTCTCTCCAGGGGTATTAATCATCCAGGAATAGACTCAGCAGTCTGTCAAAAACCTGTGAAAGCCAACACACACACACACACACACACACACACACACACACACACACACACTGACTCTTGACTGTTCAAGCGTGTGCTGCTGAGCTGTCAGTCATGCAGAGGTCCAGTTAACACAACGGCCACCCACAAAGTCCACATGAGGGATTCATGACAGTTACATAAACATGACTAAAGGATAGTCCACATTAGTTTCTACTACACATTGTTTTTCGAAACTGTGTGTTGAAGGTATACTCTAGGTTTACTCTAACCTGACCAGATGAAAGAAACCTTAATTTTTGTACCCAGACAACACAGGCGTCATTTTTCATAGTGAAGTTTGAAAGCTGAATAGTAACTTTTTAATAAGTCACAGGAGATACTTGACTGGTCAGTGCAGCCTGTTTCACTGTGGGCCAGCTAATTTTAACCAATGATGTAGTAAAGAAATAATCATAAATATGCTTCTTGTGAGCCTGATGACAGCACTTTGACTTCTGTTTTTCTATGGCTACTGATTTCTTCCCTTGTGGCCAGTACACAGCTATCAGCCACAGTTTAAAATCACTGGCAGGTGAAATCAATAACATTGATTGACTCATTCCAGTGATACCTGTCAGGGGGTTGGGAAACATTAGCAAGGAAGTGAGCAGTCACTTCTTATGTTTATGTGCTGAGGAAGAAAAAAAGCCGAACCTAAAGATCTGAGCAATATCAGCCAAATCACGATGGTTACACATTTGGGTCAGAGTAGGTTTGTGGAGAATTCTCAGTATGTCAATGATCCAAACAAATAAAAAATAATTTAAAGAAGGTGCCCTGATCTGAAGGATCATGTTTGCTTTTCCATCGTGTGGCTAGGTGCTTCATTTACAGAACGCAGGATAAAATACAGAAAGAAGAAATTAAGCTGGGATTCTTGGTTCCTGACATTTCTTTGGATGTTACTTTAACTCATAGCAAATACCTAAACTTTGCTGAAGTCACTATAAAGTGCTTAATGGCAGCTATATTGTGTTTTTGCATAAATTGCAAATACACATTAACTTATCTACATTTTGCTTATGTGACAATCAAGATGACAATGTAGGATCGAGTGAATACGGGTTGAGTCAGACGACCTTATTCAGGCCTAGGGACTGATCAACGACAAACTAGGCCTACTGAGTCATGAGGGAGAAATGAGTTGCTGAAGGTTGCTGGCAATCACAGGAAAAATGATAGCTATGGCTCCAGTCACAGAGGCCTGCAGATCAGTCACTGACCCCCAGTTTGCCAGCAGATTTCTGTGTTTGTTGTTTAAATAGTTATAGACCACACCAAACTGTGAAAAGTGTGATGCTTCTCGAAATGGAGAAGATTCACCTTAAAATTAAAAATGGCACATCTCGAAACATCCTGGCTCCAGCAATGAGGCACAACTCTGAAAGGATGACCGCTGGGCACGTTAGCATATCTGGAGACAAACATGGAAAAAACACAACCACTTGGAAGATTTTGGTGCCACATCACCATCACCACCACCGATAAACCTTAAGGAATAATTGCCAACCAATCGGAGAATATGCTTTTTTCCTAGCAACCAGTGATTGCATTGAATGGGCGAGACAACTCTTTAGCCATGTGCGAGTGACATCATGTGAGAAACTTCAATTACTTGATAATTACTGAAAAAATTATTCCAACCCAATCAATGACTTGCTGTCTTCAGAATATGTTCAGAGGCCTTGAATCGACAAGCCAGAGATGATTTGGCAATACAAGTGAGAGGTACCTACATAATATTAGGCAGGTAGTTTTTCTGCTGTGGATGATCTGTGTGATCAGTGAGCTCACTGTACATGTGACCTCCATGTTAACATGCAGTAAGGAGCCTGTTATGATTTATATGGCTTTTATAATCAGATTCACCACATTAAAATGGAGCAGAGAACATGCTCACTGTTGGGAGGAGATATCATTTCTGTTGGGGTTTCATCACGCCTTCACCTCACATATGCAGGTATGCAGCCCAGAAAGGGGGGTGGGCGGGTGGGGGGATTTTGTACTGCAGCCAGGATGTTGATTGGACTGCCATCAATAAGTGATGTTTGAACCTCCAAGCTGACATTTTCATATCATGCTTCTGCTGCTCAGTCTAAAGGGAAAAAAAGACACCTGACGAAGCGCTGAAAAATACCCTCCTACATCGAAGAGCATCATAATGCATACTTACATTTACATTCTCATTCACATCAAATATAGTTTCAGTTTTCTACATACATTAAAATGACACCATGGCATATTTAATTCAGGTTTTAAATTGCACCTAAAGTACATAAACATATGTACAGAAATTTTTATTTTTTAAAACATTTCAACAGTCTGCAGAGGACACCAGAAATGTTCACAAGTTTTATTTTAGTAAGGAATACTGACTACATGACAGAACATATCATATTATCTGGAGATGATGACATTTTGTAAGTATTAAATCACAGGGTAAAGACAGATGGTTCATGCAATACTGAAGGAATGTTCAGGTAGGGTAAGGTCCAGGCAGGCAAACAACAGCAGAGAAAAAGGCAGAGACCCGGATCTGACTCTAAAAAGGTAATGAGGCCGGTGGCAAGAAAAGAAAAGAAAAGGTTGGAGTGCTAAAGCAAATGCATGAATGGAGTGCTTTGACCCACAAAGAATCGGGTTATTCTTGTTCATGCGCTAGCCCTGTTCAGAAGCGACCTTCCAATCATCTCAGAGCAAACCAGTACATTTCAGTAACAGCTGCAGACTCCAGCTCTAAGAGGAAAAAGCGCCAACCACCGTGACTGGATGTAACACAAAGCTTCTTAAAAATAGGACACCATTCAGTGACTGACAGCGAGTAGTTGGCCTTCAAAACAATGAGATTGAGGCTCCCTGATACCAGGTCTCATGGTGAGAGGCAACCTGTCTCCAAACGATTGTGGTCTGACTGCAGTCACTCTCAGACAGACGGGTGTATGTTCTGTGTTCTGTGTATGTAGACTGAAACAGAAGTTCATAAGAGTTAATCACCATATTATCACAGACTGGCAGCTTGACTTCATTCATACTCAAACTGATTGCAGACTGAATCTGTCTTATTGGGCTTTCATCACCAAAGTTGTGTTGAAGACGGCGGCTGAACGGAAGTGGTCAGTGAGCTGTTTTTTTTCTTTGAAGGAACCATTTAAAAAGCATAAAGATCACGACTTCCTTGAAAACATTCACAATGGTATTGGTCATACAGTCATTTTAAGTAGATTCACCTCAGGTTTTCTGTATTGAAATATGAATGGATTTTTACTTCTGCATGATCTGAATCCGTGTTTTTTGGGGTTTTTTTTGCATATGAAGCATGCAATTTAGAATGCCCCTGAAGGCCACTTATTAAACCACCTTAAGAAACCACCTGCCTCTGATCCTCCTATATTGATCGGAGGGATCGATTTGTTTAGATAATTATTAATCAGCCATCTGTCTGTGCAGATCTAAATAAAAGCAACTGAATTCTCTGAAGGTCTGCTAAATGATCATCAGTTTAAGCTGAGTCCATTTGCTCACAGAAAAACTCAATAATCCTTTAAAATATCACAGGCCCGCTTCAAATCCCCACAGCAATATTACAACCACAGGGGCCTGGGAACACATTAAAACTGAGTGAAATCCCACAGCACCACTACAACCATCTGAACCCACAAACACATTAAAGAAAAGAGCTCCAGTGAAATCATAGCGCAACAACTCCAGAGTCAACTCCCAGAGGGGCAGCAGAGAGCTTCATTCATATCTGATGGTGGATACAGTGGATTTAAATACTGTGTAACAGTGATGAAAAATGTATGTGTTTAAGTGAAACGTTTAGACACTTTTAGCAGTCTGCGGTAGGTCCTAGTTTACTTTGTGGGTTTAATCAGGATTTTATTTTAGGTTTAATTTAGTTTCTTTTTATAAAACTGGTTTATTCTCACTGATTAAAATTGTGTTTCTGTGACTACACTTCTGCTGATTTATTCCATTTTGCACCTCTGTATTTAAATCCTGATATTTGCTGTTGTTGCTCCTGCCCCACACATGTGACCAATAAGCCGAGTGAATGTGGATGTCCTGTGGTTTGTCTTGAAGCATTTTGGCTCACTTGGAGATTTCTCTGCATAAAAACAAACAAGCAAAGAGAAAAAAAACCAACTCAGTTTACAAACTCATCATCTGATTCAGGCCCGAGTCAATGAACTTAGAGGTGTGAAAACTTCCGTAGATAGCAGAGTAGACACAGAAAAACAGTAACTGTCTCCAAGAAAAAAAAAAGGTTTCAGTATGCTTTGACATCTTGACTTTTTCATAAGAATCACAATCAGTCAGCAGGATGGCTGCTACCAAGGTCACACTGATTGGTCGGCTTCCTGCGGTGTCAGCTGTGTGTGGCTCATCAGCGATCGAGCAGAGGGTGTTGCATCACTGTGTGGCCCGCTGCAGTGTGTTCATCACTGCCCCCAGCGGGACAGAATCAGGCTGAAATTGTGACAACATACAGAAAAAAAGAATCACTCAATCTGTGCAAGTCAGAGCCAGATCAAAGGGAAGCTGTGGTTTGTGCTGACTGAACCCAACAATACACCTCCTGTGGGGAGGAAGAGAAGAAGAATGGGAGGTTGGAGGGAACTGACCTGCCGGCAGCCGTGACAGAGGATCTATTATACGGCTGCACAGAGCGAGGTTGCCATTTGAGCTACACTGCACAGTAATTTAAATTAAATAGCTTCTAAAACTTTGCAGGAACAGGGAAACAGACTGAGTGTAATTGGTCACAATGAAGACTGCAAACTCATTAATTAAGCAAATGCATGACTATTAGTGTTATACATCACATTGTGGCAGATGCTGCTCTGATTCAGTGTCTGGGTGCTGACTGTATACATATAAGAATCGCTTTTTCACATTCTCCCTGTAAGTAATGAGGCGGGCACAGAAATGCTTGACACACTATTATTAACTAAAGTTCAAACTCAGCTTTTATTTCATTTCTCCGGCAGACAAAGTGAATAATATTTCCATCAGCCTCAGCTTTTGCTTGATACGTCTCACAGAGCTGCCAGCATGTCTGCAGGCTCACCCGCCCTCTACCCTCCACCTACCCACTCTGACTCTCTATGCACATGGAGTGCCCGCCACATTAAGTGCCAGTGAAACCAACTCATGTTAAGTGGGAGTGGGTTGATGCAGGTTTAGTAGCCACAATCCTCACAAGTGCTTTGCTTCCATTTTAATGCAAATATGAGTTCTGCGTGGTTTTAGGGCTGCACAAGAAATCAATAAAAAAAGCTGATGCTGGAAATGTCGGAGCTATCTGAGCGCAGAATCTCTGGAATAATGTTTAGTGAAGTAAATACATTTTGCCAGAAAAACAAAACACTTTTTACACCTTTGCAGGAAAAACATTATTTAAGTGTGTCATAAACATAAACACTGCTCTAGCCCTACATCATAACCTTCATTACAGAGAATGGACCATCTCAAAGGGAGAACCACCACCACCAACCAGTGTTTTGTGGCAGTCAAATTGCAAATCAATAGAGAGAAGTGTTTAAATGCTGGAAATAGCATTTTAAACTTCCCTCTAAATGCAGGAACTATGCAGAGGAACCAAGCTAAAAAAGAAATCTGAGGAAAGACAGTAAGAAACTATATCAAGAAGTAAGCCCCGGTCACAAAGCAATAGTAATGTTCCCAGTTAAGTTGTTTAGCAGTTGCTAGAGGCTGCAAAGACTTGGGATTAACAAAGTGTTCTCCAGACCAGCCACTCCCAACGTCAAGAGCAGAGGCGGCGCCAGACATTTTATACACCCGGGGCTTAGCCCTAAAGGGTAGTATGCATGTGGGATTGGGGGTGAATGAGAGATTTATTAGGCTGTGCTTTCAGTTTTTTCAAAAAAGAATAGCTTCATATAGGAAAAAATATATATCACATATGCAGGACATCTTAAACTCTTTTTTTTAGTTAAGCAGCAAGGCGGAACAAAATCAGGGCTGTATCAAGACACAGGGACTAAACCCAAATTCAACCAGACCCAGAACTGATCGGGAATTAAAACAGGACTTCTTTAGGACTTAACCAAGACAGAACCAGAATCAAAACACTCAAAATCATCATGGACCTGCACTACTATTTTTTTTTTTTAATTCTACCAAAGTACACTATTTAGATTCAGAAAAGTTTATATAATTATTTAGCCTTGTTGTGCAAACAAGCCTGCATAACTTAATAAATATACAATTTGAAAAATAGCAAACCTAAACCGAAACACTAGGTACGAGATACATGTTCTGATAAGTTTTGGCAAAAAACCATTTGACTAACATGTGTGTCTCACCTGCTCTTGTTCCCTCTCCGTTCCTCTCTCCCTCTCTGTTCCTCTCTCTCCCTCTTTGTGCTGACAATCAAACCAAACACCAACATCATCAAATATACAGTTGAAACCAGATATTTACATACTCTTCAGATAAAAACACAAACACTTTTTTAACTGTAACATCAAATCAGACTAAATGTTTATTTCTTTTAGATTGATAAATATAAAAAACACATTTGTTAAATTTTAGAGTACACACAGTTCTTTTCCTGGTGTTTTGGTTGACATCTCTTGATTTTCCCATTTCAAAGAAACAGGCTCTGTGTTTTGCCTTATATGCATCCACAGGTGTGCCACCAATTTACTCACATGGACTCTACTAACCTATCAGAAGCTTCTTCAGCTCAGAATGGACTCGTCTGCAGTTTTCTTATTAATTAACAATAAACTTAGTGTACATGTACTCCTAAATTTGATGAAAGTGAAAAAAATAGACAGCTCTGTCTCTCTTTATTCTGACATTTAACTAATTCAAAATATATTTCAATATTTATTTATCCAAAACAAGTTTACTCTAAATTGATGTTGTACAGTTAAAAAAAATTGTTTTTATGTTTTTCCATAAAGTGTATGTAAATATCTGGTTTCAACTGTGAATATACTGCTGTGTATTGAAGTTCCTCTTGTTTTGCATAGAAATATACTGAACAACATACAAAGCATAATATATAAAATAACATTTACCTGAGTTTGTTCTTTGAAAGAAGCTCCTTATGTCCATTCTTGCATATCAGTACATAACTGAAACCGATTTAGAGTGTTTTATTTAGCTGTGGAAGGAAACAACTGAAAATATGAAATAAACACACATGTAAGCTAGGACTGAAAAAACAGCATTGTTGTTGTTCAGCTTTTCATTTCGCCATTTGTTGATTCACTCGAAGAGCAAGTAACGTAATATGGGTCAAGTGATCAATTTGACATCAATCTTTCGTGATACACCGTCATATTTACATTATTTGTACAGTACGGATGATTTGCTTTGGTACCTGGTCAAACTTCAGTTCTCCTCCGTCTGCTTGTCTCCACTTCTCCAACAGCAAACTCGCAGGCAGCAGCTCCCCCCGCCCCCTTGCTTAGTGCCTGAGCTCGGATCATACCAATATTAGGGGGAATTTACGCACAGTCGTAAATTCCCAGTGTGCACTATGTGCTTCGAATTAGGGCTGGGCCATATCATACCGTTCACGGTAATATCAGTATAATGTTGGGCAACGATAAGAAAATGAAATATCCCGATAGAATATGGGTAAAACACGCATGCGCAGTGCCTTTGTTTTCATACGCACATGGCGGAAAAAGCATGGCGGAGAATGAGAAGGGCGAAAGCGGATCGTTGAATGAAACGGATGAACCAGAATTGGTTTGTAAAAATGCTGCAACTTCAGTGGTGTGGAACTGGGTTAGCTTTCGTCCGTCAGATACACAACAAAGCACTATTTTTGGTAGAGCATGCTAGCGGGCTGTCGTTATTACCGTGTTTTTTGGAAAATACGGCACACTTAAAATAAATCCTTTGATTTTTCTGAAAATCAACAGTGCCCCTTATAATCCCGTGTGCATTATGTATGAATTCTGGTTGTGTTTACTGACCTCGAAACGATTTTATCTGGTACACGGCGCTCGAAAATCTGTCAAATGCTTTATTGGAGCATTACGGCTATCGTAGGCAGGAGCCTCGCGGAGTGATACGTACTGTGCTTCAACATAATATTACCGTATTGTGTGTGTATAACCTCTTTTTAAGTTTTGTGGATATTTTACATGGTTATGCTGAGGATATGTCGGCCAATTTCCACTGGAAATGCCTTTTGGTTAAACTGTCAGCAAGGAATTTGCATTTGCACTGTTAAATTTTTATATAACTTTAATGCACATAAAAAACAGCTGCTTGTTTAAGTGAAAATACATTGATGGTTTGTTTTTTGCACTAATAAAGTTGTGGAGTTGTAAAGTATTTTGTCTAGTCTCAAATATATCGTCAGTTATATTGTTATCGCAAATTTTCAAATGTATATCGTGATAAATATTTTCGGTCATATCGCCCTGCTCTACTTCGAATATTGTGTGTAGTTTTTGTTTTATACAGTTGTCAGCCAGGCATCTAACTATGAAACAAATGACACTCCAAAAGACCCCGGGCTTCTGCAAAAACAACCCGGGTTTAAGCCCAGTAAGCCACCCCCCCGCCACTGGTCAAGAGTCCTGCGGCCCACTTAAAAAAACAGATAATTTCATCTTAAATCTTCACTCCAATCAAAATACAAGAGAGAGTTTATTTCTTAAAATATTATTCAAAAAACCATAAACAAGCTAGGCTGTTGGCTATAAATTGCTGATGCTACCCAGTCAAGTGTTTGGTGCCAATGTGTAACTCATCCTCCACAGGGATACAAACGTCAGTTCAAGAGCAGTAAATGTAGAGTTATGAGTAATATCACAAAGTATCCGCCTCCTATTTTCAGTTTTACTGAACTTTTTTTTTTAAAAATGAATACACGTGTATAAATTTCTCACTGTATATATATTTCAAATGAAATGTCTGTTAATACTGAGGCCCAGCTGCAGTACCTTCATAGCCCACCAGGGGAATCCCTTCTCTAGATGCAGGAGCAACACTCCATTAGTGACACTTTTATTTTGAAGGCCTAATCTAAATCGATTTGGAGAACCAAATTGGGTAGGGATCTAGAAATTACAGGTAGGTAACTTGGATGAGAAACTACTGACTGGTTCCTGTTGGCATCTCTGATCAGCAGATGATTCTAGTAAAACAAGCATGACAAGCATCTCTGTGAAGGTTTCTACAGGCTCCAGAACAGAACAGTTACTGAAGGACTCAACAGACACAACTTTGCTTTCAATGTGAAGAAACCTGTCCAAATTCTTGACTAATTCAGCTGTAAATCAGTAAATGCTGTAAAATATGAAACACATGTAAGGTTTTAAATAAACGTCTGACACGCTTCACGTGTAAATAAAATATTTTTATGTTTCAGGGGAAGAATAAAGGTTCTTATTAAATATGGAGCTTGCTTTCATGTTTTTGTTCTGCTCGTTCAGAGAACAAAGGAATATTAAAGCTAAAAACTCACTACTGTAACATACATATCACTGCAAACATAATACATGCCCTCTCTCAGCTCCCTGCAGCCAGTGAGAAAAGGAGCAAATGAGGGAAAATCAGAGACGGATGTAACAGAATTAACCACTTTTTTGTTACCGACCAAACCACCAAAGCATGTCAGTAATTTATGTTTTGTTACATTAAATATATTAGTGATGAGATAGAGCATGAATCATATCTTACAGCACAGATGTTTCTGTCATGTTCAGTTCACATGTGAAATCGAAGCAAAACCTCACTGAACCTAGGCTAAATGTACAAAAAAAAAACTCATAAAGAACACAAGGACTGATCTGCATGAGTGAGAGACGGTTATCTGTTTGTGTGTGACTTCTTCACTAGTTGCTCTGCTCTTTTCTGATTGGGTGGGTAAGATGGCTCATTTGAATGGACTAAACCCAAACCCAAAGGTTCGAAGCAGGAACATTTTAACGACAGCAGGATTGCAGTTTTAGCATTCTGTCAAACAGTGTCAAGTTAAATGGATTAATCTTTGCAGAAGTGCAAATATAAAGTGCCGAAGGACCATTTAGTGTTACATTGATGAGATTAGTTCTCGTGATTAATTCCCAAGTACCTGGTTTTAGTCCCCGAGGCAGCATTACCACACTCAGTACTGAGATGAGTGGGGATTATTATAATAACTAATATAACTATAAACTAATATAATAACAAGAAAAACGTGTTGGTGGACCGTCATTATACAGGCAGGGCTTTTGTTTGTTCTGACATATATATATGTGTATATATATATATATATATATATATATATATATATATATATACATTACCATGAAGCCAGGTAACACACACCAATTAGTTAAACTGCAGGAATGTCTTAAAGACATAAAGACCTGGATGGCCGCTAACTTTCTGCTTCTTAATTCAGATAAAACTGAGGTTATTGTACTCGGCCCTGAAAATCTTAGAAATATGGTATCTAACCACTTTCTTACTCTGGATGGCATTACCTTGGCCTCCAGTAATGCTATGAGGAACCTTGGAGTCATTTTTGAACAGTCCTTCAACGCACATATTGAATAAATATTTAAGACCGCTTTCTTCCATTTGCGCAACATCTCTAAAGTTAGAAATATCCTGTAGTGATGGGTCGGTCGCGAACGTAATGGCTCTTAGAGCCGGATCTTTGGCGTGAACGACGCGAGCCGGCTCCTTATCGCGAGCCGTGGGTTTTTTTTTTCCTTTCTCTCACCCTCTCTCTCGCACTTTTTTTCCGCTTCACTCAGCATGCGAGCCTTGTGCTTTACACTGGGAAGAGGGGCGGTAGTTACACTCAGTAGCACAGGAACAGAGCAGGAGGGAGAGAGAGAGAAAGAGAGCCAGGGACAACAACGTCACATTAGAAAGGTATAGTAATCATCCACAACTATTTTCAGTTGCAGATTCAGAAAGTTTATTCATGCAGGTCCATATGACAGAGAATATGCATGTTCTTTTTGTTTTCATATTATAATTTATATTTAATTGTGTTGTGTTTTGCAGAGTTTTGTGTTGTTTTCACTTTAAATTTGTACAAGGAAAAAGCTGAAAATTTAAATAGTTAAAAGCTGAAATGTGAATAGTTGACTTTTGTATTATATGATTTATTTATTACATTTTATGTGGAGTGAATAAATAAAAGTATATTTACGGTGGCCCCTACAGACAAAACACGTACAAACTCCAAAACACGTAAAAACTCCAAAACAGGTAAAAACACGTACAAACTCCGAAGCACGTAAAAACTCAGAAGCACATAAAAACTCAAAACACGTACAAAAGACAACAGAAGTGCTCCAGGATGCTAGGGGCAGTGTTGAGCTTTTGTTACCTAGTGGCTATACAAGCCAGCAAGTACCAACGACCGGATTTGGTGTGTGGTAATAACAGGTAAATGAACTTTTTTTTTTTATTTGACTATATATGAATGCTTGTGTATAAATACACAAACAATACACATATGCTTTCAATTGTGTAATTTAAGTGATCTGGGTAGCTCTGTTTTGGAAGTTCAGAGCTACCTAGATCACTTATGCTAGAAATGCTTTTTGGAGTTTGTACGTGCTTTGTCTCTAGGGGCCACAGCATATATTTATATATAAACATATATAAATAAAACCACTTTTTTTTTTTTTACATTAGTAATTCCTTTTGTGCATAATTTTATATTATTGTTAATAATAAATTAATTAAAGCAACAAAACAACCTGAAGAGCCGGTTCGGAGCCGAAAGAGCCGGTTCTCTAAAAAGAGCTGGAAATCCCATCACTAATATCCTGTCTCAGAGTGACGCTGAAAAACTAGTACATGCATTTATTACTTCCAGGCTGGACTACTGCAATTCATTATTATCAGGATGTCCTAAAAACTCGTTGAAAAGCCTTCAGTTAATCCAAAATGCTGCAGCAAGATTACTGACAGGGATTAGAAAGAGAGAGCATATTTCTCCTGTATTGGCTTCTCTTCATTGGCTTCCTGTTAAATCCAGAATTGAATTCAAAATCCTGCTCCTCACATACAAGGTTTTAAATAATCAGGCCCCATCTTATCTTAATGACCTTGTAGTACCATATCACCCTATTAGAGCACTTCGCTCTCGCTCTGCAGGCCTACTTGTTGTTCCTAGAGTATTTAAAAGTAGAATGGGAGGGAGAGTCTTCAGTTTTCAGGCCCCTCTTCTGTGGAACCAGCTTCCAGTTTGGATTCGGGAGACAGACAATATCTCTACTTTCAAGATTAGGCTTAAAACTTTCCTTTTTGCTAAAGCATATAGTTAGGACTGGACCAGGTGACCCTGAATCCTCCCTTAGTTATGCTGCAATAGACGTAGGCTGCCGGGGATTCCCATGATGCATTGAGTTTTTCCTTTCCAGTCACCTTTCTCACTCACTATGTGTTAATAGACCTCTCTGCATTGAATCATATCTGTTATTAACCTCTGCCTCTCTTCCACAGCATGTCTTTTATCCTGTTTTCCTTCTCTCACCCCAACCGGTCGCAGCAGATGGCCCCGCCCCTCCCTGAGCCTGGTTCTGCCGGAGGTTTCTTGCTTTTAAAAGGGAGTTTTTCCTTCCCACTGTCGCCAAAGTGCTTGCTCATAGGGGGTCATATGATTGTTGGGTTTTTCTCTGTACCTATGAAGCGCCTTGAGGTGATTTTTGTTGTGATTTGGCGATATATAAATAAAATTGAATTGAATTGAATTGAATTGAATTGACATTTTCATTAGAGTTTACACTGTGTTAGCAACTAGGGATGGGTACCGGTATCCGGTGCCATGATGGCACCGGTTCTGTCATAAACGGTAGTAACCAGACCGAAAAGCAGCGCACATTTCGGTGCTTTATTTCTGTGCTTTTTTTTTCCTGAGCTGTGATACACTTTAGATTCTAGCCAATCATTTTACATTTCCAAGGATAGTAGGCGGGCCCAGGTACGTATGTTCTTTTAGAGCAGAGCTACAGATTAAAAATGCCCAAGGCGAAGCGGTCAAAGTCTGGCTGTACTTCACAGCAAAAGATGCAAACTCAGCAGCCTGCAACAAGTGCTTTAAGGTGATACTGTGCAAAGGAGGTAACACCTCGAATCTGATGAAACACCTGGCGACGCATAGCATTTTTTTTAAAAGCCGAGAAATGCGCCGTATTTGATAGCTTGCTGCGAGACCTCACACCGTGCACATCTACTGTGGGTGTGGTGCCTGTTATCGGACCCGGAGTTTGCAACATCCCCCAAAAACCCGAAGAGTAGAGTCCTGGCCCCTAGCCCTGCCAGTGTAGCAGAAATGATGACGGATGATGATGCAGCAGCAGCCGTTCTTCTCTGCGTGAGTAGCTTAATGTTGTTCGTGTTTAATTTACATTGAGTAGGCTAACCACGTTATTAAATTAATGCATGTAAGGTGAACTAGCAAACACCGTCGTAGTTACATGCGGCTGTCTTCTTGTTTGATGGCAGATACTCCCTTCTCCCTGGCCAAAAAGGCTAAAATGACCAAAGAAAAAGTGGAAAACAGTTAAACATGAGAGGTTTTTGGACAAAGTTCTTGTTTTTTCCATTGTTTAAGCACTGCTTCCAGCCAAGAGTGATACCATATATGCCCCATAGCTGCAGAAAAGGCTAGCATTGTTATCTTTTTACAAAAAAACAGCTGAACATGAGAGGTTTTTGGACAAAGTTTGTGTTCTCCATTCTTTAAGCACCGGTTCGAGCACCGTTTAAGCACCGGCACCGTTTCAAAAGTACCGGTTTGGCACCGGTATCGGATAAAACCTAAACGATACCCATCCCTATTAGCAACATTAGCATGTTAGCAGAAAGAACTTTGAAACAAACAAGTTTGTCTTTGAGAACCATTGATCTCTGATGGTATTTATTCTCTTCATCCTTATTTTTTAACAGCTTTTCTTCAATAGTGAAAGCTCAATTTTTCTGCCTCTGAGAGCAGTTAAG
Organism: Perissodus microlepis; assembly: GCF_051167445.1. Lineage (NCBI taxonomy): Eukaryota > Metazoa > Chordata > Actinopteri > Cichliformes > Cichlidae > Perissodus > Perissodus microlepis. Next base: position 21,189,560 of record NC_140477.1, on the reverse strand, counting down.
AGAGTTTGTCCTAAATATAGTTCTTAATTAAAAATGTATCACACAAAAGAAGAATAGTATTCCAAAAGTATTCATGCCATATGTTGATCATACATATGTTATATCACAAACTGACCTCAGCCTTTGGATCACATGATATCACCATGGTTGCAGTGTGATGACAGAGAAGGTCTTGGATCCACACAAATCATTGTGTTACCATTATTCACTCATTCACGGCAGAGCCAGGAAGCAGTGGTTTCATGACACTGGGTCCCTGGTTTCAGGTCATGAGGACACACAGATCACTCTGAGGATGCATCAGATCGGTGTCCAGCATAAAATATTCAGGAGTCTCTTCTGTGGTAGTTTCTGGAAGCCTTAAAAACATCACAATTGCATTTACTGTGAAAAATGTACTTCCACATTAGGACACCTTTATCTTGACCCTTGAAGTTTTTGTTTTTCCTCAGGTGAATTTTTGTAAGCTGTTCTATGCCTCTGCTGGTCGACCTTGGCTTTTCTTTCTCTGCTTCTTCTTCTTCTTCATCCTTTCCTACAGCGATTATCTGTGCATCAGTCTAATTACAGTTCATTCATCTTTTCTGCCAGGAGTCAAGGGCAATGCACACATGCACACCAGCACTAGAATTACTCCGCCCATTTCTCCTTGTTACAGGAAAATAATTTCAGGAAATACTCCTTTAATTATGATTCATATCTGGGTCATTCATAACCTTGGCCAGCCTCAGAGAGCGTGTGTAACATTAGCATTAGAGCTGCCTTCTGTGAAAGTTATGCGGATGAGGCCTTCATGCGACATGCTGCTCTTTTCTAACTTCATTTTGTTCATTTCACTCATGTTTTTAAATGAAATTGCACTTCATATAAAATCTAGTGGGGGTCTTTCAAGTGTCTGCAAGGCCAAATCATGTACCGTAATTCCCGGACTACAGAGCGCACCTGATTAAAAGCCGCATGCTCTAATTTTAGAAAGAAAATCAATTTTGTACTTGTATAGGCCGCACCGGATTTTAAGCCGTATGCGTTTCACTCGTAATATGAGATATTTACACAGAAATATTACACGTGAGGATTTTTAACGTTTAATTTAATCCGTAAGGTAACATAAACATGGTAACATAAACGTTATGGTAACATACAAAAATACATACTGCAAATGCTTTTTTTCCTCGAACAGCGCCTGTAACACGGCTACCTTTAAGTATACGTACGTATCAGTAACACACAAATTACGTTGCTTATGTTTTTTTACGGAACAGTGCACAAACAACATTACAACGTCTCTTAACAACCGGTAAAAATATATACCGTATATATACTACTTATCAATTTTATTGGTCTACTGTTACCAGGCAAAATGTTTTTGGCCGCATGAAAAAAAAAATGCATTAGCCGCACATCAGTATAAGCCACAGTGTGGGAAAAAAGTAGCGGCTTATGACCCGAAAACTACGGTAGTTAGATGTGAGAATGTGACAGAGGCTGTGTCAGCCTAGATTTGAACCTGCGACCCTACAGCCATGTGGACAAATACAATCTAACAGTGTCTGGCCAACAATGCCATTTTGAAGCCAACCAAGTGCTTCTAAAATCACCCGAGAGATGTGTGTCGGCGCGCTCTGCTGCCCCTCGTATCGCCTGCTAAGCCATCCATCAAATTACCGTGGCAACCCAGCATCCATCACCCCATCCATCATTGCAAGCAGACATACAAGAATGAGAGAGCAAAGACAGAGAGAGATCTGACAGAGGGGACAGGAGATAACAAGAGATCAGATGATGTGAGAAGGGAAAGTGAAAGATGGTGGAAAAGGAGAAGATAATTAGAGGGAAGGAAAGAATAAAGAACAAGTACTAAAAGGGAAGAAGAGAGAAAAAGAGGTTAAAAATATGAGAGGAATCAGAGTAAAAAAGAAGAGAGAAGATGGGGAGCTAGTTGGAGAGAATCGGCCGTGAAAGATATGAAATGAAATGGAGTCACAAAGGGAAGCAGAGAATAATTCAGTTTTTCTGAAGCCAAGGTGAACTTGTAAATTGTGTCGTAATTCCCGAGACTATCAGATGCACACACACACACAGCTGCTGACGCATGGGATGAACGCAAATCCGAAGGTAGCAAGTTGGAGAGAAAAATGATAACAAAAAATTGCTGTTTGTTTTTTCTCTCTGTCTGGTTTAAAACTCGATTTTATTCATTTATTTTGCAGAGTTGGTTCACTTTAGAACGGGGACAAAAGGGCAGGAAAAAAGGAAAAAATAGGATAAAATAAAATAAAAATAGGAGACTAAAGGAAGATGGTGAGAATAAAAGGCAGAAGGAACAAAAAGAGAAAAAGAGGAGAGGAACGAAGGTGCTGTGATTATTGAGGAAAGCCTTTAATTGGATGGTCGATGGTCAGTGTGGCTGACAATCTACACAGGAACAGGCAAAGAAGGAAAGGCAGTCCAAAAATGACTTAAAGAAAAGAGCAACACTGGTAAAGAAAAAGCTCAGTGGAAATAAGAATTCACAAGAATGCAAACCTGTAATAATCAGCAGGAAGCAGGAAAGTACCCTTACAGGTCACTTTATTAGGTACGTCATGCTAATATCAGGTTGGATGTCCTTTTGCATTCAGAGCTGCCATAATTCTTCATGGCTCAGATTCAACAAGGTGCAAGAAACATTCCTCTGTTCCACAACGTCCGAGTACACTGAACTCAGTGTCATGTTCAAGACACCAGGATTTGTGTCGAGATACATTATCCTGCAGTGCCAGGTGTGGTCTTCTGCTCCTTTAGCCCATCTGCTTCACTGTTTGATGTGCTGTGAATTAAGAGATTATAATGAATGAATGTCTTCCTATCAGCTCAAAGAAGTCATGCCATTCTCCCCTGACCTCTTGCGTTTCCTTCAATTGATATTTTCCCTCTGCGAGCCCTACAGATGGTTGTGTGGGAAAATCCCAGCAGATCAGCAGCTTCTGAAATGCTCAGACCAGCCAGCCCTTTTTAGTTTGTCCCAAAAAAGACAGACATGGGAATAAAACTATAACTGCAGAAGACAAGGTAGAAGCAAAGATGGAAGAGAGCAGACAATGAAGGGAGATCAACAGGGAAAGGAGGTGGAGAGAAAAGAGATGAATCAGTAGAAGAATATACACAAATGATGGAAGTATTTGCAGAACAGTAACAAAGAACCAGCTCACCTAGGAGATATGCAGGAGGGATCCTGATTAAATGATCAGCTGGGTCATTTGAAAAAGATATCCAGACATTTGTTAAAAGCCTGGAGAAAAGTCAGAGCATGATGAAAATCAGTAGCAGTCATTATCTGGGAGCCATGAATGCCACTGACACTCTGTCATAACAATTGATATGGGTACATTAACATTAACGTTAAGTCTGGACTGATGATACTGGCTGCAGATGGAAAACAGGAGGAAGGAAGGCAAAAAGATTGTATTTGTCAAAGAAAGCTTTGGCAATTATTTTCTTCATGTGTAACATGATGATTTATGTAACACTGTATGCCTTCTCCTCCTCTTTCTTTTTCATCTTCTCCATTTCATAATTGCTTTGGTTTAATACCCTCATCCCATCAGAATCAATTAGCCATGTCCTCTTCAAGTCTCCAAAACATGTTCCTCCATAGTCTTACTGCCTGTGTTCACTGTCTACTGTCTAATTGTTCTGAAATAAATTCACCTTCATTCAGAGCATCTGAGTTCAGAACATCTCCTCACATCGTTTACACTCCAGTGAGACGAACAGCCTAAAGAGGCTTTTATTGACTGGACTGTGATGTGATAAACAGGATGCTAAATGTGTGACGGTGAGGCTATTTCAATATTATGTTTGGGGGTATGGAACTGAAATGATCGGGAGGGGATGTCAGCTTCTATGCTCCTACAACACATCGCATTGATTTTTCATTTTAGCTGTGAGACCCATGTGTTTTCAGACAAATTTTAATTTAGCTCAATAGGTGAATGAATTTATGAACAGGGAGACCTGAAGAGGTGTGTTATACATAAGACCCAGCAGGATAGTGGTGTGTACACATTGTACACTTTGTGTTATTAGGCAAGTTGTATTTTTGAGGATTAATTTCATTATGGATCAAGGACGGTGCTCTCGGTCAATCCAAAATGTTAATGAACTTAAACCTAAATTTTTAAGAATGTAAAAGTGAGGTTTTGTCTTTAAGAGAATATATATATTTATGTGCAGAATTATTATGCAATTAATTGAAAAAAAAACAAACAAACATTTTCCCATCTCACTAGTTTATTTGCAAATGTTAAAGTGATAATAATAAAACAACTCAAAATGTACATATAAACATTTCTGACATGTCAAAAAAAAAACATCAGTGACCAATACAGCCACCCTTCTTTTCAATAACTGTCACAAGCCTTCCATTCATGGACTCTGTCAGTTTCTTGATCTGATGATGATCAACTTTTTGTGCAGCAGCAACCACAGCCTTCGAGACACTTTTCAGAGAGATGTACTGTTTTCCTACACTGTAAATCTCCCATTTAAGCAAGGCCCACAGGTTCTCAATAGGGTTTAGGTCAGGGGAGGAAGGGGGCCATGTCATTATCTTTTCATTCTTAAGGCCTTTACTGGCTAGCCATGCAGTGGAGTACTTCGATGCTTCGAGATGGACTATTGTCTGGCATAAAAGTCATGGTCTTCTTAAAAGATGGAGACTTTTTCCTGTACCACTGCTTGAAGAAAGTGTCTTCTAAAAACTGGCAGTAGGTTTTGGAGTTGATTTTCAGGCCATCTTCAACCCGAAAAGGTCCAACAAGCTCATCTTTAATAATACCAGCCCATACCAGTACCCCACCTTGCTGGTGTCTGAGTCAAAGTGGAGCTCTGTGTCCATTACTGATCCATCCATCTGGTCCATCAAGAGTCACTCTCATCTCATCAGTCCATAAAACCTTTGAAAAAACCGTCATCAGATATTTCTTGGTCCAGCCTTGACGTTTCAAGTTGTGCGTTTTGTTCAGTGGTGGTCGGGTTTCAGCCTTCCTTACCTTGGCCATGTCTCTAAGCACTGAACGCCTTGTACTCCTGGACACTCTGGGTAGGTTGCAGTTCAGGAATATGGCAGCACTGGAGGACAATGGGTTCCTGGTAGCTTCACATTTGATTCTTCTCAAATCTTTCAGTTAACTTGTGTCTTTTTTTCTCAATACGTTTCTTGCGACCCTGTTGGCTATTTTCAACAAAACATTTGATGGTTCTGTGGTCACACCCCAATATCTTCTGAATTTCAAGAGTGCTGCATCCTTCTGAAAGACTTTTTACAATTTTTGACTTTTCAGAGTCTATTAAATCTCTTTTTTGTCCGTTTTGCCTGAGGGAGAGAAGCTGCCTAATAATTATGCACACCTTTATATAGAGTGTTGATCTCCGTAGGCCACACACTCACTCGTTACGCAAATACAGATCACCTGATATACTTAAATCCAATAAGCACTCAAGTTTATACAGCTTGAAGTTGGAAAATGTGCGTAAAAATTACACCCACTTGCCTAACAATTGTACACACAGTGTATACCCAGTGCTTGGCAGGGAGATATTTCTGTTACTTACAGTAATGCAGTAATCTAAGGCCTGGAAACTGGTCAGCAACCTTCAGTCACTAGGGAGAAATGTGTATTACCCGATTGGTTGATGAGTGATTGCTGGAGGTTGCTGGCTATCCGGTCGTTAAGTCTGACGTCACTAGCCGTGTCTGGCCCTAAACTCCGCTGCAGGTCCATATATCAAACGATCACTATGGCATTACTGAGAGTTGAAAAACTGTCTAAAGTCTTTCATCTTTAATAAAATGATCTGCTCTACCAGGTGTAACAATTGAGTTTACCATCCAGGCATCCATGAAAATGGAATTTATGACATTTAACGGAGTTAGAAGTTAGCAGGAAGTTAGCTCGCTAGCTTCTATCTAAATACAATATAGCATGTCCTGACTGCAGGGTTTTGGAAACAAATTAAAACGTACAGCTCTGTTATCACTTCCAACATAAATGAAGACAGAAACCTAAACAGCAGTGACGTTTGTAGGGTTACTGAAGTTTGGCTAGCTGGTATATAATGATGTGCTACGTGACCGCCAGTGTTGGGACTAACGCGTTATTAAGTAACGCGTTACAGTAACTATGTTATTATTTTGGTAACGAGCACGGTAACTAGTTATTATGCCAAAACCAGGAACGCGTTACTCGTTACTGGGATTTAAATAGGCTCGTTATTCGTTACTTCGTGTGGTGGCTATCGCGGAGCTTCCACAGATTCAATAACATTAGCAAGTGGTTGAAGCCAGCAGGTGGATGAAGGAAAAGGGAGGCAACAGGAGAGACCCGAAGCGGCCGCCGGTCCGAGTATCAGGTGAACTGAACTTCAGGTAAGAAGTTATGACCTGCAGTGTATCTGAGTCAGATATAAACCAAGTTTAGGTGGAGTTTATTTTCGTTATGCTGACTTTTTCGTACTGCGAACTAGCTAGCATGACGGCGTTTCTATACAGCTGGGTGGGTGCTATGTTACTGATGTTGAACTTTATTTTGTTCATATGGTTAATTATTAGAGTTGCCAACCATCCCGTAAAAAACAGAATCGTCTCGTATTCAGAGAAAATATTACGCGTTTCGTATTGAGGTGAAAAGGAACATTTTGTCCCGGACTTCAGCTACAATGAAAAAGACACAAAGCTGGATTTATTCTGTGTTTACGCTGCACAGCTGCCTCTTCTTCTCTCATTCTCTCCCCTCCCTCTCCTGTTTCTACTTCAATCATAAAACTGATCAGTGATCAGCTGATCGGCTTTTCTCTCTTGTTTATTTATCGCCCACTTTGCGCCAGAAAGAGGAAACCGCGGATGTCGCGCTAAACAACAGCAGCACATTTAAGCTTGATCAGCTGATGTTAGAATTTATTTAATATTAATTTCTAGTACAGCTGATGTTTGCTGGAGCCACAGCTGTAAAGCTGCTGGTCATGATGTCGGTTTGGATATGTGGTGAGAGGGAAACATGAAGATGAAACCAGGAGATGTCCTCACTGAATCATCAGAGCTGAACAGGTGATGGAGAAACAGGTTTACCTTTAGGTGACAGGAATGAGTTGAAGGGAAGTCATGAACTGTTTCTGAGAGACAAATAACACCAGGATCCTTTTCTAAGTAGCTGACAGCTGGTAACTGTGCAGGGGCGGGTCTAGCAAAGTGTTGCCGGGGGTCCATGTAGGGCATTAATGGGGAAAGGGGGGCACAAGGAAATACTTTTCTTTCTTATTCTCATTTAAAATGTCTAGCTTTTAAAAAAAATAATTATCTGAGTCTTACAACAAACAATTGATAGATTGATACATATATACCCACAGAACAGTGTACATCACTGTCACAACAGTGTTTGTTTTCATTCAAAGGCTTTATGATTTTTCCTATAATGGTCAAATTCCCCGGGACGATTTTTTTTTGTCCCAGTCCAGCCCTGTAAGCAGCTCATCTGCAGTCTGGTGTTACCTACATCTTCCTATTCAGAATGCAGAATTTCCGAGTTCTGAGTACAATCGAAAGCACCACGTCTGCAGTTTTTGTGTTGGATGTAAAAAGCAGGCTAGAATCATGCGGCGGTCAACGACGGTCCAGGCGTGGGATTTCTCTCGTGGAAATGTGCACATTATTTTTTTCCTTTCTATTGGTAGGTGGCACAGTGCACTTGTGGCAAGTAAGCAAGTTAGAAGACTGGCAAACTTGCTGGGTATCCAGTTACGGAAGCAACACATTAACAAGAGAATTCTGAGTAAAACCAAAGTTACTTTCCCTAGTAACTAGTTACTCTGAAAGTAACGAGTAACTTGAAGTAACTGAGTTACTTTTGATAGAAGTAACTAGTAATGTAACTAAGTTACTAATTTAAAGTAACTTACCCAACACTGGTGACCGCTAGCGACACAGCTATGTTAGCATAATATAAACAAGCTAACTTTTTTTCCACTCGATAAAAGTTAACGTGAGTGTTCTCGGTGGTCAGGAACAAATGTAATCGCATGGCAGGATGCTGTAAAAGGACCAAACTTCAGCCAGGAGAACAACTGAGATAATCCATCCACAATACAAGGTTAGTCATTCATATACTGCTGCATGGGCTGGGCTGTAGTTACATCCTAAGGTTTTAAAAACTGAGCTTAAATAAATGATTAGAGGTAATAAAAGCCGAGGGAGGTCAACAGTGATCACTGACTGTTTTAGGAGCTTTTTGAGATTAAATAGAAGAAAATACACAACATTAAACATGTTAACAACACAAAAGCCATATTAAACGCAGACTACTTTAGGCCCGGAAGTAGGATTCGTCACGTCATCACTTAACCACCGGATAACTACATGGGGGAAATTAGCCGCAAAGAGAGTGCTACACCAAAACCTTTGTGTGTTTGCTTTGTTTGCTAACAGATTGCTTGCGTCAGCTACAGCTTGCATTAAGCTGCTAAGCTGCACTTGCTGTTTGCTCTCTGAGATGTAGTCCAACTTCTGCAAGAGCAAAGCAAACCGAAAAGGGAGGACTTTGTGCCTTACAGTGCAAACAACACATTTACAAAAGGCCGAAATTCTCCATTTCCAGTTTGCATTTTGCTCTTCAGCATTTTTAGTGTTTGCAGAAAAGTTGGCATCTTCCATGGAAATTATGAGCAACAGCAACAATCTGATAATGTCCAAAGGAAGGAGGGTATTGGTGCAGCATTCTTTGCAACTAATGTGATGCTAGCAAGTTTCCAAAATGTTCAGAAACCACTTGCTAACCAGACTGGGCAGACTTGGTAAGTGCACTATTAGTTAATTATGTAGTATGTTTTAATTAGTGACAGTATATCAATTAATATTATTTATAGGCTTATACACTGTTAATGGATGTAGCTTGCTAATGAAGCTTGCTAGCCTTAGTTGATATCTTAGGATTCTGCTGTAACTTCAACCTTCAAGATCAAAACCAAAACGCTTACGATGAGACTTCAAAATGTATCAAAGCCACTGGATGATGTCATTTCTAGACAGTCTATGGCTAAGGCATATATCTGAGTGTTACTACAGACTTGTTATAGTTACTATCATCGGAAAACATGACAGAAGATAACAGATCACTGTGCTAGAAGAAAGGAAACAGAGTGAAACACTGTATTGCAAATGAATGACAGTAAATATAAAAGAACAGGAGGATTGTAGGAAGAGAAGGGTTTAAAGTTTACCAGTATAAAAGGCTGAAGAGGAAGAAGTAAAGAGCATGACTTCTGTTGCAGACGGTGTGTATTTGAGTGTTTAAGTCCAGGAACAGCACACAGGCAACATTTGTCAGACTGAGACTTCCTCTGCCAAAGCTCCTTCACTCTGATTTTTATTTTCCTCTGTAAATGAGATGTGTACTGAAGCCTCAACGATTGACTGATGGTTTGATTGTGACTCATTGGTACTTTAAATTTTGAGCCCACACATCACAACACAAAGCAAAAAGCAAACATAATGGGTAGTATTAGTTGTATTTTCATTGCTCAGGTGACTCACCACTTATTTTGAAATGTTACCAACCACTTGAACAGAAGAAATTACAAATTTTAATGACCAAATTGTTCTGACATTTACTGAACACATTTACAATAAACCGTTAATGGAACCAAATATTTTTCATAAACAACTAACAGGAAAACATTATGATGTTTAACCTATTAATATTTTCATGATATTTTCCAGTCTCCTCTTTTTTTTAAAAAAGTTACTGTTAGACATATAAGAGTTAGCCCCGCTTTGGGAAATACCTGACTCCCATTGTCAATGTCTGACATTTTCTTGACCCATCCACCGACACTGGCCTCCTCTTTCTGTCATCTTTTTTGGGTCCTGTGAAGAGGAGTCAGACATCCTACAGCTGCTAGAAAGCTTTTTACTTGCTGTTTGGGGTGCATGGACTGCAATGTCTGATGCTGTTTTTTTTCCTGTTGGGTATTTTGAACCAATAAAGGCTTTTCCTCTATGCTTTTAAAACACTGATAATAATGAGTTACGATAGTCCAACCTCAAAAAATAAATAATGTGAACTAGCTTTTCACCATTGCTCTGGGATGGGATATTTCTAATGTCAGTAATATTGCACAGATGGAAGAAAAGAGTTCTTGAATTTGATGTGTGTGTGTTGAAGAAAATATCCCGTTGACAAAAAAATCCTTGCAGTTCCTTTAATATCAGCAATATACTTTAGTCTGTGTATGAAAATGTTGAGGTCATCAGGTGTGACCATCAGGACAAGCATGAAGTTGAGTCCACTGGCAGAGCCCATAAGATGGTCATTTGAAGCATTCACCAGTGCTGTTCCTGTTTTCCAAAAACCATTCCTCTGCATTCCTGTGGTCACATAGCTGATTTGTACAGGGTTTAAAACTGTTGGTGATTCACTCACACTGATGTAAGACCATCAGATCCATGAAACATACTTATTGCCCAAATTTATTCTTACCACTGTGTACTGGTCAGTGAATCAGAATGAGTCTAAATTTGGAATGAGCGCACTGTCCCACTGACATTTATCTACAGAAGACCTATTTGCCTTGAGGTAAATGTTGTAGCAAATAAACAAAGCAGGAAATTTTAGGAACTCGGGAAATTGAAGCAAAAATTACTGAGACCGAAGCCTGAAAAAGCACAACTTTCCAAAGTGTTTCCCTGGAATGAGGCTGGGGGACAAAAGCAGTGGTTGTGCTGCAATAACTGAGGCAGTGATTGTTGTGTCCCCTGTGACATGGGCTGTCGCTCTCAAACAGAAAAAAAGAAAAGGTTTGACATCAGACAAAAAGAAGAGAGCAGGTATCGAACAAAGACCACCTGGCCTGTCAGCCCCAGAAGATAAAGTCACTACAATTACTGGACAAACGTTCTTTACCTGGATGAACTAACAGTATAAGAGATAACATCCATCTGTGTTGTTTAGTCTTTTTTTTATTGGCAAAAGACATATGCAGCTCTGGTGAGATCACCCAGTAGTTTGTGGTCCTGTTTTAGACAGTGATAAAGTTCACTGTTGCCACTGTTGTCTTGGTGTTCTGAAACCAGATGTGACCAGCTGGCTACCAGTGAGCATCACCTGGGTAATCCATCCATCCATCCATCCATCCAGGTGGGCTGGAGGCTATCACAGGGCAGGAGGCAGGCACACCCTGGACAGATCATGACAGGGCTAACACAGAGATACAGATAACCAGTCGCACCTGCAGTCAGTATAGAATAACTAATTAACATAACCCCCCATGCAAATCTTTGGATTGTAGGAGGAAACCAGAGTTCCCAGAGAGCAGACACAAGCTGTGTCCCAAAACGTAGGCTGCATCCTTCGGAGGACCCGGCCCTCGTGGTCTACGTGGGCTGGGTCTTTCTAAGACCGAGAAGGCCGGAAGTGCAAGGCTGTGAAATGGGACAGTCTAGCCTTCAGATTTGCGTCACGGCTGTGTCGGTGGAGTTTAATAAACTCGGCCGTCTGCTCCTTGCTATCTAAAATATAACAGGACACTGGCGTAAATTCTCGACCGTCTCACACTTTCAGTTTTCTGTTTGACGTTTATTCAGCTGTGTGAAAATCCCGGAGGAACCCACCCGATGGATTGATAAAGTTTTATTTAATCTAATAATCTAATAACTTCTAATTTACTCCGGAACAAATAAAACACAGAAAAAAGCCAAACAATTACATTTTTAAGTTATCCGAGTGACTTATATATCATGTTTAACCTGAGTAGCGAAAGACAGCGGGGATCTGAAAACGATGAAGCCGGGAGTCCGCTGCTCTCGAGCGGGTGGGTAACAGACGTCTCCGAAAACGTCGGCGCACTTTTGCAAATACGCGATGTCTTGATAAACCAAGCAGATATTTGAAGTTTACACAGCTACTTTCTCGCCTTAAAATATGTTAAAAGTTTATTTTGTGACCCAGAAAGATTAATAAGAGTAATTTTAAAACTTAGTAGCGGCCACCATTGTTGGAAACTGAAATTGGCTGGGCCGCGCTATGAACTCTGGGATATGGTGGGCCACGAAGGACACACACGACCCATCCTTCAAATTCAGGGAAATGAAAGACGCATTTGTCGGCCGCATTTGAAGGAATCGACAAATTGGGACAGCCTTCGTCGCCTGGCTGTGACGTAATCGGCCTTCAAATGCGGCCTCCGAAGGATCCAGCCGACGTTTTGGGACACAGCTACAGTCTCTAACCCTAACTCATTTGAATCTAGAACCTTCTTGCTGTGAGGTGACAGTGCTAACCATGTACCACTATGTCAGCCATGTGACTCTTCAAATCAGGCAACATGTACAAAATGGACGTAATGTTTTAAATTGTGTGACCAGAGCAAAGTGCTTCCATAGGTTTCTGCAGAACCAGCAGTCTTTTTGCATTCGGAGTTGTCGGCCCCTGTTGCCATTAAAAATAATACCGATTTAAGGCACATTTAAGGCTTTACTTTTCAGGACTGGAAGCTACATCCATCTTTATGCTGTCTGTGGATCAGGGACTACTATCACAGTTGTCATGAATAGACTGAAGGCAGCTTCTCCCTTTTTCTTTAATAAGTTTTATTTTTACCCCTCAGTAGATAAAAGCTATTGCCTTTATCTTGAGATATTAGAGCTGTATCAATGTTTTCATCTTAATAATATCTGGAAAGAAAGCAGCCATGGGATTTCTTTCCATTCGTTCACTAAAGAACTCCAATCCATTTTAATATTGAGTGAAATTTTCAGCACACTACAGTCATAATAATGAACCCCTTAAACTAAATTTCTTGAAAGCTGATGCTCACAGTCTGTGCTCCCATGTGGTTTCACCATTTTGTCTGAAAATGTAACTAAAATATCAAGCCTCAGGAAAAGTATTTAATCAACTAGATTATAATAATGATAAAAGTTTCATATTAATAAATCTAAATATTCTGCAAATGATTTATCCCTTTTATTTTGAAGAAATGTAATGGTAAATTGACAGAGTTTACTCATTAAGTGTCAGGACTGTTAAAATGACTGATGTGGTCTTTGTTTTCCTTATTAATGACTAGTCATTCTGTGTAAAAAAAAATGTAAAAAGCAAGCTTGGATGTGTCACTCCTCCCACGCACTCCTTTGCCCCACTTTGTCTGATGTTTAGATTTGTGTAGGAGGCCGGGACAGTGTTTCATTATCCATGAATAACAGTTAAATCACCGGTTTGTTGTTCATTTGTATTGTGGGATGAGCAGGTGTGAACACGAGGTTTCTGTTCCCATCTGTGGCTGCAGGTTGTCTGGTGTCTGTGACCATTAAAGCATTTAACATTCAAAGCCTTTCTCGTCTTCCTCTGCTCTTCTTTGTGCGTTCTTGTGAATATGGAGCAGCTGTTATCTGAACGAGTTGCTGAAGATAATTGGTGGACAGTTTGATTGGAGAGGGACGCTACATTTAAATTTGTTTTTCCATTAAAGAAAATCTCATGTGAAAAGTGCATCTGTCTGTTGGCCGGCTAACAATGCCATCTTTTAGTTAAATGTAGCTTTTTGAAGTGAGGCTTGTGTTTACAAAGCAGATTGTGTATGTAACTTTTCAGCTCTGGCTTTCAGTTACTATCCTATCGGAATAAATGAACACACATGGTCATGTTTGTGCCACTTCAGGGGAAACTACATTGACTCTAAACTTTACGTATCAAATCTTATTCACATTTTTGGTTATTTATTTTCCCAAATGCCACATTTGCATGGATTAGCTGCTTAGAATTTATTTGTGTCTGAATTTAATCACTCATTTAATGATTTATTAATGCAGTTATGATTTATTCATGCTGTAATTCAGTGGTAGATGTTCTAATATCATTCCCACAATGTTACCTTGAAATTTAATGATTTATATTATGGAAACTTGCCTTTTATCCCCTAAAGGAAGATGTGTCTTCACAGTAGCTAAACTTACACAATATGTTGTGTGCTGAATCTGATTAGACATAAAATAAAAAAGCTCTTTTGGGATCTTTGCCGCATCTGATTTCGTTTAGTTTATCACCTTCTCCCTCACAGATCCTCTCCAGCTTCATCAGAATATATGGAAAGCATCTACCATTAGATGTTCTATGGACTCTAGTGCTGAACTTATTCTGGGCCAAGAAGTCAAGTCCCAATCTTAATCTTAACTGAGACTCATCAGAATAAGCAATGTTTCCCAGTCACCACAGTAGAGGCACCCACTGTGGTCTTTTGCTTCTGTAGACCATCTGATTTAAGGTTTGACCTTTTGTGTGTTCAGAGATGCTATTCTGCACATCTTGGTTGTAACAAGTGGTTATTTGAGTAACTGTATCCTTCCCATCACCTCAAAGCAGTCTGGCTAGTCTCCTCTGACATCAACTAGATTTTTTTCCCCCTGATAACTCTCTCTCAGTAGATATTTTCTGTTTTTCGGATCATTCTGTTCTGTAAAACCTAGAGATGGAGGAAATCCCAGCAGATCAACATTTCTAAAATACTTAGACATTCATACAATTTTCATGTAAATCACCTTTCACCTCCCTTCTGATGTGTACACTTTGAACTTCAGCAGGTTTTCTTAAACATATCTACATGTCTAAAGGCATTGAAATGCTACCATGTGATTGAGCAGTTGAAGTTTGTTTAACACAACAATCACTGAGGCACAGAGAGTCTTTAGTTTGACAAGCACTATTTACCTTTTAGTGGCTTCTGCGCAGCTGCTCTTCAATAAAGGGCTGATTGATGGAGTGCTACTAAGATGGTTCTCCAGTTTCGTCCGAAGGAGTTCTGGAGTTAGTTTTGATTGACTATTGGGTCCTTGATCACCTCTCTTACCAATGAGTTTCCCCCCATTACTCAGTTTTGCTGCATGGTAACCTATAGGAAGAATCAAGGTGGTCATTTCTGCTGGAAAGCTTTACAAATGCTTTTATTTATACCTCTGCACTCATCTTTACACCAGCAGGTTTTTGACCTTCTAAACTCTGTCAGTTTATTTGAATTAATTTGTCACAGTTAGAAGGAGGAGTCACAAAAAAGAGGTTATTTTTCTTTTCACTACAGCTTTTTTTTTGTTCATTTAGTTGGCAAGAAATACAAAAGTTTTTGGTTTGTTAAAATTGCTTAACCAGTTTAGATCAATGATGGAAATGTCAGCTGTTTGAGTTAAATAAAATTCACATTATAATTTGAACACTGGTGCTAGCATGCCCCCACAAGTTGAGTAATACAAGCTACACACATGGGTTAAGTCAGAATCCAAGGACAGAAAAAACAAAAAGACAGAAAATAACCAACCCTAAAATTTTATTCCATAATGATTGTTCTTGTTTAAAATCTCCATTCAGAAATTGTCTGACTCATTGTCATTTGCATATTCCACCTTAAACCAAACTGCATTCTTACACTCATTTGTATTTCACCCTTAATTTGAACCAGTCAATTTTTCATCTCCCCTTAGCAAACCAATCAGTTCCACTGTCTGAGCCTCAGTCATGTGTATAATGAGCTGTCAGCCAATCACATTAAGCCTAGGGGCAGACGCCGCCTCGTGATTGGATACTTGCTGTGAATGGTGGTTTTCTCTATGTTTAATGTTTGACTTCTTGGTTCTTTAAATGTTTTAATTTCATTTTTTCATCATGTTTCAATATCAAAGTTTTGGACAGCTTTTAAATGAAAGTTAAAAATAGTCCCAGATAACACAGTAGAAACGTGTACCAAATTATGCAGGTGGTGAGAGAGCTCAGAAAATTTCACCTTGCTATGAGATTTTAAATTCATATTGTATTGGCAAGACCTGTGTTTTGTTTTTTTAAAGTGGTATAATATATAAATTTTGTTTGTTTGTTTGTTTAGGGGTAGATTGTCTGCCACAACAGTACATACAACCATAATTTTTTGTGGACAAAGACACATTTATTGTAGTTTTGCCTCTGAACACCACCACAGTGGATTTTAAATCAAACAATCAAGATTATCAAGATGATAAGTGATTTCCACCCACTTTCATACACAATTGATCATTTAAGAGTCTCAAAATTAGTTAGATAAAGTAGCATAATGGAATATAATAACTCTTTTAAAACTTGCACTAACATCCTTCACATGGATTGGAATAAAATGATGTTTTTCCTCCCTTGAGTTGCTCTGCCAGGCCTTTCCTTCAGCCATGTTCAGGTTTTGGATTCCTCTGCCTTTAGTTTTACATTTAATAACTGAAAAGTTACTCTGCTGGGTTGAGATTAGGTGACTGACTTGGAAATTTCTTAACCTTGAGAAACTCTTGGCTTGCTTTTGAAGTATGCTTTGTGTCATTGTCCATTTTCACTGTAAAGAAAACACTGACTCGGTTCCACTGGTAGCCCCTCCACCCTTATTTGTTTATTACATTATATTACTGCCCTTGTATACACCCCCACAATGTTTCTGTTTCAATGTTTCTACATACACCAGGTATATAGTTTACTCATCTATCTATCTATCTATCTATCTAGATAGATAGATAGAATTGATGAAATTCTGGGGCAATACTGATGCAGAAGATAAGGATACCATTCATGAGACCCATTTGTTGGGAACCAAAGAAGTCTTTACGAATGATCAATAAACATTTAGCCAGCTAAACATTAAAGTGTTATCTTCACTATCTACTATCAGTTATATGATTTGCTGTCAACAAGGCCAGCGTTTGGCCAAAATAGTGGCAAAATGATAGAAAATGGGGTATAAGTTCAAACAAGTACACCCAGCGGTAAAATGGTCAAAACTACTGTTGTGTTGTTCCTAAAGCACCACTCCTCAGCCATCTGAGGTAGAGCGAGTTCTTTCCACGTCTCAGAGAACAAACAGATTGAAGAAATGATAATTAGAACAAATTAGGAACATCTGTGCTCAAACATACACACATGCCAACTGTCCTCGTCCAGCCATTAGTGTGCGTGTGTTTTTAGTTTTTCATCTGCAGCAGCTGTTTTTCTGTCTTGAGGCGCCTAAAATCTCTCTGTCTTACTTGTTCTTTCTCTCTTTTTCTTCCCTTTCTTCACTCCTCATTCTCATTGAATTTATTTTTTTAAACTCCCCGCCCCAAATGTTTCACAGTTCCTCTCTCTCTCTCTCTCTCTCTCTCTCTCACACACACACACACACACACACACACACACACACACACACACACACATTGAGCAGTCTGCCAGGCTGTGATTAGAGAGGAAGGTTGCAGGGGATATAAAAAAGAAGGGAAAAGATACTAAGATGCTTTAAGCAACAAATACAACCTATAGACTGCTCTTTATGTGCTTTCCCAGTAATTCAAGATTTGCAATATTTAAAATATTCAGTTCAGTTGTTTTTCTTATTTCTTATTTCACACGGACAGAAAGACAAACAGGTGTGTCAGGTTGATTTATTTCTTTTGGCTGGAGGGCTTCTCTCCCTCTGCTCTCCCCCTGCTCTCCCTTTCTTCTTTTACTTTTTAGCTCCTCCGGGGATGAAAACCCTCTCTCCTCTTTCTTTATTTACTTTCCTTCCACTCCTGTTTTCCTCCTTCAGTCTCTGCCTTTCAGATTTATAAGTGAGGAGAGGAAAAAACATGAATCCAAACTTTAAATGAGCTAATTTAAAATCAAGCTGCCTGATTACACAGTCATCATGGGTTTCTCCGACTAACCTCACAGAGACCAAGTGTAATGATGCGTTCAGGTGCTTCTCAGTGATTCAGAAGTTGTGCCACATCACCAGTGGTAACATGGGATGTGAAATTAGAGAAATTTCCTACCAGACTGCATGTTATGACTGTAACAATGTGTTCTCACCACAGGGTGTCAAGTAATGGTGTTTTGTCAGATGCCTTCTGCGTCTCACCATTATTCGTGAGTCTTCTGGCACTGAATCTTTGGCATACCAGCCATGGGGAAGATGGTGGGGGTATGAATCACAGGTTTGTCAGCCAGGAGAAGACTGTTCACACCTTTGTTATATTGTGTTCATGAGCTGGTTAGGTTACACACTAAAAACTCTTTTCTTAGTGTAGCAACCTACGAAAAAGGGAAAATGGTGGTTTGATGTGAAAAAGGTAGACGGCATCATTGCACCACACATTGATATTTATAGTGAATGCCATATTTTGAATGTTTTGGCTGCCGCCATTGTTTCATTGTGTTTGGAGCTATGAGTGACAATATTTGGAAGACAGAGCAGTGTGCTAAGCTATCAGTTGACTCTGACAAACTTGATTAGGCCCCAATCACACAGGACTAGAGGCCAGTTGACACCAATCTGGAAACCATGGGTCACTAGGGAAAAATATCCCACCTGCCTTTTAAACATGAAGAATATGAGTTGAAACCATGTTTAAATTTACATTAACTGGAAAATTTCACTCCTGGTGTCAAGAAGGTCTTGATGGTCAAGATTACTATTTCTCTTTTTCAAATTACATTGACTATTATATTGTAAAACACTGATCCATCCCTTTTTAATAAAGGACACAATTATAGTCTGACTGGGTCTCATGTTCTCACTGATCTCTACTTATTTTTCTTCTTTCGTACGCTCCAGCAGGAAAAAAAAGATGTCCCCGATGAATGTCACTGCTATCCTTCCTCTTACTCACAATGACACAATGAGTGTGTATGAAAGCTAATTGAAATAACAATTCTCACACTTTAATCAAACACTAATCATGCTATCTGTCATAAGCAAGCAGAGCTAAGCCTCCAGCACAGTCCTATGGAGGCGCCATGCAGTGCATGTAATAACTGAGCACTTTCAAAAACATGTGGATCCATGTGCTGCTCTTGTTTGTGTTTGTGCTGTTGTATATTGATTTGTTTTTCTCTTTAAACTTTGTTGTTAAAATAAAATTTAAAAAACCTCTCCCTGAGTTAAATGCCCAGCAAAGGTGTATATTTAAAATGAACTAGAGGTACAAACGAAACAACACATTCATGCCTGTCAAATATTTCTGCGTTGTTTAGAAAAATAGTGAAGAGCAGATAGTTAGCAGTGTGGAAACTCATCAATAAAAAGCCCGTCATGCACAGCAAAAATCAAATGCTACAACAAAACAGTAAACACAGCAACCTAGTTGAAAAGTTGAAATTCAGAGGTATGCCTTATCTTTGGTGCGATAAAATAAAAGACAATAAAAGAAAAGATAAAATTCCCTCACCGCAAGCATGACAAACAATACTACAAGTTCATGCACAGTATGAAGTAATGTAACATGGAGCAACACAATATTTTTGTTTCGTAACAATTATATCTGACACAACAGCAGCTCACACACCAAAAGCACACACAGTTAGAACTGCATGCTTGTGCTGTTGTAAATCATGCCTGTGACAGATTGGTGTTGCCAAGGGGAAAATATATAGCAATTTAAACATCACATTCTCACACAGTGAGTAATGTGAGTGCGGGATGACTGACAGGAAAACAAGAATAGAGGGAGAAAGCAGAGAAACGATCACAGGGCTGAGCTCAGGGTCTGACAAAGTGTCTGTCTGCGCACATATGTCTCCCTGCCTGTCACCGCTTATTTATTTTATTTACTTATCTGTGTGTGAATTTGTCAGTCCGTGTGCTGAGAATTCAGATTTCCTTTAAGGTGAACTCGACATGGAGCAGAGAAGTTGGAGTTGGATAGTTTCAGACTCTCATGACTATTTTTGCTCTTAACTGAAATCCTAAAACCATATCAAACACGTGCTGTGACGTAGGACTTTAAATCAGGGTGTGGTCAGTACACTGTGTGACAAGATTAAGATTAAGATTGTCATTTTTAATATTATCATTTTATAGTCTGTTTTGTATATATATTGATTTTTAAAACAGGGGCGATTCTAGGATCAGAGCTTTGGGGGTGCTGAGCACCCAGAGAGCTGCCCAGCCAGGCAAGATAAACCTGTCTCTGTCAGTCCCTGCATCCTTAAATGTTGTCCCGAGTTCTCTCTGACTGTCACTTTGGTGCATTTAAACCCCTGTTCCTCCTTGTCCTCATCGTCTGTTGTCTTCGTCTCCATTATCACTCATCATAATTTTACCATCTCTGTGCAAGTCTGCAAATTTCTTTATTAAATCATAAGATTCTTAAATTCATCAAGTCTCTCTGTGCCTGGGTCCTCATCACAAAACATGACATCAATGTTTTGTACATTTTAACACAATTTAATCCCCACATTTGTGGAAGAAAAGCAAAACACTTTTTTGAAAAGTCTGTAACAAAACCATCAAATCTGATAAAAGTTATTTAAATGCTGCAAAAGAAGAATGATTGGAATAAAAAAAACATACATATCCTAACCTTAATTACTGCGGGAGAATAATGAATGATGCTCATAGTGAGTAAAAAGTAAACTGAGTGCATTTTTTGGACAGAGATTCACTTTTAATGTGTATGTACAATATAATACAGATACATAAAAACACTCCCAAAACAGAATAAATTATTACAAAATATTAATAAAAACTATATAAATGGAGGCAACTTTGCCTGTGGTAGAATGTATACAATGTATGAAAAAATCTTTACTGCAGATACTAATTTTACTAATTTAATAATAATAATTTTGTGTTGTAAGATTTACGAGTTTCATGCTTTCATGGTGGTCCTTAGGAGAGCTTGACATTTTTATCAGGTGGTACACACTGTAAAACGTTTGAGAAACACTGATAAGTGTATGTGTGCTTTTGGAAAACATTTAAAGCTGCTGTACAGAATCTTTGAAACAAGCTTAAAACATTTTTAGAATATAAACAGAGCACTCTGTTTCTCTTTACAGCTCCTCACTCCACCAGGGCTGTTTGGCTCTTTCTGATAGTGTGCAAATGTGATGTACGTACTGCGGCAGTCATACAGACAACTGGACGGTCCAAATGTTGGCCTACCTATTACTGGCTGAGGTTTTAGTAGAGTTGTGGCTGAACCACATAAAAATATATCATTAATTTTAATCTCCCCGATCAATGATAATGTTAAGTTGCAATGTTGTTAAAGAGGGTCAAAAATGTTTCAACCCAGTTTGTTTTGCAGATTCTGTACAGCAGCTTTAATATAGGGAGGACACAACTTCCAGATTGTGTGAGTAAAATCAGGTTTTTTCTCTTTGTCAGTTTAACAGTTTCTGTTGTGCCTGTCACTGTTCCCTGTCTGTTTTCTTACCTGGTTCTTCCTGACCTTGCCCTTTCTCCTCACGTTCCGTCTTTCCTCGCTCCCTCTTTGGACTGACAATCATACACAAATAGATTGTATTCAATTAGATGAAAAATTACATTAATATGACGAAAATTCTATTAAGATCACTAACAAAAAGTTCTCTCTCAGTCTACTTTCAACCAAAAGGCAAATAACCAAACCACATTAACATCTAATAAAAGATATAAACATTGAAACACTGATACAACATTATCCTTTATTGAGGGATCATTTGATCTTACACTTTTACCTGAATGTGGCTCCTTTTTTTGAAAGAACTTCCTTACATCCATTATGAACCTGGCTGTCTCTCTGTGTACACACACACACACACACACACACACACACACAACAGGAGTTATAAGGTTAATGGGCATTCAGTCAGTTAGCTAGTTAGTATCAATTTTAAACAGGACAGTGGTAACAATAGTAAGCTACGGACAATTTTAAGTTTTAGATTTTAAATAAGCTATATACATTTCAATGGGAGCAACAGGACGGTCAAATGTCGCTGATGTTACTACAGAGCAGGATGGATTGTAGGGCAGCAAACATAATCGGAAAACACGTTTTCAACACTGCAGGTTACCTGGTGTAATGTTTTTCAGCTAAAAAGAAACATGGTCTGACTCCTACCTAACTATATAAAGAGTAACTGAAGGTTAACTGCAGCTACGGTAATATGTCCTGTTTTAAGCCAGGCACTTACGCCTCCGCTCCGCTGCGTCTCAGCCACCATCGCTCTGGCAGCAACGGCGCTAGAGCCAGAGCAGGGGAGAGCTGGAACAAACCATTTTATCTATACTTTTGTTGGTAAAATGTAACGTCTCAAACAAGTACAGTACTGTATGCTTTTTATATTTTTAGTAGTGTGTCACACAAACAGCAAATATTGTCAAAAAAAAAAAAAAAAAGAAATCTTTGGGGGTGCTTAAGCACCCCCAAAGATTTGGGCTAAAAGATTTAAAAGATTTGGGCTAAAATCGCCCCTGTTTTAAAATGTGGTCAATCTAGCCTTCCTAGAGTTTTCTCTGTTAAGTGTCTGTTAGGTCAGTTCTATCTTATTTTGTGAGTCCTTGTCTCGTCTGCCTTGCTTTTAGTGCTATGTCCTGTGTTTAATTAGTTCAGCTGTTTCCAGCTCCCCTGGTTCCCTTGTGTGTTTTGGTGTGTATTTGTTGCCTGAGTGTCTGTTACATTGTGCTGTTTCTCTGCCTGTTGCCCATTTGTCTCTGTTGTCTAGATTTAGTTACTTTGTATCTTGGAGTATGGTTTCTCTCTGCTTTGGATTTTTGTTTTGGGCTTTTTTAAATCACTTTTTGAACGTTGTCTTTATGCCCTCACTCTACATATGCCAGACCTTGAAATTGAGACATAAATGAAGAGATAAAAATGATAAATACGAACTTTAAAGATGTAGTTGCTGAGCATGAATTCCCTAAACTATTTTATTGTATTTGTGTATATTGCAGAATAAATTCCCATTACCAAATACAGTAGAAAACTTACAGATCAATAGAAGTTATTGATGATGGGAGCTATATTTATATTTTTTGTTAGTTTGTATGGATAACAAAACAATTAAACCAAGCTTCAAAATTCCACCACAAAAATGTTTTTCTTTAGTTAAATATAAACAATGCTGAAATATTATTCGTTTCTTATAACTTAACCTGCTCTTCTTAGCTTTTGTCTGTTTAGTGTTTACTTCAGATTTCACAGTTTTCAGATATTTTAGAGTCTAAATGCTTCTTTAGTAACAAATGCAAACATGGCCTGAGGCTCTACTATGAGTTAAAAAAAAAGACCAAATGTTTTCAGCTGCAATGAAATAATCAGCATGACTGTACTCACGAGTCTTACAGTAAGGTTTAGCTTTGATCTACCAACTATTTCTAAAAATTAAAAAAAATTGGATTTACATAATGTTTGAGAAAAAGACTAATGTTTTTCCTCTGCAGACCGCCAGAGTAAATCAAACACTGTTGATGTGATTTCAGTGCAGATTCAAGAAGTTCTCACAATTTGAACCACCTAAAAATTACTATTAATTTTTAGGTATTACTATATACTAATTATATACACAGCCCCCCATTTTCAGAGGTTCAAAATTATTGGGACAATTGACTGACGAGCAGTTTCACGCCTTCATAATTGGAAATACATGAAGTTTACAAGAAGATGCAAATCACAGGTTACAATCAAGGCTCAGAAGGTCAGATTGGAGCAGACAAAAATTCTGAAAATAAATCTTTGGAGAGTTGAGACTGGAATGATGGGAAGAGAAAAATATGGAGAAGGTGAGAAATAACTCATCACCTGAAACATGTCTTCTCACATGGGCGAGATAGTGTTATGCCATGAGCATGTATGGTTAGTAGTGGAGCTGGGCCACTAGTTCTTATTGATGATGTTACTGCTGATAGAAGCAGCACGATCAAATACTGCAACACTGGATAATACTTAACAAAAGCATTGTCCTTAATCCTGAAAAATAATCCCAAGAGTTTTAAAATGTAAAAGAATGAAATTTTCTCTTATTGCCAAGTCAGATGAGTGGATCTAAACCCAACAGATTAGCTTTTCTATTATGAAATACAAAACCAAAGGTGCAGAGACCGCAAAACAAGCAGCAACCGAAGATGGCTGCAGTAAAGGTCCAGCAGAGAATAAAGTTTGATAAACATGTTTCTCTTGGCTAAACCAGAAAACATGAAGTCTCCAGCATTAATAGAAAGTGGCTGATGTCTAAATATAACTGTAAAAAGCAAGTCAAATAATACTGCAGTCATGGCAAAGTCAACATCCTGATGCAAGAGCATGATGGAGTTAGTACAGCTGCTATGATCATTTTAATGAGCTTCTCCCTTTACATAATTTCCTTAGGGATTAATAAAGTGTTCTGATTCTGATTCTTTGTATGCAGAAATGCCGTCTTTGTGTTGTTGTGAGCTTCAGGGTGCCTGGCTAACTACAGAGGAGCACAGGGCCTTTATTTAATGGGTATGGAGCCAGATAATAACTAATAAAACTGTTTGCTGTACCGCTTATGCCTCTGTTACAATAGACAGTTAATTAGGTCTCATTTCTTATATTTTATTTTACCTTTTTTCCATTACCATAATGCAACATCTAATGGTTATACATGCACTAGGCTTTAGGTGTGCTTAAAAAAATCAATCTCTGCAAACCCTGGGCTGACTCCTGGCAAGTTAAAGGTGAAGAAGGTTTTTCAAAGTAGCATCAAGTGTGTCTCTGCCCTCTGGTGATACAGAGGACACCATCTTAACTCTTGCCTAGGGCGTTAAATTAATTAGGGACAAATCTGACTCAAAACTTGTTTGCCGCTGTAATTTGCTGGAATACAAATGGATCTTAGCAATGTATGAGGGAAATTATTTTTAGGATTCAAGGTGAAATTGCCTGCACACAGCAGCAACTGATGCATTTTGACAGTGAAAAGGAATGCTACTTATTGTATAAGTGCAAATATATCCATCTAAACGTCCATTCATCCATCTTCTGCTGTTTATCCAGGGAGCAGAATGACTGGTAAAGCCATAAGCAGCACCGATGTCTGGGGAATACTAAGTGTCCCAAGTCATCCAAGATATCTTATCCACCACGTTGGACATGACTAAAATACCTCAGTGTGGAGGTGTCTGGGAGGCATCTTAGGGAAAAGATCAACCCACCTCAACTGGCTCCTTTAATGCAGAGAAGCAGCACCTCTACACTGAGCCCATCCTTCAGTCACTGAGCTCCTCACAATTCAAGGAGCTCACAGATCCTTACCTGCCAGACATCCTTCGGAGGAAGGTTATTTCTGACATTTATATTTCCAGCCTATTCTCGTTCTCAGGAATGTCAGATAATACAGTTTTGTCAGATCTGTTGGCGTGACTCAGTTACTTACAAAGTGTCCTTTGGTGACATAGCAGATTATGGCATTAAGCAGACGGGGCTGTCACTCCCAACTTGTCAATTTTCCACATGCAGGGTTAATGTTGTGTAAAGCCATATTGTAACTCAAACCATGATTTTTCCTAACCCTGAAAGCCTAGCGTTTAGTGCCTTAAACTAACACAAATTGAAACAAAACTAAAAAGTGAGTTGAGAAAAAAAAAGTCCTGGGTAGCACACCTCCTAATGCTGAGTTTGTACACCTCTAAAACAGATCTCTCACAGAGGCTGATATTTCCAGAACTCGTGTTTCAATGCATTAACACCATAAGACAAATAGCTGTGTAAAGGCCTGAAGATAAGAAAGCATTTTTTGGTATTTTGGTTACTACCTACAACATGAACTGCAGATCAACCTGTGAATCTGCAGTTTAACCTTAACACTCATGCTCATCTTAATTCAATGCACAGCTCTCTTATTCCTCACTTCATAACAAGACCTCAAAGTACTCCTCCACGTCAGGCCTCACTCATCCCCAACCTGAGAGGCCATTTTACTCTTTGCTCACCAGCTCCTTTGATTGTGGCAACAAACTGCATCACTGCAAGCTGGCGATTAACTCTTGATGGCACCAGCAGAACTTTATCATCTGTAAATAGCAAAGATACAATTTCAAGACCATCAAAGTGGACACCCTGTTCCTTTTGGTTGGAAATCAAGATCCGAGGGTCCCAACTGCATTTAATACAGGGCTCACTAACTCGTACTCCAACAGCATCCGCCACAGGTCAAGTCAAGAGATGTGGTTATTCGTCTTAAAGTCACCCACAAAACCACAGAGACTCGTTGGACAAAGTCCCGCAAACCCACCACCACCCACCTCTTTGAAAGACTAAAGAGCTGGTCCAGCGCTCCACAACAAGGATGAAAACCAGAATGAGATCTTTGCACTGAATCAAATATCCACTAACAAAAATCTTCTATTTAATTTGAAACTGGAGGTAACCAAGGCATTAACCATCCAAGTTTTAAAAAGCCATCAGTCTATCTATCAAACTTTTACAAATGCCATATAATATTTAATTTGTTGTTACAGCAGTTTGTTTGATCATTAAATCCTCATTACAATCCCCTCTGAAGTTTGTTTTTGCAGATATTGCTGATCTGAAATACCACACAACACACACAGTCTTGTTTCCATCATTTCAGAGGACATTACAATGACTTACGTCAATTTCTGACCTTAACATTACATAAAAGTCTTCTTTCAAAAACGTCAATAACTCCCTTATGGACCACAATGTGGCTGTGTTTATGTCCTCACAACATGAGTTACACAAATTCAAGGATTCAAGGATTCAAGGAGTTGTATTTGTCATTCGCATCACATGTTAACATGAGGTGGAACGAAATTATGTACACACGGTCCCAGAGTAAAAAGAAACAAAAATAATGAAGAAACAGAATTTTTTTTTAAGTTTTTCAAGTATATAAATAGTTATGTTTTTTTCTTTTTTTTAACGAACAGAAATGACAAGTAATAAGACAATACAATAAATAATACTATAACTAGCGTGCAACAACCTGAGTACCAGTATGGAGTATGGGTATAGAGTGTAGGTATAAAGGTGTAAATAAAAACTTTAGCAGCAAAGGAGCAACTTTAGCAGCACTGATAAAGTGACAGTGTCAGTAAGTGTCAAGTAGTGGTTAAGGTGCTACAATATCAGTTCTTGTCCATTATGCACTGAGAAGTCTCACAGCTTCTGGAATAAAACTGTTTCTCAGTCTGGTGGTTTTGCATTTGATGCTCCTCAGCCTCCTGCCTGAGGGGAGCGGGACAAAGAGTGTGTGTGCTGGGTGACTGGGGTCCTTCATGATACAGGTGGCCCTCTTCCTGCATCTGGAGGTGTATATGTCTGGTGTATATGGAGGTGTATGTGACGGTTGGGAGGCTGCCTCCGACAACTCTCTGTGCAGCCTTCACCACCCTCTGTAGAGCTTTCCTCTCTGCCACAGTGCAGTTTCTGTGCCACACGTTGATGCCAGAGCACAGAACACTCTCCACCGCACATCTGTAGAAGGAGATGAGGACTGAGCTCTCCATTCCCACACGCTTCAACCTCCTCAGGAAATAGAGCCTCTGGTGAGCCTTCCTAATCAGGCTGGAAGTGTTGTTTTTCCAGGTAAGGTTGCTATCCAGGTTCGTACCCAGGTACTTATAGCTGGGTACTACTTCGACTGCAGATCCTCCAACGTGCAGGGGTGTGTGTGTGTCTTCCCCTCCTGAAGTCCACAATCATCTCCTTAGTCTTCTTCTCATTTAAGCATTGTCTTGCCTGCACCAGTCCTCCAAGTGCTCCACCTCCTTCCTGTAGCTGGTCTCATCATTGTTTGTGATGCAACCAACAACACACAACACAAATGAACACACACACAGTCTTTTGTTTCCTGTGAGTGATGTGACATTTTTAAATCTGTGTTGCCGTGGTTCTGCACGGCTGTACGCTTTAATGGAAAAACAACTTCTGTTCACAAATAAGTGCAATGCTGATAAAGGATTTCATTTATAATCCAGGTCTTTATTTAAAAAGAACAAACTGCTGTGAGTTACACAACTCCAGGGAGAAAAACACCTGTATCACCACAGAAAACATGAAACGGAGAAATGTGCGACGAGGGAGGAATAAGCAGTGGACTGTTTCTGTGTTAGCTTTCTTTGTTTCCAGTATTAGCCATGCGACCACCTCTAACGCAAAGAGGAAAAGGGATTTTAAAGAGACCCACAGAGAAACAACATTAACCTGCTGGGCTCATGGGAAACAACAAGAGACTAAAAGCTGCATTAATACGTGTACTGTTAAATTAGCCTCTCGGCTTTTCAGTTATTGTGGTAAATTAGACCATGTGCAAAAATCTTGAGCCACTCTTTGTATTTTGGTTTCAAAGAGGCAGTAAATATAAAACTGGCACCTAACTCAAGGCATAAAACAGTGCTGTGTCTACAGATAACACACAACTCAACAAAGAGCCAACTTTAAATTGTATCTTTAGGCTCTTTGTTACTGTCATTTCTTCAGCTGAAGCTATGAAAAATGACTAAGATAAACTGGCATATCTTGGCATGGTGTACAGCATGTCCTTAGAAGTAGAGCACTAAAGAAGTAGTCACAGGACTAAAAGCACCATCTGCAGCAGTCATGTTGAAAGTCATGTTCTTAATCCAGTAAAGACCAAAAACGTAAAAGTAACGTAAACGTAAAAGTAAAACTATGATGATCTGATGGAGGTATGCCAAGTTACACAAAAAGGCAGCTCATACTGCATCACTAGGATCTAGTCTCTTCAGAACTGTAGCCTTTTCTATTAGTCACTGAAGCACACTGTACATATGATGCATCAGGAAAAAAAACTCCAAACCTGACTAATGTGTACAACCCGGTTATCATTGTTAAAGAAAAATCATACTTCTCCCATATTGTCTCCCATACCCTAAATTGAATTAAAAATCCTTCAGGCTCCATCACATCTTAAAGACCTTATAATATCGTATTATCCTAACAGAGCTCTCAGACAGGCACCAACTGGGCCATCCTTTCGTATGCTGATACACTAAGGCGTAACTTATTACCCATGAATTTCCTATCCAGTGTTCAGTGTTTGTCTAAACATAATTTATTAGGGTATTTCTGACCTGAATTAAAAACTTAAATCTGTAAAATAGTAAAGCTCTAAAGTCAAGGTACTGGAACACATCCTGCTATACATGCTGCAGGTATAACTACCGGAGAGGATGGCTGTGGTTAACCTGCAGCTAACTTTATCAGTCTAATCAAGATTTCTGGTTACTGTGTTCAAACCCCAAACTTTGTCTGTTAGGTGACAGCACTGTCCACTTTGTCTTGTGCTCGTTTTGAAACCACTTGTTGTCACAGAGTTTACCCTAGAGGAACTATCAAACTCAACCAATTTGACAATTCTCAGAGTTATATTGTAGTTATGTTTCTGTAAAAGGATGCACTTTTACAGAAGCATAATAACTTGCACAAGGAAAATCACTAAGAATGAGGTCACTAGTATGCTGAATTCACAGAGAAATGACTGACACTATGCTCCAGATGAAGGGCCATTGGGAGAGAGGTAATGACTGTTAGACTAAGGCGGACTGACAGACGAATCTACAAAGTTCCAAGATTTGTGTGAAGCGAATGAATATGTCTTATTTGAAAGAGTCAATAATGTCCAGGAGGGGGCCACTGGTTTGCTTGAAGAGGTCAGGCAGGGCAGTCGATTCACAGATGCAGCTGATCATCTGACCCACAGAAATACAAAATGAAAACGAGAACTGGAAGCATATTGTTGGAACAAAGTTTACAAAGTACACGGAAGGTTCAGAGGAAGGGTCTGACTGGATGCAATAGCTGGTTCTTCGGTATCAGTGAGTTGATGCAGGCCAAGGAGTAGACATTGCCGGCTCCACCCAAAGGCAGAACCATATCTGTCCAACCCATCTTAGACCCAACCTTGACCCAAGGTTTGGTCTGTTAGGTGCATTACTAGAAGAAGCAGGGTAGGCAGCCAGAGCTCCACCACTGGTCTCAACTTAAGAGCCGAGACTGTGCAAGTACAGCTGGGAGTCATGAATCTTATTACAGTCAATGTCTGTGAAAAGGTTTGTTGTGAGTACTTTTCGTTTCTTTGTTTTTAAATTTAAATCCCAGCTGAACATATTTTGGCATCCTCCTCACATCAGTTCATCAGACACACACATGACAAATGTAATCCTGTCCGGTTTGGAGCGACAGTGAAATCCTGTCTCACTGGTTTGTTGATACTCTGCGATCTTCTTCAGAAAAGTTGATCAGAAAATATTCTTACACATATTTCAGACAGATTTTTGTCTTAATGTCAGATTCTGAACATTTCAGGCAGGATGTGGTTCAGTTATTATCGTTTTTATTTAATCCCCGTCTCATTGGCTCTAATGCTTTCATCTTTTCTCAGTCTACTGTGTGAATGCAGTGCTTTGATCTTCTCCCTCTTGCTGTATGTTTAATGTATACTGACTGTACAAGACTCTGCTGTGCTGGTCCTCTTCACAGGAGGAGGAGGAGGAAGAGGAGGAGGAAGAGGATGGCATGAAAATAGACAAAGAAGAGATAAACAAGAGAGAACAAACAGAGGAGGAGGAGTGGAACAGTGTGAATAGGTGGAAGAAGCTGATGCAAAAACAAAAAACAAAACCCATCACGATAGAAAAAAGACAGAAACAGAAATTAAGGAAGGACAAAGAAAGGAGTTGAAGCGGGTTAGGAGTTGGTGATGGAGGGAGAGGAAAAATAAAAAGCATGTAGTGGTGAAATGATGGATCACATACTGCGATGACCTCCATTACCCTCGCTCTCCTTTCTCTTTAGGGGAGCGTAGGAGGTGTAAAAACATTACTTAAAGAAAGTATGGACAGGATGACACGAGTTTGATTTCATCGGGTCTTCATTAAGGCCGACTTCTGTTCCAAACTTAACTGAAAATGTCCACGAAGCGGAGAAAAGGAGCAGACAGCTAATGAAAAAGATGTCACAATCACACAAAAGGGGAAAAAATAAGGGTTTAAAAAAGAGCGGCAGTAAGAAAGCTCAGATAGCGAGGACTAATGAAGTGAAGAATGGAGAGGGAAAAGGGTGAAAGAAGTGTTGTTATTGCTGATTTAATGTCTAGGATCAGCTGACTGAGTTGGCTGATATGGATCAAATATTCTGTCACAGTAAATTAAATTTTTAATCACATAGTGGTATTATCAGCACCTGGTAATTAAGGTTAGAACATGCGTTTAGATACAATCACTGACTTTTAGTCAAATGAATTAAACATCAGTGCTCATCTAAAAATCTCAACTTACAGCACAAAAAAAAAAACTAAAATAACTTCACAGTTTCCTTCATTTTCCCCAAACGATGATTCTGTCCATCTGGACGTAGCGTTTTCAGTGGGAGAAACATTTGGTCACTCATCCAAGTGACTTGTTCAGTCTCAGCTGACCTCAGGTTTCTCCAATCTTATAAACAGTACATTTGCATAATGACTGAAACTAGCACCACTGAGGGAACAATAGGCTGGGAGGTCCGTCCCTTGATCATTAATATGCAAATTCTCATTATCATTGATCAACAAACACTGATCAAAGCTCATTAATCAAGGACCACTGATCAATGGCCATGAGTACCATTCACAGAGAGTTGGGGAATGGCTGCAATCACAGCATTGTAAGATGGCGAAAGATGTACCCTTAGACCCCCTCCTCGATTCTGAGATGGTCTTTCCCTTTTCACATAAATGGCCTCCTTGACTCTCTGCTCAAACTCCTCCTGACTTAGCTTGTTTTGTTTGTTATTTTGGCCTTTGTTCACCCCGGAGCTTCATTTTTGCAGTGTAGAAAAATAAACCACCATTCACTAAGAAATTGGTTTTCCCTCTGTGTATGGTTTTGGGGACCAGGGCGGGGCAATCTTTTCAAACTTATGTTGCGTTCCTGTACCCCTAGACTGGGGCGTAACATAAAGTGGGGGCTCGTCTGCTCTTTTCTTTTGCCATTCTTTTTGCTCATTGTGTTTTGTGGGTTGTCTGCAGTTTTTGGTTGGCAGTTTTCTTGTAGTGTTGGGGGTGATCTAGTCACAATGACTTTTGACGTGGATGATTTTGCACTGCAGCTCACCATAGATAAGTTGGATCGATGCACAAAGGCAGATTTGTTGTTGGTGGCAAAGTTGTTTAATGTTAGTGTGCCTTTACATGCTAAAAAGGCAGAAATTAAGCAGTGCCTGACAGCACAGCTGGTGGATAGGGGGGTATTTGCAAAGTCGAAACCTCAGCCGGTTGAGGCGACTGGAGGTTTGGTGGTGGATGTGGGAGCAGAAGCTGCTGCAACCATCCCACAAGCTGCCAGTGGACGGATGACGCCAGGGGCGGAGGCTCCTGCTGCCATTCAGATCCCAAACGTTAGCCCAGCCGGACAATTAAGAGGATTGGTTACGGAGGATCTTAGGCTCGCCCTTCGCCTGAAAGAGGTGGAGCTTGAGGCTAAAGCCAAAGAAGTTGAGCTTATGCATCTCCGCATAAGGGCTATGGAGCTGGATCCTTCCCGACAACGCAATGTTACCTCTACCCCAGTGAGTAAAATTGTGAGTAAACCTACTGATTCATTTTCCTCTGACCATTTTAATGCAAGCAAGCAAATTGCTTTAGTGCCACCTTTCAGAGAAAGTGAGGTTGACTCTTACTTTAATGCCTTTGAACGCATCGCAACTACTTTGAAATGGCCCAAGGATGTGTGGAGTTTGTTGCTGCAGTGTAAATTGGTGGGGAAAGCACAGGAAGTGTGTGCGAGCTTATCTATTGATGACAGCCTGGATTATGAAATTGTGAAATCCACTATTTTAAGGGCTTATGAGCTAGTTCTGGAGGCTTATCGCCAGAAGTTTCGGTCATGTGAAAAATCTGCCAACCAAACACATGTAGAGTTTGCCAGGGAGAAGACTCTCTTGTTTGATAAGTGGTTAGCTGCAAGTAAAGTGAAGGACTTTGCTCAACTAAGAGAATTGGTCCTGCTGGAAGAATTCAAAACGTGTCTTCCAGAGAATGTTGTTGTATATATCAATGAGCAAAAGGTGGATTCGTTGTCTAAAGCTGCTGTTCTCGCAGATGAGTTTGTGTTGACCCATTGCGTTACGTTTTCTGCTGTGCGCCGTGAATGTGCCCCGTTGTCTAAACCTGCAAGGAGTTTGAGGGTTTCTCCTAAGCGTCAAACGCGCCCTGATCAGGTTCCCATGACTGTCCGAGAATGCTTTTATTGCCATGATACTGGCCACCTCATTGCCAATTGTCCGTCGCTCCGTCGCAAAGAGCAAACTCACACATGGAAAAAGCCAAAAAGTGTTGGTTTTGTTCAGTCGGTTTCTACTCCCAATCCCATCAGTGATGAACCAGGAAATGACAGTCTTGACAGCAGTTACCAACCTTTCATTTCACAAGGGTTCGCCTCACTGACTGGAATAGAGGAGGATCGCGTGCCGATTGTAATTTTGCGCGACACTGGGGCTGCCCAGTCTCTCATTTTGGAAAGCACGTTGCCTTTTTCAAGTAACTCGTTTTGTGGTGCTGATGCTCTCGTGTGGGGAGTGAAAATGAGTGTGTTACGAGCTCCGCTGCACAGAGTCTTCCTACAGTCACCTCTCGTTTCGGGCCCGGTAACAGTTGGGGTGCGCGCTCGCTTGCCCGTGCAGGGGGTTACTATGATTCTGGGGAATGATCTAGCCAACGGAAAAGTTTTCCCGATCACTGAAGTAATTGAAAACCCCGTCGATGATTTTGTTTTTGTTTCTGAGCCTGCTGCTGACAGTCTGCCCTCTGTTTTTCCTGCCTGTGTTGTCACACGCGCCCACAAGCGCAAATATGGTGATGTTGACTTGTCTGACTCTTTTCTATGTTCTGAAGCTGTTCCTGAGAAAGCTGAACTGCCTGTGGAAAAAGCTGAAAAATGTGTGTCTGATAAAATGCTACCCGCTACACCTGACCTGTCTTTTGAGGTAAACAAAACAAGCTAAGTCAGGAGGAGGTGCTATCTAAAACCCTATGTGAAATCATACATCAAACAAAAGACAAGCGCTACACCTAACTCCCTAACTGAAATAAACAGGAGAAAACAGTGCAAGGAAAATAATAAGGCAGCTCACCCCTTCTGTTCCAGTGCTATTTACAATGTGCTATTTACAATGAAAACTAATGTACACACTATATACAGAACTCAGAAAAGTCGCAAAAATCACAGGCACAAATGTCTCAGGTTTTGGAGGCCAGGGTCAGGTCTGCTGCTGCTGTCAGTGGCTGCCCCGGGACAACTGCTGGTGATGGATTTTGAATGCGACCACATGATCAGCGGACCAATCGGCAGCCGTCAGCTCATCCAATCCGGGGCCTGCAAAGACTTAAAGACACAGACAACAACAGCCACCAAAACAGATTATGGACAGGGCCATAACACCAGTGTTCCTCCCTGTCCAAGATGTGTACATCCTCATCATTGAAAGAGTGTCCACTGGCCTGTAAGTGTGAATAGACTGCGGCGTCCTGGCCTGACGAGGTAGCTCTTCTGTGTTCTGCCATTTTCTTCGCCAGAGGTTGTTTGGTAAAAATCCTGGCAATCCTCCTGGCACTTAACAGTGTACACTATATTACTCTGTTTGTGTCCCGATCCTTGGGGTGGACCAATTTTTGGCGCAGCTTGTTTTGGGGTTTAAAAGCCACCAAGACGCGGTGTTTAGAAAAAATGCATCTCAACTGTTCCGATACTCCTGCCACATACATGATCACTATGGGTTTTCGCTTTGGCAGCAGTTTTCCTTCTCTTCTGGATCGGCTGGA
This sequence comes from Perissodus microlepis, assembly GCF_051167445.1. Classification (NCBI taxonomy): domain Eukaryota; kingdom Metazoa; phylum Chordata; class Actinopteri; order Cichliformes; family Cichlidae; genus Perissodus; species Perissodus microlepis. The sequence continues at coordinate 21,155,007 of NC_140477.1, read as the reverse complement.
GCTTTCTTTAGGTGCCTTCCCAGCTTTGACAAATGTCTAGCTGGGATAACCACATTTACTCAGGGGCTTCTTGATGTGATGTTCTACTGCTTCCCTGGCCGCTGTGTCTGTGGAGGTGGTGTTCGCTCTATGTTGTAGCGTCCTGATGACACCCAGTTTATACTCCAGTGGATGATGATGGTCAAACCTTAAATACTGGTCCTTATGTGTAGGTTTAAGGTACACATCAGCTTTTAAATGTCCTCCATTACTGATGGAAATCTCACAGTCTAAGAAGGCTCCCTCTTCAGAGGGAAGAGTCTTGGCCCACGTTTCCTTCTTCTGACCTCGGCTGACAGAAACTATGATGTAGGAAACTATGAGGTGCTAGTGGTCAAAATAGCTTTAGAAGAGTGGCATCATTGGTTGGAAGGGGGTGAGCAGTTGTTTATTTAGACTGACCATAAAAAAACTGACCAGTCTTGAACTAAATTCAAGATGAGCTATGATGGCACTGATGCCACTGCTTGTTAGCTTTCTACAGAAGATGACTTCATTGCTCTAGAAACCATCTTGCCTCCCTCATACAATGTGGGCAGCCTCATGCGGCATTCAATTTTTAAACTTGATTTACTCATGTAGTGCCAAATCAAAAGAACAGTCACCTCAGGGTGTTTTTCACTGTAAGGTAAAGACCCTACAATAATACAGAGAAAACCCCAACATCAGATGAGCCCCTTTGAGCAAGCACTTGGCAACTGGGGTAACTCGCACTATCATTGTCCTCAAATAGTCTTTTTGGTGGCTATCCCTGGACAAAGATGTTAACTTATAGCACAATGTTCCATCTGTCCCAGAAATAAGAGTAGCTCTCAACGACCAGCTGGTCTGCTCCACCCCCAGTTTCCTCCTGGTCTCACATTGCTTTGTATTTATTGCTACTTCCATCTGATGTGGAGAATGTTATCATTACCATAATTGACAGATTTTCTAAAAACACCCACTTTGTAGCTTTAGCCAAACTTCCTTCCTCCACAAAAACAGAAAGCCACTTAGTCCATCATGTTTTCTGCCTGCATAGCATTCTTGAAATTCTTGTAACTGTTTCAGACCAAGGTCCTCGATTGACATGAAAACCTTCTGTGAGACACTAGGCTGGCCATGGTTCAGGAGGTAGAGAAGATCACCTACTAATCGGAGGTTGGTAGTTTGTGTGTGTGAATGCATGAACAATGGGTGAGCATTATTACCAGAACCTCTTCCTACCAGCATATCACCCCAACTTCACTGGCTCTGTTAGGGCCGAGAGGGCCAGGCTGTGGGTGTGGACTCAAATGCAGACACAGAGGGAGGCAAAACGGGCGTGAACACAGTGCTTTATTTACAGTGCCTAGTGAACTTACAAAGCAGGAAACTATGAATGCTATGAACTGTGGAAGCTATGAACTGTGGAAGCTATGAACTGAGAACTGTGAGGCCAAACTATGAACATGAAACTCTGAGTGCTATGACTAGGTGCTAGATTTCACGGATGGATCCTGGGAATGGAAAAAGGGGCAGCGGCTTGGATGGAGGTACGCAGTCACTATAATGAGAGGAGACAAGTAGTCAGTGGCAGTCTAGTGAATCACAGCTGAAGGATTAGACTATGGTGGTTAGGGCTTACGCGTTGTAGGTTAAAGTGTCATGCGAGGAGGGGGTGTCCAAGGGGTTCCGGGTGAGGAGTGTCCAGAGAGGATCCAGAATATACTTGGAGTGAGGGACTTGGCAGGGAGGCAGGCAGGTGTAGTCCAATGATGGAAAGGAAGCAACCAGATGACAGAACCAGCGTCCAGGCGGAGATGTGAGTAGTTTAGCTTGGGAAGTGCGACTGCCAGGTGGGTCCTATGACAAAGAAAACACGGTGAGGAGAAAAGCAGTAGTTAAGGGCTCTCACAAGGGCTTGGCGGCCTAGCACTAACGTGAGTTAGCAGAAGATCTGGCAGAGGTCTGTTGTGAATCCTGGTCTTATATGCTGGTGACTTGATTGGAACCAGGTGTGGAAGCTGATTGGAGTCTCTGCCTGAAGGTGGAGCCCAGCGGAGTGGAAAAACCCTGTACTCACCCGGACCATGACAGGCTCCCAGTCAAATTCCGGATAATATACAAACTTCTTCTGCTCATCTTCAAGGCCATTCATAACCTTGTTCCTCCTTACCTTTCTGATCTGCAGTGGACGAAGCTGACAAAGTGATTATTAGTTCATAAGCACTACCTCTTCTGCCCGCTCACTTCGATCCTCTTCTTCTATCCAGCTTGCCGTGCCTTCTTTCCACCTCACCACCATGGGAAGCAGAGATCTCTACCCCCAAATATAAGTTTAAATCTCAACTCAAAACACATCCTTTCAAACCTGCATATTCACTGTGAACCCACTGTTTGTTAATTTTAACTTGTGCTTTTGTTTCTATTGTTCTTCATTTTGTCATCTCTATTATGTGTTTTATTCTATTGTTAAGTGTCCTTGGGTGTCTTGAAAGGTGCTTTATAAATAAAATTTATTATTATTATTAACAAGGCAGTCTGTAGAAAAGCACTATATAAGAACCAGTCCATTTAACATTTACTGGGTACAAAAGCTAGCCTATCGTCTGGATTCCATCTCCAGAGTAAAGGCCAAGCAAGCAAATTGAGAGCTTGAAACAATTTTAAGATGTTTAGTTTTATCTTGGACTTTACTGCCTCGAGCTCTCTGTGTTTAGATCTCCCTGGAACTGGTGGTGGACCCTTTCCTGTGATCCCTGAGCGTGTCGTCGTGAGTGGAAATCGGAGCAAGAGTGGATGAAGAGGAGTGAGTGTGCATGGAAGAGGAGTGGCGGTGGTTTCCCTTTGTGAAGATAAATTGTCACCCTTTTGCTTCCCTGAACACTGTCTGTGCTTGAGTCCATCTGTTAGCCATGACGGTATGCCTTTCCCCTAAAGATATTCATTGAAATCCTTTTTTAAGGAGCTGTCACCAAGATCACCAACATACATTGACTCTTTGGGATTGACAAGATTATTAGAACATCTGCTGTCAAACCGCCCCCTGCATGAAGATTCATCCTACGTATCATGTACCTTAAAACAAACCTGTTGCTTCCAGTACTCTGAGTCCTGCTTTTGGGTCTATATTTACTAGGTTTATAAAATAAAAAGGAAGAGACGATTGAATTAGAAGGGAATATTTAAACAAAATATGTTTATTTTTTTTTTTACTTGAGAAGAACATTGCATTGTTGATAAGCTGTACTTTGCCTTAGAAATGTTTCCAGGGTAAGTAGAAGCATGCCAAACTGCACAATACCCCCCATATGCTCAGTCCTAATTCTTTAACAGCTTTCAGGGCTTAAAGGGACATTTTAATTTTGTGACATTGTCATGCTGGTGCTAATGTTTAAAGGGAAGCCCCAAATGCAGAAAGATATATTCACATTTGCAGATAATCAAAGAAAAAAAATGTTCTAGTAAAAGAAGAAATGGGGGATTTTTATCTGAGAGCACATTGGGAGGTTTTTCTTTTTCAAAATCGCAAAGCTATGACATCATAGCAAAGTCACTGGTCACTTGCAATTTTGAACCTGGAGAAACATTATTATGTTGATCCAGGAACAACACCAACACAAGACTATAAGAGAGACCATGGGTTATGATGTCAGAGATACGAGGTTGATCTGACAGTGTGAGAAAAGAAAGCAATACACACCTTTGTTCCTTTTCGCCTGCATTAGGATCCTACTACCCTTCTTCACAAAAAAGTGAAAGTTAAAACAGGAAAAATACTTGAGCAACTAACCTTCAAAATAAAACAGGAAGTAAACTGAAAGGCAGAAATATACAGTGCAAAAACACAGAGGGCACACGTGAGACAGAGGAAAGGGAACGGCCTTCAAAAACACAAAGAAATGGAAAAACTAAGAATTTCTGATTAAAAGCAGAGCACATCCTGTATTCTTCTCTTGTTGTGGTTTTCAGTTGTGTTGCACACCCTAGGGATGCTGCAAAACACTGCGTAGTGAAGAAGTGAAAGTAGAAGTGACATCTACTTTCACACAAAAACGTTTCCATGTAAGACTTCATAACGATTATTATGTTTTGAGATGTATTTCTACAATTTCCAATCTTTTTTTTTCAAATGCACAAACAGAAAACAGTTTAACCAAACACATATTTACAGGGTAGGAAAAGCAAAATAGAATTAATAGAAAGTCTGTCAGGGACAGGAAGGGTTGGCATGAACCAATTAACACACCTGAGGTGTTTGAATCACATGTAGACCTGAGAAACCTCCACTCTACTTCACACATAAAGTTTAGACTTCTATTTTTGTGCCTAATGAATGTACACACTTTGAGATGGAGAATTAAAAAGTGAGCTTTGATTTTTTTTATAAGTGAGAACGCCCTTTGAAAACTCATGGCCACACAGTGCCCTAGAAAAATTACCATTAAATAACAGAAAACCCCCAAATCTGCCCATCCATCCTCAGGAAAACTAAAAACAGATTAAACAGAGCTTTTTTAACCACTCTGTAAACATCATGCCATGTTCCAATGGTTGTCCCGTGTAATAAATATGATCAAAGTTTCAATTACAGAGTATAGTTTTTTTTTATCTGGGTTCAGTGTGACACTACTGATCTGCTGCTCACACCTTCTGTTTGTCAGCGGTAACATATTAGAAGAAAGCAATCTTAAAGTGAGGGAGGATTCAAAGAGGGAGGGGCTAAAATGTCTTTTTTAGACAGAGAATGAGCTAAGGGTCTGTAAAAAGACGGAGTATGGGATAAATAAGGATTATTTTGGGCTGTTATTCATGCAAAGCAATTGTGGTGGAGGTGCTGGAGGTGTATATAACATACACACACTTGTATATAAGTGATTCACCAGAATCTGATCAGCATCTGCAAAAACAATCAGTAGGATTTGAATTAGCTGTTTTTGGTTGTTGGTGGGAATTTGTTTCTGCAACTTTCTGTGGTTTTCTAAAAAAAAAAAAAAAAAAATCCATGAGTCCCCAAAGTGAGAAAGCATTGACAGCAGCAGGAACTTGATGAATTATTCACAACTACAGACACACAGAGAGGACTGGACACACAGTCTATGCTCCTCTACAATGGTAGGACTCATTTCTATCCTCAGACAGGTGATCTGTTACAGAGTTGGGGCTTCACAGTAGAATCAGCTGTTACACAGCAGCTGTACTCTGAGTCCCAAACCATCTGCCAGGACATCTTTAAAAAGTCTGATCTGTTTGTGGAGTTCAAAGTACTTTCCTGTCGAGGTTATAATTATTTTTTCCAGTTTGGGAAGTTGTGTTTTGAGTGTCTGCAGTAGTTCAGTTCAGTTTAGAAATAATACAATAAAGTGATGAAGTGAGTTTGGCAGATACACAGACACTACATTTAGGTGATAACTTATTCATAAACCTCAGGCCTGATAGCCTCTTTCCACAAATTCACAGTGGAACGTTTTGGGCTGTTAAAAGGGTCTGTTTACCAGAACTTCTAAAACTTCTACTACTCTCTAACCCTTGTCAAACTCACTCTGACAGTAAAGAACTGGTGACTCCAAAATAAAGAAAAGGAATAAAAAAAGATTTTTTTTTATTTCTTTGTTTTTCTTTTTGTCAGATAAATGTTTTATTTTTACTGTAATATGAGACGAAAATAGCCAAAGTAAATACAACACAGTTTGCATAAAATATATCAAATTAGTCTTCCTCAGCTCAACTGCAGCCACTCACAGCAGATGACCGTCCCTCCCTACGTGTGGTTTTACTCGAGGTTTCTTCCTGTTAAAAGAGAGTTTTTGCTTCCCACTTTTGCCAATGCTTGTTCATAGAGTGTCATGATTGTTGGGAATCTCTCTGTATTAGGGTCATTACCTTAAAATATGCTGCAAGGTAGTTGCTAGTGATGGTTTTTAATTGCATTAGTGAACTTCTTGGCTAATGCCAACTGAATGCTCAAACAACATGATTGGTCAGTTGCCATACTGATCCTGGACTGAGATTATTATCGGAATCAGTATCAGAAGAACTTTATTAATCCAAAAACATTATGATGGTACAGGAACAACAGCAACATGCTGACGTTAGATCACCTGATTTCACTGGGCTACTGCCAACAACCACTCACCAACCAGTTAGAGAATACACGTTTGTCCTTAAAGAACAGTCCTTAGGCCTGAGGAAGATCTGTTCTCATGTTATCTCTATATTTGTTTGGATTATAAAGGGGGCAATTCCAGTTCTCCAAAATCACCTCTCTGGTCTTTGCACTTTTGTTTATCTGCTTGTTTTCTCTGAGCAATCGTCCCTGTATCTGGCTCTTTAAATGTAGTCCTGTCTGTGATGGTCTCCTTGGGATTTTCTGCATCTCTAAACTAATTCTGTTTATTTAACTATATGAATATGATTTTTCATAAGTACAGACTTATACCAACAAATCTGTGTGTCAGAGTGTGTAACAAAGATTAATATCACTGTGTAACACCAACATAAAAAAAACCCCCACACACACAGAGAAAGAAACGGACCTCACACAGAGTGCCGTTATCCTGTGTGTGATCTTGTTCTATTAAAAAGCTTCTTCTCTCCTTATCAGCTCCAACCTACACACACACACACACACACACACACACACACACACACACACACACACACACACACACACACACACAGAGAGAAGCAACTATCAGTAGCAAACAGATGAAAGCTCTTTCAATCTTTTAGTTGAATTCACTTTAAAAACACAGTTAGTTAGAAAGATATTGATCGGTTTCACAACAAAAGCCCTTTGACCTTTGATTTTTCTGGGATTCACCGTAAAAAAATATATATGGATTTGTTAGACACTGTCTGTGTGTGTGTGTGTGTGTGTGTGTGTGTGTGTGTGTGTGTGTGTGTGTGTGTGTGTGTGTGTTCAGATGGCCTGTACTTGGATATTGGTGGTGTTTGCATGTTTTTAATCACTGTTTTTGACTTTGCTGGCAGTAGTGCAGGAGAAGATGTTCTAGCTTTGAGGCTCAGAGGTTGGCAGTTTTTATTCTGCCTTCAGTTTTTTCTTTTTTGTATCTTAACTCCTCCTGGCAAAGTCCTGCTTGAGTCATCCCAGTGCCTTCAGTGCCAGTACCATGATAACAGAGAGTCTGGTTTAATCCCAGTAAAGTCTGGTTTAATCCTAGTGGAGTGCCATTTAATCTCATTATTGTTTGTGCGTCTAACAAGTTTACTTGCTTTCCAAAACAAACTTCAGGCTCTTGTGTGCCACAGCAGAAACACTGCTCAGCTTTTTAAACAAATGTTAATAAAATGTTGGTTTCAGTTTAAAAGATGAAAGTTTTATGTTTGGGGGGGGGTCGTCACAGTGACAAATACAAATAGATAAATAATACAAAAATAACCCAAAGACTAATAACGAAAAACATCAATTTGTCCTGGTTTAAAATTAATCCCTGTTAATTAATAAGTAGTACTAATATAATAACTATAACAATGTTATAATAAATGCAATATTATTACTGTTATCATAAGGAGCAGTGCTAGTGTTTACATTTGGCTGAAATATATATACTTTAAATCAATATAAAAATATTAATTGGAAATGTAAATTCTTTTGGCTTCACTGGTCCTCCACAGACATTATGTTCATCATCATCATCATCATCAACTTTATTTATAAAGCACTTTAAAACAACCACAGCTGACACAAAGTGCTGTACATTGGAACTATAAAATAAAATTACATGAGATATAAATAAAAAACAAATAAAAGAAGAGTGAAATCATTAATTAAATAACTACTTCAATTAAAAGAGAAAACTAAGTCTCACTGAGGTTAAAAGCCAAGGAATAAAAGTGGGTTTTAAGACGTGATTTAAAACTGGACAGTGAAGGGGCCTCTCTAACGTGCATGGGCAAATTATTCCATAATTTTGGAGCCACAATAGAGAAGGCCCTGTCCCCTCTGAGCTTCCTCCTGGATCTCGGTACCTCCAGGAGCAGCTGGTCAGCTGACCTGAGAGACCGACAGGGTATGTGGGGATGAAGAAGCTCAGAGAGGTAAGGCGGAGCAAGACTGTGAAGGCATTTAAAAACAAACATAAGAATTTTAAAATTAACTCTAAAAGACACAGGCAGCCAGTGCAGGGAGGCTAGCACGGGGGTTATATGCTCTCTTTTTCGAGTTCCTGTTAGGAGTCGTGCAGCTGCATTTTGAACCAGCTGCAGACGTGAGAGCAATGACTGACTGACCCCCACATAAAGTGAGTTACAGTAGTCCAGGCGGGAAGAAATAAAAGCATGGATCACTGTTTCAAGGTGCTGCCTCGAAAGAAAAGATTTTACTCTTGCCAGTCGCCTTAAATGATAAAAACTGGACTTCACCACTGCTCTGATTTGGTTGTCCAATTTAAAATCACTGTCCAACTTAAAACCAAGGTCAGTAACAACAGATTTAAAATAGACTTCCAGGGATCCTAAAACAACAGAGGAGGACTCACAGGGACCACTGGGTCCAAACACCAACACTTCTGTTTTCTTTTCATTAAAATTTAAAAAGTTTAGAGCCAACCAAGCTTTAATGTCATCTAGACATGTCAAGAGAGGTTTTATGGAGATGCCATCCTTGTGTTTTAGTGGCAAATAAATTTGGCAGTCATTGGCATAACAATGAAATGAGATCCCATGCCTTCTAAGGATAGAACCCAGAGGCAGTAGATACAGTGAAAAGAGCAGTGGCCCTAAAATTGAGCCCTGTGGGACGCCGCATGACAGAGGAGCAGAAGACGATTCGTAACCGAGAAGGCTGACAGAGAAAGTTCTATCTGACAAATAAGACCAATTAAGTGCAGTGCCACCAATACCCACTACATCATGTAATCGAGAAATTAGAATATTGTGGTCTACGGTGTCAAAGGCAGCAGTTAGGTCAAGCAAGACAAGAACAACATGGTTACCAGAATCACATGCCAGAAGGATGTCATTAAAAACCCTTAATAATGCAGATTCTGTGCTGTGAAGGGTTTTAAAACCTGATTGAAAAACCTCAAAGATTCCATTTTCACCTAGAAAATCTTTCAGTTGACTAAAAACAATTTTCTCTAAAACCTTGGAGACTAAAGGCAGCTTGGAAATAGGCCTATAGTTCGCTAAAACTGTGTGATCAAGGCCAGGTTTCTTAAGCAGTGGCTGTACTACTGCATGTTTGAAATTTGCAGGAACCATACCAGAAGACAGACTGCTGTTAATAATGTCGAGGACATACTGTTGTATACTAGAAAAAATTTCTTTAAAGAATTGTGGAGGGACAGGATCCCGTGGGGAACCTGTGGGGTTAATATGGCGAACCACATCCTCTAAAGTGGAGAGGGTCACAAGCTCAAACTGAGTGAAAACAGCAGCGCAAGGGACAGAGACAGAGGGGTCAGAGTCAGGAGCTGTGATAAGAGCCCTGGTGGTGACAACCTTTTCAATAAAAAAGTTCAGAAAATCATTGCAGATCTCAGGAGAAACTTCCAAACAGACATTCAATGGAGTATTAAGAACAGTGTCAATGGTCCTAAACAACACACGTGGGTTATGACAGTTGGAAGAAATAATATTTGCAAAATATTCCCTTTTTGCCTCTTTAACAGTGTTCTGGTAACGATGCCAGCAGTCTTTTAGAATTTGAAATGATACATGCAGTTTATCCTTTTTCCATCTCCGTTCTGCTCGACGACATTCCCTCTTAACAGCACGATTGCTCTCATTAAACCAAGGCTCAGGTTTAGCCTTAGGCTGCCTGATTTTTAAAGGAGCCACAGAGTCCATGATTTTTTGACAGCAAGAATAAAACCAGGAATTTAGCTGTTCTGTATCAGAGGAAACAAAGTCAGAAGGGCCGCCGAGCTGATTAAAAGCAGCAGAAAACTGCGCAGCAGTGGCGGGGTTAATAACCCGACAGCACCGAGTAGCAGCGCCAGATTTAACTGCGGTATATGTCAAACCAACGTTGAATAACACAGGCATATGATCTGAGAGTGCACAGTCACAAATCTCCAAGTCAGTGACAGGCAGACCATATGACAGAACAAGGTCCAGTGTGTGTCCGTGCTCATGTGTAGGGCCACGTACGGACTGTACCAGGCTAAAAGAGTCAATAAGGCTTAAAAAGTCCTTTACCAGTGGCTTATCAGGACAACATACATGTATATTAAAATCTCCAACAATAAGAACACTATCATAGTTGGGCATAATCCCAGCTAAAAAATCAGAAAAGTCGTTTATAAAGTTCTTATTGTATTTCGGGGGGCGATAGATGACAGCGCAGAAAATCGGATTTGTACGACTCACCTCAAACGAGGTAAGTTCAAAGCTGGAGAACGAAGGCTGTAGAAAACACTGCTTACATTTAAAATCCTTTTTGTAAACAGTCACTGTGCCTCCACCTCTGCCTGACGTCCGTGGCGAGTTAAAATAGCAACAATCCACAGGTAAAAGTTCAGATAGAACACTGGACTCACCAACACTCAGCCACGTCTCAGTCACACACAGAAAATCCAGATCACGGGAACTGAAGAAGTCCCGAAGAATAAAAGTTTTGTTTAAAAGTGATCTGGCGTTCACCAGGCCAATCCTAGCGGGAGCTGGAGTTGGCGCTCGGGGTTCAGGAGGTCCAGAAACCCGCCGCAGCGATCTCAGGTTCCGATGATGTTGACAGCGGAGGTTTAGCCTGGGAGGGCATGGGCAGCGAGGCTGAGGAGCATCATCATCAAAGCCGACAACAGGCACCAAAGAGGCATCAACAGGATCCAGAAAACGCCGAGACGCAAACAGCCTTGGCATGAATCCATGCACTGGTCGGAAAACAGCAGAATAATTCTTTAGGTAAACCTTTAGCTTCACCAGGCGACCGCTTCGTTTACCCCGGCGACGACGACGCTTTCGCCGGGAAGGTAGCGTGGGAACCCGGTACAGGTAACCCGGGGTTTCCGATGCAAATGGGGGCAGGGGTTGCTGCCCACCAGCTCCAAAGGACACAATATTTTGGACCACAGGTTTGAGGTCCAATAGTGTCTGGCGATCATACCTCAGCAGAGACTTTGTTTCATGGATGACACAAATTAGAAATAACATAAACAGGAACAAACTTGGCAGTGACAGACGAGCAGCCACACACACCGGCGCCATCTTGCCACAGCATCAGTTCTGTTCAGATTAAAATCAAGAAATTTTCCAGTTCAGGGGGTATTTAAAAACATTATGTCTGCTATTATTCTAGATATTCATTGTTGTAAGATCAAAACCAGAATTGTTTTTGTCCATTTTTCAGTTCTTTCTGAGACCTGTGACTCTCAGCCCAAAGCCCACTAGTTCCTACTTGCAAATTAATAAAAATAGTTGAGAGTTATGTAGCTTCATTAAATCTGCTGTAATAGTAATAAGTCACCTCGGGTCACCAGAGTCTTTAGAAAATGTTACCCAGGAAACAGAAGAAGCATTGGTACCATATTTGGAAGTGTGATAATAATCCATAATTGTTTCTAGCTAGTAGCAGTTAGTAAAACGAAGATGACGTAGTAACATTTAATGGAAGGTCTCGTGACTGGTGGAAAAGCTTTTCTGCTGCTCAAAGCTTTCTGGGAAAAACTATAAATTCCTGAAACACCAGTTATATTATCTCTCTCTCTCTCACACACACACACACACACACACACACACATTTACTGGAGAGGAGAGGTGACAGAGAGGGAATCTGTCTCATTGGTAGAGTAACAATAATTAATACATTTATCAGTTTGTTACTTTGATATTCTTACTAAATGTAGCTTTTAACACTTAAACAGCATAGCTTATTGCCCTGGGAAATGAACCATGATACAGTAGCTTGTGTAACATCTGCTCATATCTTGGTGAATTCAGTTTGTTAGATCCACAAAAAGCAGCAGCACAGGTCAGCTGATCACAGCCTAAATACACTGAAAAATCTACTTCAGCAGAAAACAAATTATTTAGACTCATTTCTAAGTGACTGTGCTACACCTGAACTTTGTGTCCCCCCTCTAGTCCAATCCCTCTCTAAGCCCTGAGTGTTAGAGACCTTTTTAGCAAGTGGCAACCGTAAAAGCTGAGAAGAAAATGTCACAGGAGTGAATGTGAGAGGAACCAAACACAAATCTGATTCAGTGAGTTAATCTAATCAGAATCATTACTTTAATTCATGTTTAGATGAACTCTAGCAATGCAACCATCCCAGCCTACTACAACCTTTATAACAGCACTGCAAACTAACCAGTCTAACCTACATGAACTTCCTGGTATTTTGATGTATCCGCTAAATAACAATAATTTAGCATTTCAGTTTGTTTCACGTGACATTTCACAAAAAACAGAATCCAGCAACATGTTGCTGCAGATAGTTTTGGCCCACTTTACCACTGTAAAACACAGACATACCCACAGAGTGGTGAATGATGGGTCTATGTACATCCATGATTGCAGTTCTAAGATTCCTTAATAAGTTTAATAAACTTGGACCAGGACCAGTGTTTTGATCAAGTAAGAAGAAAAAGTGTGTTTGAAAGCTGCAGCTGTTTTCACTCTCTGTGTATCATTTGGGTAATACGACTTTGTAATTTTGCCTCTGGTGACCCTTCACAGTGGTTCAAACATCCAGGTCACAACGACAGTGTGACCTGGATGCCTATATGTTGATGATGTTTGTGGACACCGTGGAATAAGACTTCTAGTCAGCTGGCAAACAGTCAGATGACACAGGAGGTGGAAGAGGTAATCTACACACACTGTTTACAGTGGTGGGATGCTGTGGACCTCGACTGAGGATATAGTCAGATGGTGGAAAAACACTTTGAGCATCTTTTCAATCCCACAGCCACGACTGAGTCTTGAAAGCACTTGCGAGGAGGGGGACGACACGCCCATCACTGTGGGGGAAAGTCACCGATATAGTTGTCTGTGAAGGTTCTCAGTCATCCAGGTCACTGTAGTCTAATAAGCTTGGAAAGAAAAGCGTCTGGAATTCTTTAAGTTTCTTGAAGACGTTTCACCTCTCATCATCTACCTAATTCACTAATATAGTTAAACAACTGCACACTGGCAGGACCCCTGAGATGGGTAAGATTTGCTTGTTAAGTCATGGATGGCTCTTAATTTTTTTTTTTAATTTTAATGAACGTAAAACTGAAGCAATTTTATTCGGTCCCAGTCATTCCCCTGGGACCCCAGTTGACCTTGCTGCTCTGATCCAGGGCTAGAAAAGCAGCAGAAAATGGATGGATGGGTAGATGGCTCAATGAAAGCTGAATAAAAAACAATATTTCAAATAAAATTGAATGCAGATGATGTAATGCCATGTAGTTGTTGTAATAATAATAATAATAATTATAATAATAATAATAATAATACAGAGGAGAAGAAGAAGAAGAATTATAATTATAATTCTTATTATATTGTTTTAGTGCTTGAAATAAAATAGAAAATACTTTTCTCATCTTTGGTCCTCCACAGTCACTGCATTCATAATGAATCAAAATGAGACCCTTGAGCGACAGTTGGAAGACATCGCGGAACGGATCACTGCAGTTGTGAGGTCTCAGAATCAAAAGAATGACAACACCATGGAACAGAAGTTTGATACCATCATGGGGAGGCTCGCGACTCTCCAACGGGAGATCGAGAGACCAGTGTCAGAGTGTTAGGGCAGCCTGAAAATTCTCCTGGGCTGCTCGCATGGAAATTTACAAAATCAACATCAACATTGCGGACCCCCATCACGGCGCCAGCTGCAGGCCCAAGGCTGGAGCCGAACAATCACTCCCTGATAACGACTGTGTTACGGCTATTCTTCCCGTCCCATGCAAGGTCACCTGGATTGGCTGGAGGACTGTTTTCTTAGCCTGATAGGCCGAAGGACACTGTCTCAGCTGAACTATGGACACGCACACACATCCACTTACACTGATAAGCACTCACTCATCCCCCCTCCCTTTCCAACGCCTTCGATGCTTGTTGCCCCCTGGGAACACGAGGCGGGTCCGGGCCCGTGCTGTCGAAGAGATGACGGCGCCGTCGCAGGATGGCTGCTGTGTTGCCTGGGGTTACTCCTCATCCCCTACCCATCCCTGTGGCTTGTCATGTCTTCCATAATGTTGTGCTGTGGAGATTTATGTGCTTTTTTGTGCAGAGGAGTTTTTTTGTTTCCTGTTCTCGTGCTGTCCTACCATGGAAGCACAGCATGAGTGGAGGTCTCTTTTTTTCCTCTTGTACCTTCCCGATGTTGTGTACATTTCAGTGTTTTTCTTGTAACGCTACCGATCTCCGACTTGTAATCCCATGTGATGTCTGTGTTATGTGTGTAAGGTCGGGGGGGTTACCATCTCGCTGCAGGGCAACCTGCTTGCGACAAATAAAGCTGTCATTCATTCATTCATTCAAAATTGAATCATTTTCCAGTTTAAGGAGTATTTAAAAGTATCCCATGCTGCTCCTATACCAAATATTTATTTCAAAAAATACATTTCACTAAAAAGGATCCTAGAATTGTTTTGATTCATGTTTTGATACTTTCTGAGACCTGTGGCTCAGAAAACCCAATGGTTCCTACTTGGAAAATATTAAAAACAGATGACAAATATATAGCTTCATTATTATATCTGCCTTAGTAGTTTCTTAAATCATGCAGGTTACTATAGTTTCTAGAAAATGTTTTGCAGAGTAAAAATAGTTTTAGCTAGTAGTAGCTGCTAAAATTGAAGCACAAAAATAAAGACTATGTGGTAACAGTTAGTGAAAAGTCTTGTGAAAGTGCTAATTGGTGGAAAGCCTTTCTACTGCTTGAAGACTTCTAGGAAAAACTGTCAGTTCCTGCAAACACAAGTTATATTATCTCTCTCACACACAGTCACACTAAATATATTAACAGAAGAGGAGAGGTGACAGAGAGGGAATCTGTCTCATTGGTAGAGTAACAATAATTAATACATTTATCAGTTCATTGCTTTGATATTCTTACTAAATATAGCTTTTAACACTTAAACAGCATAGCTCATTGCCCTGGGAAATGAACCATGATACAGTAGCTTGTGTAACATCTGCTCATATCTTGGTGAATTCAGTTTGTTAGATCCACAAAAAGCAGCAGCACAGGTCAGCTGATCACAGCCTAAATACACTGAAATAATAAATAATAAATGTAGCTTTTAACACTAAACAAACAGTGTTGCTCCATGGTGTGAGAAATCAGCTGTGGAGCTGCTTATATTGATGGATTCAGTTGGTTAGACCCACAGGTCAGCTGATCACAGCCTGTACAAGAGGAAAAATCTACTGGAGCTTTGCAGCCACTGTGTGTGTTTTTAAGCGTTTCAAACCTTTTCATTTATTTTAGTCACCTTTTGCTTCACTTCCTTTGCACCTTAACTCTGCTGTTTTTGTGCTTCTTTGCTGTGTTGTCTATTGGCAGGATTCTCGCTGTTTTTGGTCATTTTTTTTGGCCTTTTGCAGTCATTCTGTGTCTGCTTTAACGTCGCCCTTTGTTCTGCTTTGGTTTGCCCCACTTTGTGCTTGATTTGCATCTCTCTGTAGTTGCCTTGAGTCTCCTTGGTGTTTCTCTGCCTTTCTGGTGACATGTGCTTTACAGCAAACCTCCATCACACTATGGACATGCAGGAGGACTGGTGCAAAACAGCAACCCAGGAAGTCCGTTAGATCAACAACAAGGTGCAACAGCTGCATCTCACTGCTGGTTGAACATCAGAACTGTTTTTATATTAATTTAAGTGATTGTTTCAAAGCAAATATGGCAGCAAATTAGAAAGAAGGGGGGCGAACATGGCTGTGTGGCTGCTTTACCTTTTTTCCTGTCCTTTGGTTTCTCTCTGCAGTAATTTTGTGTTGATGTGCATTATTTGTTTGCCCCTGTCTGATTTCTCTTATTCAGTTTAATAATTTTCTTTTCAGGTGGCAATTTTATGTTTTTTTAAAAATCTTTTTTTTGTTTAATTCCCTTCCAGCACGAAATGTTAATTGTCACTTCTGACGGAGGTTCTGGATGAGACCCCCTTTGGCGCCTGAGCCGGTCCCCTGCAGGCCTGTTCGGTTATCCTGTTATCCCATTAAAGGGGTGCTCCATGGGGAGTTTTCCTTCATGAAAGTGGATGGTCTAAAGCACAGAGCATCTTATGTTCCACCTTTTACCCTTGAGGCACAATTGTGCTTGATAAATTCGAGTGTTAGGTAACGCTGTAGCTCTAACAGCCCCACAGGCTGTTGAGTTTTAGTGGAGCTCAACACACACACTGTAGTTCAACAGCGGGAGGTGACAAACTTCAACTTCTCGTTTTTATTTCCAAATTTATCTGGAGGAGGAAAACCGTGAGAACAGTATGTCCACCGGTCTGTTTATCATTTTGTGCTTTTCTTCTTTCAGATCTCTTCTTCCAGAGAACCAACCGGAGCTGTGCTGCTCCCAGTGTGTGTGCGCTGATAACAGTGCTCGTCTGATAATCAGCCACAATTACATCTCAGCAGAGGGAGACAGAGAGGAAGTGGGTGGTGGGAGGAGAGAACTATTGATATGGTAATATGTGTGACACGCGCAGGCACGCACGCTGAGGCCTATTGTACGGTGACAGCAGGAGAATAGCAGGTTTCATTTTCTCTCACCAACCTTTTATTACAATGAGATACTGAAACCACTCATTAGAGGCAGAGACAGCAGAGAGGTGTTGCTTTCAAGTGAATTCGTGCAGAATGAAATGCAGTGAAAGTGACAGAGCCCGACTGTTTAGAATTATTATTTGACACATTTAATGCCTTTTCACACTAAATCGCACTTGCAAAGAGCGCACTTGGAGACGCCGAGATTGATTTCATGTATGTTTAATGGTCCCGTCTCACAGGGACTCTTCAGCAGCACGGCGTAAGTTTTTTAAACAAATCCATCTACAAATCTAAACAGAGCTGTTCTGGACTATCTAAAATAAGTAAAATACATGACCTCTCCTCCTTTTCCCCAGTCATAGTAAACTATAATAGTTAGTACCTAAAACAGGATAGCAGCTGTGTTTTGGCATTTTGGCTGCTATGCTGCACACATACTCTTAGCCACAAGGCCAAGAAATACTTAGAGATGGTGCTCTTAGCATCAGTGATTTGATGCTCACACTGTGACATTACTGGCTGCTGACAGCTATTGATGCTGTTTATGGAGCAACAACGGAGACAAAAGGAGGCAGGAGGGTGAGTCAAGGTTCGGAGTCAGGAGACGCCAGTTAAGCCCTTGTTATTTCTGGGTCCTGGACATGATCCTTCATCTGATCGGTCTCTTGAACCTTTGAATGTGGACTTTAAAAATAAAAATCTAAAGAAAAAAGGGTGAAAAACAGTTTAGAGGGAGGAGGAGTTAATGGTGGAGTGAAGGGAGTCATTTTGCTGCTTACAGCAGAAACCACAGTTTGAGGCTAGCGTGTGACATATTTTCATGCATTAAATTTAAAAATGCTATGAATTATAATTAGTGTGAATGCTTGAAAAGCATTCACAGTATTGTTCTTCTAATGTTTATTATTCTATTTTATTATTATTATTATTATCTATTCCGTACGTTTTTTTGTAATCCCACTACTTCAAAACCGTTCAACTTAGAAAAAACATTCAAACACCTTTGGATTCCTCTTCTTTCGGACATTAATGCTTCTATTTTTCTCATTTTTAACATTTATATTTTTAATATTATTCAACTTTATTTAACAAAAATTTATAATGTATTTCAATGGAGAGACCCTTCAAATTCTCATTCAACTTACTCCTCTTTAAAATGTATCTACTTAGAATGTTTGTTCATCTTTTAAGTTCATTTCAACAAATTTGTTTTTACATTTATTTTTAATAAGTTATTTTTTTTTATGAATTGGAGATCTATAATACATAATTCCACTCTTTAAGTGATTAGAAGAATATAAACTTTTAATATTAATTCAGAGGTTTTCTGACTCTAAATTTTCTTTTGTCAATACTCATCTTTTTCTAATTTATCTATAGCAACCTATAGCAAATTCATATTTGCTGCCATCTTCTTCCTGATGGGACTCTTCGTTTCATATGGCTTCAACGACACGATCTATCCTCCCTTCCATGTCGACGTAAATTACACGATTAAACACACAGACCTGAAGTAATGGTCTGGAAGAGACAGCTATGTTTCAGTTCAGGGGAAAGAGGTGGGTTGCACACAAACAGCCAAAAATTACAACTGTAACTGTAAAATTACAACTGTAAGAAAATGTTATGTTCAGCATTGTCTTGTTAAAATATCCAAGAACTTCCCTGAAAAGGGCGTCATCTGAAATGGAGGGCTACTTACCTGGGAAGCTTTATATACCTTTCAGCGCAGAAGCCACTAATATACCCCACTGCCATCAGAGGCTTTTGAACTCAGTGCTGAACAAAAAGTCAGATAATCCCTCTTTAGTCTGGATGATGCGATGTCCTTATTTTTCAAAAAGAATGTAACTTTTTGATTTGTCTGCTGATTGAAGCGTTTCTGGATCATGTTCACTTATGGTGTCTTCTTGGCATGACTTGAAGCTTGTTTTCTGTATTTGTTGATGGCACAGTGAACTGTGATCACAGAGAGTGATTTAGGCGTGTGTTGAGTCCATGCAGTCATTTCAACACAGAATCATCCCCATTTTTAATGCAGTGCAACTCGAGGGTCATCTTTAAACTGTTTTTAATTTTTTTAACCCAAATGTAAATAAAATCTGTGCTTTTCATCAGTCTAAATAATGCATATTATGCAGGTGTTTCTCTTATCCATCCATCCATTCGCTTCCGCTTATCCTTTTTCAGGGTCGCGGGGAGCACTGGAGCCTATCGCAGCTGTCATAGGGTGAGAGGCAGGGTACACCCTGGACAGGTCGCCAGTCTGTCGCAGGGCTAACACACAGGGACAGACAACCATTCACACTCACACCTAGTGGCAATTTGGATTATCCACTTAACCTATCCCCACAAGCTGCATGTCTTTGGACAGTGGGAGGAAGCCGGAGTACCCGGAGGGAACCCATGCAAACACGGGGAGAACATGCAAACTCCACACAGAAAGACCCCGGCCTGATGTGGGAATTGAACTCAGGACCTTCTTGCTGTGCGGCAACCGTGCTAACCACCTTGCCACCGTGCTGCCGTCATAAACATGTTCAGCTATTTTCCAAATTCGTCCTTTGTGTAAACGTCAGCTTTTAGCAGTTCAGCACTTTTGTTTTCAGGTTAAAAATTCAGTTTTGTTTTTTTTTATCTCATTCAACATTTCTAACTTAATTTCATCAATTAATTCATTTCAGTGCATACATTCAGATTCAAGCATTCACACAGCAGTTTCTTCAGAAAATGCACTTTCTAGTTAAAAATGATATTGCTTCACTTAAAAAGATGGTTTATGGTTATCTGAAAAGCCTGGACAGTAAAATATACTTCCATATGAAATATGCTTACTTATCTCAGACTTCTGAGATAAGTACGTGTTTGTAATGGTTTCTATTTTATTTAAAGATAAAGTCAAAGTGTCCAAAACAAGTCAGGAGAGGGTTAATCATAAAGCGCATGAGACAAGAAGCAGAAGACTGAACAATAAAAGGCTTTTAAAGTATTCTTAGTGAAGCCAATGAGATTTTCAGAAAAGAATGATGAATTTTATGGTGGGTTATGTAGTTTTTGCATTAATGGCATCATCATCTGCAGGATATAGAGAGGCATGGAAACTGAGTGAAACTGAAAGCGAGTCGTTTATTTGACTGTTTGCAGTAAATTCAAAAAGAAAAAAAAAGCATAATCCGAAAGGCAGAAACTATAAACTTCTGAAAAATAAAGCTAACCAAAATATGCTCTGATAAGAGGAGACAGCAACTACATATAGACAGAAGGGTAATCAGGGAAGTGGTGACAGCTGGGAGAACGAAACACAGGAAGCAAAACTAAAAGCAAACACACGAACTGCAAATGAAACAGGAAGTGTGGTAACATAACGATTTGACACAAGGGGGCAGTACAGCGAGAAGAATTAAACTCTAAAACTACAGACCAAGAACATAAATAAATACACTAATAGGAAAAAAAACATAAATAATATTTACATGCAACCCATTTAGTGTGCACATATAATCCAGCTCCTCAACGACATTACATCCATACATACTGTTGCAAGAAGGTTTTCTTTCTCTCCCAGAACAGCCTCAAGAGTCTGAAGGAGACACGAGGAGATGGGTTCTTACTCAGAGAGAGATGGAAAGATTCATCAGCTCAGCAGTAGGAGCACAACAGATCTGACTCTGAGAAGGAAGCTCCACAGTGGACGACACGTGCATGTTTCTAACCGAACTGTCTTCATGAGGGCCAAAGTCCTTTACTGGGACCTGTGCTCACAGCCCAGCACTGTGCAGAAGTGGCATTTTCTTCACAAATGACACTAAGTTCACTGAGCATGTGTGACAGGAAAGTATCCATGGCAACAATTATGTTTCCTACAATGCCATCCAGCCTGATGTGTTTATCAGCGGGTAGGTGATAGCCTGGCCTTCTCTCAATGGCACCCTGAGGGCTTTTATGTAGGATCAAATCAGATAGACTGTCAGACCTCGTTGCTGATGCAGTGCATCCTGGGCGTGACCTCTTAGCAATTGGAGTTTGTGCGGAGTTACTGGATGATATAAGCATCGATATTATTAATGGGCCCTTAACACCACAGACTGGGCTCACTGGTTCCTTGATCCAGGTCCAGGAGGACATACGGCAGAACACCATCCATCAGGAGCATGCCCAGATGGTGGGGGTGCATACAGCCTCCTGAGCCACTTATTGGATTAGCCTGTGATTTCTATTTGTGAGATTTTACATCCATCCCTCAGAGTGTTGATGATTTTGGTTTCTACTCATTGATGTTAATGATGCCATTTTGCTCTTAACAAATTAAACAGTGTATTTCAGGTGTCACACAGAGTTTTTTAAAGTAAATGTTTCATTCATCAAGATCCAGTATGCGATTTAAGCTTTCTATCGGCATTTCTATCAGTTTTCACACACGCTGCAGATTTTTAAATTTTGCTTAAACCCTGAAAAAGTGAATCTGCAGAGGTGAAAATAAAAGTCTGCAAAGATAAAGAAATGAGCGCCAGTACAGACATTCATCTGAACCACAATCACATAGTGAGAAACCTGCGCATCAGTCAGCAGTGCTGGCATTCATAGACTTCCATACTGACTCCCACAGTGAAGTTAGTTTCATATAGCTATTTTCTTTAAACTGTAGTCACTATTCAGCAACTAGCACACTGTGGTGATGTGAAATTAATAGTAGCACAGTGTGTTTGGGGCCCAAAGCTGCAGATAGAAGCTCAATCATCCATCAACCCTGACTGCTGATATAATTACTACACACACATGCACATACACTTGCAGAGACTCTGTCGTTTCCCCATGTTTTCTCCACCTGTCTCAAGGAAACAACCAATTTCCTCTGAACATTTCCATTTACCTTGAAGCTCTCTATTTTTTCATTCTCTCTTTGTCAGCCTGTTTCTCTATTTTCTGACTGGCTGCGATGTGTGTGTGTGTGTGTGTGTTCACTATTGATTAGTAATTCATTAACATCTGGTCAGTGAGGTATTTGTTTTCCTTTTTTCTTTTTTTAAAGTCCAAACAACTCTTAGACTTTATCCAGTCACCTCTCTGCATTGAATCATTAATACATTAACCCTTTAAGACCTACCATAGAACCAAGTCTGCCAGAGCTTATCTTTATATTTTTACATGCTGTAGTGCCATTTTTGGGAGCATTTCAAGTTGATATACATCAATACAACCATTATAGCCCAAATTTTAATAATATGTATGCATTAAGTCCATAGTAACTACATAAATTGCAAAAAAGTGCAATAAACTACCATAAAATTGAAAATCATTTTTGGTTTTTTTTTTTACATATATTTCTAGGTTTGAGGTTTATCCCTCAAAACTGTAAATACAAAAAAGTTGCACAAAAAAGTTTCCTGATGTCTATTTCGCTGATGTCTATTCCAATGTAGGAAGTGTTACGAACAGCTGATCGGCTCAGCAAAGCGTGTTTCTGGAATATTATGGTTTTGTTCCTGCAAGCACTTTTTATGCAGTTTTTGCAAAGCCATATGTGGAAGGAAACCGTGACTTAGGACAAGCTGATGGCAAAAGATGTAAGTACAACTCCTCTGGTTTCATATGCAAAAAGAATTATTGTGCTAGCTTACGTGGTTCCGGTTCTACAGGGATTTAAAAATAGTTACGCAAAACGGAGCGTGCCCACTCCGACCACCTTTAAAGGGTTAATCTCTGGCTCTCTTCCACAGCACGTTTTTTGTCCTGTCTTCCTTCTCTTACCTCAACCAGTTATTGCAAATGGCCGCCCCTCCCTGAGCCTGGTTCTGCTGGAGGTTTCTTCCTGTTATAAGGGAGTTTTTCCTTCCCACTGTTGCCAAATCGCTTGATCATACAGGGTCATATGATTGTTTGTTTTTTCTCTGTATATATTATTGTACGGTCTACCTTACAATATAAAGGACCTTGAAGCGACTCTTGTTGTGATTTGATGCTGTATAAATAAAACTGAATTGAACTGAATCTAGTCAAAGGTGAGCAAACTGATTAAAATAGACTAAAGTTCAACTGAACTCCATGATGCCCACAGTCTTCTTAAAGAAGTTGTTATGTTATTGTTGTAAGTGTTATGTTATAAGCTTGTCATATTATTATTTTTTGAATTGTGACTTTAAAGATGAATGTTTGTTAAACACTTTTTAAAATTTGTTCCAATAAATCTATGATTTTGTCAAAAAAATATTCTTATTATTCGTAGTTTCTGCCCTTGTAGGTTTCCCTAACTGGCTGTTATTGTTTGTTAGTATCCAGAAGGATAATACAGCATAATATATTTTAGGGTAGGCCTACCTTATGACTGACAGGATGCATTTACGCTCTTGTTGTCCCTTACTTATCACGTGTGAAAACAACCAGACGTGAATATACTCAGCTTGAGGCTCAAAATGACTGATACATTGTAAACCAGAGGGTGACATCATGGTGGCCTGCACATCCGTCCAGTCTTTGATTGGAGTGTAAGGAGTCGAAAGGCTCAGTCTGTACTTTGGGTTCTTTGATGTGTTGCTGGGCAGTTTTTGGGGTGTGACAGCAGGGCATCCTTGAGCATACAAGTCTACTGTAAAACATGTGACCCATTTAAAATAACAGAAAACACTTAAAGAGTACAACGCATCAATATTTACATAAGTGTTGTTATGCTGTCAGTGTAAAAGGGAACATGTATGTTATGCATGCAGTATTGTATACTGACAGGGAGTTCTGAAACTGTGTATCAATTGCATTAATTACTGTATCCAAAACAGGTGTGTCTGTCCATTTTTTATGTGTATTGTTGTTATCCGTGAATTTTAAAATTCACTGGGTTTTTTTTTGTAAAGCAGAAAAAAATATAAAGAACATGACTATTCCAGTTATTTACAGAAATGTGTTTTAGTGGCTGGATTTTGTGCCTGATTGATTTTTGTGTACTGGCTCTGACTCGGGTATGAAAACATGAACTCTTTTTTGTTATAACTAACAAGTAATTTTTAGTTTTAAACAATTTCCGGACATATTTCTAGAATATTTGGGTTTTCTTGTTTTTGAGACAGGTGGTCTAATACATTTTTAAGCATATTCTTGAAGATGGACTTGTAAAGCTTCAGGATACTGGGACTAAACAGAATTATGCAGACAGAAATGTTGGCAGTGTTTGTAAGTTTAACTTGCTCTGTCCTCTCAGTGCTCTTGAACATCACATGTTGTTTGCAGGGCTTCTATTTCTGTTGCTTTTGTTGTTTCCTGGGACCAGAAACCTAACATTTCTGCTTTGTATCAGAAATGTTACTTCATTTCTGTATAGAACAGGAAAGTTTCATTTATTTGCTGGTTCATTCATTGATGAAAAAAATGAATGAATGAATGAACTTTTTCATTTAGTTTTAGCCCCATTTTTGCTATATCAAACAGGGTGTGGAACAATGGTTTGTTGTCACTTGACCTCAGGTATATAGCTGCCAGCTTGCCTGAGAGTGGACTACATTCATGAACACGATACAAGCAGCATGTTGTCTAGAAGACTAGATGTAAATGATTAAAGACATGGGTGAAACATCTTCTCTCTAACAACTCTTTGAAACTCAAACTGATCTGCAGTCTCTATCTGTCTATGGAGGCTTTGCACATCAAATGCTCCTGAGGACTTTTTATGTAAGAGACGTTTCTTACAAAACAAGAACAAATCTGAAAAGCTGTGAACAACTATGTCCTTCTCCCTGTGTGGATGTTACTGTTTTTAAAAGCTTCTTGTGTTTCCCCTCCAAAGAAGGAGGTGAAGTCAAGTGTTTGTCTGTGGTTTCATGTGTGTATTCAGTATTTAAACAGACTGCATTAATATGAAGTTTTTTCCTTTTTTCTATGACTCATGTTTTTAGATTTCTGTGAATGGCCTAGAGACTTTTTGAAGATGTCCTCTGATCACTAGGGAGCAATGTGTATTCCTTCAGCGGTGGTTCCTGGAAGTTGTTGCACCAAAAACCTCTGTTGCTTGGTTGCCACAGCTGCCTGTAGTTTGCATGGAAGATGACGGCTTTTACTGCAAATACTTTCTAACTAATGACCAAGAAACAGTCAAAATAGAACCTTAATCAGAGGGTGTTTGCCTTTAAAGTAAAAGCTGAAAATGAAACATCTGAAACCAATATGCTTGCACACACACACACACACACACACAAACACACACACAAAACCCAGGAAAAATCTGTCAGCAGGGTTTAATCAGTTGTGAGGTCATTATGATGATTTACATTCATGCCCTTAGAGTGTAACCTCACCTAAAGATGAGTTTAATTTTTAATGGAACCAGTATAATTGATTTACAAATAAAAATGTACGTACGCACACATGTTCACACAAACACATACACACATATCCAAGCACCCACACACACCCTTGAGTCCAGTTTTAGTGCCGTAATGTGAATGAAAATGAACAGAAATTAAATTATTTCAGTTTGGAGAGATGAGAAAATGCAAATGAATACTTAGGATGTGTGTGTAACTCTGTGTGTGTGTGTAACTCTGCGTGTGTGTGTGTGTGTGTGTGTGTGTGTTTTGCCTGAAGGAAAAGCAGCTCTACTTCCATTCATATTAAAATGAACCGACGAGAGTCTGTAAGTCGCAGAGTCGGATAAGGAAAGAGGACGACAGGAGAAACAGGAATGAGAGAAAGGATGTAAGGAAGGGAGGAAAGAGGAGACAGCAAAGGACAGGAGTCAGGCGGGTAAGAGAGGGGAAGGTGAAGAGCGGAGCAGATAGGAGGAGTCAGAGTGACATTATCTGGGTTTCTTTGTTTTGCTGCTGTCAGAGTAATCCACTGTCAGCACACACACACGCACACACACACACTCGCACACACGTCCACCCATGTACAGACGCACGCACGCACACATACACACACACACACACACACATACCAAAAATGGTTTTCCATATAAACAAACGTTTTCTCTGAGATCGCAGCACATTTGTAATTACCATGAATTTTAAAGCAGAGCTGCATCAAACACACACACAGCGTATTTGCAGTTCACATTTAGGTCACACTGGAAGCCGTCACCATGACTGCTGCCGAGTCTTGGGCTGGACTCAGTGTGAGTGGAGCAGGTGGATTCATCCTGCCCTGCTGCAGTGTGACAGCATCAGGTTTTGCTTATATGTGAGCTGACAAAGCGATAATCATAGGAAGGAGGAATTTGCTTAGTGAGATCACAAAATGTCAGCAGTTACTGAGAAGAAGCTTGCAGTGGTATCGGAAGCATAGTCTGCACCTAGTTCCATTTTCAGGTTATGTGGCTTCATTACTGTGAATTAAGTATTTTACTGAATATTGTAAGGATAAATTCTCAATGATCAGACAGTCTGCTAAAACCAAGCTCTTCACAGTGAGGAGAAAGATCTCAATTTCAATAGGAGGAGACCTCCAGCAGAACCAGCTCAGAAAGGTATCTGCCTCACCTAGTAAAAGGTGTTTCAGGGTCACCTGCCAAAACTCTTTATCCAAGCTTTAAGCCTGATCTTGACAGTAGAGCTGGTCTCCTGAATTCAAACTGGGAACTGGTTCCACAGGTAAGGGGCCTGAAAAGCTTTCCCAAGTTTCACAGGTGCTCTGTTATAATAATGTGATGACGGAAGGTCATGACGGGCCTGATCATTGAGTAGAAGGGTTTTAAATGTAATTCAGAGTTTAACACAAACCACTCTAAGCTTCTTTGCAGTGTTGCAGGTCTTAACACACACCTGAATGCAGCTTTTCATCAGTGTCCTGCACATAACAACAACAACCATTCAGGGATCACTTCAATCCTTTGATGCAGGGGAGGTATGATGAGCTGATTGAGTTCAGGTGTGTCAGCCTCCCCTGCAGCCACACAACAGACCACACCCCACCACAACAACGTAATTAGTTCTGATTGGTTCTCAGAACCAATGTCTCCAGAATATTTTTATCTCATTTTCATTCACTGATAGTGTCATCATAGTTTGTGTCCTGGTTAGTCACTAAACGTGACACTGGTATACTTTGCACTCATGTTGTTTAGATGAGCAGCTCCCGGGAAGGCTACAGCTACAGGACCTTTTCTAAATGAGTGAAGTAAAACTGAATATTTTTGTAATTTGGATCCATATTACACTGTTGGTGCCACTGTAGGGACAATGGCTGCATTATCAACCTGACTGTGTCTGTGTGTCACACGTGCACTGCAGTATTATACCTTCATTAATGCACCTGTCATTAAGGCTGTGAGACAGTCTGAGCATGTTTCACCCGAGCTTTAAGCATTCTCGTTAACGTGATCCAATAATCCAGAATGAAGTCGGTAATAAAACTGTTGGGTAAAGTAATGTAAAGCTGATTTATGATTTTACTGCTTCTGCCAAAGGAAAAAAAAATCCACCTTCTCTGACTCTGGTTAAGCTGTTACCAAGGTAACAATGGATTATATTTGATATCAGAAAATGAATTACACGTTTTTTCTCCTGCCCTCTGTCTTCCTGTCCTTCATTATTTATCTGAAATGGGATTCCTCCGTACAGACACAAGACTAATAAGAATAATAACAATCTGCACACTGCTGCTGTTAGCCCGACTCATTCCTATCCTGAATTCTTTCCTTTTTTCCTTCTTAAGTTCTTCCTTGTGTCTTTCCTTGTTTCATCATTTTTCCTTTATTTTTTTGTACTTTCCCCTCTGCTTCTGTTTCCTTAATCTTTCTTTATTTGCTTCCATATTTACATTTCCTTTTATGGTTGTTTCTCATCTCCTATTTCTTGTCATGTTTCCTCATCTCCTTTCTCTGTCTTGCCTCGTTTCCTGTTTCCTTGACTCTTAAGCTTTCCAAATTCCCTCATATTTTTTTGCTTTCTTTTCTTGCCTCCTATTCACCTCTCCTTGTCTTTCTCCCTTCATCAGTTCCTCTCTTTTGTTGTTTGCTTGTTTCTTTCCTTCCCTCCTCCCTTCCCCCCTCCACAAGATAATTCTGCCTTGAGTGTAGATCGTCTTCATTGAGCTGTTTTCTGTTTTCCTTCTCAGTGAAGCTTTTTTTCTACAGGAAAGGAAAACTGAAACTTTCATAATAAAAATGATCAAACACAGAAACAACAATGCAAACATTCATCTAGGGGTTTTATATTAATCTCTTTACTGAAAGCAGCCATTTAAGTTGTGAGCCCGGTCACTGATGATGGAGCACCAAACTGCTGATGCGTCATTAAATTTAAAAGCAAAACAGAAATAAATAGGTTTTGGGGGGAAATGCAAAGGGAGAAGAATACAATATCCAAAAATAAATATATGAACTTCAATTAATTTATAAAAATTGGCCTGCAGGTTACCCGCCTGACTAATACAAAGGTAAATAAATGCAGGACTGAATATCAATTTTATTTCAGAGTTTCTCTTTATTTTTGATTATGGCAGTTCTGGTGCTCCATACTGACAGATTTAGATTGGATTTGGAGTAAAGTGGCAGACTGATTCTCTTCTCTTTGCGTTCCCATTCATAAAACACCAAAGCACTCCTCAATCTCTGCATGTGTGCCTGTTTCTCTCTCTTTATCATCTGTTTAGCTCATTTCTCTCTGTGTCACATTCTTTCCGAGTACCATTAATCTCAGCATACACACACACACACACACACACACACACACACACACACACACACACACACATAAACACACAGTTTTGTTTTGATCACTTCTGAGGCCATAACAGTGACTTACATTAGACTAACAATCAGTTTAATAACTTTAACCTACCCCGGGTCAAGGCATTGCTGTAAAATTAAATGATTTGCATTATGGAGACTTTCTTTGTTCCCCATAAACTGTAATGACCTGAATGTAAGCTGCGCGAACAGAATTATGTCCCCACAACAGTGGTAATACAAGAGCACACATGCACACACATAGCGTGCACTCTCAGTGTGTATGCACGGTATGATTTCCCATGACGCTGTAAGAAAAAACAATGGAGCCATTCATCACTTTGGATGAAGTCTGGAGATGCTGCGCACACACACATATGCATAGATCACTGCGCTGGTTGCCGGTTTGAATCTCTGTTCATTTCTCCTTCTCAGTTAAATTGTTAAATGCTGGAAACTCTCTTCCAGCTGTAATTTCTCATTATATATTTAAGAATAAGTGGCCCCTCTTGACAGTCATGTTGTTACCATGGAAACCAGCCACCACCAACCTCATCACTGTGACATTGACTAGACAAGTAGTAATACAAGTTTACTATTTCTGCTCGTGCTTTTTGTGGGGTGGGTTTGTTGATACAGTATCACTTGTCACGAGTTTCCTCATGGACTAATTCATATTAGTCATTGTGCAGTCAAAAATAACATTTAATTATCAAAAGTTTGAAAAAGTTTAGTGAATTTGGTGAGATCTTCTGTTTCCTCTTGATTATCGTGACAATGTCTGCAGCTGTTGACAGCAGCTGGGACGCAGAGCTCTGCCAGAGGAAGGCAAAGAAAATGTAGTTATTAAGCAAAATTGAGAGATTTTGAAGGACTTTTGAAGACCACATTAAGCCAGACAACGTGACATTTGTGCCATGTAGGCTGAATGCATTTAGGTAGTGTGCAAAATGCAGGTATGTATTTTGATAAGTTTTAATACACAATTAAGCTGTGTCACTTTGAATATAACTGTTTTGTTTGTTTGTTTTGTTTTTTGGCCTTGTCTGCATTCAGTCATATAGGATACACAACTGGAGTGTGTATCTCATATGCCAGAACTATGACAATCTGCACATACTTTCTTCGTCTTGTCATCCATACCTGTGCGAAATTCCAAAAATCTAAGGCAAAGCTTGTGTGAGAAGTGACATTGGGCCGACTAATTGGCCTTCCAAACTGAGAATGCTCGCTGTACCACACAGCTGTAGAGGGCTGAAAAACAACAAGATCCAGCGACTCAAGGACATGTTGGAAGAAGGTTTTTTTATATTCTAAAAACCGCAGGCATGACTATATCAATTTAGAATTATTTCATGAAAAACTAATTTTGTTCCTTTGTTCTGTGGAGCCCTGTGGACTCAATGGTTATAAATGATCAAGAAAACACATTTGGATTTTATGATCTCTTCAGTGTCAGGAAGTTCCCACTGTTATTTTGTGTATTTTCTCTTCTACACTGGGAAAAATGGACACAATGGGCTATCTACTCATTATACGTACAGGAGCTGCTCAACCATGGAAACCCATAGCGTGAAGCTCCCAGTGCACAGTTTTAGTGCTGATAATAATGCCAAAGGAGATTTGGCACAAGAAGAACTCTGCAGTTAGACTCAGCTGAGTGTTGAAGACGTTTAGACATTGTGCACCTCAGCATAGAGAATAGGTTTGACCCATTCTTCCATAGATGTTTGTAAAGGCAATAAGACTGAAAACACCTGAATTCAAAGACAAAGAGGCATGAGCCAGTCCTTTTGCCCATATGTTGCTGTGCTGTTTCTTCATCTGAAGAAGAATAAGGACAAAGTGTGGGTAACCATACTGATCCAGTGGCTGGATAAACTAGCCCCTGCAGATCTAAAATGAAGACAAAGCAAACAACTGCAGGGCCTTTTCTTCACTAAAGAAGAGATAATGTTTATTGTCTTACTGGCTGTGTTAATGATAAATGTGGTATAAAGAGGAACTGAATGCTGAAATACTGGTAAGGTTTTTGAGCTGCATTTGTAATCACCTAGATTTTAAATAGCTTATCATGTTAATGTATGGATCAATATATTCCCGACAGAGTTTCATATCCTACTGATTCTTGTTTTTTAAATGTAGTTTGTTTCTTGCTGCTTAGATTTGCTGTTTGGTTCAGCTGAAATCCCTGCAAAACTAATAAGATTTTGAGATGTATTTCCTCTCAGCAAGCTGAAGCTGCAATGAAGTCAGCATTAGTAAGTCTCTCCGTCAAAGTCAAAGAACGCATCATAAAGTAATCATACACAGATGGAGATGTATCTGCAGCAGAAGCAGAGCATGGGCCTTCCAATACTTTCAGATATTGTTTCCTATATGTGATAAACTGCCATGCTATGAAAATCACACCTGTAGTAGCAAAGCTGGGTTTTCAGCTAGAAGAAAAGTTGTCTCACAAAGGAGGACAAATGTTGTTCTCGCTCCACTACACAAGACTGCAAGCAGTGTTAAAGTGGAATTCATCAAAAATAAGATTGAAGGGTTTAGGATCAAGGGGCGGGGGGCAACTCCTCTGGTTCCACAAAGAAGTCGGACTGTAGAAGTCTGAGAAATGGAGACTGCTCACTGGATCTTTGACTATGTGATATTTTTCTGTTGTATTTATGGCTAAAAGAAAATGATGCTCATTTTATATATTTTATATATTGTGAATTTCTTGGTGTAGCCAAGTCAAAGGAGCTTACAAAGAAAAGCGTCTGGACTTCTTTAAGTTGCTTGAAGACATTTCACCTCTCATCCGAGAAGCTTCTTCAGACTACGATGACCTGGATGAACGAGAACCTTCACAGACATATTGGTGTAGCCAAGCAACCAAAGGTTGGTCGCCAGAATCTCATCTCTGCTTTTTGGTCCTGCTGTAGCTGGAGGTTGAGTGGAGTGCCACTTCGCACTTGAGTGGTTTGTAGCTGAGTGTCGAGCCATAGGAATGAGGATTAGCAGCTCCAACTCTGAAACCATGGCGCTCAGGCAGACAAGGGTGGAGTGCCCACTCCAGGTCAGGGACAAGTTGCTACCCAAAGTGGAAGAATTTAAGTATTTCTGGGTATTGTTCACGAGTGATGTGTGAGGATAGAGGCAAGCTGGAGATTGATGTACGGATTGGTGCCATGGCTGCAGTGACCAACTATAGTGGTGAAGAGAGAGCTGAGTGTGAAGAATAAGCCTGGAAGTGACTGGTTGATGTACAACCCCACCCCCGACTATGGTGTTGAGCTTTGGGTAGTGACCAAAAAAAATGAGATCACAGATACAAGCAGCGGAAATTAGTTGTCTCTGAATGATGGCTGGCCTCTGCCTTGGAGATGCAATCATTCGAGTGGGGCTCAGATTAGAGCCACCACTCCTCCACATCGTAAGCAATAGAGATGGGAAATTAGAATTGAGCAATTTTTATTCCTTTATTGGTATCAATAAAAATCTGAATGGCAAAAAACCAAAAGTGGATTTCATAAACCAGTAGGTGATGGATACTGACTAAAATTGGATTATGATTATTTACAAGGTTATTCTTCTGGTCTCAGTGCTGCATCCTACAAAGACACACCGTGCCCTTGAGTCAAAGCTTTTAGAAATAAAACTGCAAGGTCTCTAAATGGTGTCTGAACAAAAGGAGGCAATGACTGTATCCAAATAAAAGGCCTTATCTCTTTTATTGTATTTGATGTTCAACTTGACAAAGTATATGTGCATAAAAATAGCTTGAAAATAAAAGCTAACAGTCAGCATCTACTTTTATCTCACTGTTGTGGAATTGATCCTAAATTCCTTAAAAGTAGCACAAATCTCACTCGACTATGAGGGCTCTAAACAGAAACTGTGATTTTAAAATTATATTATTATTTAACCCAAGTGGATTAAAAACAGTAACATTACTACAAAAACATTAGAAAAATAGTCAATAACTGAAGGTCTTAGCAAAAGGAAAGTTCACTGTGCTCAGAGAAATAATGCAACACTTATCATGTGATTAGTGGTTACTCATAAAAGGTACTTTCAGACCGCAGGGACATTTCAATCGCTTTAATAACTTGTGAAGGAAGTTCCCCACTTTTAGTGTTAATGGTTCAGTAACTAGGAGCGATCAGAGTTCTTAGAAACACCATTTCTGTTTTGTTTTGTTATATTTTTTTTAGCTTCTACCTCAGGGTCGGCCAACATGTTCTCGTTAATGTAACATAATGCTGTTTTGTCAGATTCCTCCTGGCATCAGTGCTCTGACACAGGCCGTGGTAATATCAGCCACTGTGATCCCATTTTAAAGACCTACAAATTCCACAGTAACTGTGATGACACAAGTAGCTTTGTCAACCATAAAACAACAGTTTGTGTCCAGTGGGGATGGTTCAAGTACATTTTTTATTTGTTTTAGGTTCAGACACTGAAAACTACTTGGATACTAGACACCGCTTCAGAAAACTAAACCCTTCTCATTAACAACTGCCACGTGTAAATGAGCCAACGTGGCAGTACTGACAAAATAGCAGCAACTGCCACTTAAAACTATCCTAAAAGAGAAACCTCTGATTGACATCGATTGGTGGAGCACTGACAATACCATATTGAAAAGACAAACCATGTGAACACTAGACATTTAAGCAATATTTAGCTCTAATAAAGGGAAAAATACAATCAATGGACAGTAAAATCTAGCTTTAAGAAACCTATATCGAATAGAGGCAACATACAAAAAAATTCTGGCTCCTCTAAATGAAATATATTAAAAAAAACTTTCCCAGCAGTTTATCTCGACGATCTGTGACTTCAGACAGCAAAGAGACTAAGACAGAAAAAGATTAAAGTGAAAGTGGATTACCACGACAACCAAAGTAGATCTAAACTGCTGTACCACAAATGATCCTTGATCGTAAACTGGCACAAGATCTGCAGTCTGCCTCTGTCCAAGGTTAGTGGCTCCTTGTATACTTAATATATTTTTTAAAGTAGTTCCTTCTTAGGTTGTGTTATGTGAAAAAGTACAGAATCAATGCTGCTTTCCAGCTCAGTTATCTTCAGACCCACTGTGCACATAAACTCTTCCATCATGGGATCCTGTATCCTGTTTTTTGGTACTGAAATGCCAACACCATCTTCTGTAGCTATTAGGTCACTTTAGTTTTCAGAGGAACAGCTCAGCAGGACGTTACCCTCAGATTTGTGCGTTCAGACTAATAAACCTTCCTATTACTTGCCTTCTCGCTGGTTATGAGGTACTGAACGGAAACAGAATGAATCACACACAAGGGTAACCATTTCTGTTTTAATATTGTCCAATCAGAAAACACAACCAAAGAAAAGTAAACAGGAAGTAGGATTAAAGGCTTGTGTAGGACTTCCTGTTTCTTTCAGATTTTGGTCCTAAGCCATAATCATCATCATGTTCATCATTACCACCACCATTAATATGATCTTCAGCATCAACATCTTTGTAGTCCACATTTTAATTTCAAAGTCATCACAGTTGGATAATTTACAGTGTTTATTATACACAGGGCAGATTTTTTGTGTGCTTTGTGTCTGTAAACTGAACTTCCCTGAATGGACAATGAAGGTTGAAAATGCACTGAATAATTAGTATAATAATTAGAATAATACTAATTAGCTTTTTCACATCATCAACATTTGTCATCACTGAGTCAACCATCATAATTAGTTCCACTATCATAATTATAATCATTTAATCATAACTGGTAATGTGGCTCTCATCACCAAAACTGCTGTTTTCTTCATCTTCACACACGCACATCAACATACGTCACTGGACACACATTTTATAGAAGCAGGCAGGTCCATTAATTTGTATATGGCTCAGTTATTAACATCAAAGCTGGATCGAAGAGAAGAGGAACAACTTCAAAGTCTGCTCCACTGGACGAAAGTTCAATGCAACAAACATTAAAAGTCCTTTTTAAAAAAAAAAAACTTCTTAAAAGTCACATTTCCAAAGGTTTCACAGGTGTTCTCTTCAGGCATTTTTGTGTCCAGCTCATGTTCCTAAGACTCTCGAGTCCACAGAATCATTTACATTAAAAAAGCAAAATCAGAAATCTACTCCCTTGAAAGTCCATTGTGCTTTTAAATCCGTCATGCTGCAAGACTCTTAGCCACACAGTCCACAGCAGTGCAGAGCCCATTATACTGTACAATCCACATTGATCGGAAATCCTTTGATCTGTAGAATCTGTCACATTTCTGTCACGCAGCCAACACCTCCATTCTGCTTTATATTTTGTAGTGCAGCAGAATCTGTACAGGCTCCACAAAGCAGTCAGATCTACGACACTCGTGCACGACTGACCGTGTGTATGGTCAGTGCTGTTGTACACCGTCTGTTGTACTTTGTAATCCATCACACTGTCCCATATAGCATCAACTCTGCCAAACTGCATGCTCCTGAACACAGAACTTATCGTTGCAAACAAATATCTTGAAATGCCAGGTTCCTCAAGCTTTGCATTTCATCAGTAAATCACTTTGTGAACTTTATAGGATTACACTTGCCTGTCTTTAAATAAGTCCACTGATGATGACTTTTAATCTGTCACATCAACATGAGTACAACTGTGTTTAAAAAGCCACATCATCTGCATATAACGACACTAAACACATTTCTCTAAACAACATGCTCTCAGCTGTCTTGTTGGACATTTCATTTTACCATCTTTCATTTTGACTCTACTCACTGATTTGTCCATCAGGTTTACAAAAAACAGGTTTACTGATATCTAACCATTGACTGGCTCAAAAAAAAAATAAATCTTGTATTTCTGACTGTAGGTTTTGTCCAGAAGTTGAGGCTGATGTGCTTTTGTCTAACAACTTTCTGGTTTTGTGCTTTGTAAAACCACAGAAATCTTTTTGAGTTGTTATTTGGTCACTGATTTAATTTCCAAGATTGCTGTCAGCCAGAAAAAGCTTTCTGAGATGCTCTGTCAGTTTTACAGTCCCCTGGCTCCTCTCAGTTTTCCACAAGGAATGATTCCAACATTCTCATCCATCTGTCATTCAATTAATCTCTCTGAGGAGTTTGTCAGACTTTAGGAGGTCACAAAATAAATAGCAGGTTTTCTGGCTGACAGATTTGAAGTGGGGAGCATTTGGGGAAACTATTACAATTACACCTGACCCCTTCTGGTAGCTTGCCAAGTGTGTGGATGCAGGTGTCTTTAATTTAAGAGGACCAAAAAAAAAAAAAAAATCTCTACCCTATGTGCTGGAGAAAAGAAAATAATGTCTTTTACTCGTTCCAAACAAGTAAACACACAGATTCTTTTAAAGAATAAAAATTATATATTATGATAGCTTAGGGTTATAAATTAGTATTTTTAGAATTAGCCCCCTGAAAGTTAACTGGATCATGCTAATGTGAGTCTTTTTCCATTTAAGTCTATGAATGCCAAATTAGTTGTGCATTCAGAGATGCTGTACTGCATACTTTGATAGTAATGAGTGATTATTCGGGTTACTGTTGTCTTACTATCAGATTCCTATCAAAGCAGTCTGGTCATTTTCCTCTGACCTCTGACATCAACAGTGTATTTTCTCAGAGAGAACTGCTGTTAACTGGATATTTTCTATTTTTCCAGACCAGGCTAATGAGAGCTGCATTCATTTTACATTTGAATTTGTTTTTCTTTTCCTGCTTTCTTTGCCTTTACAAATGAAAAACAAATGCATTTAAATACTTTTTCTCTTGGTTTTCTGTCAGGTAGCATATTTAATCGTATAGAAGGGAACAGAAATACAGACTTACATATTGGCAAATGGAAAATACCTTTCATGGTAAAATCTGTTTTTGTAGTTGCTGTCAACAACTTTAAATAGAAAAACTGATTTATAGGAAATCTTGTCCTATTCAGCCTCTGTGCTTTTGCTTAAACCCAACAAACCCTTTATGTACTAAGGCTGTTTTGGGCCTTCTTTTAAAGTCTCCTTCAAAATGCTGTCCAGTTTTGCTTATAGAAAAGAAAACAGACCTTTGCTCGACCATTATTATTCTTCAGCATTAAGTGTTTTCTCTGGTTTAGAGGAAATTTTGATTGAGCTTTTGTGCTGTGAGCTTTTTATATTCAGGGGACATTTCTGAAACGAGGCCCCAACAAACCCCTCCTGAAGCCACTGATATTTTTAAAAGCTGAGTTTTTGATCATGAAAAAAAAAGCTGCCCTTTAATTTCAGGCCGAACGGTATGAATTCTGTGGACAGTTAATGAGTGTGAATCAGTGCTCTGAGTGTTATCAGAAGACGCCAAGTCCATGTAGTGTTAATTACAGCTCTGTTCAATGATCGACATGCCCCTAACTGCCAGGGTGTCTGCCTTTTAACATCAGCCGGTTTAATGTGCTGAACACAGGCCAGACTGATTAAACTGTTCTGGATCTTTGGTTCGCAAGGGCGTTGTGAGGATCAGAGCCTTGAAGTGCTGAAAACTGCGAGTTGCATCTTTAATCAGCCAATCAAAATGCAGACAATTACACCTATGATTTGTCAAAGTGAGAGTAAAATTTTCTTTGTTCTGGATATGTTGAAAGGTCTATTTTGAATCCGTTCTAGTCAATTCATTGCATTGTGTGATTGAAACCATACAATCTAATGTCAGTTCATTCTGCATCTGGACGTAACGTTTTCAGTGGGAAAAACATTTCGTCATTCATCCAACTGACTTCTACAGTCTCAGCCTGGAACACCACTAACTCACTGGTTCAGGTATGTGGATGACACCTGGGTGAGATCAAATCTCAGGACGTACCACAATTCACTGATCACATTAACTCAGTGGACCAACACATCAAATTCACCAGGGAGGATATGAAAAGTGACAGGTTAGCCTTCTTAGACTGTGAGATTTCCATCAGTAATGGGGGACATTTAAAAGCTGATGTGTGCCATAAACCTACCCATGTGGATCAGTATTTAAGGTTTGACTCTCATCATCCACTGGATCACAAACTGGGTGTCATTTAGGATGCTACAACACATAGCGATCACCATCCCACATATACAGCGGCCAGGGAAGCAGAAGAACATCATATCAAGAAGGTCCTGAGTAAAATACGGTTATCCCAGCTGGACAATTGTCAAAGCTGGGAAGGCACCTAAAGAAAGTTCCAGGCGATCAAGGAGAGAAGGACAACTGCAAAACCCGTAGTGATCCCTTATGTGTCAAGAGTATCAGAACAGTTGAGACGCATTTTTTCTAAACACTGAGTCGCTGTGGATTTTAAACCCCAAAACACACTGAGCTACCAAAAAATGGTCCACCCCAAGGATCGGGTCCCCCGACACAAACAGAGTAATATAGTGTACGCTATTAAGAGCCAGGAGGACTGCCATGATTTATACATCAGGGAAACCAAAAAACCTCTGGCGAAGTGGATGGCACAACACAGAAGAGCTAACTTGTCAGTCCCAGACTCC
Source organism: Perissodus microlepis (assembly GCF_051167445.1). Classification (NCBI taxonomy): domain Eukaryota; kingdom Metazoa; phylum Chordata; class Actinopteri; order Cichliformes; family Cichlidae; genus Perissodus; species Perissodus microlepis. The sequence continues at coordinate 21,117,218 of NC_140477.1, read as the reverse complement.
GCAGTCTATCTATGCCTACAGGCTAGTAAACACTCTTTCAGTGATGAGGATGTACACATCCTGGACAGGGAGGAGCGCTGGTTTGAGCGCCTGAGACTGAAGAAGCCACTTGGTTGAGTGACAAAATGTTTCTCCCACTGAAAATGCTATGTCCAAATGAACAGAATAAACTTTTTGACTTTTTGATACTGGTTGTGTTCCCATTTTTTGATCAAAAGAAAAGCTAGTATCAAACATCAGTGTCATATTAGATGTTTTAAAGGGAAAACTCACTAAACCATTTATATCTAAACGCGTTGTCAACCTCAGAAAGAACCACCCGTGACTGCTAATACCACAGTAAGTAGTCCTCCATGGGCTGTGTCTAATGAAGTCTAGCTGAAATACAACTTTGTTTTTTTGTTGTTTATAAAAATCTTAGTCATTTCACTTTGTTGTATGCTGTTTTTCATCTGAGAGCTGGTTCTTGTCTCAGTGACTACCCTTAAAGCAGTCTAAACATAGCACAGAAACCAATTTAACCACATCAGCCACAAGTGGAAGAAAGCAATCCAGTAGAGCTAAAAAGATTGAAATCAAGGTTCTTTTAAAAAAATCAAAACCAGTCAACCCAGTGTTCTTGATCTTTCAGTCCATCTTTTTTTCTGTCTGACTGCATCTGGTAGCTAGCAGGGCGTTAGCATAGCAGTCAGTTTGCAGTCACTTCACTTTAGCTGGCTGGCATGGTGTTAGCCGAAGGTGGTACTCGGAGGTTTGCGTAGCCACTGGTAGAACTGCCGCCGGTGTAGGCGGTGCCAGCGCACATTGCCCTCGACAATTTCCAGCGCTCGTGGCAACGCAGGCCCTGCCCCCACACCACTGGACAGGATGAACTCCTTTAACTAAAGGAAGAAAGAATGACAGGAATAAATAAGGCAGCAGAGGAGAATAAAGGAAAGAAAAGAAGATGAAAGAAAAGCAATAATAATAATATTTATCCCCTGTAGATGCTAAAAAGGCTGTCACCCACCCCCCCTCCGCAGTGCTGAAAGAAACAACTTCTGGACTTTTCAGGATGGAGATCCCTAACACGGTGGACATTGATAACTTTCAGGCATGAATTGAAACTTGTGCCATGTCCATTATAAAAATCCACCTCTGGGAGAGTATATATATGACATAAATAAGGGAAAGCTTCATAATTCCACTTTTAGAAGTGAGAAAAAGTAAGAATGTGTTCTGTACAATTAACAGATACATTGCCAGTAGAAGTTGAAAAAAAAACAACAATAGCATACACATTTCATTCTTTTAGTTTGAGGGTTTTGACCAGATTGTGAACCCAGCTGCAAGGATTTGCTCCCATTCAGCCATGAGAGCATACGTGTGCTGCTACACTGATGCTGGGTGATAAATCTGGATCACAGTTGCTGTTCCAGTTCACCCCAGAGGTGTTGGATGGAGCTAATGAGGTCAGGGCTTGCAGGATCTTCCGCAAACAGTTAACACAAAGTTAGATGGATTCTAAAGCAAATAACTGAAAACTCCTGGATGATGTTTTCACGTCTCAAACAGATTCTTTTAGAGTTGCACTGTAAACCTGCAAAAGCTGGAAACATTTTATTGTATTTTATATTGATACACTTTAATGTCATGGTATATGTACAGTTTCACTACATTTAAATTAAATAGCTTGTTAGCTCAGCTGAAATAGTTTCACAGTGTCTTATTTAATTTTCTTCACTTATGCATCACGGAGGAAGGCATGTGTAAGGTAAATAAAGTTTCAAATTAAATACTGTAATCATGGACATTTAAATGCAGTTATTCTTCATTCCTCTTGGCTTGAATGGTACTTGTGGTGAGTGAGTACACATTCTTGATGGTCATTAGCAAGACAGCTTGAAATTCACTTCACAGATTTTGCTTTTTTTCACTGAGTGGAGCACCACACTACACACAGATACCTGTGCTACCAATTACAGGTAGCTAGGAAACAACTCTGCTCACGGTGTCACACCTCACAGTGTCATTATAAAATAAAATTAAACAAAACCTCAGCAGCTGAACTGTAAACATAATGGATTCACATATATCATCAGTATTTCAGAGCCTGCAGAATACTTCCCAGACACGCCCACTTAGAATAAAGGGTATACAATTATTTAATTGCTTTAATCATTTGGGTTTACAGACTGACTGTGAGCATGAATGTCATGAAAATATTTGGATTTTAATGATTTCTTCAAACTGTTCTTTTTCTGATGTTGTGTGATTGTACAGCACACATTGGGCGATCGTGGCTCAAGAGTTGGGCGTTCGCCTTTCGCCTTGTAATCGGAAGGTTGCCGGTTCGAGCCCCGGCTTGGACAGTCTCGGTCGTTGTGTCCTTGGGCAAGACACTTCACCCGTTGCCTACTGGTGGTGGTCAGAGGGCCTGGTGGCGCCAGTGTCCGGCAGCCTCGCCTCTGTCAGTGCGCCCCAGGGTGGCTGTGGCTACAATGTAGCTTGCCATCACCAGTGTGTGAATGGGTGGATGACTGGACATGTAAAGCGCTTTGGGGTCCTTAGGGACTAGTAAAGCGCTATATAAATACAGGCCATTTTACCATTTACATCTTAAAAAACAACATTCACATGTTTTTCTATTTGCTCTGTTTTTTCACTGGGCAAATTTCCAGCTGCCCTGCTGGTAGCACACTCCACACACCACTTCAGGTCCCAGCACATCTTTTACAAGGGAGACACGATAAGCTGACGGAGCTCAGATGTGTGTCAGCCTCCCCTGACACCACACCCTGAACCCACTGCTCCACCCCTCCCCTGCAGCTGAGCCAAAAATACATTTATAAACCCCCCACTAATCTTTGGTTAGCTTTCCCATTGCAAGCTGCACTTCGTCCAGATGCTTTTGGTAGCCATCAACAAGCTGCTCACATAATTCTGGATGGATATTTGACCATTTGTCTTTGTAGAATTGGTAAAGTTCATTTAAATTAGGGTTGAGGTCAAGGTTTTGGGAAGGACATTCCAGAAGCTTAATTTTAGCCAACTTTATCCATTCCAACAACAGTTTTTGTATGTTTGAGATCTTTGTCCTGCTGGAATAACAAACGTGTTCAAATTTCAGTCATCTAATTTGTAGGTAGTCGTCCTCCTTCATTATTTCATCCACTTTGTGCAGAACAACAGCCCCAGTGCATGATGCTACCACCACCATGCTTGACAATTGGTACAGTGATCTTAGGTTTCAAAGCCTCACCTTTACGCCTCTAAAAATATTTCAGTTCACTGTGGCCAGAGCTAAATCTTAGTCTCGTTTGACCATCAAACCTTTCTTCCGTAAGCACTTGACTTGTACACGTGGGAAGCTCGAAATTTCAGTCAAGGTTGAAGGTGTTGATTTTGGAGTCACAGCTTCTTTCTTGGTCAGCACCCTGTCAGTCCATGGTGTTGTCAAAGTGACCGCATTGTGAACAGTGACACTGGTGTTCCAGCAGTTTCCATTCATGGGAGGCTTGAGCCTTCATGATTCCCAACATCAAAACCACTTTCCTCTCACGTGAGGGTGACAGGTTGGGTCACCCTCACATAATTTTCCTTTCTTAGATCGTCACTGAGTTTCTTGGACTTTCCCGTTTTTCTGAGTATTGGTCAATCCAGTGAGTGCTGTCAAAAAATCCTTTTTGTGCTGCAAAGAGAAACGACCAACTATAGTCAGTCATGATGACTAAGGAAACGTTAACTGGCCTGTACATATTATTTATATTTGACTCTGCATTTACACTTTTGACCCTGCATAGATTTGAGAAAATCTATAATAAATTCAAACATGTGGACCCAATTCCTGTTTAAGTTATTATGTATTCTGTACAATCACTCCACCCTGGAAAAATAATGGCTAAAACACATTAAATGTCCAAAATCACAGCATTCGTGCCCATGATGATTGGACAACAACGGTGCATGCACCGTATGCAGCAATAATGGCTGCTGAGCGATAATGGTCCTACCTGAAAGGCCTCCAAAGTCCACATAAGGGAGGGATGGTGATGTCTTAAGTCGCACATTTATTAGCTAGGAGATCATGGTCTGCATCCAAGTTTGAAACTTTTTGTTTTTAAGAATTTGTTTTGCTTGTTACAAGTGGAACTAAGGCAGCTGGACAAAGCAATAAAAAGGCACATGCATATACATTTGGCCATTTAGTAGCTGAAATACAAAAAGCTCAGAGGTTTTATATAAAGAATACTTTGTTGTTTAAACACAGCTGAAGAAAAACGTTTGAATGTGAACATGTGATGTATTCAAGCTAAACTGTTTTTGAAAGGCATCAATTAACTATTGAAAATTACTTTTTTTTCCAACAATTTATAATTACACATAAAATTTCCAGCATGAAAGTGGAGATTTCAAAAGAAGACTTTGGTTTACAGGACTGTAAATTAACAGGTTTTCAACATTAAGGTGTTTTTTTTCTTTTTGGTCAAAAAGAGAAACTTTGTTGAAAGAAGTGAATTAATTATTTTTTTTAAGTTGAGAGCCAAAAAAGAAACTTAATGTTATTCAGAGTTTGACATTCAGTGAAGCGCGGGCGGAAATCCATCCCTTCGGCTCACTTTACTACAGTTCATATCATTAACCGAGCACTCCTCTGCGCCCTCCTTCCACCTTTCGTCTCTGCTATGATTTCACTTTCTGTTATCTTTACACTTTCCCTCTCCTGTGTGACTCACCCTAAGACCCTTTTCAAACTAAAAAGAATCATCATTAATATAAACTCATGATGTTTTTGTTTAGAGGTTTCACTGACAGCCAAACCTAATGCGGTTACCATACCAACAGGAAAATCGAAAGAATATTAATCACTAAAGTTTAAATAAACAGATTTATTCAGAAACACCTACAACCTTTTTTCTCTTCCTTTAATTTTATATTTAATTATATCTGATTTCCATCTTTTCATCATATCAAACAACAAGCGTAGTAGCTGTGAGATGATTCAACAGAGGAACGATTAATGTTGTTAATCAAGCTCTATTTTCTCTGAGTAATCAACAGTAAATTTGGAATATTGATCCAGCTGTGAGCCTCTCGAGAACACAATTACACACTGATTAATTTCAAGGTCCTGTTAATTTCCAAGCTCCCATACTGGCATGTAGAAAACATGCTAATCTTCCTTCTGGTAGGGTATAGATTTATTTATTCTTGCTCTGAATGGAAGAATTAATTTCCCTTCATTTATTTAGGCCAAATGAAAGAGGAGTCCAGAGTCACAAAGTCTTTAATGTGAAACAGTAAAGTAATCCAAACTTTCCACCAAGTTTCTACCAAGGAAGGAGAACATGACGAAGACAGCAGGGAGGAAAACGGATTGGAACACAATGGGAAAAACACGGATGTGTTCTGATATAAAACAGACTGACCAGTTGGGACTGAGTTACTTTTTTGTGTCTTTTATGAAGTTTAGCTTCTTCTTCCTGATTTTCTTTCACCTGTGTTACACATTTGTTTAGCTTCCTCTAATTAACTCTGTCTGTACGTATATCCTGAGTCCTCCCTTCATACTTTCTTGGGGAGCGACAGACAGCAGCCAGCACGGGGAGTGCTGAGACACGGGATCGGAGGGCACTAAGACACGGACTTTTCACGGAGGATGCAACGCGGGAGTCAGGGGAGAGCACGGGGATTTATTGTTGTTTTTTCCATTCACTGTGAATAAACGCACTGCTGATATTCAGAGCTCCGCGCCTGGGTCCTCCTTCCTCACTTTCCTACAGTTGGCCATCGTCAACTGTGACACTTTAATGAACATCTTGATGTCTTTAAATCTGATTTTGTGCCAGTTTGACACTTGATGACTTTGGGATTTGATGGTTTTCAGGTGAAACTAAAATTGGGAGGAATAGACCTTTGGCCAGGAAAGATGTTTTTTTTTTTAAATAGCAGCTTCACACCGTTCTAAACCCCAGATGTCATTTTCTATCGGATGCCATCTTTAGTCTACTGTTCACAGAAAAAACAACACCACTTGTTTCTATGTCTGTGCAGATTCTCAGTCACCCAGGTCATTGTAGTCTAAGGAGCTTTGAAAGAAAAGCGTCTGCACTTCTTTAAGTTGCTTGAAGACGTTTCACCTCTCATCCGAGAAGCTTCTTCAGTTTTAAGGGTCAATGGTGGAGAGTCCCAGATTTAAACCCAGTGGTAGTTTCCCCCCAAAGAGGGACAAAGGACCCCCTGATGATCCTCTACCTAATCACATGAGCCAAGGTGTGAAACTGGGTGTGGGTCCCAATCAGCCAGGGTTTCCGGTGAGCTCATTGTGAAACCTAGCCCCACCCTATCATGTGATTTCCTGAGGTCAGGTGGCCCAGGATGTGAGTGGGCGTTAAGGCGTCTGGGAAGGGAACTCAAAACTGGATTATAGATGGCAGAGAGTTGGTGTCGTAAACCACCGCCTCTGTTCAAAGATGGTCACTCACAGTGGACATAAATGGCTTCTTTCACTCCTCCTTCAAACTATCTGTCTTCTCTGTCCAAAATGTGAACATTGGCATCCTCGAAAGAGTGTCCTTTATCCTTAAGATGCAGATGGACAGCTGAGTCTTGTCCTGTGGAGGTGGCTCTTCTATGTTGTGCCATGCGCTTGTGAAGTGGCTGTTTGGTCTCTCCAATGTAGAGGTCTGGACATTCCTCGCTGCACTGTACAGCATACACCACATTGCTAAGTTTGTGTTTAGGAGTTTTGTCTTTCGGGTGAACCAGTTTTTGTCTGGGCGTTGTTGAAACTTGTTCGATTTGGGTAAGAGAAGTAAGCAGACTGAATCCAGGTAGGTGCCAAAAATAGTGATCTTTATTTACACACTTGCGCAGAGTGTGGGAAGAAACTTGCAACAACAATCTTACAATCTTCAACAAGCAGACCGCTCCCCATCCTTATATTACCCTGATGACATCACAGTTAAATCTTACTGGAAATGATAACAGTTCAAAAAGTTCTCCTTATATAGACATCCAGTGCTACTTTAGAGACAAACAAGTTTGTGATATGTTGTGCAATTTTGTGAGACTGTGTGTCCAACCGAGAGACTGTCCTGAGACGACCTCCCTGTTCTTAATACGTGCGGGTGTGAACGTGCGTGTTTTACATGACTCTCTATGTACATGTTGGTGTAGGCCTGAATATGTGTGTAAGTGAATGTAGAAGGCCCTACTGGACCCACAGCTTCGAGAGGTGTGAATACAATGATATGGATACCATTTGCAACAGCTTAAGCAGATAGAAAGAATGATAGAGAACAACAATAGACTAATTAAAGTGATGATAATATGCATACATTAATATTTTGCTCAGATTACCATAGATATAATTCAGAGATTATTCTATCAACAGATTCGACAATGATGAATGATTGATCAATGATAGTTCTGATTATAAATTGTCACCATAAGAATACAAAATAAAATATCTCTTGTCCACACTCCTCCTCTTTGGCCATCGGCCAACCTTTACCAGAATTTGTTTCACTCCTCCGTCCAGGCGGCCTCTCGCAACGGCATCATATACCCCGGACCAGCTGAACCAGCTGAACCAGAGTCTAGGGCCCTGCTTACCAGTTTTACCAACACTCGCCTTACCAGAGGAATGAGACAACACCCGATCATCAATATACCTAGAAAAACTATAAGAGAAAACATGGCAGACATAAACACACCCTTCCATTGCCCAAAGACAGACGTGATCCAGTCTCCCAGCCCCGTGTTCACGCCTGATTGCTCATGCATGGTTCTAGATAACGTTTTCAGATTCTCAAGCGCCCGAGTGACCGTTCCGTCCGGAGCAGTATTGTTGGGAATAAAGGTGCAGCACATGTCACCAAACATTGCACATACTCCACCTTTCTCAGCCAACAACATGTCCAGAGCCATTCGGTTTTGGACTCCCTGGGTCTGAAGTACACTGGGATGTCGTGCTTGGAGAAAACCCCCCTGAGTTTCTCTGATACACCGCCTACATAGGGGATGACAATGTTGTTGCGTTTGTCTTTCTTATCCTCCCTCGCTGGTGTCTGATCTTCTTTTCTGTGCCTCTTTGCTGACTTTATAAATGCCCAATTAGGATAACCGCATGTTTTAAGTGCTTCCTTTACATGTGTGTGTTCCTTCTTTTTCCCTTCAGGCTTAGAGGGAACATGTTTTGCCCGGTGGTGTAGGGTCCTGGTGGGAGTCAAAGAGGAGGTACTGGTCCGTGTGTGTGGGCTTCTGGTAAACTTCAATGTTGAGGTTGCCACTCTCTTCAATGTGCACAGCGCAGTCCAGGAAAGGCAAACAGTCGTCCTTTGTGTGTTCCCTGGTGAACTTGATGTTTTTATCCACAGCGTTAATGTGCGCAGTGAAGGATTCCATTTCTTGTGTTTTGATTTTGACCCAGGTGTCGTCTACATATCTGTACCAGTGGCTGGGTACTCTCCCTTTAAAAGAGCCAAGAGTCTTTCTTTCCACTTCCTCCATGTAAAGGTTGGCTGCAATAGGTGACACGGGGGAGCCCATGGCGCAGCCATGTTTTTGTCTGTAGAAACCCTTGTTGTATTTGAAATATGTAGTGGTGAGGCAGAGGTCTAACAGTGTGCAAATCTGATCTTAGACCACCACTTGTTTCACTCACCTCATTGAGTTCTCGCTCAGTGTTGAGGAACTCTGTGACTCCACTGATGAGTTTTGAATTCATGAACAAAGCTTCACCGTATCTGAACAGAAATGAAGACAGAGACGGCATTTCAGGTGCTACATGTAAAGAACTTGAAGACGCTTGCGTGCTTCTCTGATTGTTCACGTCTCTTACCGCGCGTTCAGGATGTCCCACTTCTCTCTGAAGTACCTCCAGGCCAGGTTCCGACCCTGAGGGTTTCGACCCACGTGGATGATGACATCAATCACATCCTGCTCTGGGACCAGGTCCGAGGTCAGAGACAGGTTCAACAGCCTTGGAGACACAAAGAAAAGGATGGAAAGGTTGGAATGTGGCTGTACCGAGTCTACCTGGAGAGCTGATAGGTTCCATATATGCTAACACATTAACATGCTCAACAAATATTAGCACGATCACAATATTAATAAAGACTGAAATTCGCTCCATATACTGACTTTGAATTTAACTATAAAGGCCTTAAAGACGACGCTCACACTCCACAGTGTTGTCCCATCTGCCTTCCCTGATGCATGAAATATGACAGCAGCTTTCAAGAAGTAAAGAGTTAAGAAAAAACAATGTGGTATGTAAATATGGATCTTTTAAAGTTACAAGTCGCTCAATAAACTTCTTTACCTCCTGTTAAAGTTTTGTCATACATGGATTAATAACCTCACATAGAAAGTTCTGTGCACCTCTGGCAACTGGAATTTGTAAAGTGTATTTTGTGTTCAGATATTAAGAGTTGTTTAGCCTCGGTTTCTGGATTTGGTGTGAGAGTCGCAGTGTGTGAAGTCTAACGCGTGCGTCACTCGCCAGCAGCGTGAGGGTCAGCAGCTCATGTAATCTGGCTAGAAAAGGTCAAGCTGTCATTTTGTAGTTTTTTGCCCTGAGAGCTGCCGGAGGATGTTTCTGCCAAATCAAGAAAGAGTCCTCTGAAACACTCACGTGAGCTACTCCCAGCTTAAAGGGGATTTAAAGGGATTTACAGAAACATGTTGATCACACACAGAGCGATCTTTTGGATGTGTAAACGTATCAAATTGAGAGTTTTTCTTTTTCTTTGAGATGTGAAACTGAGCAGGCCAAAGAGTTTCATAAATTTATGTTCAATCATACAACGTCATGTTCAAAGTTTACCTTCATCTTTCTTTATTTTCTGTTGCTTCACTGCCTCTGTGTGTGTGTGTGTGTCTGTGTGCGTTGCTTGGCTCATTGTTTGTAACTGCCATCTTTTCATTAAACCCCCAAATCAATTTTCTCTCTCTTTTCCCACAATCCCTCTGCTGAAACCATTTCCTGTGTGACCAATCAGCTTCTTTCTGAGCTGTGGTTTTTGATTTGTCTGTGTGTGTGTGTGTGTGTGTGTGTGTGTGTGTGTGTGTGTGTGTGTTTTGCAATCTGAACATACAGTACCTCCTCTCTGATTGCAGAACAGTTTACTGTGGGTAGAAAATCAATACCTGAGACACACACACACACACATACACACACCTACACACACTGATCGGTCTTACCACGAGTGTGTGTGTAATTCATCCTTGCAATTTTTCTCAATGAGCGATAGTGGCAGTTGCCCCTGATAAAATACAGTGTTGTGTATAGACAGTCACACAAAAACACACTTGTACAGACACACACACACACACACACAAACCTAGCTGGATTTCAGCACATGTAACGCCCCCCAGGCATCTTTTCACTGCACACACCTTTCTGTCAATTTGCAATTTTTTCCTGTCAGTGCGCCGCCAATTAACAGAGCTCACCTGACAGGTAGGATTTAGTCACCTTTTTATTTTTTATTGTTCACTGGTTTGTTTGTCATATTCTAATACAGCCCAGTACAGACACAACTCTGCAGTATCGGAGCCATTTTCCAAATATGAACAAAGTCATTTTTTCCACGCTGTCCCCCAAATTTGGGCTTTTACCTTCATTTCTTGGTCTGATAATGTTTTTTTAGACCCAGTCTAAGTTGGTCTTAACCAAACTGTTCCCGGCAGCACGTTCTGTTTATTTTCAGTACGTTTTTTCTTTTTTATTAAAGTTCTATTTATTTATTCCATCCTGCCCGTCTGCCACGTGTCTGTTTTTGGTCCCTCTTATACAGACACCTATTACAGCTCAAAATAAATGTGAATGTTGTTACATATCTGCCGGAGGGTCTTAACAATTTAATATTATATGACATTTGCAGAACATGTACGCAAGATGCAATTAAAGACAAACAGCAGGAGGTAGATAATCCAGATGTGAATTAAGATCACAGCAGGAAACTGATTAAAAATAGCAGCAATGCAGAATTATTTAATATTCAGATTACACGATGTGACTGTGATACTGGCACAGCCTGACAGGCACACAAATACCAGTGGATGTTAACAGGTTAACTTAATCTCACTTCAGGATGCTATCCCACCACTGTCATTCATATATGTGATGCTCAGACACACTTGGCCTGTCTCTATGTTCCCCTCCAGCACAGAGTCATTGTACATGGCTCAAGTTTCAGTTTCAGTCACAAAATCCTGATTTCATACGGGAAGATTTGTTACTGCTGTTGCTTTCCTGAAAACATAAAAAATAGTGAAGCAGAATTCAGACTCTTGGGTCAGTCTATCACTGTGACCATCTCAAAAGACACAAACAAATGGTTATACTGTATAGAATCCATGCGGGCCCGATGTGGGAGACCTAAATCCTTTGAGAGTTGTGTCAGGAAGGGCATCTGGTGTAAAAATCTGCCAAATCAACTATGCGATGACCCCTTGTATTAGGGCTGCGTGGGTCTGCCCACACTTGCCCTCACATGGGCTCCAAGAGGGCATATTTGTTGGGTAGATCAATGATATTGATTCATATGACTTTAGAATGCAATAAAAAAAAAAAAAACACAGCTATCTCATTGAGTGTTTGTGAGGTTAAACAATAGCTGCAACGACAGAGACAGCCGAGCCATGTCTACCTGTTGAGGAGGAAAGTGTTGTCTGAGCAGGTCAGAGCCTCCAGCAGGATCTTCTTCTCTGAAACGGCATTGGAAGAGTGAAACTTCATCCAGATGAACTCCCACACATCCTCGTCCATCAGGCTGACTCCGGTGCAGTAAACTATGTCTCGGATGTTAGGAGGAATCCTACAGGGCAGGGACACAATATCACACCATCACACTGACTGAAGCCACTCTGCCCCGGTGCAACAAATTACCGGTATAGCAAAAGTCTGGTATCATTTTAGGAATGTGAGTATTTGATGTGACTTATTTGCAGTACCACCTTCCTGCAGGGACAGGAAGGTAATAAAACTAAAAGCCCCGATAAGGCATGTCTGCGGGATTAACTGGGACGCTCTCTGGGTGCTAAGTGAGAAATTCTGATTCCATTAAGAAGCTCCATTAAAAACATTCCTCCTGCTGCTGCTATGGTCATAAAATGCAGAGAAAGAGCCACACTCAGACACTTTTGAACAACTGGGACTTTAGAAAGTTTCAGGAAGTCTAATTGGCACGCATACCTCTAAATTTATTGTGTTGGAATATATTTTCAGTTTGAATAGCATACGTGCTGACTGCAGACAGCTTCTTTCTCAGCTGCATTCACAATTGCCAAGCCAAACTTTAATCAGAGTAAACACAGCAAATGTTCTAGTCAGTGTCCAAGTTCCAACTTTGAGATACACGGTTAAGTAAACAGCCGAGACAGAAATGGCGATGCATAAATTCTGAGTAGAGGTTTAGGAGAATTCTAACTGAGATGCTAAAAAACACATTAGCCAGTCGCCAGTCAGAATGCTCAGAGCAAAGCTTCACAAGACTTTCGGTGTTGTGGTCGCAGGTAGCTGCTGCCTTGCTTTATTTGTAGCACGAACTACTGTGGCATTTGTTCTGGTGCTTCAGTGGATCCAGATAGTCTGACTGTGTTGGCAGGGTGGATGAGCCGTACTGCTGTGGAACTTTGTCCATGTTTAAGCTGCAGCGATAAAAGCTTTTTGATCCCTGCATTTCTTTGCAGTCACCAAACTCGTCATTTTGAACAGTTTTGAATTGATTGTGTGTTTTTTATGTAATTCAAGTTGAGGCTGTTAGAGTTGCAGTTAAGAACTTTTAGATTCAGTTCCATTGCAAAACAATAAGTCCATAAGTGACTCTTTGTTGATGACCCTAATGTTCTCTCTTATTTATAAATTTGATGAGATGGAAGTCATTAAAATGGTATTCTGGACTGATCAGAACTAAAGTAAAGGAGGCTTGTTTCTTGTGTTTCCCATCCATAGTTACTTGTTATGACCGCATTGTCGCAGCTGTAACTGACTAAAACAGAAGCTACTGCCCCGTAATAGTCTTTTAGTCATAATTACCAGAAGTTGATGAAAGTTGGTGGTGTAGTATAAGTGCTGGCAAGCAAGACCAAGCAACACTACTAAAAACATGTTCAACATGGGAAGAAATATGAGCAACCAGAAAAAGTGAAAACAAGCCAGTCACTTAAATCCTAAAAGTTCTCTCACAGGAAAAAAAGAGTGTGTTCAGCTATATTAATCATGGAAGGACTCATAAACAGTCACAGTCGCTGGGATGGCCAATATTTGCATTTTCACCAACTCTAAATACTCATTAACCCTGTTATTGGTTTACAACCTGTACAATCGACCAGCTGCTCTTGTCGTTTGAACTGAATATTGATCTTCCAGGGTGCCAGATATGAGTGATTTACTTAATGAATAGACAGGTACAAAAATAAGACCTGTCTAAGCAGAGATTCTCAGATTTCTCTCTCCCTCTCCAGCTCCTCTAACACTTACTTCTTGGGGGAGTCTGAGGCATTCCTAAGCCAGCTGAGAGACTCAATTTCACCAGCATGTTCTGGGTGTGCCCTCGGGTCTAATCCCAGTTGGAAATGCTGAAACATCTCACCTGTAAGCACCCTGGTCAAATCCTTGAATCATCTGAAATGGCTGTTTTTGATGTGGAGGAATAATGCTCTGTTCTGTCCACATCTCTAAGGGAGAGGCCAGACAGCCTACAGAGGAACCTCATTTCCTCTGTTGGTGATTACCACCAGCTGTAGATGAACCCATAATATGGTGATGTTTGCTTTGTTCAGACAAATACAATTATTTCAACACTAACAAGGTAGAATAATGACCTAAGCCTCTATCTGAATACATAGAAAACTCTGCCCCTGTATCCTCCTGGAGGAGGCTGGAGTGAGTGGCCGGGCACAGGAAGGTCTGGTCATCTCTGATTAGACTGCTGCCCTCATGACCCTTACTGGATCAGCAGTAAAGAAAACACAAATTAACACCCATTAACCTCTCAACAATCAACAAGTTGGTACTGACCGTGTTAGGAGGTTAATATCCAACATCACAATATAAGAGACTCGTTTGATGCGATAAACAGCTGATGGAGCTGATTCATCATTAGCAAAGAGGTGAACAAGATATAATAACACATATCTGACATTTTTTTCTCTATTTATTGCTGCCAGTGTTTTATTGTCACAAATGCGTGTTTTGTTATTATATATTTTAGTCCATTTATTTCCATTTACAACATAACACATGTTGTAGTTGCAGTCTTGATTCATATTGCTTCTAGCTGATTACATTTTGTAACTTCTCTGTGACACCAGAGAAAATAAACGCACACAAAGTTTATTAAAATAAAATGAACTGGGTTTGTGTCAGTCATATGTCTGTAAAGTTGTTTTTTTTTTGTAAAGTCTTTGAACACAAACTGAATGATGTTTCTTATTTTGAACCTGCTGTGAAAGCACCCCACGACTTGTGTCAACATTTATTATTGTGCTGTGTATCACCATTTGCAGGTAGAGGAATAAAAGTGGAATCTGTGAGGTGACCTGGCACACTGAATGCTGGTTACACAAACTGTCTCTCAGTTATCTGACTGCTGGAGGAAAAAAGCAACACCTGGTGGTACAGGCTGATTGATAAGAGCGAGATCTGGAGCCCCTTCGAGCAAGACCTTTGATACACCATGAATCCCATTTCATCCATGAAGGGAAAAAAGTCTACACAAATGTTCTGAACTGTCAAAACAACATAAAAAACTTCATGTGTACCTGACAAAACCCACATCCGTGTAAGTGTCTATAAAAGATGGACGCAGCTTCATATTTAAGTGCCTGAGTATGAGGCAGTAGGGCGTGCCTCCTCTGGTTGTGAAAAATAAATCTGTAATATAAGTTTCTATGAGACTGTAAAATCTGTGGCATCAGTAAACACTTTCCTGAGTTTGTGGTCTCATTCTGATGTTTAATGTCTGATTTAATTCAACATGATGTTCAAGTTGCTCTATTTAAAGGAAAACAGAGAACCTTATTTGTTGAAAATCTGGTATCATATGTCTCTGCACCACACTGAATGTACCTCCTGTCTACTAAGAACAGAAAGCTGAGGCTACAATTCACAGTCTCAACAAAAGATTAGAAAAATGTTGCCGGGTCGGATTTCGTCTCAAATTTTGCTGCATTTTGATGGTATAAACAACACGAGTGCATGAATCCATCCTACCTTATATCAACAGTGCTGGTGCTGGAGTAAAGGTTATGGGGATATTTTCTTGGTGCTCTCTGGGCCCCATAGTAGCAACTGAGCATCATTTAAACCTCACAGCCTACTGTACCTGAGTATTTTTGCTGACCTTTATGAGCACAGTTATAACCATCAAATCATCTCAAACTGGTTTCTTGAACATGCCAACAAGTTCACTGTCCTGAAATGACCTCCACAGTCACCATTCCAACAGAAAACCTTTGGGATGTGGTGGATCAAGATGGAAGTGTAGCATGATGGTTTCATGTCAATATGGAGCAAAATCCCTGAGGTATGTTTCCAGCACCTTGTTAAATCTGTGCCATCAAGAATAAACTCTTTACCTCTTTAAAGCTTACAAGGACAACCCCTGAAGCTCTTGTCTAAACTGAGCGGCTTCTGTCATATTTCAGGTGTGCTTATCTACTGAGTGTAAATCAGAAGTTGGTGATGGTGGTCTGTCTATGTAGCTACACAGAAACCGTTCTAATGGTTGTCAAACCACATATTTCTATATATACTGAATTGTCAAAACTCTTGATTAAAGGTAGAGAGGAAGTCATCAATGTTATCTTTGTAGGACAAAGAGTTACAGCAGCTCAAAGCAAAAGGAGGTAAAAACCTGGTATTAGCAAGGTGTTCCTAATAAAGTGTCTGGTCAGTATATACAGTGTATATTTTTTTAGAGATGACCTCTCTATTTGGCAAGTTCTCACTATTTTGAGGAGCTGGGCCCAGTGGAGCCTTTGTGGGGGATGATAACCTGACCGTGTTCTGTTCTGCCTCTGTGGAGACCTCAAGGACAACCTAACTGCTTGTTGTCTAGTTCGGAATAACTTCACTGTGTTCCTCTGTATGGAGTAGCTGTAGGAAAGTGCACAAAGGTAAATCTCTGTGAAAGAATAAACTTCAGAATGTGGAAGGTCATACCCGAGGTAACACCTGTGCTCGTCTCTGTTCTCCTTGAAGCGCTTCCCTAATAATTTATTTATCTATTTTAAACTTTAGATCTATGCCTACTGAAAGATTATTTCTGCATGAGGAGAACCTGGTCTCACAAGATTTCAATAAGACTAGTCCGAAGGTCAAATTCAGACGAGAAAGTCTAAGACCGTTCTGCAGCAGGTTTGGGGGGGGGGGTCATGTTTATTTACTGTATGTCAGATCAGATTTACCCATTACTGTGCTGAACTGAAAATATAACTTTGATGAACATTTGAAAGAAACCTTGAATACATTCATCTAAGTTCCAGTTAGATTTCACAGGACTGCCTAGTCTAGTCTCTAACATTAAAGAAAACCCATTATTCTTTTCTTTATTTCTCGTCATGCATTCTTCTCTTAAAATGCCAAATTAAAACTCTGACAACTGCCTGGAATGAAAAAGACAATGTTGAGTGAAACTTGAGTGTAAGTTTTATTTCCAGGGGAGCAATTACACCGACACACCTCTGAAGAGACAAAAACAAATCACAAACTCATTAGGCGAAGTCAGAACACCTGCCTGATCACTTCACTTCACACAGAGAAAGACAATTACACTGCGACTGGAAAGAATCCCCCAGAGAAGAACTGCTTAGAGGCTGAAGATTCCACTGGTTTGAGCACTAATATTATATCACAACTTTAAGTGACGGTAAAATATTAGCGTGACAGGAAGATATCAGTCTTTTGGTCTGCTTGATTTATTGACTTATTTACCAGGGACGAGTCTTTCATGTTGCTGTGGAGGACTTTTAGCCCACTCTTCTTTGTTTTACTGTTTTAATTCACCCACAATGTCCAAATCTATTAATGTCCCTTACATGGTTTACTTGAAGTAACTCACAACGCCAAATGAAAATGTAACTTCATATTTTGTGTGAATGGCGATTCCTTCTTTTGTGAAAGAGTATACATAGTCCTAGAGTGTGAGTGCTAAGTGGTTCTAAGTAATCTACAGCCTGACGACCACATCCTACATAAGGAGCCAAGATGGCTGCCACCTGCAGAGGATCATTCACTTCCCCATCTCCCAGCCTGTCACTCCAGTGTTTGTTGTAACCTGTGAAGTTTGATCTGAAGGAGTGAACAGCCGTGACCTGCTTATGTTGGAGCTGTGTTTAGTAGATTATCTCAGGCTGTATCTGCACACAACTTTGTTTGCTAGTTAGTTATTTTGTCCTTAGCTCACCTCGACACTAATTCACACTCCTGTGTTTGCAAATCTGCTGAATAATAAATACAACATCTATTTTTAATTGAAAAGTTGTTTTTGTGGCAGGTTGAGACTAGGATGCCATTTCATGTTGTGTCTCAGCGTCCTAGATGGGACCTAGGAAAATGTATTGGATGCCATCATCACTTTTAATGTAAGTTTAAAAAAAAATAAGCTAAATATAATAATAGATACTCACGAGAAAAATGCATGTCAGCTAAAAGCACAGAGAAAATTATCTGGCAGGTGTTTGGATTTTTCCCCATAATGCAGATGAGCTATATGTAGTTTCACAGAGTCGTGAATAAGTGAAGAATTTTAGACACAACTGCAGTGATCTCATGCACGCCAACCTGGGTGCTGCACCACGAATTAAGTTCAACATATCCGGCTATCTTTCTGGTGTCTAAATCCACTCACCCTAACATCGGCAATCAGGATACGTGGTCACATGAAACTCCCTAAGATAATCTGAGGGTTTCTCTATCTGATTACAGTACGAAGACGTGAGCAAGGTACCGTCCCTACACACTGCTCCCCAGTACGCCTGCTTAGTGGCTGCCCACTGCTTCACTGAGTGAATGGGTCAAATGTAGAGAGAGTAATTTCCCCACGCGGATCAATAAAGTATACATTATTAATATTATTTACGTGAAAAAGGTTTTAGATTTATCTGCTCATCCACAGCCTCGGTGCTGTGGATGAGCAGACATCAAACAGAATTCAAATGCAGCCTTGGACTAGGCTACGTGTGAAATGTAGTAAAATGTGATATAAAATAAAACAAGTGCCCTGATATGGATCACATACTGTTACTAATAAATTTAAAAAAAAATGTCTGCAGCCAGTGGGGAAAAAATGAATACAGTTTTGTCTTACTTTCTGAACATTACCGATGCTCATCGAGGAAGAACAAAGACTCTAAACACCAATGACAAACTTTTGACACTACTAAGCATACACAGAAGGATTCAGGATTAATGAGGCTATTTTCTGAAGATTTGATAGGTTAAAGGTGGTGACACCTGCTGCAGGTTTGGTCTGCAGTATAAGCCAACATGTTGAAGTGAACCACCTTCACGGTACAGAAAATTCTGGGTTAACCCTGAAGATACTTGGATAAGAGGAAACCCTGCTTGTCAGTGCAGACTGCTGCAGTTTGACTCTTGTTCACAAGGATCAGCCAATCAGAAAGAAGCATCCTTGAAAGGTAGACATGTTACAGAACAAGCTCTAAGGGGCTGCACCAAGGTCAGGTATAAAATAAAGCTCATTTTGATCTGAAAATCATGCAAAGCTACTCTAACAGCATCCGAGGATACAAATAAGGAGTGTGACCAGTCACCTTCAGAGATTATGACACACTTTACCCACCATGTCTGAGACCTCACAGGGTTAAACACCAATACACACACAGACCTCGTGTTCCAGCTGGTCACTGGCCTGAATCATCTAAAGTAAAGCCAAAAAGGTGAACATTTCTTTCACACTATAAAGTATCTGTGCGTGGGTGTGTGTGTGTGTAGATGTGCGTGTACCTGACCTAAATTGTCAGCAAACCAAACTTTCATCTCAATACAGTGAGCTCAACTGGCAGCAAAATAATATTGTGGACTATAACACTGTGTGCGTGTGCGTGCATTCAGTGTGAGCACAGAGTGAGTGATGCAGGGACAATTACATCATTCAGCGACCTGGGAAATCATTTTAGAGATGCTCCACTTAAGAGCAAGCTCCAGCACACACACACACACACACACACACACACACACACACACACACACACACACACACACACACAGAGGTTGGCTAACTTCCACATTACTGCTGACTGTAGCATTAAAGTCCTTCTCAGGCGACAGCTGCCAAACACTGCTCACTCGAGTGTATTTATGACATCGAGTGTGTTTACCCAGATAACACTACCAGGTTATTAATCATGTAAAACATTAAGTAATACTCTGTGCTGTCCTCCTGCTACTACATCTATTTTGCCACCTGCACAATGAAAATAACTTCCTAATGTTGCATTTTCTCCATATAATCAACCACCCAGATGGCTTAGCTCCCATTAACGAGCTCCCTTTGTATGTGGATGTGTTTTAACAGTTTGCACAGGATGTTTTATGTCCTAAAGCTCCATCTTTCTTCTGAAATATTTTTCCCCCGGATCAAACGCCTACTCTGATGGTAAACATGGCTCTTCACCATCTGCTCTGTCTGCCTGCCCATTTGTCTGTATGTCTGACGTTCCAGTCTAAATATCATATAGAAGTTAGAAAACTACCCTGTCAGTCTGATAAAACATTTTAAAGTACCCAATAAAGACACATGACCTCAGTCTGATAATTAAAAACAGGACTGTGGTGCTGCCATTGTTGACCTGCAGAGAGATGACCATCAGAAATTCCATGGGTAGAATATTCTTTAATCAGACTGAAGCTCTCATTACAGCTAGCTTATTATCGCTTATGATTATTCTTTTTCCACTATAGTCATGAAGGATAAAAACAATGCAGCAGAGTGACATTTTGAACAAATGTAATTACATCATAACAGCTGGGAAAGTAGGATCTAGCTGGACCAAATTCCCCAGTCATTCATATTTACAGCAGACTGTAGACTATTGGGTATAAAATATGGACATAGCCACCCTCACATTTAGACTAAACAATCAAAATTAGTCACATGTCACCTTTTGGATCTAGAGGTTACCACATTTAGATAAGAGGATTGATCGCTAAATTATCAGCTAGTTAGCTCGATTAGCAAACTGTCTCCGTAAAGTGTGTGTTTTTTAAGTGTTTGGAATTATAATGGGATCGAATGGGCATTGATTGCTTTTAAAACCAGCCCTTAACATAACTACTGTTTTTGGCACTTTCACATTTAATATTTGACTTGTTGGGGAGGGATTTAGAGTCAGGCACACCAAACTTGACTCCATTTTGTCCAGTTATGGTTACTGGTTCTCATCTAAAGGGAACATTGTGTAAGAATGCAGCTGGAGGAGGCGTGTGGACAGTGCATTATTTTAATGCAGAGAACTGTGGTTGCATGTTGTTACAGATGTGTATTTATGCTCCTTTTTTCATTTAACCAGACTCCAATCATTAATCAATGTGTCAAACTGCTTGGCGCCCACTTTGTACCGGCGCTAGATTAAAGGCCAGATGATGAAGTTATGATAATTCCTCTTAATGGAGACATAAATGTGCAAATGTCATGGGAATCCATTTAACTGTAGTCGAGATATTTGACCCGAAACAGCAAATGTCAACCTGACATTAAACCCCAGAACCATAAATGTCTGAACCATATTTCATGAAAATCCATCAGGAAGAATCTGAATCTCAGTCTGAAGCAACGTGTTGGACACAAAGGCTGAAACTCTGCAGCACAATTTTAGCTCAGTTTCAGATTCTTTGTTTGCATATTCCTAAAATAATTGGCAGAAGAATAATAAATACAAAGCAAGAAAGGGAAGTAACAGGGGTTAATGGGGGGCTAGCAGTCCATTGTTGCCCCTGAAACCTTTACCACATAATCCATCGATGGCTGCAGACGCATAAGAGCATAAGATTCATTTAAAAGCAGATCATTTTTGAGCCATTCAGATGGTTCATTTACAAAGTAACCCCCGCAGGACATGATTAATATTCCAGAGAGATGTAGGCACTAAAATATTAGCAGCTCATTGTTCTGGACCAGAGTCACATCACAGCAGGTGATTTCGAATAAAAAACAACAACAACAAAAAAAAACCAAAAACTATATATGAATGAAATGGAGGTGTTCATTTATATGAAGGCACATTTCTGTAGGACGGCAGCTTTAAAATGAACAAGCAACAAGCAAAGTTTAGCTTCACGTGTTCTTTTTCTTTCCTTTTCTTTTTCCTGCAGATCAGTAGGAACGTGTTCAGCTTTGTGTTGTAAGTGCAAGTAAGTTGATAGCTGTCAGTTCTAATTCATATTGTAATGTAATATAATCTACTTCCATTTTTACAGCACTTTTCTACTCTTACTGACTACACAAAATGCTTGAGACTACATGTGAAATTTCAACTATACAATCATAATTACAGCCGAACAGAGAATAAAAAGGGCTGACATCATGAAAAAGAGGTTAGAGTTCGGGTAAAGTTTAGAAAAGAAAAAAACTTCTGTTTCTGTATGTAGGCTCAAACGTCAGGGTTGGATTCAGAACTACTCTTTGGTGTATGTTTTGGCATGATCAAATGTTAATGCATTCAATGATCCCCTCACATGAGAGTAAAAGTGAAATGGAAACCTGCTTATGGCCCTGAATCTTTTGGTTTTTTGGTGAATGATTGCAAGCAATTGCGTTAACCAACTGGTTGGTTTAGCTTCCAACACCCTCTACCTCTGAGTAACCACTTTGGACCACTTTGCACACAACTCAATGTGGATTCTTACTGTGAACAGTTAGGGTTATTAATTTTGTTAATTTTTGTTAATGTTAATTTTTGATATGCATTTCTGTGTATGTAAACAGCAACAGAGTTGCATTAGAAGACAACAAATGTGCAATTTTAATGTGTCATATTCTATGACAAACAAATTGCATGCAATTGGTAACTTGACACCTTTGAATGACACATTGACAGGAGGTGATTCTGATGTATTGCCTTTTTATCCTCTTGATGCACCAAAGTCAGTTCAAACATTGCAGCTGGTGAGTGCTGCTGACCTGGTCCCTGTTTTCAAAGCAGCTATTTCATAGTCTCGTTTTGCTTCAGCCAGCGACTGTTTTCACTAATGTGACTATTGCATAGGAGAACTGATTTTAAAAGTACCATCTTCTTGTCTTTGAAAGGATCTTTCATTAGCACGTGGCTAAAATGCAACCCAGTCCCAACCCTACCTCTCAGTTGTTCTTTGGCGACTTGGTAGACAGTAAGAGGTTCGTGTACCTATGAAATGAGGTCAGATGAGCTCTCTCTCCTGGCAGCATTTTGATTCAAAACAGGTTTTTAATTAATACCCGGGCATGGGGAGGAAGATCACATACATGTGATCTCCATATGGGATTAAAAACTAGTGAATAGAGCATGAAATATTAAAAAGTCACCCCTGGAGGGATTAATCCTGCATAAATGTAGATTTATCTGGCACTTTTCTACCTAAGAGAATGAAGCATTTCCAGACTGCTTCCAAAATGTGAGAAAATGCCACAGTGGTGTTGTAGTGAGGGGAGAAAATGGGTGCCATTTGGTTCACTGTAAACAACCGAACTTTAAAAGACAAGGCTAGAACTGAGAAACACAGATAATGGAAAGGGCATGCTGTAAGTCCAGAAATATTTTGCGGCATGTGGTGATTATTATTTAGAAAAACGCACATGTCAGAGATTAGCGAAGATTCATCTATTTTTTAGATCCAATCACATTTTCAACTGGATGGAGTAGAAACGGTTTCATTTTGTGCTTTTTTTTTGGGGGGGGGGGGTTGTTTTTTTTACAACTCCTATTATCATCAGCTCCCTGCTGTCCTGTGCAGAGCTCCAGCATCTGTTTCTATTTAATTTGCAGTTTGAAATCTAATTTTGCAGATCTTGTTAAGGACACAGAGGGAACGCAGGAACCAGCAGCACGTGACTGGAGAGAGCTGGAGCCAAAAGGAATGACAGAGAAAAAGAAAGCATAGAAGCAAATGGATCAATAAAAGACAAGAGAGGTCATTAACGGTACTGGGGAGGTCATCAAATTTAATCTTTACTGATGAAAAAGTTTGGGTAACTCTAAACGCTAACTATTAAAAGCACTGAATGTGTTCATTCAAAAAGTGATCCTTTGTTCAGATTTAACAGAAGGAAAGTTTGTCTTTTGTCCCCCCAAACAGTGATTGAAACTAATGAACAGATGTTAGCTGCCAGCAGATGAATTTTTGTTCCACTTGGTCTCAGACTGATGTCACCAGAAGTCGCATTCCCTGCAGAGTCTCCATCACTGTACATTTGGGACGATGCAAATTTTTTGCTCAGTTAAATTTTTGACATTAGTTTGAGACATCTCTACATTGTTTGAGGCAAACACGTGACTACTGGTGGCTTTTTGAATAATCACCTTCCACCTAAAACGAGTCCTTTACACACCTATTTTATCCATAGATGGCTTCCAGTCTCACATGTAGCACCAAGTTTGGCACAAGAGTTAAATGAAACAGTCTGCGAGTGTATTTGTACCTGTTTTTGTTGCTGGAGATCCAGTCAGAGATGTAGGCAACGGCTTGACGGTGGCACTGTTTGTTTCCAAAGCTACAAGCTAACATGATAAGCTCTCTCTGCAACTCCCTGAATAGACATAGAGAAGAAAAAAATGCTCAAAGAAACATCTTATGGACAATAGGTTCTTGTCTGGACACAGAACATCACTCACATGTAGCACAGAGATTATTCCAGAAAATTTTCAGACTGGTTTAGCCTAATACTTAAACTTTTATCATGTCTCAAATTGCATTCTTGCATTTTCTATTTGGAGTGCATACTATGAGATTCTGGGTGGCAGCGTAATACTTGCTAGCTAGCAGTAGCTGATTTTTTTAAAGGTCACAGCACTCTGTGCTTAATAACTTTGTGGAGGGTGACTGGTGGTTCTTTATGTTAAATTTAACTCCATTGTCAGCAAAAAAAAAATCCCCCTAAAATCAACACGTTTAACCATTAATGATTTGCAGTCTAGCTAACAAACATCAAGCTAAGCTAAACCACGACTTTCACCTCTGTCCAGACTGGACATAGATACGGCTGACTTCTGATTCATTAGTTTGAGTTAAGTAACCCAAGAATCTGACATGAATAATTCTGCTCAACGATGTGACAGGAAAGAGAATAAGCAGGCTGCTAGAATGCTGAACTACGTTTTGTTTTCTGTTTCAATGATGCGACGGTGTTTCTCAGTCAAAGAACAAATGTTGTTAAAGGGGCACTGCCTTCCACTGACTGACTGAGTGTTGTTAGTGCAATAACACCAACAGGAATGTCTGTGTGCTGCATACTCAGTCTGGTAGGATGCTTGCAGGACGTTGCCCTCTGTGCCGGGGCCATTCGTTGGCCAACCCATCTGATGGTACCGCGATGCAACCTGCTTCAGCACGTAGTCCTGTTAGCACACACAATGATAAGAGACTGTTTATTCTGCTAACAAGAAGTAGTTAGTGGTTAATTGATCGATTAAGATTGTGACTGATTGGTTGTTTACACTGAACAGCCTGTATTCGTCTGTGCGGTCCAGCAGTTTGTCCAGCTGGTAGAGCGCTCGGCTGGCAGCGTGCCATGGAAGGAAGGACGTCTCCTCTGGCAGATAGCCAATCAGCTGCAAAGGAACACCCTGTGGAAGGTACCCCGCCCTGAGGAGAGATGATGTGGATAAAAAGTGAGTAGTGGGAAAAGTGTTAAGGCAAAAACATCTTGGTAAAGAGGAGACAGTTATTCTTAAAATTCTCAAAACATGAAACAAATGGAAAAGACATTAAAGACTTTAAAGGTACAGTCAGTCATTTTTTTAAGTTAATTGAAAATAAAATAAAAAGAATAAATGCACAATAACTGAGCCACATATGTAGTATACAAAAGGCAAAGGTGAAGACAAGTCATAGGCATTTGCATACAGTGGAGACAAATTTTAACTTGTGTCTAGACTGTGCTTTATCATCTAAGAAGAGCTCCCTTCATCACAGAAGTGAAAGCACAAAGAAAACAGACAACTCCAGAAATGAAGTCAGGTCTCTAACACATGAAAATGTGCATAAACATGCTTACTTATTCACAACACTGTCACAATTAATTATTGCCAAGAGATTAGACATAGGATCCTCCCGTCTCCAGAAAACTGACAACGAGCTGGCGAAACAACAGCAGCAGCTGGTTACAAGTTACATCAGCTAATGTTAGACTTGAGTGTCTTAAAAATAACACTTTTCTTCTGTCAAACAGTTTGATAAAATTTTCATGTTGAGTGAGTTTATTATGTTTGATCCACTTTGAAGAAAGTTGAACTAAAACCAGCTAACAGCTCTAACAGCAGCTCTGCTGTATTTTCTACTGCACTCTACTAATCCAGGTCTATCTATGATTAAGCAAAAAGTAGAGAAAAGCTAGTCTTCATTAGCGACTACGAGGGAGACTATGTTCGCACAGCAGTTGAGATCTTTTTAAAGTCTGGTAAGAACGTTTTGTCATTCTTTGGAGGAAATTTTTATGGTCATTTTTGGGGACTTTAATATCTCAGTGCAACAGCCAACACAAATCCTATCTCTGGTTATTCATATTTTTGAGGTATTTTTTTGTGTCTTTTCCCCTAACAGGGACACATCATGAATATTTCCAGGAATTGAATTAAGACATGAATTATTTGTTGTTTTTTGACACACTTGCCATTCCGTATGGAATCTTTGATTTCAGTATTTCTGTAGATTTTCAGGACACACAGAGGAGCCTTGAGCTAATGTAAAGATAGATTTAATGAAGATTTGATCTTTAACCCTCATTGTTTAACCCTCAACCTAAAAAGCACCACTTTAGGAACACATTAACAAAAACATGGCCTCTAACCTGAGCTATTTAGCAGCCCCGGTTACATCCACTGCCTCATCAATATTAACGAGCTTCTTTTGTGCATTCATTAACATTCATGATGCTTTTTGGTGAGGGGTGGGCACCTCACCTGTTTCCTGCACTGACCTTCGCTCACGCCCACAGCTCATTAATATTAATGAGGCAGGGTGGTGGAGGACACAAAGTGAACTCAGAAGTAATATTAGGGGTTTTTTTGTTTTTGATTCTGATTATTGATGTTCAGTGAGAGAGACCAGCCTGACGCCGAACAGTGACCTTTACAGAGGATGTCAATCACAGTGACTGACTCATACACACAAGAGGAGGTGAAGAAAGTGAATGTTCTTGTATTGAAATAATGGTTTTTTTTTTTGGTAGGCTGGTTTTTAATTTTCAGAGGCAGACAGACAAGATGACAGGGGCAGACTCCACGGAAAGTCAATCTGCTTCAGATAAGACTCGCTAAGTCTCTGAGCTGCCAAGGAAAGTCTGAATTCCAGACCATCATATTTCCATAATCTGCCTCATTTCCAACCCGACCAGCCTCCACACATTCATCTCCATTCCCATCATGCACCTGGACTCTGGGACATTACCATAATCCATCCAGCCTGCACAGACTTCCTGTTTACCACGCTGCAAAAACACTGACGGGACTCGACATGAAGGCAGAGAGAGATTGCAGTCACCATGGCAACAGCAGCTGGACATTTATCTGTTTTCTTATTTGTTTATTTGTCATTGTTTTCTAAACATCATCCATCAGCTATCAGCCCACATCAACTCTGAGACTCGTTCGTGTAACACGTCAGTGATGCTGCACATGATCCATCATCAAAGCGACAACTGTCAAAATAATAAAAGGGTCAAAAAAATCTACCTCAGCAGCTTTTATATGAAGTTTAATATGAGGTCAGGTATTTTTTCCGCTGCCTACCACTGTAAACCTTGCACATCTGGCAGAGAGATTTCATTCTTATGTAAATTAATGGATTATTCATAACACAAAGGCCTCCTTACATGCTTCAACAAACAGCCCCACAAAAGTTTAACTGCACACTCCACTGAAAACTGCACAAAACTAAAAACAAATAAATCAACTGAAGATAGAACCAAAGAATTACACAAGTGGAACATTTCCTTTGTCTGATTTTTTTATATTTAGATGAGCAGAGTGATAATGAAAATCATTACAGACTGTATATATAAGATGGAAGTTGCTACCATGAAATCCCCTGATGGCTCATGGCCTTCTTTGTGAACCCTCAACCTGAGAAATGTGTCACAAAACCACAAAAAGACTTAAAAACTGAAGATAACTGGATGCCCATTGGTTGAAGACTTACCAACCACATGGTAAAATAGGTCCTGCTTGATTTCCTGTTTGCTTAAATATTACATAAGCACTTTGGACCATAAAACCTATCAGAGAAAAAAAATAGTTCATAGACTGAAGACTGAGCTAAAGGGTTGTTTTCTTTAGAAAAACTTCTTTAGAACTGAACATGGGCGTCCTTGTATTGGTCATAAAAATGAATGCAGGTTGAACTCATCACTTATGAGCATGCTTAAATCTGTTTGGTAAATATGAGGTGACAGCTAAAATGTTACTGCAAGATAAGTGAAGAAAGAACAGAGTGGATGTGCAACTGTCTATCTGCTGCGTTTCACGCCAAGTGAAGGGTGTTAAGGAGGAGTGCGTGAAAAGTAAGTTACTTTTAGAGGACACGACTGGTCGACAATACCAAGATTGTTATAAGATTATTAGATGTTGCTGGTGATGCTGCCTAATGCAGTGGCTTACATCCTCAATAAAACTGCCAGGGTTGAATACAAGGACCTCAGTAAGCAGACTTCAGCTTTGATTACCTAGTTAATCTCTCTTCTGTAAGGACTCTACAGTTTTGATTGTATGACTCTCGTGACCACTCTTTGTTCATCAGGACAAACGGTCACCTTTCAGCACCTTCTCTTTTCTGTCTGTATTGTGTCTGTAATGAACACTGGAATCTCTAGGAAATGCTAGCAGGGCTTTAAATTTTAGTGTAGTTGTGAAATGAAGTGAATCGATTATAGATTTTCAATTTTTGCTCTCAGTTACAGTCTCCCTCGCTCTCTCTCTGTTGCACCCAGGGTTGTCGTCTTAACAAACTCATTAACTCGTTAACATCGTTAAGGGCCAGTTAATTGTTTGTCCATTAGCCATTAGCGAGGCTCAGTGGAGAGCTAACGAGGGACTGGTGCACACATATAAGAGAGGCAACATCCATCACTGTTTAAGTGTACACTCACTGAGGCATTTATTACTGCTAAACTAGCCTGATACACACACACACACACACACACACACACCTTCAGTCGTGCTGCCTCCTATTTGTAGTTAGTGCTGGGTGGATTACTCAGGCTTTGGTCAATTGAAGTGTGAGCAGCAGAAGAAGAATCAGCACGACTGAAATTAATTCTGAGATTAAAGAATCAATTCAGTGAGCAGCTCTCAGAAAAAGGCTGAAATAACATCTTCATAAATAAGACGCATTTCTCAGTCTGCTAAATGAGCAGAGCTGGCAGTTTCTTTTTTTGCCTTCAGTGCGATAAAACAGATCTCAGTGGTTTTTTTGTGACTCAGAAGTGATCATTAGATGGCCTGGCAGCTGATTTGTTTGTGACCTGAAGAGTTTATCATGGTTTAATAATTTCTGGCTTTCATTTCGATCAGTACGAGCACTACACTCCCCGAAATAATCAGTTGATGCCACGATAAGGTGGAGAAATAAATCCCTGAGCTAGGAATCAAACTGTGGAAGAGGTACTATAAACTGCACATACCCAGCCTTCTTTTACCTCACCTCACCATCACTGGATATGAAGTACAGGCAGCAGATTCAACACAAGCTGTGCCTTCCATGTTATCAAATTAAAGAGGATGATTCTGAATTTCCCTTAGATGATGTGCAGGAATACGTTTTCTTGGTCTATATGCATGGATTACACATTTCGTTCCAGTAATGTCCCAAATGAATCAGAAGAAGCCCACAAGAAGATACCGTGGATCAAACACAGGGATGCACTAGATTGGTTATTATGTTAGTTATGTCACATAAATGTATGAGCTGTATAGATATAAAGTGGAATGTTACAGAACTTTATTTAAATCAGACATTTAATGATAATGAGAAAAGCCTTCAGGCAGTATAAAAGATGTAAGTAATTTCCCTTCTGATTTCCAAAACGCGATGCACATTTCGAATAAATAAATAAATAAATAAAATACAGCTGTGGTCTGAAGAAGGTTGAATACACTCATCAGGAGCATCAAATATATACATACACCCACTTAAATCCTTTACTAAGTGCAGCCAAAGCCCGCCATGAACTGGAAACTGCTGGAACACCAGCGTCACTGTTCACAGTGAAGTGTGTTTTACATCTCCGTGGACTGAGCACCGTGAGGCTTTCAAAGCTAAGAACACAGGACTAATTGTCCAGCATGGTGGTGGTAGCAAGACAGATTAATGAAGTTGGAGGATTGCCTCTAAATTCTTTAACTTCACCTAAAATTAACAGGTAGATGGACACAGTTTGGTGTTCTAACAGGACAAATACACAACAAAACTGGTTTTGGAATGGATACAGCAGGCTAACATTGGAATGGCCTTCCCAAAGTCCTGACCTCAACCCTACTTTTGACTATGCTTAAAAGTCAGATCTATGCCGATGAACCAAGAAGCTGTCAGGAAGAACGGCCAAATACGCAGCCAGAATTATGCCAGAACCTCCTTGATGGCTAACAAAAACATCTGTTTGAGGTGCCACTTGCTAACATACATTTAACCAAATATTAGTGATGGTATATCTACTGTATATATCTGAGTATGTATGTACATTTCTGATCCTATGTGGATCAGAAAAAATTGAAAATAAATTCAAACTTGTGCACCCAGTTGTTGTTTTTCAAAGTCATTAAAAATGTATGCTCTGCAATCATCCCACCCTGGAAAACCAGTTCAAAGAAGTCATTAAAAATCCAAAATTACCCTGACATTCATGCCCATGATGGATGTAAACTTCTGTCCACACCTGTAAGTGTTTGTTGTGTGATTTGGCTGCATTTTATGAAATACATTTGATGTTTTTTATCCACTCACATGCAGCCCTGAAAATATGATGTATATGATTTGATTGCGTATTATCGGAGTAAAACTAAGGCAGCGAGAATACACATGTGTTTTGAGCTAATGATAACTTTCTACATATTCATAAGACAAAATGTCTTTAGCCCACTTTAAGTTGGAAAAAGTTCCTGTAATGCTCTTAGTGTCTTCTAGACGTCTTTACTGCTGAAATAAAGAAGCGAGAAAATCCGTGAAGCAGATCTTGAGCTCAGAAAGCACGTTTGGAAAATGACTAAGCCTCAAAAAAGAATGTGTGAGACCTACAGTTAATGTTTCACATATAGCAGAAGGCTTCTTTTAGGATTAATAGCATCTCAGAGAAAATTTGCCAACAGGATGTGTGTCAAAGTGTTTCCTGTCCTCAAAAAGTTTAACTCTGAAAAAATAAATGTTGCATAGAAAAAGACTTTTTGTGGGAGGACTAAAAAAAACAAAACAAAAAGCTCATCGGGTTAAAAAACAAACTAATTCTTGTCTTCTAATGTTGCGTGGTGGTGCTACTGCAGATCCAGGGTGAAGTAAGAGTACGCTGCTATCAGTGTGCATATTCATGGATCTGTAGTTTCTTTTTCGGTACAGAAAGAAAAAAAGGAGACGGGGGTAGATTGAGTTATAGGCTTGGTGTCAGAGTAGATTTTGGTTACAGTGCTCAAAAAGCTTCAGGCTGAAAACATCACCATGAGAAACGACTCACTCAGCCTCCCCCCGCCTCCGCCCTCGCCGTGGCTGCTGATCGCTCATTCATCACCGAGTTCCCGTCTGCCTTTGCTTATTTTTCAAATTCTTTGCACACTGTCTGTACGCAACTTCTTTGAATTCAGAAATGTGGACGGACCCAGGTGTGTGCGAGGCAATTCAGCTCATACCTTGACCCATTCACAGCCATACTGTAGCACCAGGGGACACACCGGCAGCTCTGAGGAGACTTTGCATGAATTCCAAAAAGCAAAAACAGTGCAGTAGTAACATCAAAGAGATACTGGACTAAATGCCAGCTGCTCAGATGGTTCATTTTAGTAATTATAAACAAATGATGGAGCTCAAATCATCCAACTTTTCACAATCATAAAACAATTCTGGCACCTGAACTTAATTCATTTCAATGAAATGCAGGTGAATTCTGAAATTCTCAGAAAGCTTTATGATCCTGGAGTGCTTGTAGGAACAACTGGATAGGAACTGTGGCTGAATAGTGTAGTGGTAAGACTACAAATCTTTGGAGTAGGAGTCACAAGTTTGATTCCCAACCGGTATCCAGTAAGGGCCTTGACTAGACCCCCCCATGCTAAAACCAAGCCTTGGGATGGCGCGGCTATGTGCGCAACCTGTCCACAGCTCGGACACAAGTATGCCGCTACATATTGTACTCTGTATGACTGTGTATGCAAAATAAAGTTTGTTTGGAGGAAATGGTTGTGGTTGGTTTTTCACTCAATGAAAAACAGATCCTCTCTCTAAGACTAAAAAAAAAAAGGTGTTGTTTTAACAAAACCAAAGTTTACTGGAAAGCTGTTGGAGACACACACCAAGCATGCTTATATGTGGGAAGTAACTGATGATAAGAATGCAGGGGAGAACATAAAACATCACACAGGATACAGAATTGAGGAGAATCTAGTACAAGGCAGTGTTGCTAATCCCAGAGCCGCAGAGCTGCACTTTTCCATGTGCTGGTGGAAGTGTGTGTGTGCTGGTAAAGCTCCGTCCTGAACTCTTCTGTAAAAAGAGTCATGGGCCTCAACTGAACTCACATTATACAGAATAAACCTCTGTATACACGGCCAACTAAATCGAAGTCTATACCCAGCGGCAAAACAAAACACCTACTCAACTCTGAAACACATCTGTCGATGTTCAAAATTTCCATCTGTTTGACAGAAGACGACGAACCGTCAGTCCTGTGCAAGAAAAGCCCTTCACCTTATAGGAAAAGAAACACAGAAGCAGATACAACAGATCTGCCTGGCTCTATCCTCTGTGTCCACATGCTTTTATGTCTTGACAGTCAGAGTGACAGATGAGCCAATAAGTAAGAAAGAGACTGAGAAAAGGGTTAGAGCCTCTCCTACTTCTGCCACTGCGGTATATCATAGCAAACTATCATCTCACCTGGCCAGGTTAAAAGCATCATCGATAAGTCCTGCCCTGTTTCCAACGGAGATGATCTGCAAGTGAGCAACAAGCAAAGAGGGATTGAAAAACTGAAAGAGAAAAAACAGACAAACGCAGATGTTACTGAATACAGACAAGTTTTACTTGGGGGTTGGTGTGCAGCTGCTGAATCAGCAGTTTCCAGTTCTGGAGGTCGTAGTTCACGCGGAAGTAGCCCGTCTGATTGATGTTGCCTACCAACCATGTGCTGTCATCCATCTGACCAATCCTGTGGGTTTCTGAGACACAACACAACAACAAAACATTAAAACACTTAATCCAAGCATCGAGAAAACAAAGACATCAAAAATATTAAAAACATCAGATACGCAGATAACGACATGGTGTCCTGTCAGGATATTCAGAGGACTCCAAGTTCCAGTTTCAGTTCCTCCTATACTGTAGGGTTTTTTAAAACATTTTTTAGGGCTTAAAAGTTAGAAGTGAAATGACAGTAACACTCAATGAACTCATTACATGGTATTAAAATGTTGTCATTCAAGCAATAATAATAAAGGTAAAATATAGCAATGTGTTATGTCAGCTAGGGCTGGACCATATCATACTGTTCACGGTAACACCGGTATAATGTTGGGCAACGATAAGAAAATGAAATATCGTGATAGAATATGGGTAAAACGCGCATGCGCAGAGCCTTTGTTTTCATACACACATGGCAGCAACTAAGAATGAGAAGGGCGAAAGTGGATCGTTGAATGAAACAGATGAACCAGAATTGGTTTGTAAAAATGCTGCAACTTCAGTGGTGTGGAACTAGTTTAGCTTTCGTCCGTCAGATACACAACAAAGCACTATTTTTGGTAGAGCATGCTAGCGGGCCGTCGTTATTAGCGTGCTGTTTGGAAAATACGGCACACTTAAAATCAATCCTTTGATTTTTCTGAAAATCGACAGTGCCCCTTATAATCCCGTGTGCATTATGTATGAATTCTGGTTGTGTTTACTGACCTCGAAACGATTTTATGTGGTACACGGCGCTGGAAATCTGTCAAATGTTTTAGTCCGACTTTGCTAAGCTACGAACCCGCACAACTTGATGGATTGTCGGAGCATTACGGCTATCGTAGGCCGGAGCCTCGCGGAGTGATACGTACTGTGCTTCAACATAATATTACCGTATTGTGTGTGTATAACCTCTTTTTAAGTTTTGTGGCTATTATACATGGTTATGCTGAGGATATGTCGGCCAGTTTCCACTGGAAATGCCTTTTGGTTAAACTGTCAGCGAGAAATTTGCATTTGCATTGTAAAATTTTTATATAACTTTAATGCACATAAAAAACAGCTGCTTGTTTAAGTGAAAATACATTAATGGTTTTTTTTTTGCACTAATAAAGTTGTGGAGTTGTAAAGTATTTTGTCTAGTGTCAATTATATCGTCAGTTATATCGTTATCACAAATTTTCAAATGTATATCGTGATAAATAGTTTTGGTCATATCGCCCTGCTCTAATGCCAGCACAAACTGGGTTTTGACATAAATAAAAGTACTGTAAGGATTAAATTGAGTGCAGTGACAAGATAACTTGTAAGGGGGGGACGCTAATATTTTTGGTACTGACCAATCGTACCAATATTTAACAGTAAAGTTTTGATTTTTTTTTCTGGTATTGAAATAAACTGACTGCACCATTTTAGCCCATTTAGTAAATATGACTCTAAAAGTTGTTTTTTGTTTTCTTTTTTCCGTGAACTTTTTATGTGTTTTCATAATGTCTTCTTTCATTCTAACTGAAAGAAAATGTACAAAATGTTTAATTTTACTTTCTATATTATATATTTATTAATTGCTTTTATTAGACAGTGCCTCATTTTAATATTTAAATATAAACATTTGGAAAACTTGATATAAGCGATCGACTGCAGACATTTTGAGGTGATATTAATGAAAATATTCATCCATTAATCCCTTCATCTTATCATAGGCTGAGAGGCTATTGTAGGAATGGTAAGACAGTCTGTACCGACAGTCTGTTGCAGTCTGTTACACTTCATTTATCATTCACAGTCTCATTCAACATTTTATTCCAAAAAACATGCACAATATTTTTTCCCAGGCTGTTTACAGGATTTTTTTTTAATTATAGATTAGTAAAAAGAGATTTCTAAAATCCTCTCTGAAAAATCATCTGGCTTTAATGTGCCATTAAAAAGATATAATAAGATTTTTGAATCTGGTTTTACCAAGTCCTCCGATTTGTTCTGTTTTGGAAAAGAGTACAAACCAGGAATATTTGTACAGAGGACGCCCCATTTGCACATTTCAACATTTTAGAAAACTTGGAACACACAAACCAAATAGAAAATTGGGTGCAGCAGAAAAAAATATCTTGAAACTACAACCAGCTAAGAATAGCCTGCTCATTCTGCACAACCTTTTAAGGATCGCAGCATCTCACACAACAACGTGAATATTCTCAGAGATGGCAAAATTAGGTTGTAGTGCTTTAGTAGAACAGCTTGTAGGATGTGTATAACAGCCTGCTGAGGAAAACAGGGAAAATAGCAGCTGACTCCAGTCTAGCCCACTTCTTCAACTTATTCCCTCTGATAGGAAACAAACTACCTCTGAGTCGTGAACTTTAAGACTCCTTTCTTCTCATTGTAAATAGGTGAAGTTATGCCAGAATCCAAACTCTTCTTCTGAAGTCAGCTCTTTCCAAAGATGAGAACCTGATTTTTTTTTAGGCAAAGACAGATATAGAAAGTATATTCCTCAAAAATAGGCCTGAATTACGTCCATTCTAAAGAGACTGAAGGGGAACAAGCCAGAAAACAGAGTTATCATCTCTGACAGCACTCATAAAGTGAGAATAGCATTATTTCAGAGAGGCCCAAAAGTCATGCTCAGCTTTAAACATTAGATAATCTAACCGTCAGCACACATCAGCTGATGGCTTTGTGAAACCTTCGACTAGTCCAATCAGAAACTCTCATACACTGTGATAACCTGTCCGAAGCTGCCGCTTTGCAGCTCACCTCAAGCCGAGTTCCTCTTTTCATGCTTCATGTTGTTTCTGACTTAATAAACATCATATCTGCTGTCACCGATGCCTGCTCTGATCTGTGTGTGTGTGTGGTGGAGGTGGTGGGGTCTTACAGCTGGTTTCACTGGCACAGAGCTTCAGGCAGAATTACCTTTAAAAAATCTGAAGCTTCAGTTTTCCAGAAAAAAAAAAAAAACTAAACCAAGCAAGATTTTATTCCATAAAGCAGCCAGCAAGACAAAAGAGGAACAAGCTTTATTCTGAAAGGTTTATTTTTCATGTAACAAACTTTTCTCCAAAAGCTAATAAAGACAAAGCACTACCTCAACACAGAAAATTTTTGTTGTCTGTAAGAAGTAATTTTATCATCCTAATATCAAAGAAAATGCAGCTGTACTTTGTAGAGTGCGCTATTCTTTAAAAAAACAAGCTCGTGTGACCTTTATTTCTCTAAAAGCTGAACAACAGTGAGTTTTACACATTGTTAAATAATGAGGGAGTTTTGTTTAGAAGAAAAAACTTTATTTTATGAGAAAAGAAAACATGAAGAATTAGCCATATTTATATGTGGGAGGTTTGGTGTTTACTGCCAGCACTGAAAGACCTCTAACCTTGAAAATGAGATGCCTCAAAACAATCTACTGTATCTGTTCGCTTCGATTTGTTGAGCCCATTAACTACAGATTACATGTCTGGAGATAATGACATAATTAATTTGTGATCAGGAAATAGATTAGTCTGTAGGCATAACAAAACAATGCCAAGACAGCGGCTCATCATTTCAAGGTAACACGATAATTAAGTCATGATTGCAGAGCACACTTTCATGAATGATCTGAGACGTGAGAGCTGCACAGAGCATCATTACACCCACACTACTGTACCTGTCTTGTTGTTGATCCAGATGAGAGACTCTGAACAAACGGCGGATGTGTTTCCCACGGCGACTGTGAGAGGGACCTGCCACTGTAAACTACAGAGAGAGAGTGATGTCAGTAATGGTCAGTGGAATTGGATTGGGTTTTATTGCCTCAGTTATCAGATAGAGAGGCATTACAGAGAGAAGAGAGAGCGATGGTCAGCGATGATCTCTTAGCATCATTCAGCTGGAAATGGAGCGAGTGACGCTCACTGTGTTACAGAGGGACAGGAAGTGAGAGTGTAATAGCTGCAGCAGTCAGCAAGCATCAGTCAAGTGGAAGTAACTGAAGGTTATTGTCTCTTTCTGAGAAACGGAGGTTAAATGTGCTGTCCAGTGAAAACTCTGGTTGGTTAGTCGGGTGATTTTTACATTTTCACTGTCATCTGAACAATACAGAAATGCCCCTTCACTGCTTGAGTGAATTCTGCAACCTATCGAGCTTTTAAAAAACAATTATATTACCACAAAATGGCAGTGCTGCTGGGATTGAACTGGGCTGTTTTTCTTCCTGAACGGTTGACATTTAGGAGTTAAACGGTTTCTGAGAAGCAGCAAGGCAGATGAAATGTGGGAGTAATACACAGCAACACAATTCAGATTCTCTGAAAAAGAAAATCTACCAACAAAACCATCCATCCATCCATCCATCCATAAATCCATCCATCCATCCATCCATCTAGTTTTTCCTCGTGACAACAGGCTAAGCCCTAAACCTTTTTCCTGTTTTTCCCTAGGTATTCAGATGTGTTTCCTGACCACACATCCCAAATCTCTCCAGCAAGTTATGCTCTACGGGGAGCCTGGAAAACGGGAGGTTTCCTGCTCAGATCCCTGGACCATCTCAGGTGGGTTCTTTTATCACAAAGAAGCAGCAGCTCAAATATTACTTTGGGTGTTTTTTAATCTGTTCAATACATTGTTTTAACCTCAATCCATACTGGAATCCATACTGGTTTCACAAAATGACCACAGTTTATCATTTTCCTTTTCAAATTGTTTTCATGGGTAGAAACCCTGGTTACAGCTGAGACCTCAGAATGCTTGGATAGTCAGTAAAAATGTTTTATACTGTCTTTGGTTGCGTATACCAAGTTGGACACACCCCCTGTCTTTCTTATCAGAACTGGCTTAATCTTATAGGGTGTTGGAAACATTCCTCTGGGATTTTGGTCCTAACTGCTGGAGATTTGTGGGCTAGATGAGAAAATCCCATTACACAACATCCAAAATGTGTTCTATTGGATTGAGATCTGGTGAGGAGTGAACTCACTGTTATGTAAAATAAAAAACATTTTGGGATGAGTTGAGCTTTGTGGCATGCTTTGTTGGATCCTGCTG
This sequence comes from Perissodus microlepis, assembly GCF_051167445.1. Lineage (NCBI taxonomy): Eukaryota > Metazoa > Chordata > Actinopteri > Cichliformes > Cichlidae > Perissodus > Perissodus microlepis. The sequence continues at coordinate 21,079,627 of NC_140477.1, read as the reverse complement.
GAAACAGCCATTATAAGATGCGTACAATGGGGTTATAAATGGATGATAGGTTTCAGCAATGATACTGAGGTAGCCTATGGTGTTTAAACGATACTTAGTTGGTGCTATGGAATCCAAAGTTTTCTCAGAGAAAGCACAACTAAGAAATAGTAGTAGTAGATAGAATTAGATAAAACATTGTATGATAACATTTCAGTGATCTAAATGGTATGACAGAATCCTGAGGATACACAGCAATTCAGTTTCTTGAAACGATTCATATTGAAGTCTTTTCTACCAAGGTCAGTGCAGATGTAAGAGAGGTTAATGGTTTGTGGATCCTCTACTGTGGTTGTATGTGAGGTACTTTGGAAGCTTTAACAAAGAGCTTTACAGATGAACTAAGTGATATAAAAATGTTATAACTGAAGCCACACCAGCTCGGATGTCCCCCAGATTAGCAAGGTCCACATCAGGTGTTGAGGAAGGCTACTGGGACAAGAAGGCATAAGTGGACAAGGGTGAGAACAGTGAATAGGAGAAATAGATTCCCCCTATTCACCATTTCTTGCTGTCGTAATGCTGTTATGCAAGTAATCCCAATGGAAAGGTGAAACAACTAGTAGATCACAGTTCCAACTGCTAGCAACTGCTATCACAACTAGAGATTGATTGGATACAACACAAATGCTACGGCAAGCTAGGATCATGGCTAAGCTGGAAACCTGGTTCCTCTGTGGCTGATTACTATGTACTACGTAACTCTTTTCACATCTTCTGTTAGATCTTCAGAGGTTACTTGAAGGTCTACTAGTGAATGCAGCATTGTTGACAGTCCCGACTGTGACCATTGCTGAAACCAACCATCTGATCTATACCATGAGACGCTTGGCTGCAAGATGAACGGCCACAAGGAGCAGTACCCCTCAATGGGGATGGGGACTTCTCCATGGAGTCCATTTATCAGAGCTGCAGAAAGATGTGATAAAGAAAGGAATGCCTAAGAAGTACAACTAGCTGCCCATACCTGGGACACTGGAAACTGCCAAGCAAAGACTCACAGATTTATACTAGGGAGATTAAAGCCAGGAACATAAACCAGCTGTTCTCCACTGGACAATCCAAGGTGTACTCTCAGTGGCAGAGGAACTGGACGTCATGACCATCTGGCAACACAATTGAACCAAGTGCTAAAGGATGAAGCGGACTAGGAATGGCTAACTGAAGGCTGGACAGTCCTGATCCCCAAGGATTCCTAGAAGGGGCCAGTCCCATCCAACTGCCAGCCAATAACCTGTCTCAGCACTACATGGAAGTTCCTGTCAGGCATCATAGTGGCTAAGATGAACAGGCACATACGTCAGTACATGAGTGGGGCCCAGAAAGGAATTGGCACAAATAACCAGAGGGGTAAAACACCAACTCCTGGTAAATACAGCAGTTGCTAGAGACTGATCAACATGTGCACCATCTGGACTGGTTTCAAGAAAGCCAACAACTAAATGCCTCACACATGGATCCATGTCCCAAAGGGTCAGGGCTGTTTCAGCAGCAAAAGGGGACCAACATAATATAAGGTAAGTGGTAATGTTAATGTTATGCCGGATCGATGTATGTGCATGGCCAAAAAGTATAAAGCAAACAAAAAGAATTGCAGAACTATTTATGATGTCACGAGTGCATTGTTGTTCGTCTGAGGTGAATGTTTTTGGCCAAAAACCAAACCCATGCGGATAGTGCTCTGTGAGGAAAGAATTTAGCTGAGTCTTAGAGCTCATTAGGAACAAATAGCTTCTTGATGCTTCCCTATTAGATGTTAAAGTCTAATTTTAATCCTAACAGTTACCATATGTAAGTACTAATAAGAGTCCTAAAAGTGAATGTTTCTCTTCAGCACTGTTAAGAACCCTGACGTTATAATTACACTCATTTTGATCAAATTGATTCATATTTTAATTAGACTGGATTTTCATTAGAAATGGCAAACAATCAGCTTTACATAAATACTTTACATCCAGTCAATTCCCCTTTTTAAGCAGTGGGTGTGTGAATACTGTAAAGTAGGGGTCATTGTAACACAATCAGCCTGAGAAAGAACCATTTACTATTCCTATAATAGCCATTTGTCGCTGCAGGCTATAGTGGATCAATACCACTGCCTAGCAAGCAAATACTTTATCTGATATTTATATCAATGTGATTGACAGGAGTGGAGCTAAACCACGCACACATACACACCCACAGAGACGCACACTGGAAGACACACAATCCACAGCCTGGACAGCAGAATGTGTTTATTAATATTGATGCAAGTGTGTGTGTGTCCTCAGAGTTTATGGTTTATTCATCAAAGGCAGAAACCAAGTGAAACACACACATTCATGCTGGAGGTAGAGAGAAACGCAGCATGACTGCAGTGATCTATTCAAAGTGGGAAACTTTAGAAACTCTTCAGACAGCCTTCACCTCTCTGCTCATCTTCCTCCATTAAAGAACATGTTGACCCCATTTAGACTTGTCGTTCCAAGTGTCTCCAAGTCAGATAAAATCCAAACCTTTATGATCAAAAATATACCTACCTGCTCCTCTAATGCCAGGATCAGAAGCCACAATATCAGCTCGACAGACGTGGGCTGTCAGGAATAAAAATGAGAGACATGCGGTGTCTCGTGGCATAAAACAACCCAAAGCTTCTAAGTCACTTCACAACTTCCAGACACAGAGGGCAATTTGTGTGTGCCACAAAATTAACACAAAACAGCACTTAACACAGACCACACCATAAAATTACCATAAAACTCAGTGACAAGCACCAAATTATTCATGACTACATGACTACTCTGTGTTGGAACACAAGATGCCCTGAGGACGATTTACAAATGGGCACTTATTGTTTCCCTTAGCACCCAGAGCCAGAGCCAGAAACTCTGAGGGGAACCATTAAGAACAAAGTGATCATTCATAATAAGATGATTATTTATAAGTAGAACTTGACTATCACCAATGTTTGATGCTGTGTCAACACAGGAAAGAGTTTATGAAGGAGTATCAAACAGGGCACTTGAGTTTTACCGAGGAAACAACCAGGAGGCATCCTAGTCAGATACCCAAACCCTACCTTCACTGTTTCTGTCTGATGGTGGAGACCAGTATTCCTACCCTGAACCTTCTCCCAAATAACTGAGCAGTTCACCATTTCTTCTAAGCAACCTTCTGAGGAAGCTCATTTCCATTGCTTGTATCCTCAATCTATTTTATTCACTACCCACAGCTTGTGGCAGGACTCTAGACTATTCATTTTGTGTTAATATCCAATATACTGTTGATCAAAACACAAAAGGTTTGTGGATGATTGTGGGACCAGTTCACATATCTTATAAATCATGTGACAAACTACTCGAGACTCTAGACTCACTCTACTGTGAGACTACTCTCTGTAGGGTTTTCTTTTTTTGTTCTGGCAACACTTCCAGTCGTGTAAATAACCACCATATATACACACTTATAAGGGATAAACCAGACTCGACACCTCAAAAGATGTGTCATGTAGCTGACTGAAAGCAAAGTCATATCTATGCTGTCAGATGTGCAAGAAACAAACAATCTCTGTATAGACAGCTGTTAAAGGGCCTTCACCTGCACCTGGAGAAACAACATAAATGTTCCTCTGTTCATTTTACTTTAGATATCTGCAAGTGTAATTACTGGGTAGTCACTGCAGTTAAGCTCAGGAGATGATGACATTTATCTGACTTTTGACAAGATACCAAATAGGTTGATGGAAAAATAGTGATGTTTTGGATCAGAGTTTAATTTTATTTTCATATTAAATCTGGGGTAGGGAACATTTTTTATCAATGGAAAAAGAAAAAAAGACGGATAAAAGAAAATTTAAAAAAAGTACATTGCAGGAGTGTTCTTCAAATGGCCACTTGATGTTAAAAAGCCCAAATTTACAGTGGAAATAAACACACTTATAGCCTGGTAAAAACAAAAAAGCAAACAACCAAAAAAGACGTTTTTTGTCTCTAAAGCTACAGCTCACCCAACAGAAAATGTATAGAGCTCAGGAATATTTTAAGGATTAAAGACAGTTAACTGTTGCTAGCCATCACATCTGCTAATTAAACAAGACCTCAGAACTGTAGTTGCAGCATTGTAGCATATTGACTATGTTTAATGGATTTATCTGAAGAATAATCATTCTAGCTCTTTAAAGAAGTCTAGTCTGGTGAGTGAGTTTGCAATCCTTTTTAAGCTATCTAGCTATGCTTGATAAGTTTGCTAGCAGTAGTGAATAACTTGATAAACTTTTTGTGACACCTCTTCCTTAAAAAAAAGTCCACATTTCAATGGACAATATATTAAAGTCAAGTTTTTAAAATGTGAATTCACAAACCAATAGGTGTTGTGTTTACCTTTTCAAGGCTCTTTTAAAGATGCACTTTGAGGAGATTTTGGGACAAATACACTTTTGAGACCAGATCAAACAAGTCACAAAGTAGTCCGCAAGGTTAGTTATGTGTGGTGATGCAATGAGCTGTGACGACCCCACACTCACAGGGTGAGTGTGGGGTCTGATAACAATGTGTGGACAAAAAGTCAGTGCAGACCTCTCCAAAACCGATATGAAGCACAGTGATGTCCCATGGATGTCTGGTGCAGCAAAGGGTCTAGGGTCTCTTTTTTCTAAATTTCTGGCTGCTGTAGCTTTTTATATTTCAACTTTGCTTCCTCTGTCTGACTAACAAGAAGAAGGAAGGTCGAGCTAGAGGTGACAGAGTTGAAGATGCTAAGATTTTTATTGTGAGTGACCAGAATGGATAGGATTAGAAATAAGTACATCAGGGTGACAACTCAGGTTGAGCCGTTTGGAGACAGTCAAGGCTGAGATAGTTTGGACATGTGCAGAGGAAGAATAGTGCACATATTGGACATAATGTTGAATATAGAGCTGCCAGGCAGGAGGAAAAGACTCATGGATGTAGTGAAGCAGGATTTGCAGAGGATTGGTTTGTCAGAGGATACTGGAATACTGTGAGATGGAGGTGATCTGCTGTGGTGGCCTCTAAAGCGAGCAGCCAAAAGAAGAAGAAGAGCTTTTTCTGGTATATTTGTTTAGTCATACTTATCTGGCTCATAAGGGTAAAGCAGTATATAAATACTTCCTTCAACTGTGGGTTTGTGGACTCATGAATAATTCATCACTGTCCTGTTTAGCATTAAAGCTCATTAAATCAAGCACACAGACACTGCTTCTCCAATCACATCACTGTTTACCTGTCAGCTGACGAGACACCACAGAAACGAGCTGTTAAATCCTGACTGAGATACTGTTTGATTTATTTTCAGTATCATTGCCTCGACCTTAACGTTAGCTCATGCTGTCCTCATCGTCTCTCTCTCTCTGCCTGTCACTTCAGTTCTTTTAAAGGCATTTATCTCCCTGGTTGTTTGATGGTGGCAAAATAAAAAGACCCAAATTTAAAATGTCTCCAAGCACAACACCAGAGGAAGAGAAGAATGCGTTTGACAAAAATAAACCGTGATCTTCAAAATGTCACCTTAATACCTGAAGTTAACAAAATGCCAAAAAAAGTCTGAAAATGTAGATTTGTTTTTTTTGTTATGTAAGTGAAAAGCTTCCTCTCCAACTTAAATTTATTGGATACATAGATGACTGCCTGTCACGCTAATGTGACAGCTGGTACCTACACAAACACAGGAAGACCATGCAAACTCCACACAGGCTGAACTCAGGACCTTCTTGCTGTGAGGCAACAGTGCTAACCTGTACTTCGGTGGACACCAGCCTTTCCAGGTTGTCACGAGAGACTTTAAAAATACATTTTTAAACTCATTATGTGATCTGAAGTCTATGCAAAACCATCCTCACTTTCTTTCAAGCACATACTGATGCTTAGTCACGACCTTAGTCATCATGTGGGAACACAGTGGGTACCCTTTTAGTGTTTTTTTTTTTCCCAGAGTTACTACTCCTACTACTCCAACACAATTCAATAAAAAGCCCTCCATGTCTAAAATAGATTCCATGAGACCAGACCAGGCCTAAAGTGCTCTGCTGGTGTCATCAACAGTAAAGTAGTGAAATGCATAACTACAGTAACCAAGGGAACAGTGGAAAAACTTGTCTATGTACATTCTCACTCATCAGCACCATTGTAGAGGTCCAGATACCTTCTTTTCAAAAGCAGTGGAAAACATTGTTGCAGGTAACATAACTTTGTCTTGTGTTGTTAGGTTAAGTCAAACATTAAGCTATAACAAGTTAACCCTGCAAAGGTTCATACTGACATGACAGCCTCAAGCTGTAGACATTTTGCACTGCTGCAGATTTCTCAGCTGCACATCCACGATGTCTCGTGTTCTACTACATCCCAAAGGTGTCCTTTTGGATTTAGTTTATTTAAACTTTTAGGAAGATTTAAGCTCTGTGGACCACATCTGCACCTGATGTGATCTGCTCCATTCTCTGTAAACTTTAGAGATGGTTGTGGCTGCTCATCCCAGCAGATGAGCAACAATCATGCCATATTCTTAAGTAACTTCAGTCAATTTTGTTCTTTATTCTGATGCTCAGTTTGAGCAGGTCATCTTGACCTGCAAACATACAATTTTTAAAACTGGAGTAAGGTTATAATCAGAGTTAATTGTTAAATTAAAGTACCTTTTTATAAAAGGTATATGAGGTTCTCAGTGGCAGAAAATAATCTGCGATAAGATGTTATTTTTTTAGCAGAGCCAAAGGAAAATGAGAAGGTACAATCTACACAGAAATGAACACTTGTGAGATATATAATGATCTCTGATTTTACAAACTTTTCCCTTCCTATTTTTTTCTGTTTTCATATCAAAGCTGAATGATACAGGGTTGGTTGTCCATAGAAGATGACTGAGGCTCAAATTTTGTATATCTATATGTAATCATGGGAAAAGAGGGATTTGCGTTTGGTCTAAACACACCATGAGGGTGAAGCGATGATGATGAGCTTTTTCCGACAGCTGACTTGTTTAAGTAATAAAAGAAAACAGCAAAATAGCAAAAGTGCCAGATATTGTTCCTTCATACAGTGTCCCATCAAAAGAACTGGAGACTGAAAGTGTCGACAACAATTGTCTGAACTGTACAACAAAAATTTAAAGCTTTAAAGAAGAACTATTGAATCCCAGGAAAACCAGCCAGTTTAACTGCTTCAAAAACCTTCAGCAAAATGATCATTCTCTGGATGAACCCACATCAGTATTTTCTCTCCAGAAAAGTTGTGAGTTCCCAAGTTATTGAAGGACTGGACAACCTGCACACAATTTAGTGCATGTCCAAGAGTTCTCTTCTCATGAAAATAATACTGATAATAAATAATTAAATAAAGCAGTCTGGGCTTGTGTCAACAGTGTGTACACTGCGGGACACTGCTGTGCTTCTAAACACAGCTCCGCTGGATCAAACAGCAGCATCAGCCCCAGCTGCACTCAGCCGTGACGCCGAATCAACTAAAAGCACAGCAGCAGTTTCTTTTTAGTGTTGGTGAATGCCCCGGGACTGCTGAGTGTGTCTGAACGCAGCCCCGCGAGACTCAACAAGAGCAAAAGAAAGATTTCAACTCCACCTACAACAAATAGCTTCAGTTCATCAGCTGATGAGACCTCGAGAGCGATTCTCAGCTCAAGTGAAACACAAAAGACTCCACATGAAAGACAAGAAAAAGAACATAACATAAGAAAAGCTGAGGAAACTTTTGTTGAGAAACTGAGCAGGTCAGAGTGATTGTAAATGTCAACTACTGTACAAAAACATGACAGACTGAAGAGAGAGAGAAAGACCTGGAAATAAATGATGGGAGAAAACAAGAACAGGTAAAAATAAAGAAATAAAAAAAAGGAAGGAAGCTGATGAAGTATTGATGGAAAAGAAAGTGGGTCGATAAAACAGAAGAGAGTAAACTCCAAAGGTTGTAAAAGATGTGAATAAAACATGATCGGAATCAAATATAAATGAAGTATAAAAGATGTAAAGGTGGTAAAGAATGAGAGAGGAAACAGGAAAAGTGCCTTTTCAGGAAAAAAAAATCCAGCAAGATCACTGAAAGACAAACTTAGTGCCTAATGTAGCGTGAAATGAGGGGTTTCAGGAGAATTGTTTCAGCAGTGAATGACTGAATGAAGAACAGATGGAGAGACATGTCAGGAATAGGACTAGCAGTCTAAAGGCCAACTAGTGTCCAGAGACTCCAGCTCCATAATGCCTACTCTTAGAGCTACAAATTAGGTCCATCCAAAGAGCAGCATTTGTAGAAGGGCCATATAGACAAACCAGAGTGACTAACTAACTAACATTTTTCAGACTTGCTTAACCAAACTTTTTATGCATAAGTTGGATACACTTATAAAAAAGTACTACAAATATTTCAAAGATTCTGCAGTCATGCACTGCTGGTAGCCACAGTGACAGCACACATCGCTTTTAAGTCTCCTGTTGATTGCTCAACTACAGCTGAGTGAACCTGGTGACAGAGTGGTGGCTTGTACAGTAAAAACTTGTCAATCATAAGGTAGCCACGTCTGAAAGCATACAGTGAAAAAGAGTTTCACTGAGTGTGGTCCTATGAAAAACCAACTTAGTCTTTGATTCACAAGCTTGTAGAACTTTCTTTAGTAGCATTTACTTGAAGTACAGTGGAACCCCGACTTACGAATACCCCATTTAACGAAAAATTCAAGTTACGAAGGCACATAACGGCAATATTTCTGCCCGTGTTACGGCAAAATGCGCACGTAACGAAGTCCGCTGGCTCTGATTGGCTGGGCCCAGAATGCCTACAATGCCCACAATGCCTTCTGAATCATGTGACAACCCCCTTGGCTTTCGTACTTGCGGTTCGCTGTTGTTGCAGTTAGCAATTAGGCTATAGCCTATCGTTAACTCAAAAGGCGCGATGGGTGCTTCGACTTACGAAAATTTTCGACTTACGAAAGACCCTCGGGAACAAATTAATTTCGTAAGTCGGGGTTCCACTGTACTTGATTTTTGTATGACTTTCTCAGCATCTCACATCAGTCTGAAGGAATATTTGAGGTGTTTGTGCTGACATGCTGTGTTTGGTTTTCTACAAATATGCTGCTGTGCATTATGTACAGACATCTCCACTTTGGTTTTGTCTGTCCAAAGGACACTTCTCTTGAAATTTCATAAGTTCATAAGTTCATTGCAGTAATTTTGTCAGTGCTGTGCCCAACCCACTAGTGCTACCAAGGCACGTAGCTCTCAGTTTCTAATGGGCATCAAATGAATATTAGACTACAGGCTAACAGAACAGAATGTTTTGTCGTGCTAGTTTGTTAGCTTGGCTACACTCGATTATAACTGCCATCTTGTTACTGTAGAGCTTCCATCACTCTTGGGTGCATCAAAGTACGTTTAATAAAATGACATATAATTTATTACAATCTCTGAGAAATAACAGAATATTAAAAGATCTGACAGCTTTCAGTTCCCTCACCTGTTGTTTTTTCTGACTTCCTCTCCATACAGGAAGTGCTCCTGGCTGACTGTGATGTAATATGTAGGGAGCTGCTCTGATTGGTTCTTGCTGATGGTGACAACAGGGTAGCCCATTTGTAGAGTCCACCTGTCCATCATCTCCCCGATGTCAATATCTCGGCCCTCTGAGCGCATGGCCTTTAAAGCAGAATCAAACACACACGTAGCGTAAATGATCAATGACTAATAATGACCAATTTACACACATCCAATCAGTGATTAAAATAATCTGTGTGGGAGAAAATTGACCTTGACATAATTAGATATAAGACTGGCAGCTAATTAAAGAGCAGTGTCAGTCTAATTGACAGTGCTAACAGAGGTGACGCTCAATTAATCAAATCATTGACCCTCCTGTGTCGGACAAACAAGAAAACAAGCTCCACCTCATGTTACCACAGCAACAGGCTCCTCACTAAGTCAGGTGATAATGAGCATCTTCATTAGAAGTGCTTTATTAAAGAATGAACAGCTTCAATCAGTCTGGCAGCTCTGTCCCAACAGAGCCAGTTGAGGAATAGTTACAGGTTTTAATACCTGCTACTGAGCAAGGCACTAACATTAAAGTTAAATGCTCTGCCTTGAAGCCTTTGGGGCAGGGAGGTACACAAGGTTTAAATACCAGACAGACATAAAGTCAGGTGAGGGTTACCTGAGACAGTTTCCTCCACAGGTCGTCTCTGGCAGCATTGCTGTACATGTGACTCAGCAGATAATCCTGAAAACAATGAGACAAAGCAATGTTAAAGCAACACTGGTATGACGTGATGTATCTGTTGTATCATCTTGATGCATGCACATTCATCCAGGTTAGGAAATCCCAGAAAGCTGATTCTGTTCATCTGTAAGAAGACTGAAGAAGTCAGTTGGATGAGTGACGAAACATTTCTCCCACTAAAAACGCAACATTGACATGAACAGAATGAACTTTCTGGGATACATATGTCATATTTCTGCTATAATTATTGGCTGATTTTTTCCCTTCCACACTGTGACCATGCAGTTCACAACAGAGAATTTGGAAGCCTTGATACAACAACTATCTTTTCCCCATCCTCATATTTCATCTGGAAATAAGATGATCACAGTTAGCACTTGTTGGGTCCTCTCTACCAATGAATCAGAAAAATGAAGTGAGTCCTTTATTACCGTGTCCCTGAGCACAGTTTTGATTATTTGGTTCTCAGCAGGCACCACAAAATTGCAAGGATTCATTCACAATGTCTAGCACCCTTCACTGTGACATGTATTTGAACCCTGGCCACAGTAAGTGCCATGTATGTACAATGACTTATTAATGATGCCACTGGAACAAGATATTTCCATTTACAAATTTAATATGACCATACTTTCTGGATGCAGGGCTGTGCAGGTGAAGTTACCTCACATTTTCTGTTGCTGCCATCTCTGCTCTGAAAACAAGGATTGGACTTGACATATTTTATTTCGTGACTCATTTTGACCTTTTTAATTTTTCCCCATCAAGTTAAGAGAAAGATGCCTTCCACAATCAATTAAACAGCAGACCCCTGTTTTGATAGTTCAGTGGCTGCTTCTCTGCGGCTGCTGACATCATTCGGGTTACTCTTTTGTCCACCAGTCAGCTGTCCTCCAGCTCCCCTGTGCTGGACATGAGCTGGTATAGGCAGTCTTTGCAGAGCTCTGGAGATAAGAGTGATAAAAGGATCACTCTATCTTCACTAAAGGCTCTCCAAGACAATGCAGTTGGAGTGAGATCATGGGGTGAGAGTCTCCCTGAAGAGGCAGTTGATTATTGTGCCTCTTCAAGCTTTGTTATATTTTGAAATTAGGACATTTTTATCTGTAATTATTATTTATTAAATATTATAACTCAAACAGAATCCAGTTCTGTGGGAAACACTGAGGATCCGTGGTGTTTCAAGTCTGTCCAATAACAGGAGGCTCCAGGGGCAGAATGAGGATACACCGGGGTGAATTGTGTTTTTAACTAGCCTCTGGAAGGGCTGGAGGGCACGAGTAGGAAGTGGATGGATGGAAGCCAAAACCATTTATAAGAAGATGCCAATGGCAGTACAATGACTACAATCTAAGGAAGCATAATTTTTTAAAGTAGGTTCTATAACACCAGGCTGTTATTTACACCAGGCTCTAATTTACCATTTTTATTAAGCAGAAGTAAAAATGTCAACTTCTGATGCACTTTATTGGATGTCACACTGCCCTGGTGATGGGAGTATGGGGACATATTACATCTCAAAACTCTCCCAAGTCTCTCTTACCCACAGTGCACAAGGTTGTTCATTTTGGCCATGCAGTTGTGAAGCTGTAACTGGCTGAATTCAGGGGTATTCTCTCAGGTGGAAATTTAATGATACCTATGTCTGAATGAATTTCTGAAAAGCCTTTTGAGAGGAACATTTACACGTGTTTGAAACTGTACATTTGAAAGTCAGTGACATGATGAGCCAGTAGTGCTTGAGTCAGAGAAGAGCCCATGTCAAGTCCAAAGAGTTTTGGGCTCAATCTCAAACTCCCTGGTTTACATTTTCCAAGCTAATGAACAAGATGAAGACTCCTCAGGGCCATTTTCTCATTCAACAGAGGCTTAATGGTGTGGTGGCTTTGTTTTCAGCCTGCAGTTCTTTAGTGACATTCGGGTCCGACTTGATCCCAGTCTGTTTTCCAGAGCAAGAAACTCACTCCCACTACAGTGGATTTAGAGTAAATGCTCAGGGAGGGTGGTAGTTGCTTTGGTTCATAGTAAAACAAGGAAAAGGCAGGGAAGCACTACTAGATAACAAAACAGCTATGGAGGCTGAGCGCTAATCTCCTTCTCAGCGATTCCTGTGTCCTTTGTGTGTTTAAGCGTGGATTCCTCCAAGTCAGTCATTTGCTGTGGTGCGTTTTGAGCTCGATAAGGCAAGGGGAAGCTTTTTATTGGAACAAGATGACACATATGATAACGACACTAAGTGCGTTTGGGAGTTTGGCTCTGCCACCTTCACTATATCTGACATGAAGGCAGATAAAAGGAGCCCCCACACACACTCCGAGAGCATGACTCCATTAGTTTTAACAGTGTGATGCACCTTGAACCAAATGTTTTTCAGTGATAATAAGCACTGTGTAACAAATACTGTGGGTATGAGTAGTCAAAGGTCATTAGAGGAAATCAGTAGGTGTAGGAGTTTAAGTAAGGCATTTCGATTGTTGCAGGCAGGGTTAGAGCCTAATGAGGACTTGCTTTCCCTCATCGGAAGATGACTTGCATAAACTTTCAATTTCACCTTCAGTCGAGCTCCTCTGGGCTTCAGAAAGGCTCTAAAACCCAATGATCACTGCAGGCCATTATTTACATCTTCTCCAGTAAGTATTGATAACTGTTAATGAGGTTTCAAGTTTTGTGCCACACTGAAGTCACGTCGGGGCAACCATAATCATCACAATCTTTCCACATCAAGTCCAGATGCAGTCTGGGAAACTCTTGATTTTTCTGAAAGCTCTACATATCAGGCTTTGAGATCAGGGATACAGAAAAGGTGAACCAATATTGATGTTTTTGTCCACCAAAGGCCGCTCTTTAATGTAATTAAAGCCAAGCTGATGAGACACTACAGACATGGGCTGTGCACAGTATTTGATCTTCACACAGCTGAATGAGCTGGAGTACACTCAGCCCGAGCTGAAGTCCATAAATCCATATCTCTGTACTCCAGATGTCACTATGTTCCACAACATTTACAAACCTTACAGCACTCTGAAGAATGCTCACAAACATCCTAAAACTCCTAAATGCTCCCAAAGCATTTCATCCATCACACTAAACTCTGCCTAAAAAGACAAATTATAGGAAATAGAGACATATGACCAGTTGTGGAGATTCATCTCATCTCAAATGATTTCAGAGTATCTAGTTTAAAAATTCCCCAATGTATTCTAGTTTAACATATTCTCAACCCATTATTTCTCTTTAAAACAGGCACAGAACATTGGTTTTAGTACATATATGAGTCATTTTTGTCACAGTGGAACAACAAAAAAGAAGCCCATAGATCACAGTTCTTTGGCCTCCTGTTTTGACAGAGCTTTAGTGTCATTTTGTGCCTCTTTGGTTTCATTTTGTGCCTCTTTGGTTTCATTTTGTGTCTCTTTGGTGTTTTTTGTCTCCATCTGGTTTTCTTCTCATTATGGGATAGATTTGCTTCCATTTGTACATGGCTTTTCACCAAGAAAATATTAAGTATACAGAGCTTGTAATGCTAGGGAGGCCTGATGCCCCTGGGCCTTTGGTACAGTAATCCTTCCATGTATATACAATATTAAAATCTACATGAAACCTAGACAGAAATTTCAGCCTTTTCCGTGACTTTCAGAAGGCTGATTTTCTCACTGTTCTTTCTCAAATGCATCAACTTTAATATGTGTGCAACGTCACAAAGGTTCCTTTCATGAAGCATTAAAAGTTACAGTATTATCTTTGGTAAGAAAAGCATAGACGATCATGAATTATTTTGGTTACGGCTCCCGTCATGCCACAAATCACCAGAATGAGACTCCATCACATGGCATTGCAGTTGTTTAGCATGGTTTGTTATACGCTGTATTTTTCACTAAACACCTGATTAGGTGTTGAAACGCTCTGACAAAGAGGTTACGATCGAGAAAGTCTTTGTTGTTGTCATTAATATGAACCAAACTACTGAAGCAAACATTCTCCCGAGACTTTTTTACTCTGCTGGCGACTGAAACGAATGCTCTTATTATATAGTATGTTGTAATGCTCAGCACAATGCATGTGTGAAGACCTCCATAACACACACATGCACACGCACGCACACACACAATGTATTTGCCCTGCTCTGCTGCTGGATCAGCAGTATTTTATATAGACTCTGGCTCTCAGTATGTTCCAGGTCACTGACAGTTTCTGTAGGAAAACCAGGACAGAGTGTGTGTGTGTGTGTGTGTGTGTGTGTGTGTGTGTGTGTGTGTGTGTGCGTGCGCAGGGATTCGTACATATTTCTGCAACTCCATTCCAAGTAAAAATTATATTTAACCTCCATCCATGTTACATCAGACGTTGTAATTTTTACTGTAACTGCAAACAGTCTCCTTCCAATTTGGAGGATACAAAGCGTTTCCCTGTGCAATAAACTACCTGACCCTGTTGGTGCGATTGGAGCTTTAGCTGCTCGTGTTTCTGTGACACCATCACAGTTTGAACCCTCAAAGAGACACACAGCAGCCACACATAGCTGAACAACAAACAATGCAACACACAGAGTTAGTTAACACAGCTATTGCTTCATGACTGTGTGTGACAACTACAGTGTAAAAATCTATTAAAATTGTGAGTTCTACAAAAAATAACTCCTATGTCCCCAAATAACTTCTTCCTCCCCAGTGTTCTAGACAGTTTTTTTAAACCTGTCCCCAATTTAACTTTGAGAGAACTAAAAACAATCCAGGGAATGCAGGGTACTTTTTTATAATCAGGATTTACTCATCATTGCCTGCATCTGATTGCAACCACGTGACAGACTGATGACTTATCCAAGGTATACCATGATAGACCATAACAGTAGGAATGCATAATAAGTATTTCTAAAGTCCTACCTCCTGTTCTGCACTATCAGTAAATCTATGCTTTGAGTATTACAAATTCAGCGCCTTTTAAACGTGTATTAAATATCTGCATTTTGTTGCTCTGGCTGCATCTAGCTTAAATTCAGGTCACTTAAAACTGATCACAATATCGACAGGAAAACGTGGCAAATCTTCCTCTCGGAATGCCCCGCAAGCCAAAGGTACTTATTCCCTGTTCATCTATATGCACAGCATGACAGTTAGGATTTAGCTAAAATATGGCTACACACACACACGCATGCACACGCACACGCACTCACACACACTGTTTCTATGAATCCTTCCATGTTGTGTTGGTGATAAATCAATTCAAAGCCCAGTAACCCAGCTGTTCCCTCTGATTTAAAAGCCTCTGTATACACAGCTGGACTCGCAAAGCAAAGGGAACTTACATTGAGTCCTTTCTGGAACAACGGCTGCCCCATCACGTTAGCAAGCATCCGGATCAGTGCCGCCCCCTACGGAGAGCAAAGAAAAACACACTTTCAGACACGGTTAAAAACATCATCATCCATCATCATCATTGAAGTTGCTGTGATCACTGGAGGAAAAGTAGATAAGAGTCAACTTTGGTGAACTTTGAAATTAGAGACTGGCTCAGATCCACATGTTAAACTGTTCAGACAGCGTTGATCTTCAAAGGAATAGGGGTGGAAAGCTGCCCTACCAGCCGCTCTCTTCTGTTTTAAAGTATATAACCCCAATTTGTCAAAGTATGTAGACAATGTGTGAATAGCAGTTTTGAATTTTCAGTTTAGTGTTTGTGGTTTGGCTAGAAGCAAATGTATGGTTTGAAAAAAGCCAACTTTATTGATCATGTTTAAAAGACAAAACTAAACCAAAGGGCAGCTGAAGATCTCCCTTTATAAGTTAATCCAAGTCTGCTTGGAATACAAGAACATATTGAAGTTTTATTGTTAAAATATTATTATTTATATTAATAATACTAATACTAATAATAATAATAATAATAATAATAATAATAATGATAATAAAAAAGAACACATTGAAGAGGTATTCAAACATTCACTGGCGAGCATGATCACACAGGTACATTTATAGTGCAACAGTCTTACTTCTGTTGAAAGTGGCTTCTTACTTTTTTGTAGGCAATCCAGTCAAAGACGCGGTCAATGTCTGTCGCTTGCTCCACTTCCTGGGAGATTGGATGGGAGGAACTCAGGCCATCCAGCAGCATCACCTCATGAAGGACATCAGTCAAGAAGCGCTGCTTCTCCTGAAAACACAAAATTTGGACTTTTTCAGGTACTATATTTCACTTTGATTATGAGAATGATGATTGTGATAATGCAGTATTTAAGGCTGATTCAGTGGATGGCACCACTGAAAAACCTCTTAAACTCTAAAATCTCTTAAACTTTGACAGCAGAGTGACAGAAAACAAAGAAATGATATTACTAGTAGAGGACTATATTAGTGGTCTGATAGTCAACAAAGACCCAAATCAAACTGCAGGAACCTCTCATTGAAAATGATCAAAACATCTTAACTGGCCTTGAGCAACCATATTCCAGTCTTCACCAGGCAACATGATATAATAGGATTGCATGCACATAGAACACTTTAATGTATTATTAATGTAGCACAGTATTGTGTGCATATTAAGCCTTATGTCATAAAAATACATGCAAAAGGTCAAAGAAAAGAAAAAGCGGCTATGATAACTAGAAAATTGACTTGGCTGTTATTCGTTTTATTTCAAAGCTGAACCAAGATCCAGAAATCCAGTGAATCTCACTAAAACATGTTTCCTAGTAAAAGGACTGGATGCTTTGCCCTCGCACAGTATGGGAGTCTCTTTGTCTTTTTCGACTTTTATGGTGTCGTTCCAGCTCAGCTTTTGACAGATTCTAGTTAAACATTTATATGTAGAACAAATGTTTAGCTGTAGTTAGACGGTGCTTTCTGGGATCTTTGTTGTTCCTTTCCTGATCTTGTTTCTCTGCTTCTTTCCTCAGGACCTTCGCCATATCCAGCTTTTGCAGTTTCTCTCCCATCTTCTCTGCTTACGTCCTCGTGATTATTTTCTAATTGTGTCCACTGTGTATCTTTCGATGTTTTCTGTTCTCTCTTTTGATCTCTCCTCAATCCCATGTCTCATCTTCTCTCCTTTCTTTGCTGTCTTCATTCCCTCCCATTACTCCTCTTCTTGTTTCCTCTCCTCATCGGCTTCTCTGGTTTCGAGGTTTTAATAGACATCTGCAAGCATGTGGAGATTTAATGAGCTCTGTCTAAATTACCCCTGGGATCTGGCTAAATCCAGAGAAGTGTGGCACTGTCTAATTCATGGATTACAGTGTTTACTATGGAGATTTGGTTTTAATGAACCTCTTCCTTGTTAAGCAATAGAATTGTTGGCTTATTAAGTTTCAGATGTTAATGAATAGACTAAACGTAACTTTTTTTTCCTTTTAAATTAACAGTATCTGGAGGATCTGGCTAATTCTTGGTCCATGAGGTTAGGTGTAATTCACGGATTAAAGCAGTGGGCATTAAGTAGATGTAGTTTTAATGATCCTGCATCTTGTTAAACAAAAGTTTTAATGAACAAAAGAATCAACATAGACCTGGATTTTACAGCATCTGCTGGGATCAGGCTATTTCTCGGTGAGTGACCGTTGATGTTGATTTACATTTGTCACATTTTCATCTTGTTAAGCAGTTTTAAGTTTCAATATCTCGACACAGAAACTGAAAAGTCAGGGGAGTCTAACTTTGGGATCCAGATTATTTATAAATTTGTTTTTCATCTGCAGCAATGAACTGTCTGATATCTGGCGAGAAAAAGTGATGGCAGTTTGAATCTCAGTGGGTATGAGTGGCTTCAGACAAACAGCTGTTTTTTTTTCTTTTTTAAATGATTGTTGATGGGTAGCCAGAAGAGTTGCAGATCTGACTAATTTTAATTTTTTTCCTGCTTTTGTTTGAAACAGGATTCCTCCTCGAAGTATTTAGCAAACTCCTGGTAAAAGACAGACTATTGCTCTCATCTCAGAGTCAGCAAAAAGGCACACACAGAGGTAAACAGACAGTTCAGAGACTCCACCATGAATTATACAATTAGTCAATTAGTTAAATGGCACATTTGGATGAAACTAACTGTGGCTATGAGAAAGGGGGAAAAATAAGACTAAATGAGACATCAGCTCTAATTAACAGACACTTTAAATCACCTGGAGAGAGTGAAATAGGGGGTCCATCTGGTCCATATGTTCATTATGAACCAGATGGACCCACATGTGGAGGGACGGCTAATAGGCCAACAGTCAGGGTAAACACAAACACGCACACACAGATGGAGGGATAGGACGGCGTTCAGGAGCAGCTGCTGAATTTTTGAAACGTCTGCTTGTCTCATCGCTCCGTCTTCCTTCACTTCCAGGCTGTCACTCCTCCTCACCACCTGTTTTTCTTCCTCCCTCCTCACTCTAGCCTCCTCTTCATTTTGGTGTCATTTTAGCATGTCACGTTTGGGTAGTAGACAGCACTCTGTGTGGCACTTTCATTCTGATTTCATCACCCCAAGGCCACAAAACCATTTTGGTTTTGATTGACTGTGAGGTCTGCTCAAATAACATTATAATGAAGAACCTTGGATGTTAGTTTTTTACTGATACTGATGATGCACACAAGATCGGCCATCTATGTTCAAGTATATGCTTTGGTTTTAATACAATATGTTTATATGTCATGTGGTTCAAACAAAGCCTGGTACACCTGCCTCATGTGGTAACCAATGAAGCCAATCAATCAATCAATCAATCAATCAAGGCTTTATTCGCCACGTGCAGGTTGCCCTGCAGTGAAATAGGACCCCCCTTCAACACACCTTCATCTGGCAGTTAAAAAGATGAGGATGAGAAAATGATTACTAATGACATGGATGTGTGAGAGAGTGTGTGTACAATTCCACCATCTGCCGGCAGGTTCCCTCAATCAAAGACAGACATCAAACAACACACAGTGGAAAAAATCATTAGGGGAGTGAGGCTACAGAAGACACGTCCCTGAGGGCTTCCAGTGGTTAATGGACAATTAATGTACATATCACGCAGATGTCATGAACTCATAAACTGTGCTTGATAACATTCAAAACAATAATTTACCTCGTCTGAGTACCATTTCACTAGAAACATGCTGGATGTTGTTTGGAATATTTCATGTTTCTCATATTCAGTAAAATAGCCCAAAGGAAATATCTCTGAATGTCACATCCAATCTAATTATGGCCACAGAACATAAAGAAGCACATACATGAGAAACATGTCAGCCAACATGATAATTCAGTCACACAAAATTTGTGCTGTGTGTAATTATGTTACCAAGAAGCTGCCAACCACATTCATTTCCATCAAAACAGCGACAACAAAAGCAGAACTGTGATATTAAACATGTTTGGAGTGAGAGATATTGAGATCATAGTGACTTTTTCTTCTGGGGACTGTGTAGGCGGAAGGTGGAATTTAAACAAACAATTATTCAGTTCGAAGTTTCACTTTTCAGAAAGTCTAATGCTGTCTCACATCAGATTCATTCATGGCTGAGAACCAGGACTGCTTCAGTTATAAGACTGTTCATCTGTCCATCCTGCCTCGAGCATAGAGTGCTGAAGCTTTGTGTATTACTTTGGTGAGACGTTATGCAAGAGATGTGTGCAAGTCAGTAGAGTCCTAAACTCCATCCATCCAGATAATTCAATTCAAACCGTGGGGGTGCTGGAGCATATCCCAGCTACCATAGCGCGAGAGGTAGGGTACAACCCGGGCAGGTCACCGGTCTGTTGCAGGTCTAACACAGAGAGACAAACCACTATTCACACTAACATTCACACCTACAGTCAATTTAGAATCACCGGTTAACCCAACACTACTATCTGCATGTCTTTGGACATCCTCATAAACATCATATTGAGAAATAACTACAAATACGCTTAATGTGGCAAACAACCTGCCCCGAGCTTTAATCATTTAGTACCTTGTTGATTTCCCAGCTGGTTCAGTGCTGTAAGCAAACATGTGCTATTAAAGTGAATGCAAACGCAGTCTTTTCTCCTCCTTTAAATATGTCCATGGAAGATGAGCGAAGAGGCTGAATATTGATATTTCTCTGTTCTCTTCAACATGAAGTCAGCGTTCACCTCTGACCTGCTCTCTGTATGCAGAGCAGATAAACAGATGTTCTGCTGTCAGCGATAAAAAAAGGCAAAGAAATGTGTTTATGCTATGAGTACCAGTGCTGTAAGAGATCATTTTAACTGCTTAACCTCTCATCATCTACCATGTCACCAGTGACCCATCACCTGTTTTTAATCTCCTGAGGCCCAACCTCATGCAGATATTTGGGATAAAAATAAATATCATATAAAAACAGAAAGTATAAAAACATATGTCATCATACGACACAATAAAGTGACTATTGTTTACCTCCCGTTTAAAGTGCAGAAAAGCCAAAATGTAGTGTCCCCTTGTAAAGACAAAGTCTCAGAAGGATCACATAAAATCTTTTCCTGCACAGCAAAATCTCCAGTGTTAAATTAACACTAGAGAGTGTCTATATGGGTCCACACCTCTGAGTGTTAAATACAACACTGTTGAGTGTTAAGTTAACACTTTTGACAGTGTTATATGTTTAAAAGTAACCTAGTCAGTTTTGAAGATTAACAATGGCTAACACTGAGCAGTGCTGATTTTCTAACACTGGAATATTTCTAACGTTTTGAGTTATTTTCCAGTGTTAGAAAATCAGCACTGCTCAGTGTTAGCCATTGTTAATCTTCAAAACTGACTAGGTTACTTTTAAACATATAACACTGTCAAAAGTGTTAACTTAACACTCAACAGTGTTGTATTTAACACTCAGAGGTGTGGACCCATATAGACACTCTCTAGTGTTAATTTAACACTGGAG
Source organism: Perissodus microlepis (assembly GCF_051167445.1). Taxonomy (NCBI): domain Eukaryota; kingdom Metazoa; phylum Chordata; class Actinopteri; order Cichliformes; family Cichlidae; genus Perissodus; species Perissodus microlepis. Next base: position 21,058,533 of record NC_140477.1, on the reverse strand, counting down.
ATTTTGCTGTGTGGGTGTTACACTACATGTGTTCACCTACTACAATTACAACCACAGAACATACACAAACAGATGGATGAGACACCGCGATCCATCTGTGAAACCCTGACTTAGGTGTTGTGGTTATTGCGCTCTTGGATTGTTGGAGGTGCATAGAAGAGATACTGGCTCGCTGACATTGTACGGGCATTGTTACCAAATTGCTTTCATAAAGTTCTTGCAAACCTGTTTGCTGAGTAACAGACTCAAAAAACACACACTTGGATAGTTCGCACCACACAGCAGGACACATCATTGGTCAGATAATTCCATTAAGAACACTCCAGAAGGCAAGCATGGGCTCATTTTTGGAGATTGTCTCAAGTGGCCATTGGAGGAATTGCAGGTTGACGCGGGGGGGAAATCTTTAATTGCACGTTAGAGAGAAAACAAAATATCGCCACAGCAGTTTTTTCAGCTATAGGGATAGCAAATAGTATGCCAATAAGTCTTAAAGAAGTTTAATATGTGTGACCTCCAAGGACATAAATGAGAATGGACTTTGTGTAGAAGTTAGAAATGAACATTATTAATTTTTTCAAAGCAGCTTTCCCTTTTTTTTAATAGAGTAGAAAAAAAGGCACATTTTATTTGAGTTCTCCCAAATGTCTTGACTTGAGGAGAAGACAATGTCTTATGTTTATCAGCAAATTAGGACTTTTCATTAAAAAAGTAGAACAAGTAAAATATTTAGAAAGCGCCATTACATTTTTCAGATAAGAACTGTTCTGGTTCATGCTGGGATAAAATTATGATTAGTTTTTCCTGCTGTGCCTTCATTACTGCTGTGTTTAGCTGAGATTAACGGGCTGTATTGGTATTTTGGCGCCAGAGTTATTAGAAAATGTCTGATTTCGTTCATTTGGCTTTTCATTAAAGTACTGGAGAAGCAGGCTATCGTTACACTTGTATAAACCAAGTTTAATTCTGCTTTAAAAATAATTAGTTGGCAGATCCCTGGGGAGGACACATTAACTTTTAAGCACTTGTGATTAGGAGAGAAGCTTTGATCACGCTGGACCGGAATCAAACACAACAAGGTTACAAGCTGGCACACAAAGCTCCGCCAAAGGTTCTTTTTTGCTTCATTTACAACACTTTTTCTGTCTTTCTCAAACATTTCAACTTCCTATTGTATGTCTCCGTACCAATGTGTCCCAGATCCTCGAGTTGTTCCCACACCATAAACCATTCAGATATTTCTCTGTCTCCTGCCGGTTGGACTGAAACGGTTCTGAGATCTGACCACCTGGATAACTTCCCATTAAGGCATTTTGCATCTGAGATTTTTTTGTCCTGTTTACTTTATTATTATTATTTTAATCTCTGTAGTCACCATCAGTGTCACCCACTGTTTCATAAAATCCACATTTTGAAGATTTCTGTTTAGCTTCGTTGACCATGTTTAGGTGAGTGGACTGCTTTTAATTATTTATTTTTTATTATTTCCACATGCGTTACACATTGAAAAGACCCACTGACTGACACCACAGTCAGCTCTATCTAGCTTTGTTTAACAAAGCAGCTGAACACTGTTCAGTGTGCCGGGTGTGCTGTTGTCTTTCTATCATCATTATTAACCTGATCTGATTTTTGCCACATTGCCCCTCATACTGTAGCTGTATATTTCTGTTTTCCTGTGTTGTAATTTTAATTACCTGCTTTGTCGTATCCTTGCGGCTTATCAGTATTAAGGCAGTTTTTAAATCCACTTCCTGTCTCCTAACTTCTTCATTTGGGTCCACTCCCTGGCTGCCACACAGCCAATCCTTGACACCCAGGTGTCACGATTTTTGACCACTTAGTGTTCATTTTCCTATGCAAGCCCAGGCCAGATCGAATATATAACCTCTCCTTCATATTGTGGTCATAGTGCCAGTTGATTGGGTACGTGATTGATTGACTAACACAGAAACAGTCTATTCCTGCCCTCATTATATTTATATTTGTTTGCCTTCTCCTGTGTTTTGCTCCTGGCCCTGCAGCACTGTGACTCACAGCTGATGGAAATGGCCTTTTTTAAATAAAAACCTGCATTAGAAATAAATTATTTTATCAGCACCGGTTCACTTTATCATTGTTGTGCTTGTTATTGGAGAAACACTTTGTTTCTATTAAAGCGTCCAGCCATGCAGAACGGCAGTAACAGGGATTTAAAAATGCCATGTCGCTCAGAAACAGACTGTGTGTGCGTGCAGAAGATAAGGTGTTTTAGTGTAGCACATTCTCTGTTGGAAGAAAATCACAACATACTTGGGCAGAAACAAAGCAGGAAGCGTGCATGTGCTGTAATTTAAAGTTCTGCGGCGTTCACTGCTTCTCGGAGAACTTTCTTGAGTTTGTCCTTCGGGGAGGAAGGTGGGGGTGGTGGTGAGGAGGGGTACCCTGCGAGGCTTTGAGCAAATTTGAGGAAGGTTTCATTTCTAATTTTATATTGTTTTGAGTTGAATCATCCTCTGAGTCAATTTGTTTGCGAACCTGAGCAGAATAAAAGAAAAAAGGATTTTACCTCCTGAGGAGACTCACAGCTGAATATCTGGCAAATTTCAAGGAAACAGTTTTAGAGAAAGAAGGAAGGACGTATCGATTGATGTGAGTGGAGGGAGGTGGAAGAGTTCAGGAGAAGAACTCCCAGTCAGGACTTCCTCCTCCTCAACAGCCGCTTTTAACTCTGTGCTTATACCCATGCTGTATATCCAATTGTATTCCAAGTTATGTAAAGATTTTACCGAGAGAAGAGAAACAAGGTAGGCTGTTAAAAATAGAACAGCTAACAGCTGATCTGCTGATACAATTCTTTGCTTCAAAGATTCTCCTGAAGTCAAACTGGGAGCTCAGTGGGAAGCACTGATGGTTGTGGAAATATTGAATTTCCAGTTTCCAGTTTGTTACCATCCAACCACATCTCTCATTCTGTGAAATGTGTCCAACTGTGCAGTTGCACTTTCTAGAGGCACAGACAGGAAATGAGAACAGTTTAGAAGATAAAGAAATGGGTGTTGTGTTCTGGTAACTTCAAACTAGAAACTTCAAAAATCCCGTACAATGGGTTTATGATTTGGATGGGGATGTGTGCTGGCACAGGCCTCGCACCAGTGCCACTTGACTAGAGTGCTGTTGACCTAAAAATAGCCAACACCGCTGGATGGAAACTGGACAGCAGCGGTGGAACATTACCGAGTGCAATGATGTTCAAACATTTTTTTGGCCCAAGAAAACCAAAGCACAAAATAACCTCCATACATGACCGAGAACTCATCGAGCCTTCCTCCAACTGTGCTTTTGGGTGTAGTGCATTCCAAAGTAACACATTTAGTAATAGCATTATATTTTTCAGTAACACAGTAGTGTAATACATTACTCTACTAAATTGAATAATTACATTAAAGTTAATTAAAAGTTACATTGTGTTACAAAAGCCCTTCAGTTATCTGCAAGAACCAAACACTAAAATGTGTTAATGTGTGTGTGTCTACATTAGCAAAGGGATTTGAGTCAACATGTGGAACTGTCGCCTTAGGTTCATACTGTTTACTGGTAATTATCTGACAGTGTATTTCACTGTAATGCACAGTAATTTAACAAGTAGTGTAAGAAATTACATTTAGGTTACATATTGCATTACTTAAAAAAAGTAACAAGTAATATTGAATACTTTCTTGAGTAGTACTGCAGTACAGTTTTAATGTACTTTAAAATCAAATATTTCTTTACTAAGTTGCTGTCTTCATCTCTTCCACTATATGTTAGATGCAAACACAGTCTTGTTTTATTATCATATAATTTTATTTTAACTTGTTTTTGTAGCAGACTCTTTATTTTCTCTGCAAATCTTGGGGTCAGTTTTTAAATGGGTGCTTACGGGATTCACTCATTTTTGGGGGCCATCTCCAAGTGGCCTTTTGAGGAACTGCACTTCCACACTGACTGTTCTTGGATTTTGCACCAGATTGACCCAGTTAAGTTTTTGGTTTACAGGCATGTTGTTGCCTTTCATCCTTTGTATTAATGATTCTACTGGGATACTGCATTCATCATTAATGTGCTGCAGCTGTCACTGAACTCTGTGTACAAAGCAAATGGGCCATAACCTGAAAAATCTCTATTTAAATCCAGTAGTTATGACAGTTGATTTTATGAAATGTTTCAAAAATAGTAACTTCAACCAAATTATTAGAGAGAAGATGTATCCTGTATCGTTATCTAACACAGTTTGAGTGCTATTGTGTCACCGCTCCAGTACAATAGACTAGATCAGTATTTTGTTTGGGATGCTAAAAGTGTCCACAAAAACTGTCCCAGTTACTGTGGATAATCCTCAGACCTCTGTGTCAACACTTTCCACTGAGAATTATTTTCTGCCAAAGAACAACCAGCACCAGTTAAAATGAGTCCACTGGCTGATCAGCCTCTGAACGGAAAGATAAACCAGGTCTGAGGTCTGATTTCATATCCAGCCTGTTTGCCTCCCTGAGAGATGTTTTTTCTGTCTTTAGATCAAATTTTCTGCCTTCTACCCATGTTCTATTTGGTGTCTGGAGATTGTTTTTTTTGTGCTATACTCTGAAAAAAATCTAATTCATATCTGACCGGCTGAGGTCTTGAGCTGAAATCCTGACTCATAAAACCACAAGAGGGGAGAAAAATTAAATTTCATGAGTGAGCAGACAGAGCCTCAGAATACCTGAAAGCACTTCTACATGCTCAGCAGAGAGCTTTATTTCCTGTTTGTCAAAAAGTGAGTGAACCTGCGCTGCTACCACCAAGTCTTTAGCGACTTCATTTTCACTCCAGAGTGACATTTTGTGAAGACACACCTAGTGGTTAAGCTCTTAAGAAAGTCTGAAAGTGAACTTCTGAGTGTGGATGATTCACATGCTGTTCCCAAAGTTTAACATGAGTCTGAAAATGCAAAACTGGTTAAAATCTGGTTTCAGTTTCACAAAAACAACAAACAAAATATTTCAGACAGGTCAGCAGAGCATAACAAAAATTGGGCTTTGTCAAAGCTGTTGGTGTTTCTCAGTGTTGTTTTATTTACTGGTGGGCTGTGATGCACCGGGTTATCCCATTAGTGAGACTCTGTTGTCACTTTCAACTTGTCGTTTTCTAACCAGCAGGGTTTCTGCGGTGGGGTCCTGCATTTACACTTTACAATTTAATACTTTTAGTTCCTAAACCCAACCAGCAGGTAAATGTAGGTGAAAAACGCAAATGTAGTGCCAAAGCTGGTACATCAGACAGCAGTGACAAAAGATACTCAGTGTAACAAAGGGTACCACGTGATGCTACGAGGTGAAAACATGTTAGACAGCTCTGTAATGTTGCAGTTCAAAATCAAAGATCTTAGGCTGAAGAAAGTGATATAATATAATCAGTCTTATTGAGTGGCTGTTTGCACAGTTTACTGTGAAACAAGCCATATCATGAGAATATTTCCTTGAAAATGCCCTTTGTAATAAATAACTTAAATACAATTTAGGTGCATTTACTGGTCTTTTATTTGAGATAACATCAGGAGTTCATTCCTCAGCCCTGAAATCCAAAATTTGATCTTTGTCGGGTCAACAAAAGGTAGAGTCTCACTTTATCATGCTATATGAACTGTTAACGAGGGTCACTGTTATAACTGATTCAATTCCGATTCACGAGGTCTCCAATAGATTTGGTTCAATTCAATTTTGACTCAGACAGTCAGAAATATTAGAACTGTGATCATTTATCAGTACATATCCATATTTTTATATCTATGTATAAAAAACAACGCTGACACTTGTGAGACTTTAGAGGTGTAAGCATCGCAGCAGATGCCTTTGTGTTAAAGTCACTGAGGATAAAACACAGAAAATCATGAAGGAGATTTTCCTGGCCTGGCTTTTTATAGCAGATCACTGCCTTAAAAATATTCTGCAGTAGATCAAAAATGGAAGAAAACCATGAATAAACATGGTTGACAAACATTACCTGATGCTGCTGAAGTGAAGCAGAGTAATGTTACAGAGGTTTTATTAGACAAACAGCTAAGCATTTTGCAATTTGGCAGAATTTGTAAAAGTTTAGATTTTTTCCGTATTGAACAGCAGAAGTTAGGCTTTCTTGTTGGAGGTCATTTTTGAAAATGAAAAAAAAAACAGCGACCGACTGTGCTGTACACAACGGTAAGCTGGTGCGTAATAAGCAAGCGAGTAATGTAGAAAACAGAGATTTCTGACGGTAAACTGGTCTCTGAGTGCACTGAGAGAGAGAAAGAGCTGTGCAAGGAGTGTGATTTTATCGTAGTGGAAGCAAAACAGCCAAAGTAAGAGGGAATTCATGACAATGTTTATGAAATGTGAAGCATAGTTTTGATCTTCTTTTGCTGATGGTTCAGGAAATTTTGATTGGAGAATGACAAAACCTGCAGCTTCAGAATCTGTGAGATATCGGCTTTCAGCACTAATGGCGTGTCCATGTACGTGCCGTCGGGTCGCACTTTGTGTGTACATCTTTGCGCAGAATCCGTTTACCTGCTTTTTAATCGTTTGGTATTTTAACTCTTTGGTGGTTGTTGAAATACTTTTGTGAGCTTTAACCTGAGATTCTGGCATTTCTGGCAAAATACATTTATATTTAAATTAATTTAGATGTAGATTTAATGAATCAATATTGTGTTATTCAAACTAAAATCGATTTGAACCGGAAAATCTATTTTTTAAAACCATTCCTATTCTGAACTGTATTTCTATTGCAATTTTGGAAAACTGGGAACAATTTGTGAAATGTTTGGGGGGTTTTCAACATGTTGCTTGTAACTTTCGTAAGCAGCGGTACTGAAGTGACTTGTTGAGGATATGCTGAATTGTTCTGCTGTAGGTTTTCCGCTGCTGCTGTTTGTGAAACGGTGTTTGAAACAGATCTAATATTGTTGGCAGTGGCGGTCCTAGCCTGTTTGGCGCCCCGGGCGAACACTCCCCCTGACCCCCACCCCTCCATCCCACACACACACACACACACACAAAACATATTAAGGATTGTACATTAACATAAAACTGTTGTCGAAATTCACCAGAGAAACACACACACACACATGAAGAGAGAGAGAGTATGCATTGTATGCAAACGGCTACCAAACAGCCATCATAATTCAACCCTAACCCTAACCCACATACAATGAGAACAGGACAAATCAACAACTGACAATGACTAATTAATATTAAACTCTGTAACATAATGTATTGTTTGGAGTTTAGTCTGTTACTGTTAGTATTTTTACCATTTCTTCTTGGAGCAACTGTAATCCACATTATTTCCTTAGGGATTAATAAAGTATTCTGATTCTGATTTTGATTGTTTCAGGATAACCTGCCATTATCCAACGACACATCTGCTTACCTGTATCTTTTGCTCATTTCTCCTCCTCTTCTTTTCTATTTTTTCTAAACTGAGCACCTGATGGCTTTGAACTTTTTTTATTTTAATTTTTTTTAATTTTGAACTCCAGTATGAACACAAATCCCCCAACCCGAGGATCACCACAACATAACCTAACAGACCTACACCTTAGTTCACAGATTCACTTTGTCTAAGGTGTATTTCTAGGATTTCACACAACCCAGGATTCAAATCATGAATACATGATGGGCTTGGATTTACAACATTATGGATGAAAACATCATGAATGAAATGTGCTCCATTTGGAGGCAGCAGGTCTCCCTCCCCTTTCCACAGGTTGTGTGTGAGACATTAAATCATCAAAATATAAAATATAAATTGTTATTGATCCCTTTACCCCTAGTCCTAAAGTGTATATTTATTTTCTTACTCTTCTTATATTTATTGTTTGTTTACTTGCACTGCTGTAACTGGAGCCTCGTCCTCTAGTCTCTCTAGTGTACTGCATGCAGCCAAGATGACAATAAAGTTTACTTTGACTTCAGCAGCGAGCAGGCGCACCGAGGGCTCTCGCGCTCACTTTTCGCGTATAGAATTTCGGAAAAACATCAGTGCAAAAAAAGTCCCCCGCCGCCCCGCCCTCTCCTCCCTGTGCCGCAAGCAGCAGGCGCACCTCGCAAACGGTGGGCGCCCTTACTCCCAGCAAATGGGCGATAGAAAACCTATCGGTGCCTATGACATTCCCAATATGTGCTGGCTGATGTCGGGGCAGCATGAGTACGAGCAATTTTTTTATTTTTTATTTTTTTTTTGCCGATGCCCGTGATGCCGCCCCCACCACGATGCTGCCCCGGGCAACCGCCCGTGTCACCCGTATCAAAAACCGCTACTGATTGTTGGACTTGGATACTTATAATATGTGAATGTAACCAAATTATTTATCAGTGATTTCAAACTGTAAAAAACAAAAACAAATGATGTTATGCAACATGAGAAAGCTGCTACGCTCAAATTCAAATATTCCTCATCCATGCTGGACTGATCCTCCCACCCCAGCACTACTGTATTAACAATACCTTCAAGACTTGTTTTATTTTTATTATTCTTTTTTGTTAATTTTATTTGATTCAATTAAGTATCTTTTTTATTTGATGTCTGTTCACTTTAAGTTTTTATTTCTTTGCTGAACGGTCCAAGAGACTGAAGACGTCACTTGGATGAGTGTCGACATGTTTCTCCCACTGAAAATGTTATGTGCTGATGAACAAAATCAGCTTTCTTGGTTTTCCTTACCTGGATGATTGTGCATGCATCAAGACACTTTGTTGCAGGGTGCTGAATTAAAATTTGCCCCGATAGCACTTGAACACCTACAAGTTCTCTTCTGCTCCACGTTTGACATAGTACATATGTGCTCTATAGCACCATACATAAAACACAGTTAACAGCAACATTCGCCCTCAAGATGGCAGGGCAACAAGGCAGCGTCCAGAAACAAGCACACATTCCTATGTTTGTTATTAATTAAGGATTAATTCAAAGACATATTTGTTAGATTCTATAATTACATAAAATTATGTATATTTATGAGTGCAAAATTCATATTTCTATTAAATAACCTAAAAAATGGCCAACCTTTAATCAGACTGATTAATAAAAATTTTCAGTTTATCCCACTGACCAGCAGCAGCATCATTGTGTTTTTAAGCTTTACCTGTGGTTGTGATCCTGATCCAGCACCCATCCAACAGGCAAATCTAACTGAGGACAGGTTAATGATCTTGTTTTCACCTGCCTACACTGGCTGCTCCCTCTGCTAGCCATTGCATGTTACGCTTGTTGTGATCTATGCGTGATCTGTCCCGTACCCTGCGATGGTCTTTGATGTTGCTCACCCATCTGTGGAAAGGCCAGGAGGTACCAGACGAGAGCCATACTGGCAAATTACTGCAGATTAAACAGCAGTTTTCTCTGACTTCAGTAGTCATGATGAAATTAATGAAAAATACAAATGTTTACTGTTTGTAACTTTCTAACAAAGGTATAGTGTGGCTGGCACATTAATACCTGTTCGTAAATGAAGTAAAAGTCAGGTTTACACTCACCATGTTCCACTTTGGGAAGAGAAAGTCAGTGCCGACGTACTCAAAGAAATGAGCAAAACCTTCTTTTAGCCAAACATCCTCCCACCACACTGGAGTCACCAGATCACCGAACCACTGAAAGACAGAGACAATCATTTCATATGCTTTCATGTCTTAAAGAGTTATTTCTTATGAAACTGTTTTATGAAACCCATTCTTATATTCAAACCATAAACTGTGCACAACTATAATGGATGAAGCATCACTCGTTAGCTTTCAGAGCACTGTGTTTAAAGCTTAAGCTTAGCAATGTGAGAGTTACCCTCTAGGTTTATTAGAGCCTCCCTCACTTCGCTACTTTGAAACAGAAACAGATCTTCTTTGCTTAATTTGTCACAAGCTATTGAGAGAATAGGCCTCGCCTGGCCATGAAACGGCTTTCAATCAACTGTCCAGTGGCATTTGAGCCTCTCAAAATAAAGAGCCACGTATTAAAATAGATGTAGTTAATGCCATGCTTATGTCAATATCATTTAAAAGGGTGAGTTAAATAAAAATTCACCCTCTGTAGAGTTTTGATTAAGGGATAAAGCAGTTAAATAGACCAATGCTGTTTTTTGTACCTGGATGTAAACATGTTTATTTTCGGAGCCAGCCTCGACTGCCCAAATGAGAATTACAATTTTTGGCATTTGCATGAGCTTCATTTTTCAGTTCCAGATGCTGCAGCGTGATGTACACATGTCCTCTACTCGAATATGGAAGTTTAGTCATGTTTGCATGAAATTGCTGCTTATGTGGTATGAAGCAATTTATTACTAATGTCCATCATTTTATCTCTTGAAGCTGGTTGTTTTACTTTTAGAGTGAAGTTCAAAATTGCTGAAATTATGCAAAAACAGATTGTTTTTCAGTGAGTTGTATGCATGAAAATTGCCACAAATAATCCACTCTGAGTTCCACAGTCACACCGTGAAGTGGGTGTGAATTTGTGTGTTTCAGAAAGTTACTAAGAGATATGTATCATACATTTAGATACAGACAATTAATCTTCAACCTATCCAATATTTGTTAAGATATTTATGTAAAAATCAAAAACCTAATGCTGACGCCACAGTCACAGAATTTTCATAGTGGTTTTAGTCCAATATGTCTAAGATTAGTTTATGACCAGCTCTTCAACCACTCCTGTAGAATGAATAAAATTTCATATTCCATCTTTAGAACATACAAAACTGTTTTTGTTGTGCATAGGAAAGAAAATCCAATTAAATCCAGACAAATTCTGAGCAGGGAGCGTACGGCCTTCCAAGTCCTGCCCCTCCTGAAGGACTGACTTGGCTTCCTTGCCTGCTCTGAGCTGATGTGATGAGGCAGGTTCACTCATCAACAACACCATAGGGCAACCAACAACGTTGCTCCAAAGTGTGACCAAGGAAGGGGAGGCTTTGGCTCTCATTCAGCTGGCATGCTACCACCTGATTGGACTGTTAGCCTTTTCTCAAGCTGCCTCGGAGCCTCGTCAGAGTAAACCAGCAGTGAAGTCTAATAAAGGCAGAGCACGTAAGAAAATAGAGTGAACTTTGCTGATAGCGAAACGCGCAGCCACAGGAGTAATTTATTGGATCCAAGCTGTTTCCTGGCGACACAGTTTGAATGAAAACGGTGGGGAACAAACAGGCGTCTCTACCAGCTTTGTTTCTGAGTCTGAGCGTTCCCTTTAAATCTTCAGACGCACAAAGAAAAAAAGTTTACCTCAAAATTCCTTTAAACCCTGATTAAAGTTCCATCTGTAGAAACAGCACACACTGCAGTTTTGATACATCAGCACAGTGAGTGTGAGACTGTACGTTTGGCAGCATGTCTGTAGTAAATTGTCCTTCAACTGATCAAAGTTTGTGTGGTCAAGCAGAGAAGTACCTAGACTGTGTGTGTGTGTGTGTGTGTGTGTGTTCAGTGTTTTTGGGTAAATCTGCAAGCAGCTGAAACAAGTCAGACTTGATTATGCAGTGTGGTGTTATAAGTCTTTCCATATAAATCAAAAAGGGCACAAAAGCTAATACCCCGACCAACAACAACAGAACTGCCTTTCATGCAATTAGTTACTGGAGCTTTCAACAGATGCTGTCACCCTGCAGAGCGATAGCTCAGTGCATCAGAAATTAATGACCAGGGTTTTTTATTTGTTTCAGAAGTGAAGGAGGAACATTGAGCATCCGCCTTCACCAAAAAACAGAGGCTGGCCCTCTTTATGTGGCAGCGGGGGCGAGGAAACCTACTTCAGTCGAGTGCGGCATATGAGGCAGATAATCAAACGCTCCCAGGTGGTGGAGATGCTGCAGCTCTTTTTGAAGACATCTTGTAAAATTGTCAAAGCAGAAATTACTAAATATAATGAAGGGCAGGATTGGAACCAAGTTAATCATTGGGGCTGAAAGGACAAAAACATCTGCACACTGCAATGCTGACTCAGGCGTTTTGTGACTTTTGCTGGTCGATGATTTACATCTTTGTTCTTTTCTTGCCTGTGTTGTTAATCGTGAGTCTTTGCTGCTTTCTATCTCATTTAGTATTGTCTACTAGTGCGCAGAGCAGTTAAAATGCCATTTTATGGCTTCTTTCCATAGATTCTAACAACAGAACAGATGCAGCTTCTGGGTCTGAAAAGCAAACATGCTCAGAAATGGCTTAAACCTGCGTTCTTTCTAATGGCCTGCAGAGGGCGACTCCTGCAGCTGCGTAAAGACTTTCAGTTGAAGAAGTCGATGGGCACACAGGTCTAGCCTCCCATACTCTCTGATCTCAGAGAATAATTTCCTTATGAGATCATGGGCTCAAGTTTCAACGTGTACTAAAAACATGTCAAAGTTTCAAATGATGTAAAACAACACTAATGTTAGTGACAGTTCAGTAATTAGAATCAAATGAGGTTCTATATGTGTCGACTGTGCTCCCAGTATAATGTCCTAAATGTCTATAAATACATACAGATTTATAGGAATTGATATTTCCTCCTTAACTTCACTAGACTAGCAGCCTGGTCAGTAGTGATGGGGGCTGTTATTGGTCGGGTTTGATTAGCAATTAGCCCCTTCTTATCGATTTCTTGTTTGTTTGGCATACCGAAATTGAAAACTTGTGACAGAAGATCAGCAAGGCCAAAATGCATGTTTTAGACTAAATTGGAAAAGCTTTTCTAGTTGTTATTTTAATGTGCTTGTTTAGGATGTGGGTGTAACACAGCCAAACCGTACTCCTATATCATATTAAATGGAGCAGGAAAGGCTGAATTAACTGATCCAATTTGCCTAACAAGGAAATCTTGCTGGGGGAGATAACAGGAACACCTGGAGCAAACGCACACAAGGATGGGGAGAACATGCCACAAGTCCACAAGTCCACAAATAAAGGCTGAAGCCAACCAGGAACCCTCCTGTAATATTGTTAACCACAGCAACCTAATCTTAGCTGGTTTAAAATACAGCTGCTTTACTTTGAGTGGTTACTACTGAAAAATAGAATTAATTTTGAAAGTGCTGTTGACATTTGTAGATATTCATATTTAGCAGTATGTCCCACATGGCAGGGAAAGGACATGATGTATAAAAACGGTGGGGACAGGGTGCACGTGGGTTGTGCAGTTGTAAAACTACCCACCTGCAGGGTGGTGAGCGGTGGTTAATCACACAAGATTTAAAATCCCGTGTGATTAACCACATTCAGGATCTAGTAAAACAGACAAGCTAAGTTTAACTGTAGCAGAACTAATTTCAGATATGAATTTAATTATTTTTATATACATTTTTACTCTATTTTTTTGATCTGGCTTCATTTTATATTTATGTGGTTAGGTTTTGTAATGCCCTTGAGTCTGTTTTTACCATGTTACTTAGTCTAAGCATTCTTGTCAGTACATCTGCTGTGAGTAAAAAGTAATTTGGTCAGCGCCTGCTTTTTTTTTTTTTTAAATAAATATTTTACTTGGTTTTAGTCTCTTTTCTTCCCCGTCATGCTTCTAAATATATTGCACAGCATGTCTGAAATCTTAATGAGCTGCGGGTGCGCTTCAGGAAAACAATTTTTAAGAGTAACCGATTGGAATTCCTGCATATTGTATTTATTAAATCATATTTCATTCTAGTTGCTGTGTCTTGTTCTGAGATCATTTTGCAGAGAAAGTGGCTCACTGATACTTTCAGTCCCTTTGCGTAAACATGTGAAAGTGCCCTTAGAAGCACTGCTGCCATTAAAGCCAGAGGTTGGATAGACCAAATACGCATTTGACTGATTTTCCCTTTTTACTGCATTTTTTATGAGGACAAAATAGAAACTCTTTGTGACATTATATTTTGAAGCACACTTCTTCTCAGCTCTGTAAGCCTGCACAGTTTGGAGGGAATTCACCTCTTCACCTGCATGGACACACACACACACACACACCCTGTAGATATGGTGAAGCTGAAGAATGTGTCCAGACATGCATACTAACTCCTTTCTCTCACTCTCTGGCAGGTTGTGTCTGTGTCTGGGCAGGGATTCAAACCGACCACCCTGTGGGGAGCTGGCAGGCTGTTCAGCTGGCTGCTTCCGATGCCTGGCTCAACAGACACTGGTTCAACTTCCTGAGGCGGAGCTACAGTCACAGCGGGGACCGCTGCAGTTTATAGGATGGAAAACCAGTGCCAGATGAAGTTGTACTCACATCAGGAGGAGTGCGAGGTCGCTGCTTCCTCTCGATACTCACACAGATGCTGGAACGTAACCAGACTGTTAGTCTGCAGACCTTTACATTTATTAACTACATTTAAATATATATATATATATATGTATATATATATATATATATACAGATTAACTATTTATGTGTAGTAAATTTCCAATTTGTAATCAATTTAAATTGAAAGGAACAGTCATTTATTTATTACTATTATTATTATTACATTTATTTTACTGGCTGCCTCTGTCACACAGGCAGAGACTAGTCAATAACCCAAGATAGTAAAGAGTACAGAGGGTGCTGCACCAAAAAACTCCCTGAGATGGCTTTGATTGCTAACCGATTGCCAAGGATCATTCACGGCATGAAGGCACTGACTTATCCACAAGCACTCACTAACCAGTCACAAAGCAGTAGTAAAACTCGAAGAAATGCCTTAACAGTAAGAGCTGTGCCTTACTACTGAAGCCAATACTTTTCAAAAGGCATTTCTTTGACTTTGAAGGTGAATGTTGTCGATTTCCTCTTCACAGTTCTACATCTTGGCTAGTAGTTAGTGAGTTTTATGTCTGAACACTTTATGTCTTCAGTATGACAATGGCAACATGTTTGGCACAAAAAAAAAATCGCAGAAGGCTTTCAGTGTCACACTATTGTGACTGACGTCACCTAGCAACATCATGCCGGTACATGCAACCACTTAACAACCAGTTGGAGAATATACATTTTTTCCTAGCAACCGGTGACTACCATGGGGCAAGTGTCAATCTCATAATGATAGTCATCAACTCTAGCAACCAGTTGCAGCTTGTCAGAGAATGCTCATTATTCCCCGGCAATCAGTGGTTGCTAGGAGTTTGCCAAGCTGTTTCTAGGCCTGTGTGACTGGGGTTATGTTTCAGTGGGGCGGAGCAAACAGATTTCAATTCAGAACAGATTTATTCATGAAGTCCTATTTTTGTCTCCAAGCTCCAGCTGTTGTGTTGCAGGAAGGGACAAATTCTTGTCCAGTCGTCCCATTATCATTAATTAAGTTAAGGAATTAACTTCCTGTTGTAGTGCAGGAAGCAAAGAGGTTCGGTTAAAGGGAGTAAGTTTAATTTATTCCCTCTTTATTATTGTTAGTCGCTGCTGTTCAGTTTGGTGTTGTTTTTCCACGAGAAGGACTAAATAAAGTCAAATCTGATTTTTTTTAATCTTCCCCTAAATTGTCACTCTTCTCTCTATTTAGCTTGATTTGTTGTTGGAGGAAGTGAATGAGTAGAGTGACATTTAATTTATATTTCCTCATTATCTGACTCTCTTATCGGGTTTAGCACTAACTATATTAATGTGGATTGCTTGTATGTTTGGTAGTTTGTGAGGCAGCAGCATTGAATGGTTGTGACAGGGATTACGGCTGTGTGCCAAGCACTATATTGGCATTTGTAAACAGTGATTTCTTGTCATTGAGTCCTCCTTTGTCATTGTTATTCAATACAATAAAGATAATTGTGTGGTAGAAATTCTACATGTAAATTTATGCAGTGCTATTATCCCATTATCATTACTTCCACTTCCACCACTCCCTGCTGTTTAGATAGATGTTTGGGAGTAAAGAAGTTGATGCAAGCCAAATGAATTTTATTTATACAGCCCCGAAATCATAAATAATGCATTTGCCTCAGATTTGCATCAGGCTATTCTTAGACTCTGAATTCAGATCGTTAGCTGATGAAGAGACTTAATCAGAAATGAAAGCCTGTTTTCACAAATCAAATGGAAATGGGCTGTTTAAAGGGGAGCTGTTGCGCTTTCCCATATGTATTGTTATGATAGTGGGTGCTTATATTACAAAAATGGCAAGAATTTCAAATAATGAGGTTGGTACATGTGATCCTAAAGTTAAAACTAAACAGTATGCAGCCATCCTCTAATGCTTATCCAGGTCCAGGTCGCAGGGTTGCAGCAGTTTAAGGGGACATGCCCAGATCTACCTTTCGTCAGCCATCTCCTCCAGCTCTTTCAAGTGAGAGCCAAAGTCAACAGAGAGATTTAATCTCTCTACTCATTCACTAGGTCAGCACCTAGAGACTTCTCATAGTAGGACATGACTGAAACATCTCACCAAAGCACCCAGGAGGCCTTGTGGATTGGGTGGCAGTCAAAGCTAGCTATCCTCAGCCTCAAACATTTTTACAGTTGAGTTTAGTTTAATTTATTGCCACAAAACACACTGCATGTGATGGTTGGTAGTTCATGATGGTGCATGCAGGAAAAATCTCTGCTGTGAAAGGATAAATTTAAAAAACAAACAAACAAACGATAGACTGGTTTTGTCCACCAACAGAAATTAGGGTTTAAGTTTGTGTATTTTTCTGTTAAAATAATAAAGATTCTGATCAAAGAACGAGTTTCTAGTGTGCAGTAAAATCCCTTTGATTTTTGCTCTATCAGACAAACTGCTGCTGAGTTGCTCTTCCATTAAACATGACAGTTTACATTTGATTCTCTGTTCTCCTGCTTTAAAAGGATTTCACTTTTTATCCAGCTGGTTGATAACAGTGGAAGTGGGTCAGTAAGTTTTCAGCTCCCATCATGCTGATTCATCCTGGTGTAGTTTGTTCAAGCTTTTTGACAAATAGAAAATATAATTAATTTTTACACTGCAGAGATTTTTTCCTTTCATGGTGACAGACCCAATGACAAGAACTAATCCTCCATACTTGTTACGACTTCTCTGCTAATTAAAAATGACAACTTCTGTATTTTTTTTAACGCACTTGTCTTCATTAGCTTTTCTGTCGTCTCTCATGGTGTTTCAGCCTCATTAAAACACAAAAACGCCTCTGGTGGGTCAGCCATTTCTGCCGGGAGGGAAAGGGGGGTTGACTCGGGTTGCTATGGTTATGCTGTTTCCATGGTTAAACACATGAATTGTAGGTAGGTGGGGTTGTTCATAAAGTGCAGCAAGGGAAGCCAAAAAAAGAAAACATTCAAAGCTGAAACGAAAGACTGCTGAGGCTCAAGATGCAGGAAAGAAAAGTCCAACGTCAGGAAGAAAGATGATGAGTCAGTAAAAGGAGGCATAGAGAGATGGGACATGGTGTCTGGCTTTTAAATTTAGTAAAAGCTGAGAAAGTGACAGAGACAAATGCATGAATGCAAAGCAGGAACACAGAAATCAATGTTTGTTTTAAGGATTGTTCAGGAAAGGTGAACTTGCCCAGTCCCTATCCCAAAGATGGCTGTGAAATGGTTATATTACCCCCAGAGTTCAGAAAATGATCAAACAGTATCAATAACACAGAACTGGGATCAACAGCCACTTCCTATTTCCTTTCTAGTTGTTGCGGATAGCTTATAAAGTACAACAAACAGTGCTTGGATCTTTTTATGTCCCACCATGAGAAAAGAGTACGGTGACAAAAAAGAAGTAATTTGTCATCAACGATGCTAAGCTTTAAAACAATTTTACCTCATTAATATGCAAATCCATGTAGCGAGGCCAAACAAAATGTAATCCCATCATCTGCTCTGGTACATATTGTTCTTTAGTTATCCGTTTCCTGCTAATTAAGCTAATTGGCTCATAGGCAATGCTACACATCTGGTATCAATTTGAACTTGTTAAAGTATAAAGGAGTTTAAGCAATTTCTGGGAGATCATTGTTCCCTCATTAATATGCAAATCTATGCAGACAGGTGTTCCACAATCTAGTCAGATCATCTGGCTTTTTGGGGTGTCTTGTGTGGAAGTTTCTATAGTATTGATGAGCAATATTGCATGGTTTCCTTTTGAAATATGATAGATTATAGCAGACCACTTACCCTCTCAGTTATGAAAATTTGATGATTTAAATTACTTAATTTGTAATATATGTTTTGAACTAGTCTAAACGTTTCCTCATGTTTTTCACTGAGCTTTTTGCCCTCTGAGCAAACAAGCTTTGGTCTGCAGTCTCGACAAAAAGAATAAAAAGCACTCATTATTCCATTCTACGTTAAAGCACATTTCTAATTGTAGAAAGAAAAAACAGACAAATACCAAGCACTGAGAAGTATTCTTGTCAGGTGATATGAGTACCTTCGTTTGTAGAGCTGGCTTACAGCAAGCATTGCAGATTCTGGCAATGCTCATTGACATGATTGGCAAAATACAGCAACTCGACCAATCACACACAAGATTCACACACAGTCACAAACATGAAGATACAGATGCGTGAAAGTCATCCTACCATTGTTTAGCACATGCACCCTAATTTCATATTATTCTAGTATCTTGAAGTCTTTACAACTCAAATTTGTTTGTGATATAAAACAGTTACATGTAACTAGTTTCTTCGTTACAATCAAGGTAGGAAACAAAAATGGACCACCTTTGATTTTACAGTTGAGCTTAGCTGTAAAGTTCAACATCTTATGTTTTCCTCATATTATAGTGACTTGTTAATCACGAGGTAGCTGGAAACCTGTACCTTAAAACTTAATGTGCTTTATTGGCTTCTTTACTCTAAAAATAACTGGAATTTGCGTACTTGTAGTTTCAAATATGACTTAAAATTAGCTGCTGAGACTTTTCTAGAAAAGATCTACTAATGTCCTCAGTTGACAGACAGGGTTATTGTTCATTAAATTCTGCGCAATCTGACTTACTTTTGCAATCAGTGGAGTTGCCCAATTCTGCTTTGACTTTACTTTGCAGACCTAAAAATCTATTGGTAAGTAACTACCAAGTGTAGAACTAGCTGGTTAGCTGTTTGGTATTTTTCTTAGCTGACACAAAGGGTACTTTCATATGAAGGTGGGATTAACTTTTTTCTGTAGTACATAGATCTCTCTATGTACTACAGAAAACTGTATCTTTTCCCATTCATGTCTAAGCAGAAAAGCCCAGATCCCAGATCTCTCGCTCCATTGGTTTCCCCCACCTCTTCTATTGGGACAGCTAAGCATTCCCAAGTCTTCCGAGGGATGTAATCTCTCCAGTGTGTCCACTCCCAAAACACCTCATCAAAAAGGCAATCGGGAGCTACCTTAGCTGGTTCCATTTAATGTTGAGGTGTAATAAGTCTACTCTGACTCCATTCCAAAGAACTGAGCTCCTTGTGCATCTTTCCCTTCACATACATTTCCTTCCACATATGCGGAGTACTCCATGTAGTACTGGTGTAGAGAACTACCCCACTGGTGGTGGAGTACCATGTTTGTCCTGCTTATAGTCCCGATTTCCTTCTTTGGTTAACTAGCCAGAACTCACACCAATCCATCTGTCATTCTCCTGCAAAACTGTTATCACTGATGAACAAGACCCTGAGACACTTAAACTCCTCCATGCCAATTGTACTGTTATCTGGGCAGCCAAGCATCTAGGCTATTGGTTAAGTGAATGCTATTTCCACCAATCAACAACCACATGAGATTGTATTATTCTTCTAACCTTGCGTACACCGTCTGGAAACCTTGCTCTCTGGGTATACCCAAGAATTCCCAGCAGCTAAATAATCCTTAATACAGGTAAAGTGGCATTCTGATGAATGCTGTATGTTTAGTAGAAGTACTGCTCATGTCTTGCTGAGTGAAATTTTCACAGATGAATAGTAGTTGTTTGGGGGAACCAAGTTACTTTAGCAGTATAATGGACTAACTTATTTTTAGACATGAAATTAAGGTTGCTGCCATGGTTTGAAAAATCTTACATGCATCAAAGTGATCATGCAACAATGCACTAAAACATAATAAAAACACTTGTTTTTTTTTTTAACAGATTCATTCTTTCCTTCCTTCACCTTTGTTTTTCCTCTCTTTCTTTCCATCTCTCCCCTCCTTTAGAACAAAGCAGAACTGCGCCTTTGATCATCGTCTTCTTCCTCTCCTCCCTCCGCCTGACCCTCACTGATAAATATTCATCCCTCACTTGAGCAGAGGGACTGAATCTGATTTTCACTTTCTGTTTGGATGGAGCTCCTCACGGCTCTATGGCAGCCAACACCAAATGACTCTTGGTTGTCATTTGGCACAAATATTGTTTACATCTCCACATCTGTGAAGCTAGTGAGAATTTCACAGGGTCTTATACCCTGACTGGCTGAATTTGAAATTAGCGCTGTCAACAACAGTCACAACAAACTCTCAAACCTCCTGCTTAATTAATCTTTATGCGAATCCTGTTTGTTTGGGGATTAAACAGTGGCCACAAGCCAAATGGTGGTAAATTTTGAAATTTGATTTTGGATAATAACTTATGCTAAAGACCAACAGGCAATGAAAAAAAGATCTCAGATGCATCTGGATGAGTTGCATCTGGACCACAGCACGTGTTGTAAGAAGCTGCCAGAAGTATTCTGAGATAACTGGTCCATAGCCTTAGAGCTTACTGCAAAGCTCCTGGCCACTTTAACCTGAAATATGGACCACATATGAATGAGGGAATACATAAAACTGCACACAACTTGAACACTGATGCAGTTGGAGCTGCCTTATAGAGTTTTGGACCAACTGGACTTTGCTGTAACCTTTCCTGCCAGTTGGAACAGGAATAAGTAATCTTCTGTATGTGGACCAACTTGGCTTAACAGACAAGCTTTTCTGTTCAAGTTGATTCGGGACAGACAGCATCATCCCTACAGACTTCTTGGTTGAATCTGCAGCAAACACAGCAGCTAGCAGCCTGACAAGTTCTGAGAATTGTGGATATGGTTTAAGGTTCTTTGCTTTCTCTGGACCAACTATATCTTAGCTCAAAAGTTTGCTGGATAGACTTTGGATAAGGTAGATCTAGTCTAATAAGCATGGCACAGAGTTCTAAACTGACTGAGCTGAGTTATAAAACGTTCTAGATTATTTCAACACAAGTCTAATTGTACATAGACCAGTTCTAAAAGTTGCCTGCGGAGCTCTAGTCCAGTTGAACCAGCCCATTATTATTCTCAGGGCCCTGCATTACACAAGTTTAATTGTATTCATTCCCAACTTGTTGCATAGTGTGTGGGAAAAAAAGGGACTCCTTAGTGAAAGAAGTAAACCCAAACCACAATCGTTTCCTAAACATGACAAGTAGTTTTTGTACCCTAACTAAACATGTGTGAAAGCAAAACAAATCAAATTGCACTGGCTGACACCAAAGGGCACCATGTGCTGCCAATCCGTACTGACAGGCGTGATATCAAGTTCTGAAGCTCTGAACTGAAACACATAGATCAGCTGGATGAGCCAAAAGCTTCATTGCAGATTTTCTAAACCCAGAACAGTGCAGATGGCACAAGCCAAGATAGATAGCTGACTCCTGAGGGCTTTATACTGACGTGTAATTGATTTTCTTTCCATGTTTTTATGCCAAAAAAATAATGCTGAGTCACAATTGGCCCCATCTCTGACAAGTTTCAAATAACACAGCTGAGTGCAATGTACTGGAAGTCTCCTCTTCATGTGTTGGCAAGAACTTCTGCCATCAGAGAGTCGGAGCTGCTGTTGTTAGCTTAAGCTTACAGTAATTTATTGATGATGGTTGTGTGACAGTGAGCAAAGAGAGAGGGCGGGTTCAGGTGACAGTTTGTCAGACAAAGCATGTGCACAGCTCTGTAATTCCCATTGTTTCCCTGACAGTCCCGCCACACTTCCATTATCGAGTCTACAAGTGCATGCAGTTCAAATTGATGCTGCTGGATGAGAAAAAAAAGAAAACTGTCAAAACTTTTAATTTACTGCAGAAGAAACTGCACATTGAACTCACTGCAACAGTGTGTCTGTGTTTTTTGATGTGTTCTATCAGAGCCAATCAAAGGAAAGTTCCTGAGCCTGAAGACAGACTGAAAGAGGGAAACATACTTACCTGCGTATGACTTCTAATTAACCACAAGTCAACCTCAGAGCAACTGTGACTACAATAAAAAAAAATACACAAACTGACACGAAAAGCTACAATTTATTATTCCATTCTGAAAACTTTCAACGGGACTTTCCTAGACTTTAACCTGAAAAGGTTCTGGATGCGCACACAGATTTTTAGAAACATCTTAATATCGTCCATTTTAAAACATAAAGGTTCAGTCCTTTCTTAAAAAACAGCTGGGCACTGTTGTTTCAGCTAAATATTAATCAAACAGGAGCCATTTTTATGTGAGCAGTAATACTCATTTGGTGCTCCAGTTAACATTTACAGCTCTAGGACACTTTTAGAAACAGCACATTTGAAATCATTAATTTGGGTTACAGGCTCAGCAATTTCCCCAAAACAGCTGGGCTCTGTCTTTTTTACCCAGAACTTCATTCAAACAGCAGATTATAGGGCACTTGTTGGGGACTACTTTCAGTGAGAGAGTAATACATATTTGGTGCTCTAGTTAACATTTGCAACACTAAGGCAATGCTTTAGTTTTTTAATACAGCTCATCTGAAATCATAAAGTTTCAGGATCGCTAAGTTCCAAAAACTTGGTGTTGCTGAAAAAGACTTTTCTCAGCTGTGGAAGAATCCACATCAAGTGTTTGTCAATATAAAGTGCTGAATTATTAGCTAACACTTGCAAACCTGATTAGTACGCTTCATCGACAGACAAAGAGATGTTCGAATTAATACAAGAAAAATGCTCCAAAAACACAAAAAACTGAGAGCTTCAGTCAATCAATGCAGGTATGCCTTAACTTTAAGTCTTATTAAAATTAAAAGATTGGATTTATGTCTGTACCCGCCTCTCGCCCTATGACAGCTGGGATAGGCTCCCCGCGACCCTGAAAAGGATAAGCGGAAGCGAATGGATGGATGAATGGATTTACGTCTTTTTCAATTTTGTTATGATTCGGGTTCTTGACCGAGCATTCAGTTCTGTTTATCATCCATAATGTTCCGTTTGCTTCCTGTTTGGTTTTTCACCATTTTGTATTTCTTGTTATTCATCCTCAGTTACGGATGTTGTTGGCCCTGCAACAGACTGGCGACCTGTCCAGGGTGTACCCCGCCTCTCGCCCTATGACAGCTGGGATAGGCTCCAGTGCCCCCCGCGACCCTGAAAAGGATAAGTTGAAGCGAATGGATGGATGGATGGACTAGCGTTTGCCTGGCATTATGCATGTATGTATGTATGTATGTATTTTGCCTTCAAAAAAACCTTGTTTCTATTTAATGCCTGTCTACAAATTTCCATTTGGGGTCCTCACTCTTTCCTAAATTCGACAATTTTACTGTGTTTTGTTCTTCAGTGTTTTGTGACTACCTGTCAGTGAAAGGCCTTTCTCAATAAATTTGGACTTATTATTTGTACTCCTTCTACCAGTTTCCAGTATTAGTCTCACCTTGAAGCTACCTGATATAAGGTGTGTTATGGAGCATCAAGCTGAGAACAGAGGGGGGAAAAATATATTTTTCCAAATACATATGAAACTACTTTTTTTTGCCTTTGGTTTTCAGTTCATCCCTTCACAGTGCACAGCAGTTCATGCACACATTTACACAGAGCATACACCCGTCACTGTGTTTGAGGTTCATTATAGCTATTTAATGTGAGGTTTTTAAATGTGTGTATGTAGAGTATGTGTGTGATCGCCCACTGTGTAGCAACTGCAGGAGTGTGTTCAGGCTTCCTAACAAGCCTTGAACAGACACAAATGTGGACACACTCACAAAAGGAAACCCACACAGGGTGTTAGATGTTTGTTTATGGTCTGTTAATTAGCCTCGGACATGAGCAGGAGGCAGCTCAACGCAAACACGACAAACACACACATCTACACACACACACACACACACACACACACACACAAGGCTAAATATAACTGTATTCCTCTCACACATTATTATTGATTAAACCCTCCTGTCCTTCAGTAGTGGAACAGCACAGGAGGCTGTGGGCAGACAGATTAATAAAGCATCTGAAGAAAAGATTTTCCTCAGTAGTTCAGAAAAAAAAAAAACAATTTCCTGTATGCACGTTAATTATGTGTTAATAAATATCCTGGAAGAAGCTGATATGCTGAGCAAAATAACAATCAAAAAGAAATTTTTGTAGATGTTCTGCCAACACGTCAAAAACTGCTCTGCAGACGTCCTTTTTTTGTTTTTAAATCTACTGTGATTCTACTGTTTTTTAAAGGCACCGACAAATTTACACTTTTTTAGGATTAACTCTGGAATTTTAACATCCTGGTTTTTCTTTTCATGTGGTCTGATGGGATAGACATACAGACAGCTCAGTGCAGATATACATGGTGTTTTTGAAGATTCAGGGTTAGCATTTTGGCTGTTAGGTTATTGGAGCTGGAAGTGACCACATTTGCATGGGTGTGTGGAGATATCAGCTCCGACTTGCATGTTGTGTTAGCAAGTTTCAATCATGAACAGCATGAGTGAAACCTGCTCATTAGTACCCAGTAACAGAAAAATCAAATACAAGTATTTCACTCATTAGAGCCAGAGCACAGACTTCTTGGATGGTCTGTCAGCACAATTAATCACACAGCAGGTCATATTACTAACTGCAAACATGGCTGGGAGGTGTAGCAACAGCTTTCAACTTTTTGGCCCTGCTGTCTGAAAGCCAGCACTGAGACTCTTAAGTATGGACTCATTCGCTTTTCTGCTTTACTTGAGCACTCAAAGCTCTTCATACAACATGTCTCATTCGGCAATTCACACTCACATTCGTGCAAACCCTAACATGTGTGATCTTACGTTTTTATAATGTTGAATGCATTGAGCTACTTTGGGTTAAGTACCTTGTCCAAGAATACTTTGGCACACAGACTGGAGCAGCCAGGGATCAAAACCACTGAGCTTCTGATTAGTAGACGATCTGCTCTACCTCAGAAGGT
This sequence comes from Perissodus microlepis, assembly GCF_051167445.1. Classification (NCBI taxonomy): domain Eukaryota; kingdom Metazoa; phylum Chordata; class Actinopteri; order Cichliformes; family Cichlidae; genus Perissodus; species Perissodus microlepis. The sequence continues at coordinate 21,033,538 of NC_140477.1, read as the reverse complement.
CTGACTTATGGGCTAGATTTGTGCTATAGCACATCTATAATAGCTCATCTGTTATTCCATTACAATGTTATGCTTTTTGCCGACTGTATTTTTTAATGTTCTGTGTTTTCTAATCTACCAAATCTCTGAAGTCTGTGCATGATGGTCATGGTCACCTACTCTGCTTATCACTCAGTGATTCAATCATTCCTGTCAGTTGAACATGCTACTCAGATCTGAATGAATACCAGGCTGTACACATACTTATTACTGCTTTAAGATTATTTATCATGGATTTTTTTTTATTAAACAGGCTGTGCTTTACAATGAAGTTAATGTTGCAGTTACTTTGCAGAGAAAGCAGAAAGACATTTTAGTATTACAGCCTGTATGAGATGTGGAACCCAAAGGGTAGGAGCTGAGCCACTGGCTGGTGTCATAGCTGCCATAACTGGGGCTGAGCTTGACTTTTTGGAACTCACGAATATTCGATTATCTGGACTTTAAAACTTTCCACAGACTTCCCACATCAGCAGCATCACAACTGATGGTCAAGAGGTCAGTGGACAAAGGTCAAAGAAGACTGGAAACAACTGCAGATGGAGGAAATCATTCTGCGACTCCAGGCTGAACTGATAGACAAGGACAGCTGAGTGTTAGTGTGAGGTAAATATAAATGAAAAACTCAGAGGGAAAGGAAAGAAAGGAAGAAGAGCAGCAAAAATAAAGGGAAACAGAAAGAGAGAGACAGGTAGAGCGGGAGCAAACAATGAGATGATTTATTGCTCCTTCTATTGTAATGAACTGTATGCAAACATGGACTGCAGTAATAAATTATCCTCTTTGAACCAAAACACTGCAGAGAAAAATATACAGCCTGACAGCTTCAGGACACACACACACACACACACACACACACACACACACACACACACACGCACAGTGCATGCATGTGTCTCCATGAGGACCAGGTCTGAGTGATCACAGAGTCAAATCAAGCACAAATGTTTAAACAAATCAACTCATTTGCTATTTTTCATTCTCTTTAATGTTAATAATCAGAATTCATATTTATCCTAAGAACCACAGTGACTCCAGGGACCCGACTGAGAAAGCAGCTTGTGAAAAACACTGCAGTGTAACTTGACGTGCCCTTTGGACCTAAGAGCAGCAGAGGTCATTGATTATTTCACTCCTATCCCACTTCTGTCTTTTGCAATTGTTTTGAGGGTGCTGTAGGACTGACCTTATTTTTGCACCTTTCCTTCCACATCCCTAGACTAGGTGTTCGGTGATCTGCTTTTCTTTCATTTTCCTTGAGGAAAGTTCTGGATTTTTTTTTTCCAGATTTCTTCTTTAATATCTTCCTCTCAAATTCCTCCTTAGGTTGTTCCAACATTGCCCGATCCTTTATTTCGTCTGACCACTTATCGCCATAATCTCTCATCTTGGTTATTCTCCATGTCCTGGACCAACTCATTTCAGTATTATTGGAGTATTTTTAGTGCAGTTTACAACTTCATACATACTGCAGGACCTGTTAGTATTCATTAATGTTTGAGTGAAGTGAAGGGTCGTCTGCACAGTAAAAATCATCTATAGCTGCTGCCAGAAGGTCCACCTTTGCACCACTGCACCTTTTTTATTTATTTTTTTACTATTTCCAACACAACGCATTCAATAACCAATAGGAAGAAAAAGGTGCAATCACATCACCTTGTTTAGACTCTGAGGCTTGCTGATAAGTGGCCATCGTACAGAAAGACGCAGTAATCTTGTTATAAGAGGTCTTTATGTGTATGAACTTCCCAGAGATGCCTTAATGTTTTATAGGACCACAGAGGGTGTTCCTCCAAAAGCTGTCAGACTTATTGTTCTATTCCTTGCCTTTTACCAGTGAAAAAATAAAAGTGCACTCTCACATCTATAACCTGATCCTTTTGTTCAAAGCAAACATTTTTTCCTAGCATGGTTAATTTGTGTTGGTGTGAAATTACACTGTTAGTCTAGTCACAGATTAGAAACCCATTAGAACACTAGAGTTCTCATAATGTGTAATGCCGAGTGTTTGTTTATGGTATTAAAGCAAAGCAGAACAACTACCGGCTTTTAATATAACAAAAGCTATAGAAAAGCTATAAGCTATAAAATCAATCTTGAAGCAATTAATTGTTAAAAAAATGATCTTATAAAATATTTTCATCCAACACCCAGTCTTACGGAGGTGCATCTCCTTAGAATTGTTGTGTGGCACAACAATGAGCTGATTATTCAGACAGAATCAAGAATGATCTTCACCCACAACAAGAACAAGAATTCTGCAATTCAGCATATGATTCCCAAAGATTACTTTCTTCTTTCATCCTGGAGTCAGGGTGTAATCCACGAAGAGACATCCACAGAGCTAAAGCCACAAGAGTACAGTGGAAACCCAAGAACAAGTCCAAAAAACACCCCCTGAAACCGATCTGAAACTAGCTCAAAACAAAGTCCCAAACCATTCCTAAAAAAATCCAATCCTAAATAATCCTAAACAAAAAACATTCTAAACTCAGGCTTATTTAAAATGCCAAAGAGTAAAAATGGGTTTTCAAAAGGGTTTTATAAAATGCTGATTGCTAGAGAGGTCCTGATGTGAAATCAGTTTGTTCCATGTTTAAGGTTCAGCTATGTCAACAACTTGGGCTATGACCTGATCTCTATCTCATCTGGACATCTGGAGCAATTACTCAACAGACCTCAGGCATCTCAAACCAGAGTAAAATGATCATGGAGGTTATGACGTATCAACCCATGCAAAAACTTAAAAAACAAACAATAAAACCTCGAAATCAATTCTAAAACTAACTGGAAACCAGTGCCAGGAAGCCAGGATGGATGCCATGTGCTCTCTGAGCATAAAAAGTGAGAGACTGATTTCTCCTCTCAATCATAAACTGCAGTCAAGTCAAAACAGATTCAGCAGCTGGTTTTCTGGTAAATGAGAACCTAATGATTTTTTTTTCATTTTACAATAACTTGTGAACCATAAAATAGAAATACACCAGAAACAGCAGGATAGCCAGAGATACGAAAAAGGATGAAGCTGTCCAGTGAAAGAGACACCTGTCCCAGAACTATTCATTTTTTCATATTTTAGGTCCCCCGACTCTTTAGATATGAACTCTGCTGTGAATCTTACTTTACTGCTCCAGCCAGCAGAAGGAGCTGTAGCTTGTAGCAGTTATGAGGATTAATGACATGACAGCTGGGAAGAAAAAGGTTGACATTGAAAGTTTGAGACATAAATTGTTTCCTGTACGCTGTAAAGCAGATGATTGATGGTTCTGTCCTCCTCCTAGACATCAACATGAACCGAATGAAGGAACAGACCTCGAGCTGGGCTGTCAGTCATCGACTTCTCAGGTGGAAACAACATGTTTAAAGTTAAGAAATACAAACAGGTGAGGACAGAATTATTTAACCACCTCTATGAAAATTTCATCTGTTAAAAGTATTTCCCAAGTTCTGTTAAATAGAGCAATACATTTTTAGCACAGCTTTTCCAAACATCCTAGTTTTATTTTGGATGCTAACACAAAACAAAATTATCTCACAAAAAACAAAACTAATAACTGTTAAAATTACTAGCTCCCCTGATGCTAGGGGTCAATTGTGTGTCCTTGTTGCAAGATAATAACTTACAGTCATTTGTTGTAATTTTCAACATCTTACACATCTGCCAAGTAATCCTAGCCCATTCTTCTTTGGCAATTTGGTGGTATTTTGGCATAGACCTTGGTCTTCAGTACACGTCACAGATTTTCAATGGGATTCATGTCAGAGCTTTGTGCAGGACAATCAGTAACTTTAACTTTGGTTTTCTGGAGATTGTTCCTTATCACGAGGGACGTATGTTTCGGGTTGTTGTCACATGGAAGACAAAGTGATGACCCTGATCCAGTTTTGCAGCTGACTGCTTCAGCTTTCTTTCAAAATCTTAACATATCCTTTTTTCTTTGTGATTCTTTCCACCTTCCAGACACACTGAAGAATCCCCACATCCTAAAACTCCCACCACCATGTTTCACTGTGGGGATGGTGTTCTTTGGGTTGTACGCCCCTCCTTTCTTTCTACAAACATAAGCACATAAGCTTTCCCCTCTTCTGACCAAGGGGCGCACTTCCAGTATTCATAATTTTTCTCCAGGTTTTCCCTAGCATACTTCAGGCTGGCTTTCAGGTGCCTCTTCTACAGAAGTTGAATCTTTGTTGGTCTGCAGTACTTGGAGAAGTTTTGATAAAACTTTAAAATAATTTTGGTAATTTTGTCCTCATCTGTAAAGTGAATCTAGTGCGACAAGTTTACTGGCAGAAGCATTATGGTTGGGTTTATGTAAAATATGCACGTTTTCAGAAACTACAAGATGCTGTGCTTCAAATGAAGTGTGACAGGTTTACTGTTTTTCTGTTGTCATTTATTTTTTCCATACAGACAATGCGATTAAATAAAAGGGCTGTGGATGACAGAACCGATCCTTACCTGTAATTCCAGTTTTAGACTAGTTGCCAATAACTTGGTGGATGTTAAGAAGTTAACACATGCACTTAGGGTGTGTTATCTAACACTGACTGTGCTGTCACCTCGCCAGAATACACATTGTGTTATTTTCTTCTGCATATGGTTGAATTATGTGAGAGACGGAGCCAGTGAGTGAGTGAGACAGTAAATCTGTTTTCCTGAATCTCATCCCAGTGTTTTTCTTTGTCTGTTTTAATTAACAGACAGCTGATAGGAATAAACTGAGAGCATCCTCTGGCAAACGCAGTCCTGCATATGTGCATATGTTTGGCTGTTTGAGAGAATCACTTTAACCATTTGGTGGTTACAATCTGCTGCGTGCAGTTTACTGCCATTCCTACTGCGTACACACCTGCAAATTGCAATTCAACAGAAAATAAAGTTGATGCATCATTCATGAGGACGTCCCTTATAACCCCTAATACAGCCTACTTCAAGGGAACATCTTAGAGCTAGCATACTAGTGAGTCATGAGTTAATGATTGATTCATAATATCCGTTAATCATTCACACTCTGCGCTTTCTTCATGACTCATTTCTGTTTAACTCTGATCCAAACACTGTAACCACTCATTCATTACTGATTATTTCAGCACTAATTGCTCTTTTTGTGTAACCGCAAGTAGTGATCCATCTGTCTGAATAGCATCTCCTGGCTCTTTATTGTTGTGTAAATGTATTCGATAGCATTTGCACCAAATCTAAAAGTCACATACTGGAGACTGATTAAGTGTTTGATTTGAAGGGTAACAGATGAGGGCCCACTGAGAACATGTAATCAGTTGGAAACTCATCTGTGACAACTTTTAAATTCCTTTTCATTGATAAGACATAAATATACTGGTTTAAAACATTCCAGCTCTTATTAAAGGCCATTACATATAGTAGCCACAAGCTAAACAATCACATTTTCAGACATAAAAGATGTAACTGACATTTTTGTCAACATAATGCTAACCATATACCCAGCCATAATGAGTCTTTGCTACCCTGGTCAAATGGTGGTCACTCCTCTTTAGTCTGGCCCTGATGTCCATGTTTTCCAAAAAGAATTGAACATTTCAATTTAGGTTTATATCTGGGACTCTCCACCATTTGACCTTAGAACTGAAGAAGCTTCTCGGATGAGAGGTGAAACGTCTTCAAGTAAACTTAAAGAAGTCCAGACGCTTTTCTTTGCAAGCTCCTTTGACTACGATGACCTGGATGACTGAGAACCTTCACAGACATATTTCAATTTAGCTAACCTCAGAACAGTTTTCCACTTTGTATCCCAGAGAAGACGTTATTTCTGAATCATGTTCACATATGGCTTCTTTTTTGCATGATCAAGCTGTAACCTGCATTTGTTGACGGCAGTCAGTTGTGTTCTCACACAGTGGTGTCTGAGGTTGTTATCATTTCTATGAAATAATAATGCCTGATTTTGAAAATATTGATTTTCAACTTTGTCCCTTGCGCACAGAGATTTCTCCAAAATCTTGGAGTACTTTGATGATATCGTGTACTATAGATGATGAGATTTTCAAAGTTCTAACATTTTTTTGTCAAAATTATTCCAAAGTTTGCAGGTTTTTTCTTTTGCAGACTGATGAAGCTCTCTCTATATTTACTTCGGAGAAATGCCTCTCTTTAAGAAGGCACTGACACTGACTTTTATTAGCAAACACTGGATGAACATTAAATTTGTGGCTCTGTAATGCAACTTCATGCAACTTTTGCCTGTCCTACTGATAAGAGTCACGATTCCTTGGGCCTCTTGAGGGCTCATCTGTAATTTGACATGCATTGAAACAACTAGTACTTTTAATTTTTCCTGAAACAGCGGAGCAATATATCAATCTTTATGTCACCTGAACACAAACATTTGGGCATGTTATCCATTTGGTTCCTGAACAACTTTGATTGTGTTCTACAATAACCAGTACACATTATTAATACTCATTAACTCAGCAGTTGGTACAAGAGATCGTTTACATTGTAGACTATGTACAAAAAGACAATATTGCCTCAAATAATCTGTGTATTTAAACCCTTCAGTCTGATATTGTGCTCAATACCAGGATTATCTGAATGATTGGACAAGAGGAAGACTCCCCACAGGGTGCTAATGAAGACTCAAAATACATCTAGATTTAATATATTAAGATTATTGTTATGTGAAAATCCATGGAAATGGATTAAAACAGCATTGTTATGGCTTGGCAAACCATACACTTGCTTCATATAGGGAAAAATATTCTAGAAATCACATTTTTTCTTTTCTTTTTCTTTTTTCAAAATCACTCGTTGGAAGACTTTGACACTTTAAATATTCTTTTTAAAAAATCAAAAGACAGCAAAGTATGTGCAGCTTTTTACCCTCTGGAGGATACTTAAAGGTTTTGTAGGAGTTTCCCCAAACAGTAGACTAGGAGAGAGCATGTAACCATAGAAACTGCCATGTTGTCTGGGGAGGCCTTTGACACTTTAAATATGCTTTTGTTCTGGACATCTCAGTTTAGACTACTACCTCTGCACCGTTAAAGATGAGCTGTATTCTTCTCAGTGTCTGGAATCATTTTCTGTTTGATTCCATCTGTCATCCCCTCAGCTGAAAGGGGAAAACAACCACATGTGGTCCATCTGTTCACCTGAGAACAACAGCAGCATGCAGCATGTGCACTCTGAACATGTCAGCAGCAACAGCACATATCTAACAAGACATCAAGACCACCAACACAATTTTCATCATCTGTTCCATGTAAAAAAGGATCACGAATATGCAGAGAAACCATACAGTACAGCGCTACAGAGCCACAGAGCAGTTTGACAAGAAACTCAGCTGAGTGTAGATGTAACAAAAACAAAAACCCACACAAATCTGAAATTAAACACATTTATCAGATTTTGACTAGAATATAAAATATGATGCATATTTTATTAAATTTCCCTCTTTAAGTCCTCAAATCCTTCTATTGTGGCTGATAGAGGTCGACATAAAAACATGACAGCAGCAGAGGAGGCTAATCTGACAGATGGGTACAATACATCCTCAAACACACACTCCCGCAGACACACAAACTTGTACTCCTATACATGTGAGGGCAATGACTTAGGCCCTGTTCAGATTTGCGAGCTTACACTGTTTCTCTTATGTAACATATTTTAAAAACAAATAGATGCAGACCATATTTAATAGAGGTTTGAAAGATGATTCAAATATTTTTTTGCTTCACTTCCAAAACAAAACACGCATCAAACATCAAATCCAGAGTGACAGAAGCTGAATCTTTGCCTGAACACTGCGTAGGAGAACAGAACAGGCGGTGGACGTATGACAAAATGTACTGCTGGCACTCACAGGGAGACCGTTCTATAGGCAAAGTTATAAGAAATTATAAGGATTTTGTGGCAACCTGCGTAGATAAGCTACAAATAATAGACTAGACAATCTGTCCCCAACATCTGATTGGAGTTATATCTGAAAGTTACAAAAAAGCTTTAAAATTCCTCAAAGCTTTTCACCTTTCCTGTCACTGTGGTGACTATAATGCAACACTAGGTCAGCATATCAGTTACCTTCATCGTTTTCCTGCATTTCATGCAACATAATTTTTATTTATATGGGAACAGTTCACAACAGTTATCTCAAAACACTTTGTACTGTAAGATAACGACCTGCAATATTAGAAAGTAGCTCAGCCACAACAGTACCAACAATCATGTTTTCCAGTGAATACATCAACCTGACTTTGATTACTGACTGCTGCTAAAACTCTGTGTGCGATTAAGTAGTTTTGATTGAAATGCCTTGAACGCACCTGGATAGATTGAAATTAAACTTTTTATGAAGATATGGACAATAACTTTGGTGATCACCTGACTTTTTAAATAACACCATCTTTAAAAATTTGTTCATGCTGAGAAAAATACAGTGGCCATACACTTGGTCCCCCACTTGGGGTTAACTTAGCTAGTATAGCAGCCTGGTGTGTAAAGTTCTGCTGACCTAGGTGTGACTGAGTCAAGCGAGCATGACATGTTTATACAACATAGCTCATTCACCCATTCACATCCATTCATACAGCCACTATTTCTATGTTGAAGCACTTTCTATTTAACATTCACACACATTCATACATGGAAACATTGAAGAGCAACTAGGGGCTAGTATCTTGCCTAAAGATATTTGCCATTTGGACAGAGTCAGGAATCGAACCTTCTGATTAGTAGATGTCCTCTCTACACCTACTCCAAAGATAAAGATAAGATAAAGATTCTACAATAATACAGATGAAACAATCAGATGACCTCCTTTGAGCAAGCACTTGTCAACAGTGGAAAGGAAAAACTTCCTTTTAACAGGAAGAAAGCTGTACACATACATGTAGCGTCACTGTCACGCACTACACATCACACACATTCACTTTTCCTGAAATCTATCGGTCCACCCGTTGGCAGGCGATTGCTAGGCAACATGATGATTTAATAATATAGATTAAAAAATAAATTTGAGGGGCCTTATATGCTCCTGTCCTGTCCAAGTTTGGGTGGTCACTTCCTGATTGTGTAGACAGAGTTCATGGACAGGCATGCTAAAGTTTCATGGTGGTGTTTTATTGTGAGTTTTAGGTGGGGAATTTGATTTTGACAAAAAGGACAAAGTGTTTATTTCCAGCATAATTCCAGAAATACTTCACTCTTTGTAATAATATGTACCTTCTCATACTCCGGTACAGTCTGGAAAGATAATTATTTTCTTTTAAAAAGGCAAATTATGCACTATGATTAGAATTAGACGTTTATTCTTTGCGCATAACAGGTCAATAACAGCTAAACCTTCCACTAAAAGTCTATTTTCCAATTAAACTCTTTCTGACTCAACCAGCTGATTATTGAAAGCTTCAGACAACTTTCTCTCTTCTTTTGTAAGCCTCTCTGTATATTTGCATGCGTTTGAGAGAGATAAATGGCTTCAGGATGAAATGGAGTGCAAAGCTGCAGACAAAACACTACTTTATCATTTTCCTTTCTTCTCACTTGCTCCTCTAAACTAACAAACCAGATGAAGAAAGATGCACAAAAAAGACAAAAAAGTGAAAAAAATACCAAAACAAAAGAAAAAAACCCATCAGTACTACATTTTTTATGACATGTCCAATAATATTTATGACTTAATATACTGTACACATCACATATTACAGCTTAACATTGTTATTCATTCTGTTTCTTTGCTTCACACCAGCAGCAGCCTGAAGGCAGCGTTCATCAAGACTGAGCACAGAGAAATGTCGGTATGAGGCCATATCCTGAAGGAAATTAAATAGAAGCAAGCCGTTTCTCCATCAGGCAGAGGCACCACAATATTTATAGCGGAGCCTTTTATTTTCATCATCAAAATCACCCCATATTACATGAACAGTTCAGTTTGGACACACTTCATCCAAATTTTATGGTTTTGAGATATTCTAATACTTCTGCTGCCACTCCAATAAAGAGGACATCAATTTCAGGCATTTAATTACCCGTGAAATATTATTCATCCAGTGTACTGGAGGTAGATATAGATTCATGGATTACTTCAGGTCATGTTCACAAAAACGAATAAACACGTACTTTACATTAAATCTTAAGACTACAGCATATAATGATACTTCAGACAGTTACAGCTCAGCTCTCTTAGATGTATAAAGCTCAACAGCATCAAGAAGATCTTAATTAAAAATGAGAACTTCAAGGATTAGAAGCCTCCAATTTTTTTTTATTGTGATCATTGGAAGATAACAAGCTGTTCTCTGCTCCTCAGTAAAATTCATACTCAGCCTCGCACTGTAAATACAGCAATGTTATTTCATTTAACTGTGTTACATTGTTTTGGTGTACTTATACTGAGTTGTTTACACTATAGCTGTTCATCCTTGTTTGAATTCATCATTTCCATGTGGCATGTTTAAGTAAGGAACAGTTCTGAAATTACAAACACAAAGAATCATGGGACTATTATTTTTTTTTACTTCTAGCAGTGCCAGGTGATTGGCACACCACCTTTGCATTTACTATTGAACTTCTGTTATTCTGTAGTGTGCTGGGACCTAGGAGACACACACACACTGAAGTCCCACAGCTGGTGCTGCACACAAAACCAGAAGGAGAAGCTGAGAATCCCAGGCTTCCCTCACCCCAGCCGCCTCTTCCACCTCATCCAGGGGAACACAGTGCCATTCCCAAACCAGCTGAGAGTTATAATCTTGTCAGTGAATCCTGGTCTGTCCTGGGGCCTCCTTCTGGTAAGACATGCCCAAAACACCACAATCAGAGGCATCTGTGAGGTATCCTAGTCAGACGCCCAGACCACCTGAACTGCCTCCTTTGTAAAGAGGTGGCTTTACTCAGAGACTCTTCCAAATGACTGAACTCCTCACCCCAGAGAGCCCAGCCACCCTTTGAAGGAAACCTATATCTATAATCTTATTGTTTTGGTCACTACACAGAGCTTGTGACCATAGGTGAGGGTAGTAAAGGAGATTGTAGACTAAGTCACCAACTTCGCTTTACCCTATGCTCTGTCATAAAAGATGCTCCAAACTCATGGTCCCTTCTTCAGTCATTCATAAACAAGACCCTGGAGGCTGGAGGTCCCCACCTGATGAAGCCAACCCCTGGCAAATCATAGTTAAGTTTTAATACTTTTATCATTTCAGGTTCATAAACTCAATCTGTGGAAGTTGAACTACTTTAATGTAGAGAAGAGCTCATTCACTGGATATACTATGTTAAGTTCATGTGACTTGATTTGCTGGAATACTACACAAAAAAGTATAGCTGACGCCTCTTAAATTGGCCTTAAATTTTGACTGATAATGAGTTGTCCCTATTCCATCATGTGAAGGGGGTGTTAGAGTAATGCAAATGCAAATGTCTCTTCTTCCTCAGAAGACTTAGAGACTTCTATCTGCCGCTGAGGGTGCTTAAGAACTTTTGCTCCTGCACCATCGAGAGCATCCTGACAGGAAACATCTGCACCTGTTATGGGAACAGCACCAAACAAGACAGACGAGCTCTTCAAAGAGTGGTGTACTCGGCCAAACATATTATTCACTCTGAGCTTCCCGACTTGCAGTCTGTCTACACTAAGAGGTGCAAGACAAAAGGCAGGAAGATTATTAAATATCTCTCCTATCCCAACAATGGACTCTTCTCACTGTTGAGGTCTGGGAAGCGCTTCTGCTCCCTTAACCGTCTCGAGGCAGGCGTTGCCGATTTGCAACAGTTAAAAACTAACAACCTGATTATTATGAGGTTTTTTTTTACTCAGAAGTACCACTGCAGGACTTGGTTGTGCATTAGCAACAAAAAGTTTAATTTGACTCTGAGAGGGTTAAGGCCAAAACAGAGAGAATGAGGAGCTTCTTCCGTCAGGTTATTCAGTCTCTGAACCAGGTGCAGGACTGTAGGACTGGACTCTCTCATACATCACAACACTGCACATGCACTCTAATAACAATACCTCAGTACTATGCCTCAGTAACTTGTTATTCCACTGTAAACTGCTACTTTCCACACTTTGCACATTTTTTATAATTTCTTAAATCTGTTTATTTGCGCACATTTATTTTAAATTTAACTTTAATTCTTAGTTCAGACTTTCCTTCTTAGGTTAAATTCTTAATTTATTTTGTACATCTTTTAGACCTTACTTCGATGTTCATTTTATATCTATTATGTAGCTTTATTCCTTTTTTCTGTAAATATTTTACTGTAGTTTTATTGTTGGGCATTGCACAGCAACAAGGATTTCACTGCATATTGTACTGTGCATGATTGTGTGTGTGAGAAATAAAATTTGAATTTGAATTTGATGAGGTTTGTGTCATCAAGGCAAGGCAAGGCAAGTTTATTTGTATAGCACAATTCAACAACAAGGTGATTCAAAGTGCTTTACAGAGACATTAGAAACAAAAACAAATAAAAAGCATGATTTAAAATTGATTAAAACAAGCAAACAAACAAACAAACTAATTAACAAACAAACAAACAAAACAGTATATAAAATCAAAACAGATAAAATCATCAGTGGTGACAGCCCTAACCCTAGTGCACCAAGGAGGCTCCAGCAGTCTGAGCTTTATTAAACTGCTCTCTCAAGTGTTGGCCATCAGACAACAAAGAAAATAAAACCTTTAACTGATATAAAAATGATTTATATATTTTTTTTCCAAAAAGTCTATTTTGGCTTTTTTCCAGAACATACAGTTTTGTTTATGGTGAGTTAGACCTCTGAAGGTTTAAGAGTCCGGGATCTGAAAGGTCAATAACAATTGTAATACTCTGATAAATATCAGTGGTATTTATTTTGTTTTCATGAGAAACCGAACTACCAGAGACTGGCGAGAATCGCGAAGAGACCGGCAAAGACAAAACACTGACTGAAGACATTCTCTTGCAAGAAGAAGACACTGAACTTAACTCTGAGACTAATCCTGACTTTGACATTAAGACCAGGCCTCAGAGGTTAAAGAGGGCTCCTCTAAGGTTAACTTATGATGAACCAGGTCATCCCAGTGTTGTAGCAGCCCCTACAGTGAAATATGTCTCTTGTTTGTATAAGTGGATAGGAACACCCACCTTTGCTTAGTTGTGTGTTTTACTCACCAGTTGTGCCATATTGGTTTATGTTTTCAAGGTACAAAGTCATGAGGGCATGCTTTATTTGGTGGGGGGAGAGTGTAATACTCTGATAAATATCAGTGGTATTTATTTTGTTTTCATGAGAATAAGTTAAAGATAAAATTACAGTTCATGACGGGGCTAAAATTGGTATAAATACTTGATATAAATAAATGTATTAAAATGCATAAATAGTTGTGTTTAAAATCAGTTACGTTAAAGCATAATGTCATGGAATGTGAATGTCTTTAAGAAGAGAAGAGGTTTAAAAATTATTTTCTTACGCTACGTCATGCGAATTCATGACCTTGAGTTTTTTTACTTCCGGGAGGGGAGGAAAAAAACAAGAGAGAAGAAGAGGAGTAATAAAAATGGTGCAGACAGAGCAAAGACTCCGGGACTGCGTATGTCACCAAGGTTGAGGTTGTTCAGCAACAACAAACCACCCAACTGTGGACTTCCCGGTAATTATTTGGAGCGTTTGAGCCGGACTTTCTGTGTCCATCCGTGTCGGGTGAACACGAGGCAAGGTTGGTTACGTTGGCTAGCTGGAGCTAGGCTAACGCCACGGTCCTTGCTGAAGGAGATTCCGCCTGAACGGACAGAAGGAGTTTGGGAGTCGTCTCGGGAGAGAGCCGTTGACGGAGGACGATTCGCTACTACCGAGGGAACCGGGGATTCGTTGCTCGCTGCGGCGAGTGGAGACGGTCGCTACCGCAACGAGCGAGTGATTCATCGGATGTGGCCGAGACGTCACGGATACACGGAGGTATCGTTATTATAAAGGGCTCCAACTAAAGCGCGCCAACAAAAATAGACTAGGAGTGCACTCCAAACAAACTAAAACTAAACAGGTTGAGAAAGGAGAGACTAAAATCTATCCCCCGGGGTTATATTTTATTTTCTGTATTCATTCTTTTTCATAAACGAAAAGGGGTTTGAATGTGAATTTCCTGCAAATGCTTAATACATGTTCTAAACCTGAGATCTTGTGTTGGGGTTATTGCATGGTGTTTTATCATTTAAATATTCAGATGCATAAGTGTTTATCGGGCAAGTGCATTTCCTCTAGCCTCCACCAGGCTATTTAGACACGAGAATCATACGACCCCCTAGACTGATATTTATTTTTCGAGATGTATCTTTTATCACAGAATGTTTAACCAGGGTTAAGACTCCACCTGAAGGCCTATAGGGGGGTCTTATCACACGAGCCGGTGGCAAAAGTGTTACACAATGTAGAGCAAAAGATGTGTGTATCTATAGTAAAGCTATAGAGTAGCCAATAAATCCATAGAGTTGATAATGACTCCCCACATAGCAGACAGGTTTGGCCCAGATCTGGTGTCAAGCCGGCACTGCTGGCTGACTTCTGGCATGGTAAGTGGTATGTCATCCAGATATGGGCCAGGCCTGGCATAGATGGCACTGTTTATCTGGCCCGATTATGGTTTGGTGTATGTGGCACAGGCTCATAGAAAACGGGTCTGGCTCAGATCTGGCATCAAGCTGGCACTTTTGACTGACTGGTGTCATGGCAGGGTGTATGTCAACCAGATGTGGGCCACGTCTGGCAATGATAGCACTGTTTATGTTCCTATTTTCCTATTTTAGTTAGAAGACCCAAATGCCATGTTGCAATACTATACTGCTATGGTAGCCAACGTTTCAAATGCAGGTTTGACAGGTTTGTGACTTTACACTTTATCCAAAACCTAGTGAGGGTTTACTCATGTTTACCACTGGGTGGCTGTAGCTCAGGAGGTATAGCAGGTCACCTACTGATCGGACGGTTAGTGGTTCGATCCCTGACTTCTCCAGTCTGAATGCCAAGAATGTATGAATGTAGTTAGGAAGCACTCAGTTTAGAGAAAGTGTGTGAATGTGGCATGTTGTATAGAGCACTTTGAGTGATCTGCGAGAGTAGAAAAGCACTATATAAGAATCAGTCCATTCACTGTCTGAACAGAGTTTCATTGTGTTACTTCTGCACTATTATGTTCCGGCACATGTTGTTATTACATGGCTTGATTAAGGCTGACATCTGGGGCCAGAGCTGAAACTGTTCTGGGCCAGCACAGAGCCAGGAGTGTGTCTGCAACTGGCCTGTGGCTGCACACAACTTACACATGGCACACATACCGCAAAGAATGATGGCCCTTTGTGTAGATGACCTCTGGCAAACCTGATGTGGGCCACCACAGGACCACCAGTGTGTCTACAACTGGCCTTGTGCTGGCCCATGCGTGGGCCACCTCTGGCAAACCAGATCTGGGCCACCAAAGGGCCGTCATTGTGTGGGCCACGTGTAAGCACATTGTGTGGGCCAGATCTGGGCCCTACCAATTTTGCTATGTGGGTAGCAAAGTCTGGTATATATCCAGTGAGCTGAGAAAATTAACTGCATAACTTCCTCAGGTATTAATAAAGTATTCTGATTCTGATGATTGAATAACAATGTTTGATTATTGGTTTTCTTTCAGTAATGTTGGAGGATCTTTGCAATGCATAACAGCCTTGAGATGACCACTGCTATAAACCGGTAACACAAAGTTGCCCATAGTGTGATAGACTGGTGACCTGGTGCACACCACCTTTTGCCCTTCAGCAGCTGGGATAAACTCCAGCGCCCACACCCCGCCACCCTGAATCACATAAGCATATTATTGATGGATAGATAGATAGACAAAACATAAAACACTTGCATATATTTTTTCACTCTTCTCTTTTGAAGAAACACCTTTACAGTGTACACAAAACTCTGCAACACTGCACTGCACTTAATTTTTAGTTTTTGCTGTCATTATCTTACAGGTGAAATCTCATCAGTGTCTGCTAATGCTAATTCTTTAAGTTTACATCTAGCTTTTGAATATGTTCCTAGTTTAAACTGGAGATTTTGAAAAGAACACTTCCTGGATGCTGAGTGTATAAAAAGCAAATGTTGTAGGTCTGTATAAAGCTCACTGGTAAATGAGAATAAGGCTGAATGTTTTGGGTATTTTTTACAGAGCTCTGTTCTCTTTCTGTCTTTGTTCATCTTTTCGTATCCTTTATTCTTCTTTAACGGATGTCGTTTCCATTCTTTCTCTCCATCACTTTGTTTCTGCGCCTCTTTGTTTCTCCGTCTCCTACGCTCTACTTTTTTTCTCTCTCTCTCCGTCTCATACTACGTCTGTCTTCGCTGTTTAAGCTTGTTCGCCTGGTCACACTCCCTCCCTCTTTCTCTTTTCTGACTAAAACCTTTAAATTTCCTTCTGCTTCATCGTGTTTGTCTGCTCGTCACGTATTTGATGTCACACTGTAAAAACAGGATCATCCGCTCTGCTTTTGTTGTTGCCCGGGGAAATTTGTAACACGCACACACAAACACAGAGCTCATTGGTGTAGCCGTTGAAGTCATTTTGACTTCTGTCACATTTGGTGTGTTCATAACCAGACCATTCGCATTTGTTAGAGGAAAATTTATTTTTTAATTTTTACCTTGTGTTTCATGTCAATGTTCACTATTAATTTTATTTCCCTTTTTCATGTCAGACTGATGCAGTTGAATATAAAAGACCACTAGTGATATCGCAGCAGCTCATGGGTTCGGGCTGAGCCACAGGGGTTTGTTTCAGTCTCAGCACGATAACATATCAACAAATTTAGCCTCTGTAGGTGGGTCACTTTCTCTGAAGGAACATTTTTATCTTATGAACATTATTTAAACCCTCATGCTGGTGTGCTGCCCTGCCTGCATGAGTGGTGAGAAATGTACAAGACCTCTGAGCTAAATCCTGAGCAGCTTTCAGAAATACACAGACACATAAACTATGACAAGTCTGATACCCACAAACAGCCTGTTTTCCTTTGCAAAGGCTGCAGAGTCCTTTGAAAGACATTTTTAACATGCACCTGGATGTTCATGAAGTTGTACAAAAAGATGGGAAATATTGCATTAATATGTTAAACACATTTTCAGTAAATTGATTGATATAGTTTTTAGAGCTTTTAGTTCCTCTTTTCAGACTACAAGACATAAAATGTCCAAAATACACAAAAATCAAATTTTCTAAATACACTTTCATTTATTAATAAACAAATTTTACAAAATGCAAACAAAATATTAGTTTTGATGACCAAATTAGATACATTTTTAAAATTAAAGCATAATCCAAACATTTCTTGCTGATCAAAGGAGTAAAGGTGAGGCTTTTAAACCTATGAACACTGTACCAACTGGCAAGCATGGTGGTGGTAGCGTCATGCTCAGGGCTGTTTTGCTACCAGTGCAGTACATTACACAAAATGATTGAAATAATAAAGAAGAACTAGCTCCAAATTCTTCACCTTCATTTCATATCAGTAGCTAGATGATTGAAAGTTATACACAGTTCTGTGTCCAGCAGGACAATGATTAGAAACACATATGAAAACTGGTTTTGGAATGGATAAAGCAGGCAAACAGTTTCTGGAACTCGCGTTCCCAAAGCACAGACCTCAAACCTACTGAAAATTGTGTATTGTGTATTAATCTTTAAAGCCGTGTCTGTGGAAGGAAAACAGCCAGTAAGCAAGATCTCTACATAATTCCTGAGTCTAATTATCTGTAAGCCACTTTGCAACCCACCTTCACCCCAACTCTTTGTTTCATGTTGATGTCATGTCATGCCATTCTGACTTAATGTCTTATCTGTTATTGTGCCCTGCATGAGGCTTTTCATGTAAGAACATTGACAAGCTCCCTCAACAGATGGGAAGAGAAAAAAAATCACATTTTCTTCTCATCTCTTCACCATCAGTCCACCTACAGTGTTGTGTACTTAATTGAGATATATGGTTGCAATCCTCATAAGCAACAAAACAAGACAAACCGAGTCTAATGAAGAATGAAGTTTTAAGAATTATTTGCACAATACATATAATTCATACCATAATAAATGAACAGCAGGTGATGACAATTCTTAGATATACTCAAATCATTTGTTTTATTAGTATTTCAGTGTTATTTGTTCCTTTCTTGCATATCAGACACACCTGGTCCTCAACAGGTGTGGTGACATTTAATGTTGTTTTTCCAGAAGTAAGCTACCAATTACTGACCAGTCTGCACTCATTTTAACTTCCAACAGCTGTGAGTGTCTTTTGCACATCAGATTTACATAATTCTGTGCTAACAGGTTAACCCGAGCCACCAGTTTGAGTCTAGTGGTTCAATTTTATTTCACTAAGACAAGCAATCCAGCATAGTCAGCTTCTGTCAGCCTGAATCTATGGCTTATGTGACAAAATACCACATTATAGCAGAATGAGACACTAATGAACAGACATGTGACTAAGCTGGATGCATTTAAATGAAAGAAAATTCTGTTCTGTGTCTGCCAACAGTTCAAGGAATGAATGAACTCAGTTTATAACAAAATTGTCACCACCTGCTGTTTTCTTTTTGGTTTTGGGGGATTTTTTGTTTTGTTTTTTTGTGTGTGTGTGCTTGTGCTCCATTTTCACATGAGGTTGCATTAATTACATCTTCGGCGAAAAGTGTGAAGCCCACATATTGAGTATGAAACATCTTTAATTCGAGTGGGCATGTCCTTAACTTGGCTCTGTCAGCCAGCGTGAATCCCTCCATATTTCAATTGCAAGTATACAAATAATTTTTTATTGCATTCATTCAACTTTAGTAAAGTTTTATGACTAATATAGTCAGGGGAACCTTATTCTTCTAAAACCAGAATTACATGATCCCAGCTATCACAATCTCTTCAGCAAATGCCTCCTGTCAGACTCAATAATACATACATTTTAAAAAGGATTTATATATTCTCTCTCTTATACTCTGTATCCAAATAATCTGCTCTCATCCATCATTTCTAGTTGATCTAAATTCACTTCAGTGAGATAAAAAGGTTTAAATTTATGAAAATAATCTTTTTTTTTCAAGGAGTAGCTATTAAACAGGTGGTGAGGACATCAAACATTTTTAGGAAACATCTTTAGGACAATGAGCAGGTGAAATTATGCAGTTATCATAGATTATGTAGTCTAAAGAGTAGGAAAATGTGATTTATGGGGCTTACAGATGTATTGTTTCTGCACCATTTGTACAAAAATGTGTCCAGACAGAGTAAACATTTCTGAAAAGATTATTTTGTGCAAAATATTATATTGTGTAACCAATACTCATAATCCTAGTTAGTAAGTATTTATGAACACTGTGTTAAGAAATCAGTTACAATCAATGATCTCCAATCATATGAAATTTTACAGTCTGAATAATACCTTTCTTAAATGACATTATAGTATATATTCTATAGTATATTCACAATCCTTCGCAGTATGAATGGTAGTATAATGTCTGAGCCATCAGGTACGTTGCCTACCTGGTGACAAATCTCGTGGACTACCACCATGGTGAGTTCCATCTGATAGGATGAGGACGACACGTCTGCGTCCAACAGGATCTTCTGCTCCACGAAGACACTCAGGCCCCAGTTCTCCATGGCGGCGTAGGGGTGTTTGGGCACAGCCAACAAGTCTGTAAACCAATCACGACAACAACAACACATTACGGCTTTTCAACACATGCTGAATGTTTTCCTGCATTAATAAACTCTCAGCGAGATTCCACCACTTAAATAACAGGAGGCGATCGCTGTGACAGAATGACTGCTGGCATCGGTGCGGTTCCCATTTCGGGTTAAAATTAAACTCATGAGTCATTTTAACTATGTGCCAAAGGAGCCTTTCATCCACACAACATAGATATATGGATTTTTCAAGATATAACTCTACATATATCTGTATGAGAGAGAAGCAGTCCGAGAGAGAGATCAGCTGAGATGTAACAAAAACGAGTATATGTAGAGAAATGTCCTTTGGGTGGGGAAACTTGGGTTGTTTTTCAGAAAAGGCATTTCTCTCCAGTGAATGAGTGACGAGTTCAGGTCTTAATTTAAATTTAAAATCACAAACTTCTGGCATTTCAGCTGCAGCGACCTTCGTCAGAGGATCACTTGCAGACAACAGGAGACATTATTATTTCCTCTGAGAAGGAAAAGTTAAGGACAAAATAATACCTCAGTCATAAAGAGGAGCAGAAATGAGCAAAGAATTACATGAAATTTACCAAAAGTATTCTCTTCATGAATTAAACAGTATTTCTTTGAGACACACAAGTAAAAAAAAAAAAAGGCACTACTGTAACTAAGACTTTCTTCCATTTTGAAGCCTCTCCAAACCAATTCATATCCAATTCTTTACCCACCATTCCTGAACCCTGAGAAAATCAAATACCTGGGTGTCATCTAACGTGCTGCCTCTTTGGCGTTGATAGTGGGTACTCATTTTAACCCTTGTGGCTTGAAACTCATAGAGACTGGTCTTGATTTTTTTAAGGCAAATTTTCTACCTTAAAGTCACAATACAAAAGTTGATCTTTTAACATTTTAGGCTTCGGTCTCAGAGGCCTAGATACTCAGTTAGGGTTAGGATGACTCCCTGGCGACCACTGGTTGCTAGTGAAATATCTATATTTCTCCATAAACTGGTGAGTTAGTTAGTTGTCCATTTTGAAGAACATCATTAAACAGAAGTGGTGTCTTATGGAACAAACTATCAGCCACAATGCAGACTCTAGATGCCTTCCCTTCCCCCGAGTCACACGTCACCTCAGGTTAGGTCACATGTGGGTAGGGCAAGATTTCATATTGGTTTCACTCTTAACCCACAGTGATAGTAATGACCCATAGTTTTTTTCATACTGTGGGCCACTATTGATTATAGTACCATATGATCAATAGTGAGCCAACAACCTTCAAAACCACCTCCAAAGGGGATAACCCCCAATAGGGGTTAAATACTTTCAACTTTTTGTCTGTAGAACTGAGGAAGCTTCTTGAACGGGACCCAAAATATCTTCACAAATCTAAAGATGTCCAGTTTTTTTTCTAAACTCTGAGACAACCACCAGAATGGAAAATGGACACATTCACCTTCAAAGTACAATTTGCGTGTTTGGAAACGTGTTGATTTCAATGTAAGATGCAACTTTTACTTTGATGGCAAGCAGTCTCTATTTCTCCTTTGATGATTATTTTTCACTTCCCACAGTTTTGTGAAAACTGTCTGGTGTGTCTTTGCAGTGTTTCCGTATTTTAGATAAAATAAGGAAAAGTATAATACAGCCACTGTAATGGCATGTACTGTGGAAGAAAAGGCGGGGATAATATTTGCAATATGAAAATAAAACAGTCCAAACAAAAAGCAACAATCTGGCAAAAACAGAGAAACAGGACTGTAAAAACACAGAAAGAATTAAACTGAAGACAAGTGAAACTAATAAGGGTGAAGAGCACAATCATAATCGCGGGAAGAAAGAAACAAGAAAAAGGAGGTAAATGCAGACAAATTCCTCACTTTGTCTACTCTAAGTGGAGAAGAGGAGGTTATTAGAAGAGAGA
Organism: Perissodus microlepis; assembly: GCF_051167445.1. Classification (NCBI taxonomy): domain Eukaryota; kingdom Metazoa; phylum Chordata; class Actinopteri; order Cichliformes; family Cichlidae; genus Perissodus; species Perissodus microlepis. Next base: position 21,011,905 of record NC_140477.1, on the reverse strand, counting down.
TTAGAGGAGGCAACAAACATCTAACAAAATGAAGAATTCATACTGCAGAGCTGTGAAAGCAATGTCGATTAAACATGACGTGTGACACAGATGCATCATCTGTCTGTTCTGTGTTACAGCCTTTTGCTCTACTTTGTTTTCTCTGTCAAACGAACCTAACACTGTTCATGACAAGTTATATATTTACTTTAAATTAATGCTGTGTCAAGAATATATAGCTATGATGAGTATTAAATCCCATATTCATCACATCAGCAAACAGCGACAGGTAGATAGTTTGACTGGTCATCTTCTAACCAATACAAATTATGAAGACACATCGTTTACAGAGTCTTACTTCTTTCATGGTTCTTAAGACTTTTTCCTTATATTTATTTGTGGACCTTCTGTTGCCTTGCTTGTCCCTCCTCATGATGGTGTATGCAGCAGTCAAAAACTGCAGTTACTCGAATGCCCACTAGAGGCCACCTCCAAAAGAGTCGATCTCCATAGACTTCCACGTTAAAATGTTCAAATTTAGAGCAGAAAACACTTGGTTCAAGTTGTGTGTGTGCTTTCTTTTTTTAATTTATATTTTTTAATGCAACCCAGGTTTATAATTATGATCATGGTTGCTTTCATCAGCACCTGTAGTAAGCACCTGTCACTGAACTGGACCTCTTAACATCTGACTTCTGGGTATTGGTTTAAATTTTTGTACTGCTTTGAGGTACCTATGGTGCTATGGTGCGTTACTAATATTGATAGACCTCAGAGTATTCAAATGAAAGTTAATAACTGATCAAATAAATGTCCAGGGGAGTTTCAAGATAGTTTCCAACAGGTGATAACTGCTTCTAGAAGGACTCTGACATTTACAGTTCACCAAGACTTTTCCTTCTCATCCACATAGGGTCATTTCTGTCTCAAAAAACAAAAGAAAAAAAGCTTCTAAAACACAAATTCTGAAGCTACAAAATGCAGAATCCAGAATGCAATGAGTGACATCACAGCATCTACATCCATCTTTCATATACAGAATATGTAACTATTCCCAGGGATTCTGAGGACAGATTAAATTTTTTTTATTTAATTAAAACAATAAAAGATATTTTAATGAAATAAAAGGCTGAATCAATGTTTCCCCACATTAAAAGCTTCAGGGCGCACCTTCTGCCTCAGTTTGCACCTTTTTGATGTAGTTCCATCACACGGACAGAAGTCACACTGTCAACAACACTTGAGCAAAACAGGACATCAGTGCTCTTCGGCAGCTGTCGCTCATCACATGATCTGAGGGTTATTGCTGGTGCGCTCACTAGGAGGTAGCAGCACATGCACAGAGGCAAATGTTTGCACACACTCATGTGAAACCTGTTGTTGGAGCAGTTTCAGAGCTAGAAACACTCCTGCTGGGAGCTCTCACACATCCACACGTTCCCACTGATATCTATCTGCTGGGTTTGTTGTGGAGTGTCTGAGTGCCTTCCTCTGTAATCACAGCCCAAAGGACAAGGAACTCAACTTTGGTGGACTGCTTTAAGTGAAGCCAGATTACAGGTGTTTAAGTGTAATCTTATATTATGGCACCCGCAGTGACTTAGTGATATTCGATAAACTCTACAATCTGCAGCACATATTGTAAACAGCTTAAAGGATTACTTTATAAAGGGTTCTTTACCGAGTGGCCCAAATGCAATGTTGATTTAATCGCTGCTGCTCTCAGAGAGGTGTTACCGAGGCATGTGCAAACATTCCTGAGGATGCTTTAATGTCTCCCATGACCTCTTCTGTGCAATCTCCAACACCCTGATGTTGTTGTTGAAGTGCTCATGCTAAAGATAAGCAAAGTGTTTTCAACCTGTACATGGATGAAGATGTTTCTAATCAAGTACAAGCACCTGGTTATAAATGTCAGAGAGCTGAGGTATGAATACAGATTAGCAATGATGATATTTGGATAGCCTTGGGCACATTCACAAACCGACTCTTAGTGGGTTACTAACGCTGCGTGGGTGTTGCAAAACACGGAAGCTGTCTGTAGATAGTGCTCAGTATCAGCCCGGGGTGTAAAGTTAAGAGATATTTGAGGAAACACGCATAACAGAAGTTAACAGAAAAATAAAGAGGATTTAACGGGAGGCTGTTTGATGATACAATGCAAGTACTGCTTTCTCTTTGATGGATAGATTTATGTGGGAGAAATGGCCGGTTAATTCCATTAAAACGAATCCTTTAAAACACTGATCTGAGGATTTTTTTTCCTCTAAAGTAAATCCTAACATCTGCATATTTTCTGTGCTCCTCTTTGTTTTATGTATTGTCCTACACTCACTCTGGGGAAAACAGTGGTTGGAGATCACGATGAGGCCAAATATGTTGCAACCATTTACAACAAACAAAGACATTTCTCCACATAGTTAAAAAAATTCTTAACCATGCATTTCAAAATAAAATAAATATTTTATAACATTAATCACCTTTTTTAAAACCAAGAATTAAAAAAAAATGATGTTAGATTCTGATTCGGTTATTCTGAGTACTCGTGGTGTACTTCTTCACAACAGCCACTCCTGCAAAAGCAAATAAGAGGCTCCACTGTTCTGTCTGAACAGTCATGAGGCTAATGGGAAGTCATCGCTGAAGATTTCAGGTTGGGGAAAAACAAATCTAGAAACTTCATGGTATCCAGTTCAGTAGTTAAGACATTTCTATCAGAACTAAAGTGGCTCACTGAGTGTTGTTTTGAGTCCATTCCATGTAGCATTCCAAGTATTTTTATAATGTACTTCCCAAACTTTTTTATGTGTAGATATTTTACTTTTTTGGAGAGGGGGTTGAGAAAAATTTGTAAAATAAAATGAAGACAAGGTTTGTAGTTTGGTAATGAACTACGAACTGGTAAATGCATCGGTGGATAGGAGATCATAATCTGCTTTGGGTTTTTAGAGGCATGTTGGAGGTCACTGGTCTACCAAATCAAAATTTGTGATTTTCAGGCTGTACTGCCTAGTTTCACTGGGATTTTAACAATACTTGGTAAACAACAATATGCCTAAACACTGTCACGAGTAGGGATGGGTACCGGTATCCTGTGCCATGATGGCACCGGTTCTGACATAAACGGTAGTAACCAGACCGAAAAGCAGCGCACATTTCGGTGCTTTATTTCGGTGCTTTTTTTTCCTGAGCTGTGATACACTTTAGATTCTAGCCAATCATTTTACGTTTCCGAGGATAGTAGGCGGGTCCAGGTACGTACGTTCTTTTAGAGCAGAGCTACAGATTAAAAATGCCCAAGGAGGACCGGTCAAATGTATGGCTGTACTTCACAGCAAAATATGCCAACTCAGCAGCCTGCAACAAGTGCTTTAAGCTGATACTGTGATACTGTCAAAGGAGGTAACTCCTCAAATCCGATGAAACACCTGGCGACGCATAGCGTTTTTTTTAAAAGCCGAGAAATGCGCCGTATTTGATAGCTTGCTGCGAGACCTCACTCCGTGCACATCTACTGCGGGTGGGTTGCCAGTTATCGGACCCGGAGCAACATCCCCCAAAAACCCGAAGAATAGAGTCCTGGCCCCTAGCCCTGCCAGTGTAGCAGAAATGATGACGGATGATGATGGCAGCAGCAGCCGTTCTTCTCTGCGTGAGTAGCTTAATGTTGTTCGTGTGTAATTTACGTTGAGTAGGCTAACCACGTTATTACATTAATGCAGTAAGGTGAACTAGCAAACATCATCATAGCTACATGCGGCTGTCTTCTTGTTTGATGGCAGATACTCCCTTCACCCTGGCCAAAAAGGCTAAAATGACCAAAGAAAAAGTGGAAAACAGTTAAACATGAGAGGTTTTTGGATAAAGTTTGTGTTTTTTCCATTGTTTAAGCACTGCTTCCAGCCAAGAGTGATACCATAAATCCCCTATAGCTGCAGAAAAGGCTAACATTGTTATCTTTTTACAAAAAAACAGCTGAACATGAGAGGTTTTTGGACAAAGTTGGTGTTCTCCATTCTTTGAGCACCGGTTCGAGCACCGTTTAAGCACCGGCACCGTTTCAAAAGTACCGGTTTGGCACCGGTATCGGATAAAACCTAAACGATACCCATCCCTAGTCACGAGTCAAAATGAACCTTCAGAAGAAGAAATCAGCCAGCTGTCTTGTTTTTAACTCATGCAAACAGCATCACAGCAGAGAGCTGAGCTCAGTCAGTTTGATGTTTGAGTGTGAAAGCAGAACTCTGCAGCTGCTGTCAGTCAGCTCAGCCTGCTAGTTAATCAGGTATGAACACATGTTACGATGCGACTCCTTGGACTGCCGGGTGGCCTCTTTTACCCAGCATGCATCTTCTGGCATCGGGAAGGCAGTCATGAGGACCTGCTGTGTTAACTGTTTTGAGGTAGCTAAATGTCTGTGGAGCCTGAGGGTTGGAAGTGTGCGTGCCATATAACTCTATGTGTATCCTCACATGAAATATGAGGAGATACGATGTGAATTAATGTGGAAAAAACGTTATTGTTGTATTTCCACAATAATGATAATAATAACAGAGTGGATCTGGCACTCATGTAACTTTATATCGAAGCCTAATGGACTAAATGTCAAGACTGACTATGTAATGGGTAGGGAGCTGAAACTGTATGTTTTTGAAGTCTCAGCGTCACAGCCTCAACATAATTAACAATATTTTTTTTCTTTTGAGCCAGAAGTTCCTGTATTTGGATGAGATGGTAGAGTTATAAGCTCATATTAGACACTAGACTTTCACTCACCAAAACTGGAGCAAAACCTTTTGGATGGGCTGTACAATTAAGGGCAAGGACACGGCATCAAGGATGCTCCAAATACCTTGGATGGTGCTCTCATGGTGCTCAGCAAGCTGAAGGTGTGAAACACCTTCAATGGACTGAAAAACGCTCTTCTTCTGTAAAAAGGATGGCATGGCTTGAAGAAGACACACAAACCCAACCTCAGGATTCGCAAGATGCTTACTCATAAAATTTAGGCAATGTATATTGTGTTATGTATAGTAAACACAAAGTCTGCATGGTATTTTGCGTGAACGTGTGCTAATGGGAGGACCTAAATTGAGGCACAATGATGATCTGACTTCATGTAAAGCATAGCAAACTGCAAGCTGCCAAGTCAGCACCCACTTGTCAATCAAGTAGCCACATTCAGAACACTGCAGTAATGCAGGTAATGCAACTGTAAGCCTTAAAGCAATATAAATGGGTATATATGGGGATAGGGAAAAATTCACCTTTGATACAGTTGTTATGAAGGTCAAATTGGCTGTTTATATAGAGCAAATGTTAATTTGTTGCAAATTTTAATATAGGAGTCTATGGGGACTGCATCATTGTTGGACTAGCCTTCAGTGGTCATTAGAGGAAATGCAGTTTCTAACATTTCAGGCTTGCTCTAACTTAAAATAAGAATGGTGACAATTAGAGTGGGCTTTTGATTTTGCCTGAAGGCTTAAAATCAGCTGCTATACATAGAAAATTTACTCTCACACTGCACTCTGTGGTTTTGTCCCAATTTTCCAGCATCGATGAACAAAACAACAGAAGAAAGAAGATCTCTGCTGCTTTCTCACACCAATGGCTGGTGAGGACAGTGAGCAAGTTTACATGCAGATGTTCTTCATCTGTCCTAATTATTGCTTCTTCACACTAATAAAATTAAGAGAGTAAGAGAGAAATGTTGTTGGAGCTTGCTCACCCATGCTATATATATAAAGCTTTAAACAACCCTATATTGCAGATCAGTTGCACCCATCAAAAACACCTGCTTTGGTTTAAAGTTAGAGGTGTGGATTTTTTTTACATTGATGATGTGTTTCTGACACCAAGATATTAATAGGAGAAACTGGAAATGTCATGAGGTTCACATGCCTAAACTCCATCAAAGAGAAGTTCTCAGCATCAGGAAAATAAATCAGGAATAAAAATATTATTATCATGGCAATAATGTGAGCAGCAGCTATGTCAACGATTCTAAACTGAACAAAATGACCAAAGAGTTTTCCTACCAAGCAGCTTGAATGAAGTTTTTGTAGAAAAAAACACAAAGGTTTGGTGTGAAAAGCCCCGGTAGCCTTGTCCAGATATAATACATCACATTATATTTTCAGTGTCAGACTGCTCATAGTGTTCACACCTGATCCATCATCCAGCCTGCAGCTGTCACAGTGACAGCAGAGACTGTCTCGGTCAATGTCTGACTGATCAGCTTGTGTAGCAATTTTTAGAAACAGTTTGTAGGTCAGAGACAGCGCTCTCTGCTACAAGTAAGTAAACTACCTAAACTCACATTGATCAGCATGGCAGCATGACTTTTTTTTTCTACCCAAACTATTTTCCCTTTTAAAAAGTTTTTCAGAGAAAAAACCTGAAGAATGTGTAAAAAGTGGATAATATCTCTATCTTTATCTGCTTCTATCAGGCTCATCTAGTTGCTGGAATGGAAGCAAGACAGGAAGTCAAGTTAATTACATATTAGAGAAAGTGGTCTCCACTATGTAATCTACTTTGATTTGACAGACAAGCATCTGCAGGGTTTACAGGGAACAGCTTGAAAAAGAGCAAATATCCAGTTCTGCCTAGAAATCTGACCTCAGTGTACCACCTTCTTACGGCTGCTTCCAGCAGGATAATGCACCACAAATGTCACAAAGCTCACAGCAATGAGTTTACTGTACTCAAATGGCCTTCACAGTCACCAGATCTCAATCTAAGAGAGCAGCTTTGGGATGTGGTGGAACGGGAGTTTTATACAATGGATGTGAAGCCGACACATCTTCAGCAACTGTGTGATGCTATCATGTCACCATGGACCGAATTCTCTGAGGAAAGTCTCCAGCTCCTGAATCTGCTTCATGAATAATCAGTGCATCTCTGAAGGCAAAATGATATTTAACCTGGTACTAGTAAGGTGTACCTAATAAAGTGTCTGGTGAGTGTATACCAGTCAGTGCCCCAAAATTGAGCTTTATTTGTCCTAGAGAAAACATAATGACATACTGCTGAAATCAAGTGCGTCAGTGATGATGAGTGTGTTTACATGAGCTTGCAGTCGTCTGTTTGGTTAAAACCAGTTTCAAACTGGTACAGTTGCTGTGGTCAGCCAAAAACAACTAGGAGGAGGCGGAGCATAGCAGGTGGGCTACAACTGCCAGCTAAAGGAAAGCGCTATGAAATATACATGTTACCATGGAAACAAAATTTCCACAGCCAGCACCCAATCCCAATGCTCGAGCCAGTTTTCCAAGGCTGAATGTGATTGGCGGACAGCTCATTATCCACACGACTGAGGCTCAGACAGCAGAACTGGTTGGCTGGTGGAGGGAAATGGAAATGTGATTGGTTTGACTAAAGGGGGGAAATGCAAATGAGGCCGTTTGGTTTAAAGTAGAAGATGCAAATGAGACACGATGCTCAACAGACATTTGAATTCAAATAGAAGGAATTAATTCATTTTACCACAGAGTGAACCTTTATGAGGTTCCCGTGTCCCAAACAACTGTCCCCTGCTCACCCTCACACACAAACACACACACACACACACACACACACACGCATACATTAACTATAACCTAAATTACATTCCTTCACACCCTGCATCACTCTGCATGCATTGCTTACTCCAGTGTTTCACCTGGATTCTCCCTGTGGCTGCAGCCTCCCTTTTATTATCCAGCTCATTTTTGTCAGCGATGCATGACAAATAAACCATAGCACACATAATTATGTATTTTTCTCACCTTAAAGGGCAACTTTAATACCAGCTTCAGATGGAAGTTCAAGATAAAGGGGTTCCTCAAGTCAGAGAAATAAACCATTATGATGTCATCAGGGTTTTACAGTATGTAATATACAAAGAATATATGGAGCACTTTTTCCAGCAGTTTGTAACAAGTAAAAAACAAAATTTTATGCAATTAAATTAGTGTAAAAAAAACACAAGGAAATGAGAAGAAAGTATAAATGTATATACACAGCCAAAACAGAGGCAAAAAAATCTCATGCATTACATTTTCTCTTAAATATAAAATAATTAAAAACATTAGAAATAGCCAAGAACGATGTGCAGCCAAATACAAACACAACAACTGTCCTGAGAACCCGTTAGCAGCAGAAAAATCGAGTTAATAAGCAAAAAAGGAATGGCCAACAATGAACCAAAAACTGAGTCAACTAAATGTTAAACAGCAGAAGATCCTTCTCCATGGGCACATGCAAATTTCATCTTTCAACTTTTCTGTTCCTTCACCTTCTCCTGAGACTTGCGGTCTGCGGTCAGTTTGTATTGAAATAATGCTGATGAAGGCCTATAGCCCACAGGCATCCACAGTGGCATTTTTATAAAATGTGAAACTCTACAGGCATTAATTGCTTTGCGCCACCTTTTTTTCTACTTATTCTTACATTTTGGAGGTTGTGTGCTGAGCTGAAGCACACACCTGCTGTCTTTCTGTGGACCGAGTGTCTCATGTTACTACTCCCATGTTCTTTCCAAGCGCTGGCACTTTTGACACACTTCTGGTGTAAACGCTTAAAGGCATGAGCTGGATTTTTATGTGAGACCCTGTGGGTTTTCCAGGGGACCAAATTGGTGATGAAGTGTGTTGCTGTTCTGATGGATGCAAAAGCTATTTTCCAACAATAACCCGCCATTTTTTTCCATTGTCTTCCAAACTGCCTGGGTTCCTCAGGAGGGTTAACAATCAATTTTCAAGATTCCAAGCAGCAGTTTCCTGCTGTGTTTGACAAGTCTGAGGCACAGGCAATTTGGCTATAACTGGCTGCATTAGGAAACACCGGACCCAAACACTATCCATGTTCAGGCCTTCAGATATAAGCACAGCTTCTAAAATTATATTTTCCTCCTTAAATTGTCTTTCCACAAGGAGTGTGGAAAACAGCAAATAAAGAGGGGTCCTTGTATAAGAAAATAATTGACAGTGTGGGGGCTGAAACGCTGTTTTCTAAAAATTACTAAAAATAAATTCCTCCTGAATTATATTCACTCGGAGTCCAGGACATGTGAGCCTGGGGGAAGATGTTAGGCTTAGGGTACTAAAACATTTAGGGAATAAAGGCAGTCAGATAGTGGAAATTTTATTGCCTGAAGTCAGAGAAGACCTTTTAAATATTTAGCCGAAGCCACAATCTTTAACATCACGGTTCGGTGTGTGGTGCCCAGAGAAAACTCTAAAAGTAAAACTTGGGATGTGGGTATGCTCCACTCTGTGTCTGGGTTGGTTTGCAGTGAAATAAACCACAATCAAAGGCTGCAGTCCTACATCTTTATCATCTTTATCTGCTGACAGTTTTTATTATTTATTGACCAACAATGAAAACTACTGACACTTTTGTGCCACCCCAACAGTTTGACTCCCCCCTGTGACTCGGAGTTAAATACATGGGCTTTGTCTGTAAAGGTTCTTAGTCATCCAGGTCATCGTAGTCTAAGGAGCTTGGAAAGAAAAGCGTCTGGACTTCTTTAAGTTTCTTGAAGACATCTCACTTCTCACCCGTGAAGAGTCCCAGAGTTCTTTTAAGCCCTTTTAGGAGTGTCCCTATGAGGGTCGTGGCCTCACTATTGATCCTCTACCTAATCACATAACCCAAGGTGTGAAAATGAGTGTAGGTCACAATCACCCAAGGCTTCGGGTGAACCCATTGTGACACTTACCCCATCCTATCATGTGACTTATTGAGGTCAAATGTACCAAGATGTGAGTGGGCACTAAAGTGTCTAGGAAGGAATCTCAAAACTGGATTATAGATGGCAGACAGTTGGTGTCGTAAGCCATACCCTCTGTTCAAAGATGGTCATTCACACCATCTGGACATAGACGGCTTCTTTCACTCCTCTTTCAAACCATCTGTCTTTTAGGAAAGCGTCTGGACTCTATCCAAAATCTGGGACCCTCCACCAATTGCTCTTAGAACTGAGAGGTGAAACGTCTTCGAGAAAATTAAGTCCAGATGCTTTTCTTTCCAAGCTCCTTAGAATACCTCAGCTTTCCAGTTCTTAGGACTGAAGAAGCCTGCAATAAAATGTGCATTTAAAATGTTTCACAATCACAATTAAGTATATAAAAATAAGTTCTGATTTTAATTGGTTGGCCTCCTTGCACACCATTGGACTGCGTTCATTGCAGCTGCTGCCTGAGGGTCACTGCCTGAAAGCAACACTTACCACACACAAGTGTTAATGTAGTTTTACCATGGATCTGCACCCTCTTATGTCCACAGGAGTGTTCACATTTGCTCAAATCAGAAAGTTGGTCACAGTTCTTGAAGAATCAGGGTCTTCTACAGCCACAATGCCTTTGGTTGCTGAATAGTACTTCAGCAAGTTGTCTTATATGTTTATTCACTCTTTCCTAGCTTCAAAGACTGATAAATCCTTTCAATCCTCGTCTTTGAACTGTGTGAGTAACCTGGGGCACCCAGTGAAAAATCAATTAAAGCCAATGACAAGGAGAACATGCCAACTTCACACAGAAAGCCCCCAGACAAGCAGCAGGATTACCCCAGAAACCTTTTGCTATAAAAACCACCACTTCACTATGTTTAGCGATAAATCATTAATTAATAAAGACATGTTAGCCTTTCATAGACCACAAGTGCCAAAACCAGCATGAGAAGGTGCTGGGAGAAAAGAAGAGCACTGTTTTTCAGCACATAGTATCACTAACAGTGACATGAGGGCAGGGGCGATTTTTAAGCACCCCCAAAATGAATCAAAGCACCCCCAAAGATTTCTTACTTTTTTTTGACAATATTTGCTGTTTTTGTGACACACTACTAAAAATATAAAAAGCATACAGTACTTGGTTGAGACGTAACATTTCAACAACAAAAGTATAGATACCCCCCCCCCCCCCTCCCCCTCCCAAAATGGTTTGTTCCAGCTCGCTTCTCCCCTACTCTTGCTGCCAGAGCGATGGTGGCTGAGACACAGCGGAGCGGAGGTGTTAGTGCCTGGCTTAAAACAGGACATATTAGCTGCATTTAACCTTCAGTTACTCTTTATATAGTTAGGTAGGAGTCAGAATATGTTTCTTTTTAACTGAAAAACATTACACCAGGTAACCTGCAGTGTTGAAAACGTGTTTTCCGATTATGTTTGCTGCCCTACAATCCATCCTGCTCTGTAGTAACATCAGCGACATTTGACCGTCCTGTTGCTCCCATTGAAATGTATATAGCTTATTTAAAATCTAAAACTTAAAATTGTCCGTAGCTTACTGTTGTTACCACTGTCCTGTTTGAAATGAATACTAACTAGCTAACTGACTGAATGCTCATTAACCTTATAACTCCTGCTGTGTGTGTGTGTGTGTTTGTGTACAGAGAGACAGCCAGGTTCATAACGGATATAAGGTAGTTTTTTGAAAAAAAGGAGCCACATTCAGGTAAAAGTGTAAGATCAAATGATCCGTCAATCAAGAATAATGTTGGATCAGTGTTTCAATATTTATATCTTTTATTAGATGTTCATGTGGTTTGGTTATTTGCCTTTTGGTTGAAAGTACACTGAGAGAGGACTTTTTGTTAGTGATCTTAATAGTACGTTTTTCATATTAATGTAATTTTTCATCTAATTGAATACAATCTATTTGTGTATGATTGTCAGTCCAAAGAGGGAGAGAGGAAAGAGGGGAATGTGAGGAGAAAGTACAAGGTCAGGAAGACAGGAAGACGGGCAAAACAGAAACAGAAAGAGAAAAAACCTGATTTTACTCACACAATCTGGAAGTTGTGTCCTCCCTATATTAAAGCTGCTGTACAGAATCTGCTAAACAAACTGGGTTGAAACATTTTTACCCTCTTTAACAACATTCCAACATAACATTATAATTGATTGGGGAGATTAAAATTAATGATATATTTTTATGTGGTTCAGCCACAACTCTACTAAAACCTCAGCCAGTAATAGGTAGGCCTACTTTTGGACCGTCCAGTTGTCTGTATGACTGCCGCAGTACGTGCACCACATTTGCACACTATCAGAAAGAGCCAAACAGCCCTGGTGGAGTGAGGAGCTGTAAAGAGAAACAGAGTGCTCTGTTTATATTCTAAAAATGTTTTAAGCTTGTTTCAAAGATTCTGTACAGCAGCTTTAAATGTTTTCCAAAAGCACACATACACTTATCAGTGTTTCTCAAACATTTTACAGTGTGTACCACCTGATAAAATGTCAAGCTCTCCTAAGGACCACCATGAAAGCATGAAACTCGTAAATCTTACAACACAAAATTAGTATTATTAAATTAGTAAAATTAGTATCTGCAGTAAAGATTTTTTCATACATTATATACATTCTACCACAGGCAAAGTTGCCTCCATTTTTATAGTTTTTATTAATATTTTGTAATAATTTATTTGTAATAACTTATTCAGTTTTGGGAGTATTTTTTATGTATCTGTATTATATTATACATACTCGTTAAAAGTGAATCTCTGTCCAAAAAATGCACTCAGTTTACTTTTTACTCGCTATGAGCATCATTCATTATTCTCCCCCAGTAATTAAGGTTAGGATATGTATTTTTTCTATTCCAATCCATTCTTCTTTTGCAGCATTTAAATAAACTTTATCAGATTTGATGGTTTTGTTACAGACTTTTCAAAAAAGTGTTTTTCTTTCACAAATGTGGGGATTAAGTTGTGTTAAAAAAAACAGTGATGTCATGTTTTGTGATGAGGACCCAGGAACAGAGAGACTTGATGAATTTAAGAATCTTATGATTTAATAAAGAAATTTGCAGACTTGCACAGAGATGGTAAAATTATGATGACTGATAACAGAGACGAAGACAACAGAGGACGAGAACAGGGAGGTACAGGGGTTTAAATGCACCAAGGAGACAGTCATAGAGAACTCGGGACAACTGGCGACATTTAAGGATGCAGGGACTGACAGAGACAGAGAAGAAGTCTCATCGTGATGAGTAAAGTTTATTTTGCCTGGCTGGGCAGCTCTGATCCTAGAATCGCCCCTGCATGAGGGTGTGAGGAAGTAAAGAAAGGAACGGTAAAAATGAAAGACGTCACATTAAATGTGCAAATGTTTTCTAAATGAATCTGTCATCGCTAATGTTTCTCATGAAGAAGCGTTTTTAGAGTTCAGGAGGAAGAACTGGTGAAAAGGTCTAGTGTTTCCTCCCCCTGCGGTGGGATGACCCCGGTAACATTTTAATGAAGAACTCTTATGGAAGTTATTCATGGAGTATTTCTTTTCACTGCTACTTTTACTTGATTTATGAATCTGACTATTTTTTCTGCTTCAGCTGTCATGTCTCACTGCCTTGCTTTGCGCAGGGTCACACATTCTCAGGCATGATCCCAGCGTTTGTCTCATCCCCTGCCTCCACCACACACAGACATCACAGATAAAAGCTACACACTCTTATTTTGACTCTGTGTTTCCTTACTTCCTCTCATTCGGCCTCCCTCTCTTACTCTCTGCAGTCGAGCTCCACTTGTCCACCAATTATCTTTAGCTCGTTCAGATAAGAGCTGCTCCATATTCAACAGACACAAGAGGAGGGAACTAGAGGAGAGACTTTGAATGTTAAACGCCTTCACAGCCACCAGACAACCTGCAGCCACAGAGCGAGACACAACTCCACTGCACACAAATAAACAACCACAGCAAGTGTTGCTGGAGGCTGAAATGTTCATTACACTCCATAATATGAAAGTCCTGTACAGAATAAATATCACACTGATGGTGTTGCTGTTCTTTGAAGGCAAGCTGAAAGGTTGTCCTGAGGCTGTTACTAAAGGAAAGATCATTAAAATAACAGGCTCATCAGAAGGACAGCAGGGATGCTCAGTTAATTGTAGTTTAGCAGTTTACTGAAATATATTCTAGTCATATGGTGAAGATGTTTAAAGATCTTCAGTGTTAATTTCAGATTATTCACATCACAGTGAGGATTTACAGTTCTTTACTCTCGAGGCACTTTTTAAAAAATATATAATTGAACAGCTGATGAAAGCTGTCGCACGGACAGGTGATGTTGTTTCCAGTTCTTCATCAGTTACAAAGTTGAAAGGTGTGGGGTTGATTCAAAGGGTCGCATATTCATTTGGAAGCCATGGCCTCTGATTCCACAGCATTCAATCAAACAAACTCCCAGTACAGTGATCATACTTAGGAAAGAAAAAACACAACTGATCCTTAGAGGAGTCACCACGAATGTTAAACCATCTATAAGACCAAGAACATCTAAAAAAAACATCTGCACACTCCTGAAACGTCATTCTTTGAAAGGATGAAACTACCTGTAACTAAATGACAAGACAGAACTAGGAATGAGGCTTGAAATGGCTCTTAAGCCAACAAACTTGACACAACCTGTGAAATAATGAAGCAAGGGGATGGGTGCTTTATAATGGCACCCAGTCACTTTTGGTTTTGGATGATGTGACAAAAGAAAAAAGCAGCAAAATAAATTCTGAAGAGCTTAGAGATCCTGGAGTTTATCTAAGGTGAAGAAACAGATTATTTTAAAATGATGTAAAGAGCCTCCTCCAAGAATATCGTCCTGGCTAGGACTTAAAAAAAGAAATATCATGAAATTTCAAGAAAAATGTCAAATCAAATCAGAACTATTTTCATTTTCTCAGACTTGATGGGAACCCCAGCAGCTCCTCCCCTCTTTGGGACCCCAGGAGGTCACACATTCATTGCTTAGTTTCAGTGATGTTTATTGGTAATAGAGCAAAATCTGCTGGATAGATTCAGCCAAAAATTACAAAGTAGAGTGGACAGCTCTTCATATTACAAACGGGCACTGACCCAAAAACAGGAATAAGATCGAGATGGATTTTACTGTTGGATACAGAACCGACAGCGACACATAGATCTAATTTACTCTGAACTTGAATATAATTCAAGTGACAAGTTGCTTTCTTATAGACTTCCTATGGCAACCGGAGGGCTCGCCCCCTGCTGGCTGTAAAAAAATCATCTCGCTTGAACAAAACTCGCCTGGAGCTTAGATTTAGAGTTAGCTTCACAAAGTGGTCAGACAATTGAGAATTGAGCAGAGAAGCTGCTTGCACTGCTGTGCATGAAACCTAATTAAGCCATGGAGTCCGCGTTAACACATTAATAAAACAAAACTTGCACAGCACCTGCCAACTTTAAAGGCTAAGCCTGTCAGCACACCAGCTCTTTGGATCATAGCAAGTATATTGGATTGAATACATGTACTATTATACACACTGTGTATATTCTCCATGTAAGGAAAATCTATGAAAATCTAACATACAGAAAAGGTGAATAACAATGTGTCACTTTGATATCGCCCTGGTTTATTAGATGCACACACTAAGACTGGCTGATTTTCACAGCATAGTCATCCTTGCGCTTGAGAGTCTAACTAGTTGCAGAAGTTTCACCTGACTCATTTCTACAACTGACAGGACATTTAAAGTCTAAAATGAAGATAATGTAGAAATACTCTGATTAGGCCTTGGCTCAGTGAAAAGTGTTCATTAGCCTAAAGCAACAACCGGAGCCTTTACAGTGTGACAGAGACACAGAGTGATGCAAACTGAGGTGACCGTGAAGATGTCGAGTCCTGACACAGACTCTGAATATCTTTTTGCTGCTCTGCACGAGTGGAAAATCTCTGTGTGTTTGTGTGTATGTAGAGGAGACTCGGAGGACAGTGGCCATCAGATCACTGGGGGGCCAGGTGATTGGCTTGGCTTTCTGCCAGTCAAGCCAATCAGAGGACTTCATTTCCCCGCAGCAATAAAACATTTTACATTCAAGCAGAGTCGACCTTTAAAGCGTCACAACACACCTGGAAAAGTATAATTACAAAGTATAATTAATGGAGATTGTGTTGCTGCAGAGACTTTCTGCTTACACTGTAAATTGGGCTCAGATGATAGATGTAATTACATTTATTAATTGCTTTTTGTTGTCTAGTCTCTCTTTGTTCCTGTCAGTCGTGTTGTCAAAGTCACCTGAATGGCACCGCTGTTGTATAATCCTCCTTCAGTTTTGAAAATATCACCTTCTGGCCCCTCAGAGAAATGAGATGGATAAAAGGGATTTTATCCCCTCGGATTTCCATCTCTGTACCCTGCCTTCCTCTTAAACAGATAATAATGGAGGATTACTGCATCTATATGTTTTTATACATCTGTGACAACAACAAAAACCCCAGAAATCACTGAGAGATGGTGGAAGATGACAAAAAGACGAAGCATGTTGAAATGATCAGAAATTTAAGTTAACCGTGGGCATATGGGAAAGCTGATAGTGGTCTGGGATGTGGCACAATTAACAAGCTACCTTAGCTGTTAGATAAAATAAATTAGTCGAGGCTTCTGGTCAGTTGTAGTCATTCAGTGTTTGTATGTTCTCTGGCCTCTCCTGGGAGCAAAAACATGCTTGAGGTAGAAAAATGGCTTCAACTGTACAGAAAACGACACTATATGAATGTGTGAAAGTAGCTGGTAAACTAATGTGAGTGTAAGATGAGCGTATGAATGTACTGAATGCCACTCTTATGAAATTTTAAACAGATAACTTGCCTCCATTTCACCCTATCCCTACCATCCTCTGCCACACCAGCTCACGACATTTGAGGATCTTTTTTTCTTCTTCCTCTTTTACTCCTGCCTGGCACCTGCATCCTTTGTCCAATATATCCACCATCCTTCCTCTACACATGTCTAAACTATTTCAGGCTGGCCTCTCTAACCTTGAGCGGTCTCTGTGGTGGACTCATTCCACACAAAACATTAATGGCTGTAGAAAGTAAAAAAGTATAAATAATTTTTGTACTTGAGTAAAATTTTCAGTTATCCGTACTTTACTAGGGCCAGTGTCCTGAAACTTTTCCATGTCTCCCTGTTGGAAGACACCTGAATACAATTAGTAGGTCGTTAGCAAGACTCATAGAACTTGACTGCATGCTGAAGTGGCAACCCCTAACCCTACTCAAGTAAATTTAAGTAAATGTAAGTGTTTGGAAAAAAAATGTACTTCTAAAAGTACTTTTATTACACCATGTTCATTCATTCATGAGCTACTGTAACATGAATCAAATGGCTGAATTGCCACCTTAGCATGCAATCAAGTTCTACGCAGTAATTTTATTCAGGTGTATTGCAACAGGGACACACGGAAAAGTTTCACGACACCGGCCGTGGAGGACTGGAGTTTGAAACTACTGATTTAAAGACAAATATCTTCTTTTTTACAAAATTTTCAAAACACCCTTGTTATTTTATGTTGAAAAACTTTTGAGTGAAGATTTGGTTTCACATCACTGAAGGCCAATTTAAGCCTAAATGGAAAGAACAATAACACAGAAAGAACAATCACACTGGTGTAGTCATCGCTGGGGCTTATCGCATATAATGAGATGAAAGTACTTTAGCTTCTAGCTGCTACAGAAGAGAAGCTAGCGTAAAGGGAGTAACATTTATTTCAAATAGCAATGATTTCAAATGCATCTATTTCACAATTATTAACAAACAGAGAAACTGTGAAGCTTGTTACACAGTTGAGCTGCTGCATTTCTCAGGGAGAATATGAGGTAACTTCATTCAGAGATAGAGAAGTATGTAATAAAGACAAGACAGGAGAGGAGAAGAGAGATTTGATTTAAAGATAAGGTCTGCTCAGGGGCATTTAATAAACTGGAAATGTAAACCTAAATGTAATGTCCTCATTTGTTAAACCACATATTGTATGTTATGTAAAGTTGTTTTATGTTCTGAAACGTTGTCTTTTTCAAAGGTTGCATGAAAATATTTGGAAGTGTAGTGTAGGATAAACAGATTACCGTGTTGTACTGTGGTGAATTCATAGTGAAGCACTGTGTTGGACTAGACCAGGGGTCAGCAACCTGCGGCTCCGGAGCCGCATGCGGCTCTTTAGTCCTTATACCGCGGCTCCGCGTGGTTTGGGAAAATAAATTACAAGTATTTAGCTGAAGTGTATTGTTTTTGTATTAGTTCTTTTTAAACTTGTAGTTCTAAATTGAAAGATTATTGTGATATTGAAATATAAAAATAAAATGATATTTTATTATTTTTCGTCGCTCAAAATAAGCGTCACACTCGCGGAAGCCGGTATATTCGCTGAAACGCCGTGCATTTATCGAGACTTTCAACCCCAGGTAGGCCAATTATGGATCTTCGGATCCACATTATGTCAGCAGCTCCACCGCGAACTATGTTAAAAACAAACACCGCTCACGCCTCACAGATGACAGCTTACAGTCCTGCGTAAAGATGAAAGTGACTTCACTGTGCGCAGAGGTTCAGGAGCAGAAGTTCCATTGTAAACATATCACGGCAGACCTGACGATGTTTCCATGAACATGCTTTTCAGCATCTCTTTATTGACCACTTTTCACACACGGTTGCTGTACGCATACAGTCGGCTGTAGCTTTGCAGCTCACAGCCCGACAACACAACAGCAAAGAGAGCACAGACTTTAAGGCGGCGAGGCGCGATTGCGGGTGCAGCTCAGGTGCGTACGCCTCCCACGCAGCGGTACTGCAGACCACGCCCCGCCACACACATTTACCATGTAAAATAAATATAACTAAATAAATAAATATTTATGCAGAATTTTGCAAATATTTATTTTTCATTTTTTTAGTAGCATATAGTGCTTTTTATCAATTCTTTTTTTAAATTCAGGTCAAGGCTCTGCTATGCTCCAAAAGCCCAAAGGCGATATAAGGCTTGCAGCTCACAACAGTTTTTCTTTGCTACATGGATCATTTTAGTTCAGCTGGGTGTCTTTCCTTTTTGTTATATTTCTTTAAGAGTTCAAAATGTGTTCATTACATAAATAAAATGTAATTTTCTCTGTAGCACTTTATGGATTTCATAAGCAACACACTTTAGTTGTTCACACCAAGCATAAAGATAGAAAAAACAATATATACAGTGTTATCTTCATTTTAGATGTCACAAAGTATTTGTGGCTCCCAGTGTTTTCTTTTGCGTGGAAACTGGGTCCAAATGGCTCTTTGGGTGTTAAAGGTTGCGTACCCCTGGACTAGACAGAGCAGCTGTGCTGTTCATGGTCAGTGTTCGGTTACATCAAGTGTAGCAGAGATGAATTTGAATTTAATCTGATGATGCTTAGATTCATTCACTGAGTTCAACTAGTATCCCGTATAAAGACAGTATAAACACTAGTGTAGGGGATGGAAATCAGGTAAGAAAGCTCGTGAAACATCTGCTTACATCTGGCTGAATTCAGCTGTGTAAATCCACAAATAGCAGTAAACCTCAGAGTAGGTCCAAGTGGTTGGCTGATCACAGCCTGTATACAAAGAAAATCTAGTGGAACTGTAATTCACTTTTTACTGTCTTATTCTGAGAACATTTCAGAGCTGGGACTGTTTTAGTACTTCAATGTATCCCAGAGTACTTTTTTAAGTATTTGCATTTCTACTTAAGGAAAATGATGTGTGTAGTTTTTCTACTTCTGCTGATTATAAGTTTTAAGAGACTGATGCTACAATTGGTGGTGCAAATTTAGCTGCAAGGCACTGCAGACAAACTCAGCTAAACAGGCGCTAGAATGAGAAAACGCATGAGACAGCAACCACAGTTTGAAGATGAAGCCAGTGCAAGTGCTTTAAGGTGGAATGGATGGCATCCATGAGCTGTCGGCTCTATTGAATTCCAAGCTTCAAATGACTCTTTTAATAATATATCAGTTATTCAGGCCTCAACGGCTAAATCTGGATGCTCTGCTAAGTGTGCTGGCTGGTGGTGATTATGGAAATTAATGTTCTGTTAATAAGATTTGATGGCTTATACAACGCTTTGATGTCTGCTGTGTGGACTTTGACTGACAGCAGTGACTGACAGTCGAGTCTCCTCCTCCCTGGCTGAATTGCCCTTTCTGAGGATTTCAAAGCAGCTGTTTGAGAATAAACTGTATTTTTTAATCATATAATTTTGTACTTGAGTACCATCCCTTGTGTAGGCATCATGGGTTTTCCAGAACGAAAATGTCATTCAAAGCTTCAATGGCAGCAGTAGCTTCTTTCTCAACGGTCCATGAACCATGACATCAGTGTCGTTGGAAGAATTTTTAATGCGCTGATCAATGTGTGTGGTTAATTATACTAACTGACAGTCAAAGAAACTAATGAAATTATTGTAAAATATACATATATATTATATTCATGCTCTTCAAAAATCCAGGTAGCCATGAATTAATGAACCGATTAAACGATTCATTATCTTTAACAGTCTTTCACTTTTTAAAACAGTAGTTAAATAATTTACCGATATTGAGAGACAGACGGTAAAGTTAGGACACCCAAGGCTACAATTTGAGCCAACTATTATCTTAAATCCTGCCTTTGGGCACTGAGTAGATGATTCAGCTGCGACGCTGATGCTGCCTGACACCCATTATCGCTGGTGGACAGCTGTCATACAATTTCCTGCTGTCACGTACCAAGAAAATTAACTACTCCATGATTTTCCCCTGGTGTGGCTGGCATGGTCACACCGAGCGTGGAGTTGTGAAACTGTTGAACTCCGGCAACGGCGAAGACTCACTTTCAGCAGCAGCCGTGGCGATGTTTACATTAGAAACGGTGGAGACGGCGGCAGTAAAGAGGCGCCGTTTGAATACTGCTCCTTAGTCACATCACATCTTTACCTGACAATGAGGATGTTAGAGACGGATGATAAGATCTCCGTCTCTCTCAGCAGAGTGAATCTCATTAGTCGGCAGATGGGGTGTTCATATAATGTCTTTATTCTGCTTTTCTTTCTCTCTTCGCTCTTATTTCTCCATCTGTTTTGTTTATCTCCTCATTTTCTTCACTCACCGTGCCTTCTCCTTTCCTTCTCCTCTCATTCCTTCTCCGTCTGCTCATTTCTCTTTACATTTTGTCACATTGATCATTCTTTCACTCTGCCATCTGTTTCCTGCATCGCACTCTCAGCCTCGCCAACTGTTCCAACTCGGCCGACCCAGCATCAGTCCTGCTGTGTTTCAGCAGCGTGATGACCCTCCGTAAACCCTGTATTGTGGTGGACTGAGCGCGTTCCAGATCTTCAGCATTTGCGGCCCTGACATCACAGCAGATCCTGTGGATTTGTTACAGGCAGCAAAAAGCTAGTGTGCTGAGTTTTTTCAGGCTCCTGCAGCGTGTTGATTAGATATCTGCAGAGTCCTAGCAGTGTGGCTAATGATGTATAACTTATACTGAATTTTTCCCTTTAACAGGCTCTAAGAAGCTTTGAAACCATGCTGTTCCACGAAGTTTGAGTCTACAGTCCTCTCTGTGCTGCTGCTATTATACTCCAAGTCACATATGAAAACAGCAGCGTCTTAGTTTGCTAATGGAAACGCCAAGACCTTCCCACCACTTTCACATCAGGTGGGAGTGAAACTAAACATTCGGGGCATGTGGTTTTAATTGTTTTCTTTTGTCTATTTTGAGACAAAGAGGCCAAAAATTATTTTATTTTCATAAATCTGGTATAAGGATTTCCAAATTTGCCTTTCAAATCATATCACTCAGATAACACATGCTGACTAGACAGTTAAGGTTTTTACAACATGACTTTCCTGCTACTAAGTTTACTACAGTGAAAACCCTCACTGTAAAACAAAAAACAAAACAAAACAAAAAAACCCAACCTCTACCGGAAAAATGTTCCCCGTGCGTATGTTGCATCGTTGGTCAACAGCTCCATGAAGCCTCATCCATTCTGGATCATCCTGTGAGATCCCACAGTGAAACTGGCAATCCTGACCAAGACAGTTCCTGAGTACTTTGAAATCCTTTTGTACAAGTGCTAGACACTACATAAGCACCGTATACCACCACATACCGCATTGAGGGTGACACAGCAGATGACTAAGATAAATAAACAAACTGCAACAAACCCAACAAAACTAAATGAAAACACTCAGTGAGAGTAACTTTACTGGACATGCCAAAAATGTTAAGATTTATTTTAAACCTTAAAAGGAAAGCCGTCTTCAGGCCATTGAAAAAAAAAAAAAAAACTAAAACAGGAGTTTTTATGTGTAAATGTGGGTGAAAGGGTAAAAGGACATTTTCCCTCGATACCTCTTCAAACTCATCACACTGCCAGCAAATTCAAAGCCCAAATCTTTTGCTGTGAGGTGGTATGCCAACCACTGCATTCGAAAGAATAGATAGGTAGGATCCACACATCTATTAAACACTCTTCTAGAGCAAATTTAACATGATTTCAGCTTTGACACTTTTGTGCCACTTAGATATCTTGTACACCTCTAATCCTCAGAAAATGGCTCAGTGGGATATTGGTGAATGGAGGAAATCTGGCTGAATTGAAGGATGACCTTTGACCTGTGTCTGTTCAACCAAGTTCATACATAACAGCCAACCAGATTTACAAAGAAAGCAAGCTCTGTGGACATTATCAGCCTTTATTAATTATATATGTATGTAAAGACTTAACACTAGGGGTAGCAATACAAGTAATAATGATTTTCTTATTGAGGTGCTTTGTTTTCAGCCTTGAATGGAAATAATGATGCTGGTTAGTGAGTATTGAGAGCAGCCAAACTTGCAGTTGTTGCCAGCTGCAGGTTGCTATGGATACAAGTATAAGGATGTGCAGTTTGGAGTGTTATATCATGGAAAAAACTGCCTTTTGTTAGAATGAGAGTGAGGTTGGAGTGACAAACATTTTTAACAGAACACTGACTGAATTAAGACAGACAGACAGACAGATGGACAGACAGCTGCAGGTAGACAGAATATTAAAATGATTTATGGATCTTTATATTCTAATGAAGTCTATGCAAACAGCCTCTGTAGTAATAAATTATCCACTTCAAACAAAAACACTGCAGAGACACAGAGAGAGCTAATGGAGAAGATTAATTAGCCTGATTCATAGGATTACACACACACACACACACACACACACACACACACACACACACACACACACACAGAGAGAGAGAGAGAGAGAGAGAGAGAGAGAGAGAGCAGAGAAGTTAATCTCATAATTAAACTTTTTTGTGCTTTTTACTTAACTTTGGGGGGAAATGTGACAAAACAAAGAATACTCCACAGCAACAATGTCACCATGGCCTCATGAACGACATCATGTGTGGTGAACGGAGCGCTGACGATTCTGTCTCCACAGACATCTGAAATCAATGCAGACTTCAGAAGGGTCATGAACAGAACTGATGGATTAGCCAACATTTTTCATCAATAGTTTCAATTTCTTTCACATGCTTCAAACATGCTGGTGTTGCTACATTAGTGCATTACTGAGATTACAGCCTAGTGATTATAAGAGGACATTCACAAGTGGTGGTTAAATATTCAAAGATAGTGGCATTAAGAGATGAAATCCATCTTTGGGATTTATGAGTTTCCCTGCAATAAAAAGTGGATAAATTAAAAACCAAACATCAGTACTGGGATTGGCCGTCAGCCCATAACCAAACTCCAGACAGTATAATCATAGCATAGCATTTATGCAAGCATTTAGTCTCCCTACAGATCTGACTCTCCCAACAATAACTTTCATTGAGAACATTTAAATCTTTATCATTCATCTCTTCTATGCTAATATTTTTATTTAAGCCTAATGATAGCAAAGCATCTGCAACACGTCTCTTTGCAATAGGCTCTAAATCAGCCAGCTGATTATGTCTTGGATATTCCTGTCATCCTGCTGCAACTACGTCACTGTCTGTGGACAATTGTCCATTTTTTTTCAAATCTGTGGAATTCTGTCTGGGCTCACTAACTGAATGTGTGTAGTTTATGTGAATTCCTATGTATGCAGTTTTATTACAGTTACACCCATTCAGACAAGCACTTTTTCTGTGCTTTAGTGCTTCCCATCTAACATTCACACACATTCATACACCAGTGCACCAGACAGCCGCGCCCAGAGGGTGTGAAGAAGAGCAGGAGGAGCCTAACATACCTAATGAGGTCACACTCGATGAGCAGATAAGCTGTACATTAACTGGTTACACAAAATATAAGCATAAATGTTGGCTGTTGGTCGTGGGCGTGTCCGCACAGTGGGAAATTAGTTCTAGTTAGTCCTTGTCACATTTTTCCACAAGGTGTAAAACAATAAGCAGAACTGCTGCCAGCTGTGGCACAAAAGAAGTTATGAGCACGTTTTTTTTTTACTGTAGATGAATTCACTTTTTAGTCTTTTTCTCTTTGAGTCTTTTCTTGTGTTTTTTTCTCTGGTGGTGTGGTTTAGCTCATGCCTTTATTTTGCTTCCAGTTAGTCTGTACTTGTTTTAGAAGATTAATGGTTTTCACTTAGTATTTTGGCCTAGGTTCATCCTAGAGCAAAAAACTGCTTACACCTATGTGGATAAATAAATATCCCATATTATGCTGAATCAGTGTATTGATTCTGACTTGTAGCCCAGGGTGGGAACTGTTAAGAAATAAATAGATATTTTTTTAAGGCTTATCTGCTCATTAGAGTGTTTTATGAGAGGCCCAGACTTGACTAGGTCACAGGCTGACCAGAAACTGCATGTTATGAGGAACAGGCAGAGTGGTCGTGTCCAAATTCATGGGCTGCATCCTCCTGAGGACCCGGCCTTCGCGGTTTACGTGGGCCGGGTCCTCAGAAGGTCGGGTAGGCCGGAAGTAAACGGCTGGGGAAATTGGACGGTCTAGCTTTCTGATTAGCGTCACCGCTGTCTCGGTGGAGTTTAATAAACTCAGCCGTCTGCTCCTTGCTATCTAAAATATAACAGGACACTGGCGTAAATTCTCGACCGTCTCATACTTCTGTTTAATCAGTTTTCTATTTGACGTTTAGTCAGCTGTGTAAAAACCAAGGAGGAACCCACCCGGGGGATTAATAAAGTTTTATTTTATCTAATCTAATCTAATCTAATAACTTTAATCTCAGCCAAACCGATTGACTCACGAACAAACAAAACACTGAAAAAAGCCCAACATTAACATTTTTAGGTTGTCTAAGTGACTTATATATTACATTTAACCTGAGTAGCGAAAGTCCGCGGTGATCTGAAAATGATGTGCCGGGAGTTGTGCCGTTCTCGGCCGCATCAGTAACCCTCGAGCTCCCGGCTAGCTATCGAGCTGGTGGGTAGCAGACGTCTCCGAAAACGTCGAAGCACTTTTGCAAATATGATATATCTTGATAAACCGAGCAGATATTTGATGTTTACACAGCTACTTTCTCGCCTGAAAATATGTTAAAAGTTTATTTTGTGACCCAGAAAGATTAGTAAGAGTAGTCAAAGGAGCTTGCAAAGAAAAGCGTCTGGACTTCTTTAAGAAGTCCAGACGCTTTTCTTTGCAAGCTCCTTTGACTACGATGACCTGGATGACTGAGAACCTTCACAGACATTAGTAAGAGTAATTTTAAAACTTAGTAGCGGCCGCCATTGTTGGAAACTGGAGTTTGGCTGGGCCGCGCTATGAATTCTGGGATATGGTAGGCCACGAAGGACACACCCGACCCATCCTTCAAATTCGGGGAAAAAGAGGACGCATTTGTCGGCTGCATTTGGAGGACTCTACGAATTTGGACAGCCTTCGGCGCGTCGCTGTGACGTAATCGGTCTACAAATGCGGCCTCAGGAGGATGCAGCCCATGAATTTGGACACGACCTAGTTCAGACAGGTTGCCCTGGCAACAGACCTTAGAAAGGGGAAGTTCTTGCAAGCTGCACAGGAAGTTTTAGTGCACAGGCATATTAATAAATAAGACACAGAAAAGAGGAACTTGTACCATATAAGGAATGTTTGTATCGAAACTGTGTGACGTGTAAAGTACCAAAATAACACCTATATGTGAGACATTCTTAGATTCTAATGTTAGAGATCCTGCAACTGGCGTTTGGGCTGTGCAGGGGTCTCTCTCTTCTAGAAGATGATTGAATAAAAAGAAATATAAATGTTTTGACCACTATGAGTCGGGTTTTCTCTGTTCTATTATGGGGACAAAAGAATCGGGTTTTAATAGAACTCTGTACAGTCCTTTATATCACACAGGCGTGTAACTCCCACAAAAGCAAAACCAAATTCAATGTAAAATCCACGATGAGTGGAAGAGAACATAATCTTTCTGTTTAATGAAACATTAATGCTTTAATACACATAAAATAAGCAGAACACTACCCGATGAAAGGAAACGCTGAAGCACCTTATGCATGACTCTCTGGTCGTAACTACCATTAGGAATCTGTTATTTGAACTTGTGCTCTGACCTACATCCAGCATCCATAACAAAAAGATGTCATCACCAGTGTTGGGACTAACGCGTTATTAAGTAACGCGTTACAGTAACTACGTTATTATTGTGGTAACGAGCACGGTAACTAGTTATTATGCCAAAACCAGGAACGCGTTACTCGTTACTGGGATTTAAATAGGCTCGTTATTCGTTACTTCGTGTGGTGGCTATCGCGGAGCTTCCACAGATTCAATAACATTAGCAAGTGGTGGAAGCCAGCAGGTGGATGAAGGAAAAGGGAGGCAAGAAGAGAGACCCGAAGCGGCCGCTGGTCCGAGAGTGTCAGGTGAACTGAACTTCAGGTAAGACGTTATAACCTGCAGTCCATCTGGGTCAGATATGAACCAAGTTTAGGTGGAGTTTATTTTCGTTATGCTGACTTTTTCGTACTGCGTGCTAGCTAGCATGAAGGAGTTTCTATACAGCTGGGTGGGTGCTATGTTACTGATGTTGAACTTTATTTTGTTCATAAGGTTAATTATTAGAGTTGCCAACTGTCCCGTAAAAAACGGAATCGTCTCGTATCCAGAGAAAATATTACGCGTTTGGTATTGAGGTGAAAAGGAACAGTTTGTCCCGGACTTCAGCTACAATGAAAAAGACACAAAGCTGGAGTTATTCTGTGTTTACGCTGCACAGCTGCCTCTTCTTCTCTCATCCTCTCACCCCCTCTCCTGTTTCTACTTCAATCAGGAAACTGATCAATGATCAGCTGATCGGCTTTCCTCTTTCGTTTATTTATCGCCCACTTTGCGCCAGAAAGAGGAAACCAGCAGATGTCGCGGTAAACAACAGCAGCACTTTTAAGCTTGATCAGCTGTTGTTAGAATTTATTTAATATTAATTTCTAGTATCAGCTGATGTTTGCTGGAGCCACAGCTGTAAACCTGCTGGTCATGATATCGGTTTGGATATGTGGTGAGAGGGAAACATGAAGATGAAACCAGGAGATGTCATCTGCAGTCTGGTGTTACCTACATCTTCCTATTCAGAAGGCAGAATTTCCGAGTTCTCAGTACAATCGAAAGCACCACGACTGCAGTTTTTGTGTTGGATGTAAAAAGCAGGCTAGGATAGAATCAGGCGTGGGATTTCTCTCGTGGAAATGTGCACATTATTTTTTCCTTTCTATTGGTAGGTGGCACAGTGCACTTGTGGCAAGTAAGCAAGCTAGAAGACTGGCAATCTTGCTGGTTATCCAGTTATGGAAGCAACACATTAACAAGAGAATTCTGAGTAAAACCAAAGTTACTTTCCCTAGTAACTAGTTACTCTGAAAGTAACGAGTAACTTGAAGTAACTGAGTTACTTTTGATAGAAGTAACTAGTAATGTAACTAAGTTACTAATTTAAAGTAACTTACCCAACACTGGTCATCACTGCTGTAAAATTAAAAGAACAACTCTGATTTAATCCACTTATGTACAGTTAATCCTCCTTTGTCCAAGAAGCCTTCAGGCAAATGATCAAGCTCATTATGAGGATGTCAGCGTTCAGCTGAAGTGCTGTCCAAGGGGTGTGTATGCATGTAGCTTCAGGCTGAGCCAGTTCTGTTTTCCTTCTCATGCATCTGAACATGTTAACTGAGGTTAACCAGCCTCGAGACAAAGGACCACCGAAAAGTATTTGCCATCATTATTTGTCTGAGAAATGCGATTTGTTTACCCTAAATCTGGACTAATCACTTTATCTGCCAAGAGATTCAGCAGCGGACAGCTCCCCTGTGTGCTCCCTGAAGGAAACTATAAAGCCAGCTGAGTTTATATATAGTAAGTGGTGTTTACGGTGGTTAAAAACAAATGTGGTGTCATTTAGTGTGGTTCCATAAAAGTAGACAGTAACATAAAACATGGAGAATTATAGAAAGGAAGCAATATAAATTTATGATCAGGTTAAATACACTAATATGGGCAACAGCAGAAAATACAGGCTTGAAATTATGACCATGATTTCAGGTTATACTTTGAGTCTTTATGCTAACAGCTTTAATCTGTCAGCATGCAGGTGGGCTGCATCCACATGGTCAGTGCTGCAAAGGCAAAGCTTTACTGGATGATGACCAGAGTCTGAAAACCCCCAAATACCCATTCAATCGTCAGTCATAAGGAGCTGCTATGAGTGCCACGTGGTCATCATTACATTATTTAAGTTATATAACTTATATAACTTAAATAATGTATACATATTTGAGCCTAGTGTGCTAGTGAGCCTGGTCTGCATCGCTGTTTAGGTGGCTGGTATATGCCGGTAGGGAGAACTTTGCGCTGTGACGAGATGACTGATATGATTTATTTCTCCTGTTGGTGGTTTTAATGTTGTGGCTCATCAGTGCAGACTCTCTAGCTGTAATCT
Source organism: Perissodus microlepis (assembly GCF_051167445.1). Lineage (NCBI taxonomy): Eukaryota > Metazoa > Chordata > Actinopteri > Cichliformes > Cichlidae > Perissodus > Perissodus microlepis. The sequence continues at coordinate 20,983,260 of NC_140477.1, read as the reverse complement.
GACCTGTTATTTGGTATGTTGGTAGCTGAAATATATTTTTAAGCACAAAATTGATATATTCATATATTCATCCCAAGAACACAGTTTTTACTTTGTGGATGGAGGCTATGCATGCGGGGACTGCTGTGAGAAAATTAAATGTGTATATATTCATTCTTAATTAGGTACACATTTCCTCCTCTGACATGATTCCCTTTTGATTAAAAACACAATCAGCCATGTCAGTCAGTTTCTGCAGAGAGAGAACAATATTTGGGTCCCATGAGGGAGACTCTGCTGAGATCCTGATAAACACGTGGGCAGATTTTACAGGAAAAAGAAAGCGAGAGAACAGATGGATCCATACTGAGCCAAGCAGTAAAACCATTTTTGTCAGAGGGTAGAAAGATCAGTTATTGATGGGAATATGAACCGACAAGTTTCTGATCAAAAATCTCCACCTTTCTCTTTATCGCCCTGTTGATGTCATTAAAGTTTGATCAAACCAATTCAAATGCCATCTCGTGCTGCTCTTTCCCAAATCAGAACACGTTTGCGGACAGGCTAAGGCCACGATATCATCACAGTTCTGACACGTCCTAATATGGTCACCAACACGTGTCCTAATTTGTCTGCTTCAGCTACAGGGTTAGACAGTTGAACCTTATAATGTTCAGAGGGAATGGTGCTCATTAAGCTGTCGCGTTAAAGTAACAAGTTTAGAATTAAACGTTTCTATCTGCAAACTGAGAGGCTTTGAGATATCATTAAGATTTATGGTTGTCACATCCTCAATATTAAAACTGTTTAATCAAAGAGCGAAATCACTCTTGGATTGTAAGAAAATCGAGCCCTCTAGAGATACATCTTTCCATTTTTTTAACTTTTGGCAAAACTGAGAGAGATATCTGAAGACATTTTAAAATTTTTGCCATCTTTCACTTGAACCACCTTTGAGGTGTTCAGATAATTGTTGTTGCTATTATAATGACAGTCAAAGACAAATGAAATTACAGTATGAACTTGCTAAGTTAAATAAAATGGCATCCATATACCTTTGGGAGTGATGAGATCAAACTAAAGATCTACAGAAATCCTGATATTAAAAATAAAGTTTGCTGCAAAGTGCTACACAGAGAAAAAGAGTTTGGCTGAAATGCAAATGCTGATGTGTTTAATGAGTCTGAGCCTTTCAGTTGCTGCTGGAATAACAGTCTGCCAGGAGCCGAGGAAAAAAAAACAACCTCAAGTTTGATGACAGTGCGTTTACACTTAATCTACAGGGTTTTGACAGAAAGTACAAGGAATTTCCTCAGCCTATAGAAGAGAAACTTAATATACACACTTGTAAAGAAAAGAACCTAATACAATAACTTTGCACCATCAGGAAAATGATCAGCATTTTGTCTAAAGCAGAGATGGGCAGTAACGCGTTACTTGTAATCTGTAATCTGATTACTTTTTTCAAGTAACGAGTAAAGTAAGGGATTACTATTGCAAAAACGGTAATTAGATTACCGTTACTTTCCCGTAGGAACGCTGCGTTACTGCGTTACTAAAACCGTGATTTTTTTTGCGAGAATGTCTCATGACAGTGACGTAAGCGAGTGCGACGTTCGTGACAACAGCTGTGTGCAGATCAACAATGGATAATATATCGAGTGCGGGAGAGAATATGAGCGTGCAGCGTTTAAAGCTTGGAAGTACTGACCTTACTTTGAGTTTGATTCCATAAAAAGTGACAAAAACATAGCGTCCGTTGTGCGTGGGAAGAAAACTTCTTTTTACACCGAAAAAAACCCTAAACAAGCTCCGAGTGCGCAACGACGTAATGGGAAATTCACAGAGAAACTCGCGGATTCTTCCACTGACCGCTGCGCCACACCTGCACCAGAGCACACCTCCGCCTACCCCACTCCTGCTTTACAGGTGAAATTAGAGCAACAGGACCGCTAGTCTTTGATTTTATTTACTTTCTGCTGTGTTTTACTTGCATCTATTTGAAAGACTGAGTGTAAACACAAATTTTTTTTTTATTTTATGTGCTGGAATGTGCAGAAAATAGGTTTAAATGTTAAACTAATTTCTTCAAGTCAGAGAATGGTGCATATAATTTAATTTTTGCTTGATGCATGAAGTTAAAAGATTAAAACGGATAAAACAAGTTTAAAAAAAGAGACTTTTCCATTTGATTACATTTTGTATGATGGATTATGCAGAAAAAGTAGAATTGGGTTGACAGATCTATCGCTTTATCACCTATTCAGGTTGTAAATCGTGTTTTTAAAAAGTAACTAAGTAACTAAGTAATTAATTACTTTTGAAAATAAGTAATCAGTAAAGTAACGGGATTACTTTTTTGGGGAAGTAATCAGTAATTAGTTACTAATTACTTTTTTCAAGTAACTTGACCAACACTGGTCTAAAGTCGCTTTTTTGATTCTCTTCTGCATACAAATAAAGACTTAATCTGAAACCTTGGCACTTTCATGCTGTAGGAGGAAGGGTGCTGCGTGGTTTGGGTCCACCTATTGTTTTAGAGTGATAAGTTGTTGCAAATGAATACAAAGTTGCTCTGAGTAATCAGACTTATCCTCTATTCCAGGATGACCAGGGGTCAACCAATGTTTTTTTAAAGTTGAAATTATGTTAATCATATTTTATGGCCTTCACACTCTTCAGATCCAATTCAGCACCTTTGGGAGATTTTGGACTAACATGGTAACACCATCACAACCCCAAAGAAAGGAATGTCTTTTGGAAAAACAGCATCCGTTCCTCCAGATGAATACCAGAGAGCTGGGGGATTAAAGTAGTCCTGATGACATGTGGTGGCCAAACACCCACCCATTCGGGGTTGGGCCACTTATTCCTTACTGGCTGGGGTGGTTTGTAGGAGGGATGGAAGTAGCCAGGAGTCAGCACCTTTGAGGCCGTGGCCATGATTCTGTGTCACACAAAAGGCAGATTCCTGCCCCAAATGAAGGAGTTCAAGTATCTCTGAACTTTGTTCATGGATTATTATTCTGCAGTCATGCAGGGATTCTAGCAGACTGTTGAGATTAAGCAAGTTGAACACAAAGCTTTCTTTTTACCGTTAGATTCACCCTTTACCTATGGCCATGAGTCTGGTGGGCTCAGATTTAGGGTTAGGACCTCAGACATTTACTTCTTGTTCATATTAGCCAAGTTTCTTTGGGGTCCAGGAATCATGTTTATACCCTTTTAGGTTTGCCCACCTGGCTTAGGAGCCCAGCGTAAATGTGGAAATTGCTGGAAAGATTTTATATGTCAGAGCACTTTGGGATTCACCAGGAAAGTCGTGGGGATAAGGATGTCTGGAATATCCTCCACAGCCTGCTACAGAACCCATCCAGAAAAGTGAATTATGATGGGTTATGACATCAGTGAGCCAAATCTATCATGTCCTCCTCATCATATTCTAACATGCAGGGTTACTGTCGTAAAATGCCTTCTTTACTCCAGATCACAATGTTTTTCTAAACATAACCAGCGAGTGAACACAAAAAGCAGCAAGGGATGCAAAACTAATGAGAAACTGAAAAAAAGAAAGCAAAACAAAAGTGTTTTTACAAAAATGGAGAAAACAAAGTCGTCCCAGCATGAAAGCATGTTGGTGGATTTGTCCTCTAATATGCCACGCATATTTTGTTTTTTTGGGATTTGCTAAAACATCTCATGCTGTCTCTTGTCTTCTGTGTGATGTCTTTGAAATAACTGAGCACATATTCCACAGCACGCTCGGCATCTCGCTCTTGTTCCTGTTAAGTTTTAGCACTCTTACTGTAAGCCGAGAGTTATAAAAGCATCAAAGCGTCTGCCAGAAGAATGTAATGTTGTTACTAACATTTTAACTCAGTTTAAGTCACACAGGCGGCAGAGGTGGAGCGGGATTTTTGTGCAGTATGAAGGTGCTGCTGTGGAAACACACTCTAAGTTTCCCCCCTAAATAAAGACAATTCACAAAGATGGAGAGCATACAGATATGGAGATGGAAAGAGTGGGAAAAACGTAACCATGGCAACCATGTTGGGTCACTTAGTCAGTGAGAGGCCGACGAACTCCCCTCCACACACACACACACACACACACACGCACACTGAATGGAGTGTATACTATATCTGTGTATGGGCAGCGAGGGGGAGGCATTCCAGAAAATAACAGAGGTGAAACACAGCGGCAACGGAAAACTGTGTGTGTGTGTGTGTGTGTGTGTGTGTGTGTGTGTGGTTCTGACCTTGGCTGTGATTCCAGGGAAAGTTTGAGTCAAACTGGCAAATGGCCCACCAGCCAACGCATTATGCACTCACACCTGAATCGCCCCAATACACACAGACACACACACACACACACACACACACACACACACACACACATACACACACCCCTGCCTACAGGTATGACTTTGGTCGTCATGGTAACTGATCTGTGGACCCACAGAGCTGTGATTCAGTTTCGCAAACAAACACAACAGGGTACAGACCCCGCCCAGTGAAGCTCCATAAAAAGTCAGGCATGTCATATCACAGGAAAGCATGGTGAAATCACAAAGTTAGATTTGGGTGACCACCAAAACCTGTTTCAGGTGCAAATAAATAATCCACGCCTCATTAAGTCACAGATGTGGATTAATCCAAAACTGAAAATGGGACCTACTTTCTCACACAGCCCTGTCTGGTGTTTATAGAGACTGGTAAACTGAGAAAATACCCACTGGGCGGCTGTTTGGCAGGTGAAAAGACCGTGTTGATGCCAGAGGTCAGACTGCTTTGAGCTGACAGGAAGGCAACAATAACTCAAATAACCATTTGATATAAGAACGGTATGCAGAAAACCATCTCTGAATCCACAACATGTCCAAGCTTGAAGCAGATGGACTACAGCAGCAGAAGACCACAGCAGGTGTTGCTCTTTTCAGTTAAGAACAGCAAAATGAGGCCACAGTTCACACGGGCTCAGCAAAATTGCAAAGTAGAAGATTGTAGAAATGTTTTCTGGTCTGATGAGTTTCAGTTTCTGCTGCAACATTAAGATGGCCGTGTGACAATTTGGTAGAAAGAATATGGTCCAATGATTCATGCTGCTGGTGGGGTCACATTGGGACCCTTAGCCTATCCAAGCTGTCATAAGGCAAAAAAGCAGGGTATAAACTGGAGAGGTCACCAGTCTATCACAGAGCAAACACAGAGTCAGAGGACCATAACTGGCAACTTAGAATCACCAATTAACCTAACCCCACTAAGTGCATACCTGGAACTGTGGGAGGAAATTTGAGAAAATCCATGCAAACATGAGCAGAACATGGTAAATCCACACACAAAGGCCCCAGGGTGGTGGATTTGCACCTGGACCTTCTTGAACTTTTAGGTCAAAAAACGTCTAAAAAGGTGATTCAAAAAACTGTCATAGTCCGACTTTCCGACTTATTAAAATGTCAGGCCGACCACCTGGAGGCAGCCTTTTCAAATATGGCCTTCAATGGCCTGCAGTGCATAGATGCTCCACCAGAGGGCAGATGACATTGTTGGGCGCTGCTGTTTTTTCAGGAAAGTGTTGATCATGTTAATGTAGTGGTCTTAAAAACTTTTATCAAATATGATACAAATTGTCTAATGGGGTTAAGAAATTACTGCACACAGATTAACGTTCCTCCATTTGATAATAAAAGTTTTTTTTGTTTGTTGTTAATGACTTACAACCTTTTATTAAAAAGTTCAAAAACAGACTTTTTCAGACCTACAATTACATACAAGTCTCTGGTTTCTAAAGCATTTCAGCGGTGTGGCTGCTTTAAAGCCATAAAAGCTGCACCGTTACGACTTCTAATAAAACCATCCTGTGAGCTTGTTAGAGTTGGTTTAAAAGCATAAAGATACGCACTCTGACTTTGTTACATCCGCACGCTTCCTCCCAGCTCGCTGCCGCTTGCTGAGGTTTTGAAACTCGACACACCTCTCTGCCGAGTAGACGTCAACTAAAGTGTTTTAAAAGTTTAGTTTTAAATCCCATGAAGCCTCATTACTGCAGAGACAGAAGGATCCACTCAGACCACCGATCAATACTCGAATCGATCAGCATTTCCTCAGGTGAACCAGCGTCTGTGTTACTTACAGCATATCTTTGGGAAGATGCTGATCTTTTTCCATCTCCGTCTCCCCTGAATTGGTTTGGTCTCCTTTCTTTGCCTTGTTTCTTTAAGGTCTATTTTCCATCATTCGTTCAGCTGCTTGCCTTTGATTATAGCAGCAGGATAGGAACGTGCACACACACACACACACAGTGGCACACAAAGAGAAAGTAGTGCTCGCATATACACTAAAGAGTGTGCTGTGTATGTGTGTGTGAGTGTGAGTGTGTTACATAATGAGCCCTCATCTTGAAGTGACACTAAAATAGCTGCTTCAGCTTCACGCTCTGTCTTCTGTGTCTTTAAAAGCACCAATTAGAGACATTTAATCACTGCACTGGCTGTCCGGACGAGTCACACACAGTTACACAGAGAGAGAGAGAGAGAGAGAGAGAGAGAGAGAGAGAGAGAGAGGTTTCATTTGTCCTCTGCGGTTTCTAGGAAAAAATGTCCTGTGGGAGGGAAATGGGGGAAAAAAGTTTGTCTTTAGAAACATTTTAAATATTTTTATCTGCAAGTTAAGCTGTCAAAAAGTAATTTCACTCTGATCATTTGTCGTTGCTGCATCAAAGTTTAAACGGCGATTGGAGTCATCTCAGCTGATGAGACACCATTAATGCTCGCCACTCGCAATCCATCAGTCCCAGAGTATTATCATTCCCAATGCGTAATATATCGACGATTTGTCATGCCCGTAGGTGTCTCATAGTCAAGCAAAGGGTACCCTTCCACGTCCTTATTAAACGCTCTGGATTCTCAATTGACTCCAATATAAACTCGCTCGCGGCGAGACGCTTACAGCAGAGGCTCCAGCCGTCCATTCCACCATAAACACATGAAAGCATCACTGATAATTCAACAATAAAATAGGTTTATGTTGTGGCCATTACATAGTGTTTTCCAAAGTGATCCAGGATCTGAAAGTGAACAGAATTAATGTACATAACGCGCAACATTTGTCATAATCGTAGGTATTTTTGCGTTGGGATGAGAACGCGTTGTCAATCTCTGTCAGCAGTTCCTTTAATGACCACTAGACTTCCATGTTAAACCTCAACCACGCATTTTTACAGCCGCCTGGCAGCTTATTAAGGTATCACCTTTATATGTATTTTTTTTCTTTTGTTCAGGCTGTATTAAGTCTCAAAGTGTGCAACATATGGTCTCACACATGCAATGTCAGAGACAGTCAAAATGCCAATGTCAAGGTTTTTATTTTCCGTGCCAAAGTCAGGAGATTTATTTTGCTTGTACAGTATCTTCACCAACCACATCGTTGTCTTGGCTGCTACCATGACAACATTTGCTTCTTCTTCTTCTTTCAAGCAAACTACTAAACAGTGACCCAATGATGGAGCTAGACAAAATTTGTTGCTATCAGTCACTTTATGGTAATGCAGTTAATTGGAAGACATGCTACTGATGTAGCACTGACTCTAATTCCTAACTGACAGCATCATAGTCAGCTCAAATCAAGTTATTTTTCTGTAAACTGATAAATATCAATACAAATATTCAATCTGCGAGACTGAGACTTTTGAGATACCTTAAGACAAAGAATAAAATTGAAGGAGCAGTCAGATATTTTTGGAAGTCCCTACAAAGACCCAGATCAGATGAGTTTTCTCTACATAATGGATGCAAAACTTTTAGTTTAGCTTGAAGACTGACAGCACAATTCAATTCATCCTTAAAAAAACACACACTGCTGTGCAAAGGCTTTAGGCACTGACAGCTTTAAAGCACCTTCGCCTAGAAGAACCGGGTATTCAAGGTGCTCAGCAGGTAAATTGCTCCAAGCATCTTGGGGAACTTTCCATAATTCCTGTGTAGATTTCAGCTTTCTCTCTGTCATTTTTTGCTAACGCAACACCAGATTGAGTCTATGATGTTGACATCAGGGCTCTGTGGGGGTTGTGGCAGAGCGCCTTCTTCTTCCTGTGGTTCACAGAAGGTAGTTTATGACTCTGTCTGAATGTTTGGGGCTGATCAAATGTATTTCTGATGGTACTGATTGACTTTCTAGACTTTAAAACATTGAACATTTCAAACTTTTATCCACTCAGATACTATTATCATGATTTCTGCATTGACTCTTAACTGTGTTCAAGCAAATGGAGCCCAATTTTTAAAATGAAAAACACATATTACAGACTCTCAATCCCAAGAACACACCTACTGCTGCCTCTGTCGAGGCTCCAGGTCTCAGAGGTTGGTTAACAAGCCTGAGATTAGTCCCATCAAATCTGATTCTCTCTCTCTTTCCTCCTGTCTACTTAACTCAGAGTAACTCGCCCAGAAAGTACAGTGATTAAATGTCTCTAATTGGTGCTTTTAAAGAGCTTTTAATGAGCTCTGTCCTCATGTTCAAGTGACACTAATAGCTACACATTCACACAATAGATGGAGATCATGCACTTCTTGAGGTTTTTCAGTTTTCTTTGTGAGAAAAACTGACAGCTTAAAAAAACAGAAATCAATTACACCTCTTAAATACATCAGTCAAGGTCGGGTATTGACTACAGACCAGAGACAGAAGCGATTCAGCCTGAAACAAGCTGCTCAGATGCAGCTTGGAAAGTTTAACTTGATTTACATGAGTGTGACAGAATGATGGACCCGATCACAAAGTTTTCACTTTACGACATGTTTCATTTGGTTGTTGTTTCTTCCAACATTCAATATTATTATTTATTTTATAATAAATGCAGGCTACACTTCCTGGTAGTTTTCAGCATTGCAGCTGGCTGCAGCTGTGGTGAAGTTTATATGTGGTGAATAATATATAATTAGGTGGAAAAATAAATTTACATTGTAATATCAAATAGAATAAATTGAAGTTAAGTTTAATTACAGAGGAAATAGACCCTTAGATGTGTGCTGTACTATAAAGCGTTATTACAATGCTAAAATAAAAGTGTAAAAAAACAGTGAGTATTTAAAGCAGCGTCTGGCTATGACTTGAATATATTCTGAGGTTATCTTTTGGTGATGGTTATATGAATATCCAGCAAAGCTGCACGATGGTGTGGTGGTTAGCACTGCTGAAGCAGGAAGCGCAAGAAGGTTAGCGGTGGCGAGGGTGTTTCTGTTTGAAGTTTGAATGTTTGAATCTTTCCATGGGTCCTCTCTGGGTAATCCGGCTTCCTCCTACACTTCATAGATGTGCAGCTAGTGGTTTAAATGTTTATTATAAATTGCCTGTAGGTGTGAATGTGAATGCAAATGTGAGTGCAGCCCTGTAACGGACTGGTAATCTGTCCAGGCCATACGTCATATGTTAGCTGGGATAAGCTCTGGCATCCACGTAACCCTGATAAGAATAAGCAGAAGATAACTGATGGATGGATAGATGGATGGATAGATGGGAAGATCATCACAGTATTATTCAAAGCCAGTTAAACTTCAGGAAAAATCATTCTGACCGGTTAGAAAAGTGGCAACAGGTTCACTGAGAAGGCAACGACAATGCAACCTCCAAAGAGGGAATGGTTAAGCAGGTGAAGGCCACAGATCATTGCTCTCCTCGGTGAAATCAATTCACCTCAGTATCTCCTCAGGATCTGAGACATCCAGTCTCATCTGTGACTGTCATCCTCTAGCTGTTTGGAAATAATCCCTTTAAACTCTTGCTTAGAGGTCCTGGATGGTTGGGCTCTGCTTTGCTCACTGCTGGAAATAAATTCCTCACCTCTGGCTGTTTCCCAAACTGCTTTGAAACAGAGACAGTGTCCTAAAGAGACCCAGTGCTCATCCATCCTGTCCTTTGAACCACAGACTGGGCTCCAAATTACCTTTCAGTAGCGAGGTCATGGAAAGAAATTGTAGCTAAAAGACTTTAGAGGAGGATAACAGTGATAAGATCTTCATTCATTTTCCATCTTTTTGTGCCTGCAGTACAAAGTCAACAGAGAGAATTTATTCTGAGCATCTTTAAAGGACAGAAAAGCAGCAAGAGGAGCTGATAAGTGGAGAAGAAAGGTTTCCAATCAGCATGCAGACTCCAGAAAATCTCCTTTACTTTTATAATTAAAATGAAACAAGTAATGGCTTGAACATTTCACTTGTTCTTAGTGCAACACTGACATTTTTTAACAAGTCCTTTGTAGGCCACAGTAGTCAGGTGGGGTTATGGTTTGGTTGCATTTTAGCTACCTGATAAAGAAACGTTTTAAGAAACTACAAGATGTTGCATTAAAAATCTAATCTTAAATGCATTTTGATTTTACAGTGAAAGACAAAGAAAACCTGTAAAACTATAACTCAACACTCAACTCAACTCAACTCAACATCACTAAACATTGTGAGGGTCCTGCTTTTAACTGGTTTGGACTTGGATATTTTGCCATATCCATCAGTTAGTTGGAGAAAAAGCCAAGATGTGCAGTTGAAAGAGCAGTGTGTTGCACCATGGGAAAAGCAGATGCTGTGGCACAACCATACAGTAGCAAAGTTTTAATTGCTTGCAGTACAATTGACTATTTTTCTTAGAGCAAATTGTCCTCATATGAGTACTTCTAATAGAGTATACATTTTTTTCAGCTCTCTGGACTTTTAGGACCATGGGACTGCTTGGGGTCCAGATTAAGAGAAGGAAATATTTAAACATGTTACTGCTTCTGTGTTAAATCTGCAATCTCATAACTGCAACCCCTTCTGAAACCCGAAACCCTAAGATCAAGTGCACCTCCCTATAAAATCTAACTACACATTGATGCAGATGCAAGCCTCACAGGTATGAATGTTGGCGGCCATGTGCAAAGGCTACACTGTGGGCTCTACAAAGATTCACAGTACAAGCATAATTCAGGCATAAGAAATAAACTCTGAGTTTTCAATATTTGCCAAAAGGGCCCCGGTGAGTCTCAGACAACTTTAGTGATGCAAACGTGGGTTTAAGAGAAAAAGATCCCTCGTTCTTTTCCCCCCCAGTACTGGTGGTGTTATTTCCCCAGCCTATACTGTTTATTTGATTCCAACACTGAAATACTCCATCCAATAATACTATACGTTTATGATTGCACCATTCATCAAATGGATATACTTCAGACGTCCAGGCTGGGAATCATTCAGCATACATTTCTCCAGAGTTGAGCCCGATAAATTCAACATCTTTTGGACGCATTGGGATTTCATCAGAAACTTGAAATGTGTGTTTTTCTAAGCTAGACAATGTACTGCAGGGTAAAATAGGTTCACTTTCTTTTTGTTCTGTGAGGAAACTTTGTAAAGTCTGCATTCTGTAAAAGAATGTCTTCTTCACTTTATTGAATATTAATGCTAAATTCTTTCAAACAGCTCTGAATGAGGCGGATGACTGGAAAAGACTCCGGCTCTCATCTTCACTGCGGCAGCAGCAGGCAGACAGCTGACTGGCCTGCAGCTCTGGACGTGTGTGTGTGTGTGTGTGTGTGTGAGTGTGTGTGTGCGCGATTTAATATGTGTGCTCGTGATCATGTGAGCGTTTAGTCTAGTCCATCTGCTGTTGTGTGTCACCCCGAGGCGACGGCATGAGAGAAAGAGCCAGGGACAAAGAGGAAGAAAACGAAAGACCGAAAGAAAAGATGAAAAGATACAGAAGTGGAGGAATGTAGGTGTGTGTTTGTGTGTTTCGGCGCGTGTTCTGGACCTCAGGCGGTGCTGTCTCTCTGTGGATCCCAGATGGAGCCAGAACTCAACAGAGCACATTAGTCCACTTGGCGTGTTCACACACACGTTCAGACACACTCAGATATTCAGTGTAATTCTCCTGACAGTCGGATCACCTGAGCCTCTGCTCACTCTGCTGCTGCAAGATTTCTGCTCCGCTGGAACAGTCAAATAAATTCCTACGGAAGCCCGGAGAGGCCCCTTATCGCTTCTTTAGTTATCTCGACTTCACGATTGAAAAGAACGAGAGGAAAAAATAACTCCCAGGGTGGGACTGGGTTCGGGCTGAAAGTGAAAGAGCTCAAGTATCTCTGGGTTTCATTTGCAAGCAACAAGAAAGTGAAGTGAAGGAAGTGAAGAAATAGAGGAGGGGAACAAATAAAAAAGGTATAGGTGTGTAAATTTTACACCTCGGCCGGACTAAGATTTTAAAACTTGACTTAATAATAAAATACATCATCTAAAGCTTCTCCTCACTCCTCCAGAGCATTTCTTCACAAATGAAATCTAATCAGATTTCTGCTTCTTTGCCTTTTTGTGGTAGAAGTGATGGACTGTTTGGCAGACAGGCAGGAAAGTCACCCTGTACGCCAGTAACTACGAGGCCAGGAGTCAAAGTTTCAACTTTACCCAAGAAACCAGATTTTCATGCTCAACAGGCACAAAAGGTATTATGTATTCACAAAAACAGTTGCTTCAAGGTCTTTGAACTGTAAAGTAAATACTACATTCAGACAATCCCCGTGACCAGCACTTGGAAACAGTGGGGAGGAAGAACTTCCTTTGAAATGCAAGAGATCTACAGCAGAACTAGGCCGAGGCAGCAGCACTGCTGTGACCGACTGGGAGTTTCCCTCTGAACCATTCTTTGGGGAACAGTAAGAAGAAGGAGAGACTCATGTAAGTTAAATATGATTTATTTGTAGGCTTTACCTGTGATTGTTTTGGGAAATACTTGATAGGAAAGGATGCTTCCCAACCACTTCATTCGTTTAAGTTAACAATCTCAGCTACAAGTTAAAAAGATAGATACTTGACTTAGATTGATTACTTTAGTGTGTCATGCTTCTACTTTTTTGGTGATTGGAAACCCCAATCACACCTGCATCATTATCAGTAATGATGATCAGTACTTAAGGACGGGCTTTCCTTCCATTCATTGCCAGATTGTTCCGCTTGCTTCAGTGGTTGGGCTCCAAAGTCTAAATGTTCACAATAATTTCCTGGTTGTGATTCACATTCTCGCCTCCTCTCCTATGAGGCTCTTGGTGGGCTCCTCCTTAGTTTGCTGGAACCTTGTCTCGTGGATTAACTTCAGTTTTCACTGGGAACTCTGTAATTTACCCTTCCAGCGTCACTGAAAGATTGCAAGCTGCCTGCTCCTCTTAGTGAAAAATTTCACTTGAGCTGACTTTGCTATTTAACCCTGTAAATAAAACCTTTGAACTGTTGTGAGTCTGAGTCTGCCGGGGGGTCTTTGGCTACGTTCACACTGCAGGTCTTAATGCTCAATTCAGATTTTTTGATCAAATCCGAATTTTTTGTCTGCTTGTTCACATTACAAATAAAATGCGACAGCAAACGCTCTCTAGTGTGAACCCTCAAAGCGGCCCGCATGCGCAAAAGAAGATGTCACACACAACGCGCTCTGTTTAGACCCAGAGCAAACAGTATTGTTTGACTGATGGCCCTTAATATAAAGACTTCGGACTTTACGTTTCCCAAATTTTGCTTTACGTTATTTTGTTCTTTACATAATAATGTAAATGACCTAATAATGATCCTTATTGCTGTTTTAGAGAGGAGCGGTGCTTCAAAGGATAGTTGCAGATTTCTGTCAGAATCTGCAGATTATACAGTACAAATAAAATGTTCACGTTTCTCTAACGCTGCCTTCCCAACAGTTTCACTGACATCTACACTGGATGGCCAGGAAGCGTTCACGATGTCTCCGGAACTGATAATTGGCGTCTGTCTTGTGTCAGTGACGTAAAAGACGGATTTAATGCGACATGGCCATTCAAACAGCAGTTGCTTTCTAAAACATCGGCTATGTATCGGATTCAGTACCACATATGAAAGTGACCCAGATTGGATTTGAAAATATCGGATTTGTGCCGTTCACACTGTCATACCATGATCGGATATGGGTCGCATAGGGTCAAAAAAATCAGATTTGATGCGCTTTCGCCTACAGTGTGAACGTAGCCTTACTCTTGGTCTGTAATCATCACATAATGAAAAATTCTGTGGAATGAGTATCCACTCACACAGACGCAGGGAGAACATGCAACTCCACATAGCTGAATGTGTCAGGCCAGTGGATTCAAACACAGGACCTTGTTGATATGAAGCAATGATCTGTGCTGTCCAAAGACATTCATGGTTGGTCAACTGGTGTTTCTAAACTAGTCATAGGTGTAAATGTCAGCATCTATCTGATGACCTGTTTACAGTGTACCGCTCCCCTCGTCCTATGACAGCTGAGATAGGCTCCAGCCACATCTCCACCCTGAATTGGACAAGCAGAAGTGGATAGATGGATGGGTGGAATAAAAGGTTTGTGCTTTTCCATCCTGCGTCTTCTGAAGTTCAACAGTACAGAACAGAGACTGCACCTGACATCTGCTGAAGCAACATTAGATTTAGGCTTTTGAGATTATAACCTTCACTTGGATCCTTTGAAATATTGAAAAATTCAGAAAGTCACCAATGGATTTCTACTGTGTGTGAAGCGTTTTGCACACTCTGAATCCAGTCAGTGTTTGCAGAAATAACCCATCTGTTGTTATCACGAGAAAAACAACATCTGATTGGCTAAGCTTCCTAAAACTTGAATTTTACAGCTGTTGTTGCATCTGTGTGTAACTTCAGCTGGCACTCTGCTTGAGGTCAATGTGGTAACTTAAAATTCAGACATGATGTAGCCCAGAGCTTCCCAAAGTGTGGGGCCCGCCCCCCGGGGGGGGGGCGCAGAGCCATTGCAGGGGGGGCGTGGTATGAAAAGGGGCAAAAAAAACCACGCTTGGACACTGCTAGCGTGGGGCGGCCACACAAACGCAAAGCAGGAGATAAAGCATACCTGAATATGTTTCCAAACCAACTTCATTCTAAGCCAAAGACTAGAAAATATGGTGAAGCATATCTTCCCTTTGGTTTCACCTGCACAAGTGCCAAGGTAGGTCTCCCCTGCATAATTGGTTTCCCTTTCGTCGGGAGCAGCGCTGGGCTGTTTAAATCACGGACAAACAGTATCCCACATTCTTGATTTTTAGTTCACAAACACTTCTTGTAATGACTAACTACTCCTGACATTTTGGAGATGTTAGCTCTTTATACAGTAAAGTTACAGTGGGATACAAATAATATCAGGCTGATCCTGCCACGATTTGTTCCCTCGGTTCAAATCACAGACAAACAGTATCCCACAGTTGTTTATGTTTTTAAACCCATTTTGTGCATTTTTTGAAAAATGTATTGATAGCAATGTTGAATATTATTACACAGGAAAAAAACAACTACACGTGAAATAATTACACTGTGACGCCTCTGCCTTTGTAAATAGAGGGACAGTAACTGCGTGTGTATGTAAGCGTGTAAAACCTGAAGATAGTCAGATTAACAGTAACAGTATTTTGTCTCTATCTGCCATTCTGCTATTCATCTCATGTAAACAATAACGTGGCGCACAGCGTGACGTGAAAAAAAGCACATACCTTTGACGTTGCGTGACGAACCCTGTATTTCTCGTCCACACGTAAAGGCAAAAAATGAGATTTAAAAAATCTCCGTTTTCGGTGATTCGAAACGCCGTTTACATGTGGACGAAAGGTCCAAACGCATAGAAACAGCTGTGTTTTCAAAAATACCCGTGTAGGTGTGGACGTAGCGTAAAAGAGTTTTCTTACTACCTGTAATTTATTGTAGTTTACTTGTATTTGCTTAATTGTTTACTAAATGTTTGAGGTGTGAAATAAACCGCAATGGAGCAAAATATGAGTGTGTGTGGTTGGAGGATGTGTCTGTGCGTGCGCGCCCGGGGGGGGGGGGGGGGGGGGGGGGTGCAAAGGGGGCCCTAGCAAAAAAAGTTTGGGAACCACTGATGTAGCCAGAAGTTTTCCCTGAGGAGGTGTAACTTGGTCCTTGCTTAGAGCTGGAGGCCATATTTGAAGTGAAACCACAGCCAGGTACATTTGCACTGGAAGAAGATCTATTTATTTGACAAGTATACTGTACAGATGATTTTTTTTTTTAAATTACAAGCATGTGAAATATAAAGTATGTCTCATGTTAACGTTGGGATTTGTTGGGAACGTCATCCATTGTTGTTACTTGCCATGTTTGAAAAGTAATAATTAGCAGTTTGGCCAAAAAAGTAAACATTTTCTTAATAAATACCACTCTTTTATAAAAGAAAACAAAAACTATGAAAAAGTAAGAAAGATTCCTTATATGGGAACTTTTTCTGTGTCTCAAATTCCATACTTTGGTATTTAAACTTCATATTATTGTGCATAATCTGCACTGTCAATAGAGCTCCATGAAGTGCACATTAAGAATTCGGATGGTATATTTATAAAGATAAATAAGAATTCACACCCACATCTCTGACAACTGGTAAATATTTGTGAAATGCAGCAGCTAATGGCCAAAAGTGGAATTCCATATTTCGGGTATCACATTTCTGTCAGTTTGAGCAGGTAAACAGAGTGAAGGGTTATGGGCATGCAAACTAAACAGACACATCTGTGTGCAGTACAGGAGTGTCAGCAGGGTGCACCATAAAAATGATGACCACAAAAAACATTAAAGATAAAAAAAACAGAGATAACAACACAATTTTTTTTGTTTTAACAACTATATTATTACTTTGGTCTTCTCCACAGCAGGAACTCAGCTAATCGGCCAACAAAAACACAAATACAAGCAAGAGAAGCACACAGACAAGTTATTCAACATCTTTGACAGTGCCCCCTGGTGACAATACGCAGGTACAACACATAGATGATGGTCTGCTCTAAGTAGGACAAACGCAAATGCAAGTCAATGGACAGTCTTTATAATTCAATAGACGGAAGTTTACAAACATTAGCATCCAAACTTAGAGAGGATTTTAAAAAGTGAAAAGATGACAATCAATCCTAGAACTCAGATATATTTTGTAACGTAGCTCCAAGGAACTAACCATGGGCATTATACTGCAAAACTATATAATATTGACAAATGCAGCTGTGAGTGGACTGAAGCATCTTCTATAAGAATTGCCAGCTGGATGAATGTAAGGGTGTCAAGACTTTGTGACCTTTCTGAAGTAGCTATGCTTGAATTGTATTGGTTTTACACAGCTGGATTAAAATCTGTGCTAATGTCACCAATAATGTTACTTCTGTAGTTTCATTTGCCAGTCATGTGGGTCACCACACTTTGCAAAATACTTGGATCACCATTGTTTTTATCCTTTAAATGTACAGTTGTTTCTCCAGTGATCACATTTTCTACACCTACTTTAAAGCAAAAACAGGAAACATTATTTTAGTGGTGTCTGATTTGTGCATAAAACTATGCTACCAACAGTGGACTGTATTAAAGTGATGCCATTGATTTTTGTGGAAACTTCCAAGAAATGCAAGGATGATTCCTGATATTTATCTGTGACTAAAACCATGGTCCAATCTAACCACAACCCAACAGCTCTGAGTTCCACGATGTCCATATACATTATATCCAGAATTTATCCAGATAGTAAAGACACTGTTTGGGTTAATTATCATCCAACAGATACATTCTGTACTTTTTTAGCTGTAGATGTTGGAATATGTGAAGCAGAAGAAGAGCTGGGCAGACAGACTGACATCTTAACGCTTGTCTCTAACAGGACAACTAGCCAAAATTATTCCTGCTATTACTCTGTTTTTATGGCCCGTCATCGGTCTGTGCAGAGCAGTTTTCCCTCTGTCCCTTTAAATTTGTATCTCAGCTCATCATTTCTCTCTCGCTCTCTCAGGGGAGCTTGATGCCCTGCATGACAACAGATGGAGCCCTGAGGCTTTGGGACCATGCACACACACACACACACACACAGAAAGACAGAAAGATGGCAACAGTAGGACGGGGTTAGAGGCAAACTGATGTCAACATCAGTATGAATGGACACATACTCCATGATTACGTGCATATATGTAGATGAACAGGGGAACGCCCACAAAACTAATTTTTAATGGAAGACTGCATTCAGTCGCTGCTGACACACACGCATTCTGTCCCTCTCGCTCTCTCTCTCTCACTCACACACACACACACACACACTTACTTTCATTCACATACAGGAAATATCTGACTCAATTTAAAACAGCAAGTCAAATCAAAGAGGAATTTACACAGAGGCTTTGCTCTCTTTGCACTCGTGTATTTACCACAGCTGACACTTGAGTTTGGATCTAATATGAGTTTTCGAAACTTCAAAACAGTGAACTGGGAGGACATCTGGGGATTTCTGGACTACTGTTTGGCACAGTAACACAACAGCCCTCGGGTGACTCTTCATCCGTATGAGAGTCTGACTGTTGTTCAGGATCACAGTGGCAGCACGCTAACCGGCTGAAACATCTTTTCTTTATCAACTTCTATCCTGCACAACTAGGCATGATGGGAAATGTGGGTTTACTGTGGACTTAAGATAAGTTTTTAAAAATTCACAGTGTCTCAAACACAGATATGAGAGAACACTTCAGAAAATAATCACTCTCGGGCCGGCTAAAATTCCAGTGTGAACATTGCTTAAATCTGAATCCCACCCATAATGCTCCTGGCTGGTACGGCAATCATAGTCAAGCCTCGCAAATGTTCCTCTAGGTGTACAAATCACTGTATCAGAAATACTAGTCCTTATTAAAATTCATCAGCTAGACAAGTACGCACATAGGATACAGTCTCCATTGCATGATGTGTACTAATGGGAGTACTCAAATTAAGACACTGTATGACTTTATCCGCACCGGATAATTATTTCTGTACATGGTATTCCATCAGACAATTACTTAACTTCCAAGTTAAATTACAATTTTTCTTACAAGATCTCTAGTGCATCTTTTACTGTCATCATGCTGCAGTCACTGCTAGCCCAGGGGTCTCATGCTCCACCTACAAACTGCATCTTCCTTGGTTCTGACAGGGGAGCCTTTGTTTCACGTCACTCCAAATTTATCTTTCCCTTCATTAAATGTCCTCGCTCTATTGTTGAATCCCTGTGAAAGCCATATGCTTTCAATATACATATATAATATACCCATGCAAGTGCCTTCAGGTGGACTGCAGTATCTGGAATTAACTTAATGTACATGCTACAATGCACATGATGCAGACTTATCTGCCTGTTTTGTTTTACATGCTACTCTTCATTACTCCTCATTACCTTCTACAGTTAGTTTCAATTACATTGTTACTGTCGTATGAAAACCTCATTTCTGTTACATTATATAAAAGATAAGACAGATTCGGGAGGCCAATAAAACCCGTTCCTCACAACCTGACATCAAAGAGGTTCAAGCTTTTAACCTGACACTTTTGTGCAGCCAGGTCTGGACCACAGGATGTGACATCACCTTTAACTCAGCATGGGGCAGCTCGTTAATTCTGCTAATGCTGCTAATATCACTGTAAAGGTCAGGGAGGGTGGAATTAAATGTCAGGCCTAATCTGAGGCGATGAAAACAAACAGGAAGCTTTGACTGAAAGTGAATTTCTAATGTGATGGATGAATGTAGACAGCAAGAAAGTGTCTGACATATACAATATGGAGCCTCGGTGATCATATTAGCTTGTTTGGGTGAAGAGAGGAAAAAAGAAATGTACCGCTGTAACACAACTAATTGATTCTGGCAGGTCAGAAGAATAAAACACAAACAATTATAAAGACACAAGAAGAAAAGAAGAAGGAGGATGAGATGAAATTTGACTGTTCTGAGAGGATTCATTAATCTGGGCAGGAAGAAGCATACATAGCAAATATGGCTGCACATATATACTGCTGCAGAAAGGCTGAAGGTTTTATAGGAGGAAAGCCCAGGCCGCACAGACGAAAAAGGCTCATACTGCTATAAAGTTTCAACTGACTGATTCAGTCAGCTCATGTTTCTGGTAAAGCAGAGGAAGAAATACTAACTAGCATTAAAATGCCAAGCAAAAATATTCAAATGTGTTGACATGACACTTGAAACACTTTAAAGTGGCATGCTTTGATTAAAAACAAGCTTCCAAGTCAATTATGCAAAGCATGACAGCTGTCCTCACTCTAAAGAAGAGAACTTTATTTTGGTATAAGCTTAGAATTACTTTGACTTTAGGAGTTGTTTTTTGGATTCGTTTTTAAAATGACTGGTGAGTGAAAGCACAGTACAGTGGTGAGCACTCACACATTTGGTTGTTTGCTGTATACCACACCACACCTTATGTGGGTATAGGCCCTTCGACAAGCGCCACTGTCTAACCTTTATATTAGTTACTTCTTGTTCTACTTTGGTACTCATTTCTCCCTTATACTTTTTATTCAGTTTTACAGTGTGAGTGTAAAGAGTGCAGACAGGAAGACAGACAGGACGTTGAAAAAAAGGTCAGTCAGTAACATAACAGCAAAGGAAAATCAAGCACAACATGAACCATGAATCAAACCATATTGTCAAAATAAAGATCAAAGCTTCATGTTATCCTTTAACTGAACATTTTATTTATCAAAGCACGCTGAAACATCAATCCATCTTGAAGGAAAAGCCCTCAGGAGAGAGTTTGATAGTATGTTTAGTCAGATAATATCACTACAGACTAGTGATGGTGGACATATCTATATCATTAGTTCCTTGCACTTAAAGTAAACTTTCTTTGCAATTTAGTGGATTTTGATTGGACTTTTTTTTATTCACACAGACATGAAGTCTTAATTTTAATATGACGGTGTACCGTTTATAGCAGCAGGGTTTGACAGCCCTCAGGCAGGTGTGTCTGAGGGTTGGAAACACAGGCAACTGAAGTGACACCATCATATCTGAGACAGCTGTGTCAGAAAGGGTATCAAGAGAAAGAAGTCAATTTCATAGCCAGACGTTTGTCTGACCAAGTGACAATATATAAAAATGAATTTACAGTTAATTCTAGGAAGCACACATATATTTAATTCCAAGTGTTTATAATTAAATTATTATGTTATTATTTATTATTTTTACCAAGACTATAGAACAATGCAGAGGCATTTGTGAGCACCACAGTGTTTCTTGGCAGTGATTAACCCTTTAAGACCTACCATAGAACCAAATCTGCCAGAGCTTATAGTATATTTTTGCATGCTGTGGAGCCATTTTTGGGAGCATTTCAAGTTGATATACATCAATACAACCATTATAGCCCAAATTTTAATAATATGTCTGCATTAAGTGCATAGTAATTACATAAATTTCAAAAAAGTGCAATAAACTACAAAAAAATGTAAAATCGTTTTTGTTTTTTTTAAGATATATTTCTAGTTAGAGAAATTTATGAGGCTTATCCCTCAAAACTGTAAATACAAAAAAGTTGCACAAACTAGTTTCCCACCACAGGAAATTTATTTTAAGTGTCTTCATAGTTTTATTTTTGAAATACACCAATTTTCATATACTGCAGGAAAAACGAAAATAAATATTATAATGCAAATTTGCAAAATAACAGCATATGCATCAAAATAAACTATTTCCAGCAGTGCAATATGAGTCCTAAGCAACCCAGAAATGACACAGGAAGTCATAAAGTCAAACATAACTTTTAAAAACACAATATAGGCTCATAAGGCCCCGATGGTAAAAAACTACATTTCCGCAAATTGACATCACTTCCGGTTTCGGGCAGGTCATGGCGGACATGCGATAGTTCACGCTGATGGACTGCTTTTTATGCAGTTTTTGCAAAGCTATATGTGGAAGGTAACTGTGACCTAGGACAAGCTGATGGCATAAGATGTAAGTACAACTCCTCCGGTTTCATATGCAAAAAAAATTATTGCGCTAGCTTACGTGGTTGCAGTGCTACCGGGATTTAAAAATAGTTACGCAAAATGGAGCGTGTCCGCTCCGACCGGCTTTAAAGGGTCGACACATCTTTTTGGAATAAAAAAAAAAACGGAATTATGACAGAAAATCTCAAATGCAGCACAGCACCACTGGCTCCCACCACTTTCTTATGAAAAAGTTAAAAATATTTTAAAGACAAACCCTGGCTCTCATTTGGAGCTCGCTTCACTTAATCCATAATGTCTGAGTAAAATTTAAATCAGATTTAGAGCAATTTCCTTCTGAATGCAAATTGCAGAATTCTGCTGTGCCCACAGATAAGACATCTTATACACCACTGGAAAGCCTCCAGACCTTTTCTGAATTCTGGGCTGTATACTGAGGAGTTCTTTTATGCAAAACACACTGGACTGGAGGTCACATATTTGGCTGCCATCTTGCTGTGTGTCTCTGCTTCAATCTACCACTATCTGCATCTGGAACAAACTTATGGTTATTCAGTTTGCACTTGAGATGCAACACTTCATTTGCAACCCATGGACAATCTTTGGAGCAACATCCCTTTTCAAAACTTGCACATAATACCAAAACCTAAGATTTTCTGGACATTTCTAGCTACTAGTTCTTCTTTTTATTACGTTTGATCATTTTGTTTAATTTTACAACCTCACGAATAAAAAAACCCAAAAAAACAGCAACAGCAACAACAACAGCAACAACAACAACAAAAAACAGACAAAGTGGCAGTGAGGAATCTAAAATTCAAACATATAGATTTCTTTGATTTATTGCCCATCTGAGCTGACTCTTCATCTCCTCTCAGCATTTGAAAAATGGCTTGACAACACTTTCATTTTCATCTTTTAATAACATGAGCTATCACACATATGTTTTCAGCTTTTGCCACCACCTCCACGTTTACAGTTCTTCAACTAAAGGTTCAATTTGAATTCCATTAAGTTCCTCTTATCCAGCAATTATGACCACACTAGGCGTTAAAGTGGGCCGGAACAACCTGGAATGATGTTCCAACACCTTCAATTAATGCACAATTAAATCTGATAGGCAGATTAATGCATGATACTGCCAAGCCAGTTAATTTTTCATGTGTTGAAGCCTGGCATTACCTCCAGTTGATGGCATGGTAAGAGGTGCACTAAATTATTTTAAAAGGCAAGGACAGTCCAACAAGTATCGTTTTATAGTTTTAGATTTTTTTTTCTATTTGATCTAAACATAATGTGTTGCTTTATATTTAGCAAACATCTCAAAAGCTGAGGTATACTAATTTTGTGTGATTAAAAGTTTGATGAATAGGCAGGTTTAGTAGTGTTCATTGCAGACTAAACTGGTTACAGTATTGTGGTAAGGACTGCAGTAATGCACTATGCTGGACTGGTGCAGAGCAGGCTGTGGTGTTCATGGCCAGTGTTAAGCTACATTAACTTCCTAAGACCCGAACTCTTCCACGGCATGCATTTTTAATTTCTCTTTGATATTTGGGCATATTGGGACCTGACGAATGTAAAAACAAAGAATTACCAGATTTTTTTTTACCTGATTTTTGTTTCTAAGAAAAATGAGAGCCACATATGAGGATATTCGTTTAAAATTTCGATAGAACAGTTACAGTATAATGTCCTTGTAAGTGGATATCAGGCCCTTGTAGAGCAAAATTGAGTATTTTAGTCTAAATAACCCAAAATGTGATGTTCACATATGTGGACGCCAGGTCCTAGGAGGTTAAAGGGTAGCAGACATCAAGTGGGGGTATTTTATCTTAATTTCAGGAGCGGGACCACACCCACATCCATGCCCCATCTGCTCTTCAGTCTATATATGCCCCCTTCACTAATACCTGCTTTTCATGCCCCCCCACCATCTTCTTTTCTTTTACATGTAAAAGTACATGGGGATCTGCCTGGCCCGGGAACTGCTGCCAGTCCCCTCCGAGGCCTTCCCCAAACCGCAGCATCAGTCCACAGTCCCTCATCCATTGTACATCTCAACTGAGGATGTGGTCCCAGCTAGTGAATTTATCTTTAAACTGATGATGCAATTAGATTTACTCACAGAATTCAACCTCTAAAAAGTTTTACACACAGGATGCATAAAGTGTTTGTGACTATTTTGTGCATTAAAAATGCAGCCGTTTACACTGACCTGTAGTTTGTGATCTAGTACTGAATATACAATGATATAGAAATAGTTAATTAATACTTCATTACCTCCGATACACAGCTAGAGACTGCTCTGGATTAATCGGCTCTCTGAAATGATCTGTTTGCCTCCTCAGATGTGGTCCCAACTACCAATACAGCTTCAACTCTGGGCTCAAACCATGAAATACTCCGTGCTGCTGTCTTCTCTTTGTGAAACCAGAATCTCAGTTTCTCAGTCTCGGGTTGCAAAAACGTGACATGTGTGTGTATATACATTAAAAAAATCCTGAACTTTGTGTTGTTTTTTTTCTCCTAACACTTCCAGTGTGTAAAAGTCTTTATACTAAGTTTATGCTGTATAGAAATCCTGACAGCTTCTGTAATGTCTGGTTATATCTTTTTATATTCAACTAGCTAACAAACACACGGCAACTAATCAGAGCTACTCTCAATCTTAGGATGCCACTTCAACCCCTGAGTAATTTATACAGAAAAACTACAAAACATTGACTTTTAAGTGACTCAAAAAAACTACAACAAGAAGACTGTTACCACTTCAGCTTCTTCCAACTTTAGCTTTATCTTCAGTTCCATTATGTGCTGATTTCACTGAAGTCATTAAGTCATTTTACCACCTCATTCAAAACTTCTTTCAAACTTGTTTCAACTTCAGGTTCAGCTTCAGTTACATTATTCCACTCATTTAGCTGTTAGCAATCTATACACGGAGGACAAAACAGTGTTAATCAATTCAAAAAAATTAATAAAAATAAGCAAGCAAGCTGATAGAAGTCATTTCACTGCCACTTACAGCTTACATTTTAAACACCGTAGTTTAGTTTCATGTCTGAGCTGCAGTGCACCAAGGTCAGCTGTCACTGCCATACAAATCCATTCAGAAGCTTCAAATAATTAACTATAGGGCATTTAAACTATTTTATGTCTGTAGTGAGGCAATCACATTTTTTACACTTTTACTGTAATTCAACCAGTTATATAACAGAGTCTAAAAATATAAAGGATGAAGGGACAAAGTTGGCATTGAACTTCAGTACTTTGAAACCTTACTCTGATGCGTGTAAAGACAAACCGTTTTCTCCTTTAATAAAAATACCCTCTGACTGTGCTTAATGTCTACAACTGCCATGAACTGGCTGAGGTTCAATTCCCAGACCTATTCTCTTTGTAGCCCCCAACACGCAAAAGGAAAAGGAGGACAGTGTGCTTTCTTTGCCCCATATGAGTAAAAATTGATGAGCCTAACAGTAATTGTACAAAGGACAAAGAGTTGGCTGACTTCCCTAAAATGAGACACCCAGGAAGTGGAAGCTGTTTTTCCTTTCCTAGTTTGGATCGGCAGAGGTATGGTAAGTACACAGTGTGGTTTTTATTTAATGAAAGCTGACAGGAAATCAGACTTCAGGAGAACAGAGTATTTCGTCCCAACTTTACTTCATCTCCACACAGTCAGAGAGCTACGGTGCACACTGAGCAGATCCTGGCAAGACAATGAAGGAGACGAGCCCACATAACGTCAGAGGAAGGACAGCACGTCAGCAGCCTTACCTAGTTTAGGCAGAGAGTACTGGACTTTGAAGTAGTCCTGATAAAATCCGAGGAGCCTCTTAGTAATGTGGAGGGCGTAGTCCCCTGCTCCGCTCAAAATGGCATCTGGCCGGGCATAGAGACGGATCTGAAGACAAAGATACAGAGGAAGAAATGGAATTAAGCTGATTTTAATAGAGATGGATCTAAAAACAGATACAGAGAAAGGAAATTGGAATTAGTGTATGCTCAGCTCTACAGAGAACAAAATGAAATTAAGCCAGTTTTTTTCAAATCTATACAGAAAAGGAAATTAAATTTGACAGATACAAACAGGAGAAGGCTGCGTGTATATTAAACTCTTCAGGGGAAATAATACAATCAGAGAGAGTTTAAGTTTATATCTGCAGAGAGGAAAACTTATATTTGAGAGATGTTTTCTTCAAAATTTGCGAAGAAACAAATGGAATCAGGTCCGTGTTAGGTGGGTCACATCTACAGACAGAATAAGTGAATCAGGTCGACTTTATATTCTGCTCTCCAGACAGAACAATGGAGTCTGGTTGATTTGGTTCAAATATAAAACAAGAAATAAATTGATTTACAGCTGTGAGCAAGAATATCAACTGTAGATGGAAGCAAAAAAATACAAGAATGTTAAGTGTTCTGCTTCAGGTGGATTCCAGTATTTCACACAGTCTAATGATCAGTGTGGGCTCATTATTGGACAGGGGTTGGAGCAGCTGCATCATTTATTTATAAAGGACAGTTCACCCAAAATCAAATTTACATATTTTTCTTTGGACATGTAGCAATATTTATCCATTCAGACTGCTTTCGCAAGCCCCCGCATTTCTTTACATTTTGTGTCCAAGGAGCCAGACATTTTGCAACTTTTAAAGTGCTCCTGAGTAAGAGTTCTGCAGGCTTTTTGGTCTTTTTTTTTGACATTTTTATAGGAAAGCAGGCATTAAAAAAGGAATGAACCAGTGTTGTGTCTGCACTTAACAGAAAATTGATTAAAGATTGAATTTTAAGTTGCATATGCAGTTTGTTATTAATAGCCTGTCACATAAACAAAAAACATAAAAAATATCCCCATTTCTTTATCTGAATTGATGACAAATGCCAAAGATTACACAGTTTGAGTGGAGTAAAATAGTAATTTTATACCAGCAAAGTAATCCTCACTGGGAAGCCTGAATGGGCTATTAGCCAAAAAATTCCTATCCTTCGGTGCAAAATAGGGTTAACTGGACAAGTGGAGAACAAAAGTAACAACCCCCTTTGCTAGGAAAAATTCAGCAAATATCCAACATGGGACCCCAGAGTGGCATCTGGACTTGAACCATGGACACGCTGGAACTGAACTTAAGATGAAGGTCAGCAGGTCTTAGCTGGTGGTCAAAACTAATAGAATTATAAATGCAGTGGTCAGGCTGCTGACCTCTGAACCACTGCAGGATGACATGCTGACAAAGTGTGTGTGAGAGACACTCCAACTCATCACTGTTGCTGGGATTAAAATGATCATCTGCTCTTTCGAAAGTGATTCTATTGTTTGGTGAAGATGACAATTTGTACTTGAGAAGAGGATCTTTTTTTGTGCCTCAGAGCTCCTGACAAGCTGTGGGTAAAAGCAAAATCATAGCTTTTTCACTGCAGAGCTGTGACAGCAGCTTCACTTCTGTCTTTTTTTTTTACCCCCTTTCACATTGCACACCTTCACCAAAACACAGTGTAACATATTGAGTGACTTCTAATGAAATCCATTTTAATTCATGCAGTATGGACTCGAACACTTGTACGCTCATCTGTACACAAATCCAAAGTGGGCCATGGGGCATTACGAGATCCAGGTTGAAGTACCGAGTTTCTCAGTGCTTTGGCTTCACTC
Organism: Perissodus microlepis; assembly: GCF_051167445.1. Classification (NCBI taxonomy): domain Eukaryota; kingdom Metazoa; phylum Chordata; class Actinopteri; order Cichliformes; family Cichlidae; genus Perissodus; species Perissodus microlepis. Next base: position 20,955,846 of record NC_140477.1, on the reverse strand, counting down.
ATTTAAGTATTACTTGCCCTTATACATCAATTAGCATAACATTATGACCAACTGGCTATTATTGTTGGTCTCCCGTTTGCTGCCAAAACAGCTCTGACCAATTGAGGCATGGACTCCACTAGATTGCTGAAGATGTGCTGTGGTATCTGCACCAATATGTTAGCAACAGATCCTTTAAGACCTATAAGTTGCAAGATGGGGCCTCCATAAATCAGACGTGTTGGTCCAGCACATCCCAAATGCTAGACTGGACTGAGACCTGGGGAAGTTGGAGGCTCATGATTGTGCTCCTCGAACCATTGCTGAACCATTTTTGCTTTGTGGCAGGGCGCATTATCCTGCTGAAATCAGGGAGTACTGTTTCTATCAAAGGGTGTACATGGTCTTCAACAATGCTTAGGTAGGTAGTACATGTTAAAGTAACATCCACATGGATGGCACAACTCAAGTTTTCATAGCAGAAGACTGCCCAAAGAATCACATTCCCTCCGCCAGCTTGCCTTCTCTTCTCTTCTGATACTGTTGTATCAGAACAAGCATTACATTTTTCAACAGTTTGAGCTACAGCAGGTCATCTGTTGGGTCAAACCACACAGGCCAGTCTTCACTCCCCCACATGCATCAGTGAGCCTTGGCTACTATGACTCTGTTGCTGGTTCACCACTGTTCCTTCCTTGGACTGCTTGGCAGATGCTGACCCTTGCAGACTGGGAACACTCCACAAGAGCTGTAGACTTTCCACACTTTCCTACATTTACTGCATTTAACACTTCTTCTAACATAAAATGCTTATTTGCTCTCTAATATATCCCACCCAGGAACATGATGAAGATAGGATCTGTGTTAACCTGCCAGTGGTCATTGCAATGTTATGTCTGTTTAAATTCAAGTTTAATGTCAAAGTTAATGTCAGCAGTTTGACAAGATCCTAGATTTTAAGGTTGACTATAGATACAAATTCTGGCTTTATCCTGAAGAAAATATATATTTGAATCCAAATTTTACTGCAATTGATTCAAAAGTTCTTGATTACTTTTAAACTACAACCATATCCAAGCCACAACTGTGAACCTCGTGGTGGTGCCACCAGAAAAGTTGGTGTGCAATCCTCCCATCAGTACAGTATCTTAAATGTTTAGCCTTTTAAAAAGACTAGGCTAAACGTCATAATCAAATCACCTGACAGACCATCCTACAGGCTACAAGCCTCTGTGAAGCCAACCAGAAGAAGGACAGGGGTTTCAAATAATGCTGCATTGTGGTTTTTAGTATTTCAGCCACCATCAAACAGAAGTTCAGGTGCACTGATTATTTACACACATTACCAATCACACTGACCAACACATTAGGAGTCTGTGTCCGACTGTGAAGGAAAAATTAAAAACAGATTTTGCTCTTTTTTTAATCTGACTTTGATGCCAACTTAGTGTTTGTTAGTGTGCTGTCAGTCTGCTGCCCTCTTGTGATTCTGAAGCTCAGTCAAAAATGTTTCACTTCAATGACTCCCAACAGACTCTTTAAACTAAAGTGATTCTTTCAAGCTCACAGACAGACAGACAGACATCTGCTCCATCTGAGTCAATTTTCATTAAAAAAAAAAAGCAATTTGGCAGGTCTGCAAAAGAAAATTAGCTTCTGCTGCCACTTTATTCAGTAGGCATCCGGTGTTTGAGGTCAGCTGGTCTAATCTCCTGGTGCAGCTTTCATACGGAAACAGCAAAGCTCTGTTAGCAGCAGCCACCATCACTTTATTACACAAAACACTGAATTATGAGGCTCAATCTCATCGGTGGTGAGTCTAAAGTCTGTTTTTGTCTGTGACAGGTGCAGGTGGAGAAATCTCTGTGTGCAAGAGACAAGGCTGAAAATGTGTGGTCCCTTGGGCGACACTGCATTAAAAACAGAGATGATTCTGTCATGGAAATCGATGCATGGGCTCAGGAGCACTTCCAGAAATCACTGTCTGTCAACACAACTCACCGTCCCATGCACTGACGCAGGTAAAAGCTCCATCATGCAAAGACGATTCTGTCTCTTTAAGGTTCCTTTCCCTCCGAATGAACCCTCAGATCTAATTGAACCGTCTAGGCAATAAAATATATGGCCGTTTAATTTTATTTTTTAAATCATTCTTTGCTTAAAACTCCTTAAACTCTACATGTTCATTTCTGACTCACAGACCATTCTTGACAAAGTTAGCAACAAGAATGTCGGGCCGATGGCGTGATATGGCAGCCTCGCTTGTGTCAGTCTGCCTCAGGGCAGCTGTGGCTACAACTGTAGCTTGCCTCCACCAGTGTGTGAATGTGAGAGTGAATGAATAGTGGAATTGTACAGCGCTTTGAGGGCCCCGAAAAGCGCTATATAAAATGCAATCCATCAATATTATTATTATTATTTTCTTGATTTCCATCCTCATGTCAAAAACACATGAAAAGACTTCAAAGAATTATAAAATTTTAATTTTTGAGAGAAAAAAAACATCCATAGATCGACAGTTCTACAAAAAAAGAAGCCACACTCACAAAATCCATATGTCATTGTAGATAATCCTCACGTCTCCATAATGAGACTGTGATGATGCCTTCGGGAGAGCGCTATAAATCTCCAGCTTGTAAAGCAAAGAGAGAAAAGCTGGGCATCACTCCTAAGAGAAACAAACTGTTAAATAATGTCTTTAAGATGATGGGAGGTGCTCTGACCTCAGACGGTTCAAGTAAAATGTTATTCTTCTTAACGTGTAAAGCTTTATGAGCTGATGAAGCCACAGAGGGAGCACGGTGGGTAGAGTTTAATGTGTTTCATGGAGCTTAGCGGTGAAACACTGACACAATCACACGTCTGTGGTGTTGCTGTTTCTGGTTTTAGGACTTTTCAGGTGGACAGATGTGATAATTTGATCATAACATGTGAGGAATTAATTAGTTTTGAGTTAAAAGTGGTGAGAAGTAACATTTCTGTGGCCTGAATACTGAACTGTATTAACTACATTAACTCACTTGGAGCTTTTGCTTAGAGGTGTTTTATTTCTCACAGTTTTCTGACTTCGACCATCTTTAAGAAGCTGACTGAAACTGCAGAAACCTGCCAGAGAGACGCGAAAAGATTGAAACGTGCCCTTAAAACAAGCTGCCAGCTCTCATCTCTGTGTTTGTGTGATGGATGGAGCAGTTAATCAGACTGATCCTCCAGACTAATTATACACAAACAATGTCAGCTGACAGATAGGGGTTACCATAGCGACAGGCAGCAGTGATCTCACTGATCAATACACGTGAATCAGCGTGTGTGGATGAAAATAAAGGACAAATTAAATGCGTGTGTGTGCTGAATGGTTTCACTGTCAGGGAGAAACCAACTCACTGTCAGATGAAGGACAATAGAGACTGGCTATCAAATACAGCACACACACACACGCAGCAGCAGCGGCAGGTAGATGTACACACAAGTTAAAATACACATGTTATTTTCCCCATGAAGACACACAAACTCACTATGATGTAAAACTGCTGTATCACTGCTGGCTTATCACTCACACACACACACACACACACACACACACACACACACACACACACACACACACACTGTCCCAGTACCTCTGCTGTCTCTCCTCTCTGAGCTTCACTTCCACTCTAATAAATTCTGTTTTCAGAAAGCTGTGAAAACACGTTGAAACCTGTTCAGTGGTAACGCTGCAGATCTGCTGCTACGTGGTGTCACAGTGTTTGTGTCGCACACGAGCTGCTGTAAACCTGCACAAATACCAACAAAGGCAGGTCAAAAAAAAGTACTAAGCTGCCTTCTACTGAAACTACAAGCAAATTTTCCAGGCGAAGTCGTACACACAGCTGCAAATATTTTTTCACATTTTCGGTTGTCACGTTGGCCTAAAATTAATAATCAACATCTACTCGATGAACATTAGTTCATTCCGAGCAGGAACATCCAAGATTCAAAAATGAAGCCAATGCAGATGTGCCATAAACTGCAGTTCCTCCAATTGCCACTGGAGGCTGCTCCAAAAGTGAGTCAGGTGGCTACTTTAGATTTAGAGAATGAGGATAGTTGTAACACTCTCACTTCCTCACACTGCCAAACTGTGTGAGGAAAATCAAGTGGGCTGATCAATCCAAATATCGACAGCATCGACACCAATGCTGGTATTGGTACTGGACTGATACCAGGACAATAGGACCGATAATTTGTTTCTATCCTCCTAGTTCAGCTTGTAGCCCACTGAAAATATTTTGATCAGTACTGATGGATTCAGAACTATGTTACCTTTATTTTTCATAGAGTAGTGCCTTAGGTAAAATGTAAGACATATTATCTTAGCTAATTTCAAACGACCATGCTGCTGCAGCTATGCAATTTATAGCTGACGGGGTGCAGATGGTTGTAAAAAGTGCTGAAACTATCCCCATGATGGCAGCTAAATATATTTTCCCTGTCCTACTCTCTTTTTTCCAGTGTGCCGAGGCAGTGGGTGAGAAAAATATTACCACTGCGAGGGCTAAATAAACCAAATGATACTGTGCTTCTTTTAGCCTCGTGCAGCTGAGGTGATTAAAAAAGACAGAGGTGAGGAAGACACTGACGTGTTGGTCAGTGCACAATAATAATAATAATAATTAAGATGTACATTTTGTAGAAGGAGGTTAAATTCCCTGTGATTGACATGCGTTTATTAATTCAGGGATGTTGTTGAACAGGTTAAAGAGACTGCTACTTGTGGAGGATATCTTAAAATTCTAGCTCAGAAATATTTTGTTATATATTAGTTGTAAATGCTGAAACAACAACATCCTTGGTCTCACCAGGTTCATCAGCACAGCTGGAGCCATTTGCTGCCATCAGTGTTTCACTTCTCTTAACCAAACTGAACTCATGTCCGTGTTTATGGTGTTTGAACCTTTTGGAAGATTTTAATGAAATTATCTTATTGCAGTTAATTGTACTCACAGACTCTCTAAAAAGTCTGTTCCCACAGTGCTAAGTGAACATCGAGTATTTAATTTGCATGTTATTTAGCACCAATTAGCAGATATGTGCGTCTGTGTGATCTGCTTAGAATTTATGAATGCAGCTTGCTAAACAACTGTTAACTAAACATGCCACTTTCCCATGTAAAAATGCTGACTCCAGTGCCAATACATCACAGTGACGATATCCAGCTTTCATATATACACTGCAGCCCAGTTTTATTAGCCAAATAGGTGGTTTGTGTGGGCCACCACATCATGGACATGAAGTCTGGACCAATCTATTGGATTACATCAAATGAAATTGTACTAAGTTATCTCTGGAAGACTGTTATAATCCGTCTCTGATAGGGGAGGTAACATAAACGAGACCCACATGAGGGAGATCACTTTAGAAAAAGGTTTATTACAAGAGAACTCAGGACTTACAAGAAAACCTATAGCGCAGATTACCACAAACCAAACAACCAACACAAAACAACTAGCTCAAGTAAGGCTTAACCAGTAGAAAATAAAACTGTCCTCATGGGCTGTAACACAGCTAAACGCCACTCAAGCCAAATCTCACCACTTAAACAGAATTTCACAAGCAAAGCTCACAGAAGGAAGCCTACAGGGCAGACTGCATACTCAGTTCAAAGCAGCAGCCCCTGAAAGTTCTTCAGCCTTTTGAAGACACAGGTGTGTACAAGTCACTGATTGGTCTCTCTCCTTGGAGGTGCAAACCACAGGTCCTCAGGCAGCCACTTGTCTGTGTGGATTGTCACATTCGAATTTACATGGAGGAAGGCTGGCACGGGTTCCCAGCCAGCCAATCGTCTGTGGGTGTTGTCATGCTTGAATTTACTTGAAGGAAGGCCGGCTCACTTAAAAGGCCAGGGGCCGTAACAAAGACTATAACCACACTGTTGATCCCCTGATGTTTAATCCTACACCATGAAATTGAGACCTTGTTTTTAGCAAGCTCTCACACATGGACAAACTGCTTCGCATGACACAAACTCTTACAGAAAATGCATTTTTATGACTTTTCATCAAGCAATGTCTTGGAAAAACAAAAATTTTGATTGCAACAGTTTCACTTACAATCAAATAATTTTCAATCAGACTCAGCTGCCCATTAGCTTCTATGCTAAATTATAAATTATTGAATGATTAGACACCAAACTAAGATGTTAACTTTTATTAGTTATTTGGGTTGTACCCATGTATGGTAAAACAGAACTGCTGGTTTAATCCTGAGTTGGTGTTTGGATGACCTCAATCCCCAGTTTTAACTCCAAACCTAGCCTAGGTCTAACCTCAGCACCTCAGAGAATATGCAATAGTTTTTTTTTTGTTGTTTGTTTTTTGTTTTTATCAATTCTTGTCAAACAGAAATCAAATTAAATAATTTTTCTCACTGACTCAAAATAATTTACATTTTTTCCAAAATGTCCATATTGCCTTTCTGCAAAAAAGGCTCAAGTTGAATTATCACCTTTGACGACTTTGAGCTCAGAGGGCTGAGAGGTGAAAGCCACACTGCTGTTGTGTGACAGTTGTTTGAGTCAGGACAATTTGACTTTGAGGCAGCTTTTGAGCCAACGCTGTTTCTCTGTATTGATCCGTCTGTTCTTTTTTGGGAAAGGAGTGTCATTCATCACTATTCCTCTCTTGATGCTGCAGCGGTCTAGTTTACAGTGAAAACAATGGAGGTGGCCTGCCTGTATGCTCAGAACATGCCTGAAGTCCAGCTAAAGACTGGACAAGGCAAATACAATATGACCACCAAACTGCACACATTTTCGTCTTTGAGAGTCAAGAAGGAGCAGAAACTGCACAAGTGGGTAAACACAGGAACAGACTGAAGAACTGGGCAGGAAAGAGCAGAAATTCTGGCAGGAAAACATCCTGTGAATCCTGTAAGATTCAGTCTGTGCGTTCCTCTACCAAAGCAAACACGAACAGCCTGTACTGTTTATTTGCACAGAAGAAAAAGAAATGAATGTAAAGGCCCTGAGTTTGGTTGAGATCCTACTTAAAGAGGCATGCTGGACTGTAGAGCCTGTGGAGGGAATTTGAGGCAAGATTCAGGTATTTACTGCAGCACTCAACTAACATCTTTAGTCATTGTTGGCTGCTCATATAAACATGTTTTTAAAAGATTTTCACCAAGTGAAAGCAGCTGGAAGACTTTGGATTTATTGACCAAAATCTTTATAGACTTTAAACACCATCTGACCCAGACTAGCAAAGCCAGAATAAGAATCACACCGAAAACACTAGCCCATATTTAAACTATAGAAGTGAAAGTTACAGATGAAGGAGAACAAAATCAACAGAAACTGTCCTGTTAACATAATATATATTTTAAGCTTTGTAACTAACAGATCTCCTGTCAAGCCTTTTATCCCTCTGTAATCACTTCAGCCACACTAGCAACATGGCTCTTGGGATTGTAATATCAACTGAGTTTATTACGTGTGCTAGCAACAAGCATTTTGTGATACATTCATGAAGCAGACTTTAAATTTTGGCTGGCATTGACGGATCCTTTTGGTGGGAAGATTGTGAAAACATCCTCTGCAGTATCAGCTGTAGGTGATTAATAGTAATTCTCTAAAGAATAAATTCCATTTTCTGCAGTTTTTTGCAGAATAGGCATCTGTACTTAGACAGGTCCAGGATCTCTGCAACACACTCTCACCACGACCAGCATCTTTCCCGTTACCTGATCCAACTCACCAGCAGGTTGTGATTTATTCATAGCTGCACACAGCCGAATGTCCACAATGTACATCTGCAGATCTGACTGCAAGATTACAAAACTCAGTCATCAACCTGGAATCACACCTGACTGGCTTGGGAGTGTCTTGGAGGTGAAGGCCAGGGACAAGAGATGTCGGTGCATCTTGGCTTAAGCTGGTGTCATTTAACCCAGACCAGGGCGACTGGTAGAAAATGGATGGATGGATTTAGACAAACATCTGTAAACTGTAGACTACACATGGAAAATTTACATGGAAAATGTGTGTAAAAATAGTCTTAAGAACACACACGCACTTAAGAAATGCAGTTGCAAGACTATTTATGAGGTATGCATATGGGCCAGTGTTATTTTTACCACAGAGAATATGTTATTGAATCAGTAATTCTAAATCTGTATATCTGTGCTATCTGAACACTGCCATGCCCACATTTGTCTACATAAGGAATAACCTGTGGTAGATCATCCTGAAATGCAGTGACAGAGGAGCATGAAAATTTTACAACTCAAAACCAGAAATTTAATAAAAACCTAAGGAGGAAGCCACAGAGAAGAGGAAAAAGTTTTGTATGAAAGTTTGAATAGTTGCATGAATGGTTTTGTATGAAATATTTAGAACGTCTCTTTGTATTTTTCTGTTTTGTATAATTTTTTTAAAACTGAAACCAAGTAGTGACAGAGTTACTTAATTTCTATTACATTAAAGGGTAGTCAGGTTAAGCTCGAACAGGGATTCTAAATTAATCTGGAAAATACCGTATTTTTCGGACCATAAGGCGCACCGGATTAAAAGGCGCATTAAGAGAAACAAAATAGTCACATAAGTTCAACTTTACTCAACTCATTCTTCTTGCTTCCTCCACTTCTGTACCCTTGATTCATTAATGTTGAATTATCTTGCAGCTGCTTTATTCCCATGTTGTTGCAGTATATTATAACTAACCTCGTATTGTGAATGGATTATTTCAGTTGTTCTGCTGACTGAGGTTTGGTCCGTTTAGAGCACCCTGCGTTGTGATTGCCTTTGTCCCTAATCATTGGGAACCCTCCCGTTAACAAGTGGAAAAAAGTTAGCATTCATTCGCCAGCTTCACTGTTTATGTTATGCTAACATAGCTGTGTCGCTAGTGATCACGAAGCACATCATTAAATACCAGCTAGTCCAACTTCAGTAACCCTACAAAAGTCACAGGTGTTTAGTTTTCTGTCTTCATTTATGTTGGAAGTGATAGCAGAGCTGTACGTTTTGATTTTTTCAGAAATCTCTCAGTCAGAACTGATGCTATATCATGTTTAGGTGGAAACTAGCGAGCTAACTTATAACTCTGTTAAATTTAATAAATTCTGTTTTCATGGATGAGTGGATGTTAAATGTAATTGTTACATCTAGTAAAACAGCAGCGCTGATCATTTTATTAAAAATGAAAGAATTTAGACAGTTTTTAACTCTCAGTGATGCCGCAGTGTTCGTTTGACTTTGGGACCTGAAACGGAGTTTGGACCCGGATTACTCCTCGAGGCTCCTGACTACAGTAGCCGTAATGCTTCGACAATTCATCAAGCGGTGTGACTTTGTAGCTTACCAAAGTTGTACTAAAACATTTTTTGACAAATTGTTGTCATGTACCACATAAAATCGGTTACAGGTCAGTAAGCACAACCAGTGTTGCCAACTTAGCGACTTTGTTGCTATATTTAGCGAGTTTTCAGACCCCCTTAGCGACTTTTTTTCTAAAAAGCGACAAGCGGCAAATCTGGCGACTGTCTCTGGTGTTATTGGAGACTTATTTATGATGACTTTTTGACGTGAAAGCGGGTATCGCTTTTACTCTCAACAAGCAGCGGGTACTGCCGTGGGCACCTCGCCTGTTCCAAAGCGCTCACGGGCGGAGGATAGTCCTCCCCCAGCAGCTATCAGGGCAGAAGATGTTCACACCTATGCGTCAAAACTGCAAATGAATCGCGCATGAGCGAAGCCGCTGCTCCGGCACTGACTGTAACGCAGTCAGTTTTTCTTTTACTGTTATGCTGTTTTGTGGATCACAAGGTTTAAAACTACTTTTACACACACACACACACACACACACAAAGTAACTCCACCAGAGTGCCTATTTCGGGTCTCTTTTGCCAGTCCAAGCCCAGATAAAGGAGCAGGGTTGGAATTGTGACATTAAAAAAAACAATAATTGGTAAAATAAATTTAATTTGTAGTTTTAAATGCATTTAGGACGTTTTTTACTCACTTTATGTCTCTTCCACGATGTTATTTCTCTCTCCAACAACGTAGGTTACAATTATATTAGCATGACCAATTATGCAAATTAGGCGATGACATCATTTAGCGACTTCTAGCAACTTTTAGGACAACCAATAGCAATTTTCCTTACTGAGGAGTTGGCAACACTGAGCACAACCAGAATTCATACATAAGGCACACCGGATTATAAGGCGCACTGTCAATTTTTGAGAAAATTAATGAATTTTAAGTGTGCCTTATAGTGCAGAAAATATGGTAATCACATCACCTGACAGACATGCATACTTTGATTTATTACTTGAATATTTAGTTTAATCAGAAATGTGTCTGAGATTTGGGATTTTGTTTTGTTTTTTTACTCATGATTTATTCCATGTAAAGCCCTAAACCATCTCACACGTACTAAAAGATGTGAACACATTTCCCCGGTGCTTGCCTCTCTTCATTGACTCCCTGTCCGCTTCAGAATTAACTTTAAAATTTTATTGTTAACTTACAAAGCCCTGAATGGACAGGCTTCCGTGTATTTGTCTGACCTCTTGCAGACTTATACCCCCTTTAGATCTCTTAGATCAAGTGATCTTTTGCTTTTAGCTGTACCAAGGTCGAGGCTGGTTCATAGAGGCGATCGAGCATTTGCAGTCGTAGCGCCTAAGCTGTGGAATAATTTACCCCTATACATCAGACAGGCTCCCACTGTCAATCTTTTTAAATCTTATCTTAAAACGCATTTTTATTTACTGGCTTTTAATACAGCATGAGAGTTATTTGTTAATTCATATTTGGTGTTTGCTATCAATACTCTAAGTTATTTTATTAGGTATGTTGTATTCTTGTACAGTTATTTTATTATGTATGTTGTATTCTTGTACAGCACTTTGGGCAACGCTCCTGTTGTAATTAAACCATTAAACCATCACAACTTTATAACCTTTAGTCAATAATAATCACATACTCTGATTTAAGTTCTACAAGCCCAGCTCACACAATCTGTTTTTCAGGCCTGAAGTTACTGCTGGTAAATGAACTTCATTTACTACAGCCCATATTGGTAGTATGGGACACTGAACAAAGCCAAATGGATCCTGATGTTAAAGCAAAGCAATGAATCTTTAATGTGCACGCATGCCGATAAGTCTTACCTGAGCTGTTTCATAGACCTGAAAATGACAACTTAATAGCTGTGTAAGAAGTTTCATTAAACGGAAACTTAAAAGCTCTGTGATGCTGTAGTTGACCTGTACCAAACAGATTAGCTTTCTGTCATGCAAACATAACGGAAACGTCCCTTTAGAGCTCCATCAGTTCGAGATTTGGCTTGTGCTGTAGTTGCAAGCCTCTGGTTCAGTGACATTCTGAAGCTTCTGTTCCCTGAATAGGACTCCATATCTCTGCTGGCACAAGCATCAAATGATGACAATTTTCTTTGAAAACAGAAATTGTCTCACACCAAATAGATACACTGTCTGCAACCCCATTTGAAATGTTCTACCTTCATCAAATCCTTTTTGTTGCATCCTATGTTAGAAACTCGTAAAGCTGTTACATGTTAGCATGTTACATGTTGAAGACCACACTGAGTGCCACTTCTGTCAGCTGAGGCTACAGTTCACTCACGATCACCAAGACTGGACAACAGCAGATGGAAAAAGTTTGCCTGGTCTGATAAATCTTTGCATGGTAGGATCGCAATTTGGCATAAAACAACATGGAAGCTTGGATCCATGCTGCCTTGTTTCGACACTTCAGGCTGCTGGTGCTCTAATGGTGTGGGGATATTTTCATGGAGAGCCTTGGACCTCCTTACTTCAGCCAGTCGAGCATCATTTAAACAAGTATTTTAAAGTATTTTCAGTGACCATATCCATCTCTTTGTGATAACAGTGTACCATCTTCTGATAGCTGCCCCCTGCAGGATTCACAGCCTCTCCACAACGCTAACAAAAACTCAGGTGAGCGTACAGTATTTTGTAAGCATGTTCTTTATTGAACTGAAGACTACATATGGCTGAATAATAATATTTTTTATTAGATTTAAGTTTAAAGATGTGTGCTCAGTAGTAGCAGTAGTTTTTAATTTGTCTGTAGAGTTGACAGAAAAGAGGTGTGAATGTCAGAAATGTAAGTGACCACACAATTCAAGCAGAAAACTGCTGCAACTCTTTTCTTGATAGGTCATCAAACAGCTTGTACCACATCTATTTTAAGAGGTTCTCAGAGTTAAACTTTCATGAAATTAATATAAATTTTTAATATACTTCTGAGCTCCAGTACAGGAAGGATATAGCTAATGTAGAAAAAAAAAAAAAAAGGGGGGGGGGGGGGGGGGACGGTCTCAGTCAGCTTATTGGGTTAAATTGAGTAAAGATATGTAATCTGGAGTTCGATTTTTAACAGATTTGAGATTCATGTTCAATAAAATACCATTAAGTTTCCAATCCCACAAAAATAACTGACACGATAATATTAATATCAGTGCCTACATTAGGAAATACTGGAGTTTATTAACACTAACCCAAATACTAAAGCTACTGTGATCACAATGCCGCTGTGTTGCTGTACTCCTCTCCAGCTTCCTCAGCAGGACTGGTTTCTTGATGAAAATTCAGACTTTTTAAGGCTCTTCTCCTCTTTTACCCCACATTCTCCTCCCTCCACCAGAACTCATCTCAGAGCGCGGCAGCCAGCAGAGTGAATATCAGCTCAGAAAGTGGAGGCTTTATTGAAATCGTAGCTTTTTTCGGCGCACTGACAGCAAGCTTCTGAATTGAATATCATCTCTTGAGGATTCCTAAATTGCCTCCAGTCATGTTCTCCCGGGTGACGAGAAACCCGGATGCGTTGCATTTGCTCCAACGGAGGGGTCGAGGTGTGACGTCTGACTTCAAAGCATCATACGAACATGTTCGCCGTGTCTCCTAGGACTGAAATGTGCCGCTTTACCTGAACTAAAATGGACACACATTGGCTAAGTGGTTAGCCCGCTGCCTCACAGGAAGGAAGTCCTCCATTTAAACCCGACCAGTCGAGTTTGCATGTTCTCTCCGCGTCAGCCTCAACACGCTCCAAAAACATGCAGGTCAGCTCAAGCAGAAACTTTAAATTGCCTCTAGGTGTGAATGTTGTCAGTCATGTTTCTTAACTCTGTGACAGAGTTTTCAGGGTGTACTCCCCCCACCCACCCGGTGCATCCTGGGGTTTGTTTCAGCTCTTTATTCCCCCACTGAGCAGTCTAGAAAATGGATGGAAGTATGCACAACCTGCCATTTTCTAAGCCTGAATGATGAGGTGATAAAATATAAACATGAGGAATATTTCATTTTCAGCCCCGATACACGCTGCCTACAGGAAAGCGTCTTCAATCAAATAACTCAAACCAAATTCAATCAGTCTCTTTGGCGGCTGCTGCAGCGTTCTTTTTCTCCCATCCCATCCCGTTTTGTGAGAGCTACAGCTGGCGCTCATGCCTAATAAAATCAAACCTACATCAGCAAACCAGCGGGCCCATAAATAAGTGAGGGTCCGAGGGGTTTTACTTCCTCAGAAGTCAACAACTCGAGGGGAAATGGACCATGTATTTGGGAAACTGTGATGTAACATACGGAGATACACTCTGTGGGCAAGAAAAGAAGGAAACAAGAGAGCGTAGCAAAGCTCTGCTCAGCGAAGCAGGCCTCAGGCCAGGAAGGCTTCAAACATCCTCATGTTACAGCTTTGAAGACTCAGCGTTAGCGTCATGGATGCCACCATCTTTGTTTATTTGGTACATTTTGGAGGATTTCTTTTCTTTGGAGCCAGAAGTGACCATCATTGTGAGATACCACTAGCAAACTTTGTTAACCAGCTATGTCCGCAGACTGCTAAGTAATGGAATTTCACTAAGACTTCGTACAGTCAGTACAATTAACCAAGCATGAATGTGTGTGTTATTTTCAGATAACCGCATTAAAAATGCCCCAAAAGGCACAGAGATTTTTCAGCTGCAGAGGCTGTTGCTTGCCACTTGTGTTGTTCACTATCTTAATTTAAGATTTAGCTTTCAAACATGTGCAAAATTAATACAAACCCTGAAGTCAGGATGATGGGACCGTTACTAACACTCATCTCAGCCTGATGGTAATTGTTGAATTAGGAGAAATATGATTCTTTTGTGTCCATGCACATGAAATGTCAGTTTTAATTGCCAGACAGCACATCCAATGTATTTCAGCTGAAAGCATATTTCAAGCCAAGAAAGAGTAGACTGACTTGTGCCACAGCCTCCTACCTCCTAATCTGAAAACAGGCAGACCCACAATTTGTGACCACGAACAGTGAAAAAAACAATATCAACTTTGTGGTCATTTCATAAACTACTCTGAGACTGTACTGGAGTTGTGTGTTCTATTTTGTGGTTTATATGGCTATAAATAAAGCTGACATACTTTCAGTGATCAAAAAATATTATTACAGGTTATCCTGAGTGAGGCATGAACACCTGTACCTAAATCTGCAGCAATGGGTCCAAAGATATCAGACTAGTCTCTCACAGAGCCAGTAGAGATCAGTGGGTGTCATGGTTCACGTGCCTCCAGCACTGATATTCCTTTTGGTCCTCACATTTCCTCCCCTACTCCAATCCCACTGTTTAAAAGAAAATAAATTTGATATCTCAGATGTTGGAAAACGAGGATGACTGGACAGAAACGGCGATGTGTTTCAGAATTTAAGAAATAAGTTTGATCTTCAGAAAAGTGAAGCTAATGTAAAGTGGGTGTTTTTCTCCTGAAATCTACAAACTGATGCTTGACGATGATTTAAAAAGGAAACTGAGACCAACAGAATCAGCAGCATTGAAAGTGTTTGTGCAGGATACCAATATTGTGCGAAATTTAAACTGAGCATGATGGATGCATGATGTTCTTAAAGAGCCAGATGTGCAGCATAAGCGCAAAAGCAAGTGGCACAAAATTTTTTGAGCACGCTAACCTGATTTTCTTTCGAGCTAAACTGACAGAAATTTGCTTTAAATAATCTTTGGTACCGTCTTCCTTGGTGGGAAACATTTTAAATTCAGACATTGCGCGATATGTGTGATTTATTACATTGACAGCAAAAAGTGTCAAAACATCCATGATATGCATCTCAAAAATCTGATGTTCAAGTTTAAATAAGACTTCATATCATCGAAAAGAAAACTAGATAAAACTATAAAAAAGGGAGCAGCTAGCAGCAAACAAAAACTTTTTTGTAAGTGATGGATATGATCCCAGTTTATCAATGTGATTCTAAAGTATTGCAGCACAGGGTGAGTGGCAGCTTCTGCTTCTCTGGAGAAAGACATAAAAGCATCCCGGAGCTTGCAGCAGAGGTTTTTCCCCCTACAATTAGCCTGTAAATAGGAGATTATGATATACATGATTATAGCGCCTCCTCACCTATATCCTAAAAATCAGTCAGACTCTTGTTTCTTTTGTTTATCTGTGAAGTCCAGCATTCCAAACGTGCGATATCTGATTCTTTTCTGGGCTTTAACTCTGTATCTTTTCTTTAAGGAACAATTCTGATGGTCTCCTCAGCTGAACTGAAAAATAATATTGATGCATTTGTGCATTTGTGCTAGATTATTGTTGTGCCCTGTTTACCAGCTTGCACAAATCATCTCTTTCACGCCTCCAAACGATACAAACACGTTTGAGCACACAAGCTCAGATCACTTCTGTTTTATACTCCTTATATTAGTCAGGCCAATGTGTGGGTGAGCATTGAAGAGTGACTGAGCTCCAGGTCCTGCTAGATTCTGGCTGACTTCACCTGATGACCATCAATTATCTACGCCAGCTTCCACAAAAAATCTTCGCCAGATCAAATTCCCAGGTGGGACAGAAAGATTCAGACTGAACTCAAGTCCATTTTAGGATTTTCACTGATCTCACCTTTTATCTCACTCTCAGCTGTTAAAGCACACTTGTACCTCATCAGGAGCTCTTAACTTCAGCACATATATGAATATATATCTGCTGGTTCTTTGTGTAAACTCTGGCAAGTTTCATCCTCCTGAATGCTTTAAGCAAAAATGGCAAGGCAAAATAGTTTCTAGGATATTTTGTTCTGGACCAAAGTTGCCTGAACAACTCATTAACGTTATCATCTCTTAAGAATTTAGCACTGGGCATGTTAAATTCACATTCAGTTCAGCATAATGTATATATCTTATTTCCCATCAGTGCAATAACGGAGTCTTCCAATCCACCCCACTCTGCTGCTCTGAGCTTTTCTTTTTCACTGAGATACCATTTCCATTCATCATTTAAGTCTGGTGGAATCTACTTTGCTGCTTGAATTAAACCACTGTCAGTGAAAACAACACTTTCTGCAAATATTCCACAGTAAAATCCTTTTGAGGAGGTGAAGGGATTATTCCTCCTGAAGTGGTGGGAAGCTTTTAATGTAAAACAGATTAACAGCAAAGCGCAGCAGCAGCAAATTATCACAGCAAACTGGAGCACATCAAAAACACCAAGGCTTCTTATTAAAATATGATCAAACATAGAGAAGTTCTCAAACAACTGCAATTAGAATGGAAGCTCTGTCTCTAATAATAGCTGGCTATATGTAACCCTGCTCCTTTGCATTCAAAGGAAATAAAGATCTCAGCTCTGTGTTGCGTCATGTTCTCAGGACTCAGTTTTAGATATGTATAGACAGGTATTACAATAACTTCCCTGCAACTGTTAACAAACCATTCAGAGTCTGGAACATAATGGAAGAGGACTGAAATTACCAGATTCAGCTAATGCCCCAATCTTGGACTGTGCCTCATTAAACATGCATTATAATTAATAGATTATTTTATGTCATATTTAAAGGAACAGCCTCTCTACTGTTCCTTTAAATATAAGCTAGCAGCTAGTGAGCTAAACCAGGTTCAGGATTGTTTAATGTCTGCAAACTTCCAGGAATGTAAAAAGTCTCTTTACCTCTTCCTTTCAGAAAATGTTCAGCAATGTTCCAGAGAGTAACAGAGATTTTTCTCCATCAGTCTTAAAAAGGGCTGAAATTTGTAATCAGTCAGCCCATCGCAGGACTTTATTATGCTGGAGAAGTTTGCAAATCAGCAAAACGTGTGTGTGTGTGTGTGTGTGTGTGTGTGTGTGTGTGAATTAATTTTTTCAATGTGATATTACAGCCTCATCTCACTCACGGGGTGTCAGATACTGTCTTTTGTTGTAGGCAGCTGGTGCCACAGAGATACCTGCTGTAATGGTTTCACATGAAAGTCAGATACAGGGGAAAAAGGCAAAGTTCAAAGTCAATAGAGAAGGCATACAGATTTAGCTGTTTTTTGGCAAACAATACAGGAAAGACGAAGGTAAACGTCAGGTAAACCAGCCAAATGTCGAAAGCTCAAATGGGGACATAAAAAACTAAGAAGGGATCCAAACCAAGTGCCTGAAATAGATAGAAAGGTCAAAACAAGCTGCCAGTCAACCAGTGGGAATACCAGGGAATTCCTGGTCCGTCCCATAACCAATTACCCCTCCATTACCAATGCTCCATTCCCACAAACCATGGCATACTGTCAACAACACATAAAGCCTTAAACAGAGAAGCTTTGAGGTGCTGATGGTGGATGCTATTGATGAAAGACTGGCTGGTCCAATTTCTGCATTACAATTTACTCCAGTAATAAGTATACATTTTATCACACAAAATTCTGGAGAAATACTAAGAAATATGTAACAGGATGTTTTAACAGCTACTCATTGAAATATGCATCTACAAACTCTAAAAGGGGTTAATACGTCAGTGCAACAGCATCACATGACACAAACAGACTCGGTCTGCAGCAGTAGGAACAAGATCCCTCTCAAGATACCTGAACGGTTTTAAAGCACCTGGTCAGGCAGACAGGCAAACAACTCTAAAACATCATTTTATTCTCTGCAGGAAACCACAACATTAGACAGTCAGTCAAGCAGTCAATCAACCTGAGAAAAGTGAGCAGAAGAGCCTCTGTGACTTTTTCCTTTCTGCTCAACGCTGAATAATATTCAGACTTTGGGGAGTACAAGCACAGAACAAGCACATAAATGCACCTTTTTACCGTTCCCAGTGCTTTTTCCCCACAAGTCCCTTCAATGCTTCTCCGCCGCTTTTCTCCTTCTTCTCTCTTCTTTCCCTCCTCCCTTCACCCCTTGTTATCTCTTCACTCGACCGTGACATCTCTCGCTGCTTTCTGATGCTCCGTCTGTCGCCCTTGGATGATGGATGGGGTGATGGACGCTCAGTTGCCATAGTAATTTGATGGATGGTTTAGCAACTGATACGAGCGCCGAGAGGGTACACCACCGCGTATACTAAGGCACTCTCCTCCCGCCGTCTTTGGGTCCTTGACATTGAACTCAATGGGCCTCAGAGAGTCACTACTCCCTCTGTAACAAACACCACTGACCCGTGAGCCAGGCGCCACACATCTGTCCAATCATACCATTGCTTTTGCTGATGCTGCCGCTTTGATGAAGCGAGACAGCTGCAGAGCCCAAGCAAGGATAACAGTCTTCATCTCAATGCTGATAAAATAAAACAAAGATGATTCTTGGCTGGAGAAGCAGAAGAAAAGGAAGAGAAAGCTAGACAGCTCTCACTGCTTCATAGCTCATATCCTATATGCATCATATCTGCAAACCACATGTCTAGTTTTAAACTTATCACCTTTGTGCACACATTCTAGGATTACCCAGGTAGCTCAGTGTCTATGCAAGTTTACTTGGCCTCTTTGATGTGTAATGCCTCTTTTCCTTTTGTACCCACTCAGCTATAGGCTCGACTAGTTTTTTAGTGGTTTCTATTAGGTGGTAGTACCTGGTACTGTTTTGGGGGGGTTCCAAGTGAGCTGAGTCAATTGGGAAATGTGACATGAACAGAGTGCAGTTTAGTTTAAAAAAAACAAAAAAAACCCAACTTTCTTGGGGTACTCCTAGCAGACCTTCAAGATGTAAAGACTTAACAGTCACCAGAATACTATCGTAACACCTGCTGTCTTTACTTCTAGAGAAAAAAAAATGTCTAGCCATCAAACTTTCTCCTTTTTAGCCACTCATGGTTCTCAAGCTGTCTGTGTGAACATTGCTGAACCAGAAGTGAAACGGTGCAGCTGCTTACTGAGATCACAACATCTTATCAGAGTGCAACATTAAATGATGACAATAACTCAGGAGTCCCATTTGCCAGGGTTGACAGTTGTTCTGGTGGAAATGCTGCTGAAATTCAGGTAAATGCAGCATTGCTAAACTGTTGAATTTGTACGAAGAATGTTTGCATTTTATGTAGATCTATGTATGAGCATTCATTGTTTTTAGTCACACTGACAAACCAGTTGGCATCTTCCCTAGGATAACTGTCCAAAGGTTTAGTGAAACCACTGCCCACCTGGATGTAGAGCATCCATGTCAATCTACATCCATCCGTCGTCTTTCTCAATGCAAGTATAGAAATAAAAATAAAAGGGATTAAAACTATAGATTCATTTCTTTCTGCCACATTGCAAAATAATTGTCTGACGATTTCTTAAGCCTCTGCAAAACTGTGTGTTTGTTTTTCCTTTATTTTGTGTAGTTTTTGTGTGTGTCTGTATCCATGTACAAAAATTACCAGATTCATTTTTAGAGTGTCAATAATAACTGGTGGCCTGTGGAGTTAAAAGTGTCCAAAATGCTGAGAAGGAATAAAAGAATTGTTGAAAATGTTTTGTGGTTTCTCTTCTCGAGTTTCCTATTAATGCACTTATTCCAACCTTTAGTTAACCGGGAAATTTTGATTTCCCGGTTAACTAAAGGTAACCAATTCAGGCATTAAGACTTGTCACTTTTATACATTTACTTTGTGTTGTTGTTTTTTTTTTTTTTTTGCATGTGTGGGTTTTTGTAAAAGCTTTTTTTTTCTTTGAAGGGACTCTGACATTGTTGGATTCAAAAATGTAGTTTTTAAACTAGTGCTGTCAATAGATACCCCCCCACACACACACACACACGCACACACACACACACACACACACACAAGTAATTAAACTCAAAATTTTCTGTAATCAATCGCGATTAATCGCAATTACTTGATCATTAGCCTGGTTGCAATTACATTTTTTCAACTTTATATTTAAGCTCGTAACTGACATTTATGCAATATATAATATATAATATATAATAGTGCTTGTTTAATCAGATTCATCACAGGGTTACTGTGGATTCATTTTGATTAATCACGATTAAATATCATTCATTTTTAATCTATATTAATCGCATTTCATTTTGCATGAGCAAACAGACTCGAGAAAAAAGGGAAAATATACGCACTTAACATGTTTATTGAACATCTTGAACATTCATGTTAACAAAAAACTCTGTAAACATTTATCCACTCTCTCTCTGTCACTCTTGGGGAGGCACTTCAACTGTTTGAAACGAGGAACCAAAGCTATGTAAAGCGCGTCTTCTCAACGATATTAATAGGTCTGTAGTTTGTTGCAATCCACTTGGCAATTGTGTCAAGTGTGCTTCACGTATGCTTCGCGTCAATGTGATATGTTAAGCAGGAAGTGCTTCGGTGAAAAGAAAATTCCTTCTTGCACAATGTGCATAATACTTTATGTTGGTCGACTGTTCCGTCTTGTTATTTTTTTAATGCTCAAATTTCCCATCGAGAGGGCCAATGTCCGTTTATCATCTTCCATATTGAGTTGATTGGTTCAATAAGGACGTTTATGCACATTTCCATATGACTTCAATTCAGGAGGCTGGAAGTGAGGAGGATGAGGATGACATTTTATCCAGATTCTGGTCACATTGTTTCTTTCCTTTGAGTTTTCACTTCTTTGGAAAAGTAGACATCTTCTCAGACGATAAACACCGATATAGGTGCAGTATCTTACTGTATATTTTACAGTTTTGTACTGTCTTTCTAGAATATCATGAAATTTACATAAGTAGACTGTGATTTTACATGTCAAAGATAAAATAACATAACATCACTGTAAATATAGTAAAACACAATTTACTTGTTTTTTAAATATATTTTTTGTACATATGCATATTTAGATTGTAAAAATACATTCAGAAATGTATCATAATTTCACAAATATTTGTCTGTTATGTGAGAGAATGAGCTGTTAAATTCAAATGTAATACTATGGAAAAATATATAAAATGATCGAAAATTAACGAGAATAATCAATAATTAAAGGAGTATTTGAATTATAATTTTGCTGAAAATTTCATGTCATCTAGGTCTGATTCAATAATTCAGAGGTAACAAGTGAAAATATAATTAATAGGAATAAAAACTAAAAAAAAAACATATATAATACATAACTGTATGAGCTGTATGCATTTAAATCCATGTTATTAAACTTTAGTTAAAGTAAATGATGCCACACAAAAACTGAATTTTATATAAGCCTGTTTTCATTAAAAACATTAATCTGACCTGCAGTATATTAGCACTGCTGGACATTAATGTGACCTTTATTATGACTATTGAATGTAAATGTGACATTTAATATTATTACAGAAGTTTAGGCAGACGGACACCCCGAATTTTCTTTTTTTTCCTACCAATGTGTTTAATCATAAAGGAGAAAACGTCTGCCTGTGTACTCCTAAAGCAGTTTCATTACTGTTTTATTGGAAGAATGTAACATTAATTTTTGTTACAAAAAAGATTATTTTATAGTCCTAACATTACAAAGCTTTAAACATAATTAGAATTCATGCAATGTTGCTTTATTGCAGCATGTTAATGTGACATTTATCTATCAGACTGTGACCAATAAACAAGACTTTACAGTAATTTTCTGCAGTAAATGGCTGTTGAGAAAATCTGCAGATAATGCATTTTTTGCTGACTTTTTACAGGCTGTTTTGGGTTTTTGAGATTTCTGTATTTGAGGTTCATTAAAGAGGTCAGGCCCAGTCGAACCTTTTGGGAACACAATCACAGAAACCATCGTCTGCTTTGTCGCTGTTGAGGCCTTAAGGAGAACCTCATTGTTTTCCTTTACCTGGAATGGTGAGGATATGTAGGAAGAGGAACTCCCTGTAGGAGAATTAACATGAGAATGGGGATGGCTATGCTCTCCCTATTTCCATACTACATGTTTCTATATTACAGGTATTTTACATCTTTACCTCCTGGGAGACTAATTCGTATGAGAAATACCTGCTCTTACAAAAATTCCTCAACACAGTCAAAACAGACCATAGGCAGTATGTTCACAGTGATAAAGGAACATATTACCCATAGCAACAGTCACTCATGGATGTGTTTAATAGTGTTTGGACAACAGTGGAGCTTTATGCTGCAGAGGAGTATGCTGTGTGCCTTTGAGTGCCAACTCCTATCTTGGAGGATATATTTCTGAATACTAACCCTTTAAACATAAATCACTATTTTGAAAGAATTAACACTGATTTACAACATGTTTGCTTCAGATGAAGTTTAGTCAAGGTGGCTTTGGGAGAAGCAAAAACAAAACAAACTCAGACTTGATTTAGTCCAATGTGTTCTTGCCCTTGGGTGGCAGTCTTGTTTTGCCATCTGTGGTTTGGGTAACCAAGGCACTACCGGAAGTGCAATGCTCTACTATCAACTGACATGTTGTGTGTGCACTCAGACAAAACTGCATGATTTATTCTTTCCATTTGGCAGCCATCTTGGCACTATCTTGGAAACACCTCTGGGCATTCCTTTTGGGTTCCCAGGTAAATAAGCTGGGAGAATGTTATTTCAAATCACAGTGATTAGCATAGCATAAAAATTGCATGATGGAATCACTCATCAAATCTGAGAGAAACCATTTAAAGTTTGGTTGGTTTGCTCCAACATATTGTTTAAAATTTGTTTTGCCCATAAAATCTTATTTTACTACTCATATAGACCGACAACATTAAGTGGCACAACATTAAAGCTCCATTAATGCCTCAACCCAGAGAGCTGATGTGATTAAAATCTCTGCTTATCCCATGATAGGTAAATGGACTGGTTCTTATATAGCATCATATCTTATATAGCACTTTCTACTGTACTGGAGCACTCAACGTGCTTTTTAGAACATCCCTCATTCACACACATGCCTACAAACACTTTTTCAGAATCAGAATCAGAAACTTTATTGTCATTGTCACAGGTACAATGAAATTAAGAATGGTCCCCGATCATTGCATCATCCCTAGCAATATCAAAATATAAATAAAACAATAAAATTCAATAAATAAAATAGATAGAATACTTAATATACTTAATAGTATTCTATTAAGTATTAAAATACTTAATACTTAATAGAATACTTAAAATACTAATAAGACGTAACAGTAAAACATTCACATACATTCTATGCTCTTTCAACCATTGCTGAACAAACATCACAAATGCTATGTTAGGGAAACGCTGTTATGAAAAGTAGACTAGCTCACTTACAAAGAAATGAGCAGTCACTAATTTTTGGTAGTTTCTTTTTAATGGAGAGACAACGATTATCAATCAAAAAAATCCAGAAAAAAAAACACACATTGCAAAAGAAAGTTATAAATTGATTTGTGTGTCACTGTGTAAAATAAGTATTTGACCTTCTACAACCCAAACAGAACCACACAATAAGTCAATCAATGATTATTACTCCCGATCTCAACTCATTGTATGTATAAAGCACACCTGTCCACAGTATCAGTTTCTTCCATGTCAACCTCTCGACAGCGACACCAAAGAGCTGTCAAAGGCTGTCAGGGACAAGATTATAGACCTGTACAAGGCTGGAATGGGCTTTAAGACCCGAGAAGCCTGGTGAGAAGGTGACAACTGTTAAGCTTGTTAATACCCTAATGGGTACAGGATGACTTCACTGCATGGTGTGGCCAATGAACAGAGTGATGAAATCTAGGAAGAACCTCCTTCAATCAGCCAGAACACTGAAGATGGGTCTTCCAGCATGACAATGATCCAAATTAAACCACCAAGACAAAAAAAAAGGAGTGGCTGAAAAATGAGCACATTAAGACAATGTAGTGGCCTGGCCACATCTTAGTCCTATAGAAAATTTGTGGAGGGAGCTGAAGCTGTTGAGTTTGGTTGTTGAGTATTTAGAGAGTTTCTGTAAAAAGTGGACCCAAACCCCTTGTGAGCAGTGTGCAAACCTGGTGACCAAATACAAGAAATGTTATACTGCTGTGCTTGCCAACATGGTTTTTTTCTATCAAGTCATGTTTTGCTTGGGGATCAAATACTTTTTCACTCACTGACATACAAAATCATTCATAACTTTTATGTAATATTTTTTTCTGGATTTTATTGGTTTAAATTTTATCTCTCTCTATTAAACCGAAGCTACCACTGAATTAGAGACTGTTTAGCTCTTTGAAAGTGTGCAAACTTACAAATTAAGCAGGGGAGGAAATAATTATTTCCCCCATTCTATGTATGCAACCACACAATTCTAAGTCACACACAAAAACAGTGAACATGCGTCAGTGCAAGAACAACATTGGCTCATACGCTTCCACAACACATCACCTTTCCCAACTCATCACATAAAGATAAAAAATCTTCACAACAATCAACAAGACTTTTGAACTAAAAACAAGAGTCAAGTCCCGTCAAAGTTTAGGAACTATATATTAGGTTTAATTCATTACTTTGCAACGTGTTACACCCAGCATGGGTCACAGTGAGAAGCTGGCGATGAGACGGGTTTGTTTTCTGGCTCGTAACGGTCAGCACAGCCGGTAGCTTTGCCATTTAGGAATTCTCCCATTGATTTCTATTTAGATTTCCACATTTCTCTCCTATAATTTCGCTGGTATAATGTAAGAGCATGTTAACAATGTCTTCATTATGATTATAGTCATCAGAGTATTACGATACAGAATTAGGAGATCAGCATTACAGAGCATTTGCAGAGACCATTAACATCAACATCTATTATTTATAACATTAATGTAATGGCATCAATATGGAAAACTTACATAAACTTTAATTAGAATACTACTATAATGTGAAGCCATGCTTATGCAATATTGATGACCTTTATTATGCCATTAAAAATATTTTTAATATATTTGTGGTCATTACTTTTGATCAGTTCTGTCAACCATAATGCCCAAAATGCATTTTGTAATCTTCGTGTGACAGACCTTCAGTGTCTTGAGCTTTTTGTTTGGCTCTTGCTGAACAATCCCATTCAGATTCCAGCAGTGATTAGGTGGTAGATAAACACCAAAAGGCTTTGCTTTATAGCGCTGCCAGTGGGTGAAATGACAGAAAATGGAGGAATAACGAGCTAAATGGCTGAAAGACGGAGGTTTTATTGAACCGGGGTCTGCTCGCAGTGGGTCATCACACTGTTTTGTTTGTTTGTTTGTTTTCTGTCAGGCTTTAATCCTCCCTGAAGGGAAAGTGTCTCATTACAGGAACAGAGATTCTTACAGAGGCACATTATGCCATACTACAATGCAGCACAAAGACAAACAGCTGTTTTTGAAGTAGGTGAAGAAAGAACAGGAATTTTGTGTGTGACAAAGAAGCCTGGAAGTGGCTGTTTGTGCTGCTCAGATGGTCTGGAAGATGGGATCCTTTCTTTTAAGAGCTTACTGAGAGAATTTTCTTCACACTGATTTTTTTATGACCATAACGGCTCCTTCAAGTGTTTTCTGCTCACTTTAGTTTTTAAGCATCAACTGGATGCTAAGCTGAGGGTCATAATTTTCTGACCCATTACTTAGTATGCGAGTCTATGACAGCGTGTCAGTAAATAGCCATAGCCCTGCTGCTTGCGCCTATTTATGGTTCTGTTTGTAGGCTCTAAAAATCTGGTTATGTCCTGAAT
Source organism: Perissodus microlepis (assembly GCF_051167445.1). Lineage (NCBI taxonomy): Eukaryota > Metazoa > Chordata > Actinopteri > Cichliformes > Cichlidae > Perissodus > Perissodus microlepis. The sequence goes on along the minus strand of NC_140477.1, from coordinate 20,930,005 downwards.
ATAGCATCATTATTTTTACTGCCACCGCAGTATAAATCTTGTTAATGCATTTTATGCTGCTGCTAATCAGGCTTGCTAATGCTACCAGCAGCTATGTGTGAGAAACATAAAATGGGGCTTTTGGTTAGGCAGTGTCTTTGTACTTGGCACAGCAGCTGCTACCACAGTTGGTCTATGAAATAAGACCTCCATTTGCCAAACAATAATGTGATTAGGGGCTAAAAAGAAATGTTATTGTACAGTTCCTCTATAATGAACAATTGCTTAGTAAGAGATTAGGAGCTGGACAGCCACAGAGGAACACTTTGCCAAGGTGGGATTGCTAATTGACCAGTGGCGGAGCCAATTTTTATTGGGCTGGCCAGCACGAGCTCAGCATTTATATTTGGTGGCACAAAAACTGATGTATCAATATACCTTTTTTGTGACAAATCACTAGAGGCCAAATAGTTTGGTCAACTCCTTGGGCACAACTAAAATCTGGAATAGTTGCTACAGTAATTCTTATTACATTTTTTAATGTCCATGTGGTTCCACTTTAAAGAAAAAAAAGGGATACTTATCATAAAATAATAAAAAGATCAAGGCATTGTATGAAACTGAACTGCAGGACACCACAAATTTAATACACTAAAATTTGTGGTGTCCTGACGGTGTCACTTACATGACATATTAATTATTTTACTCAAGTTCTTCAATAAAAAGTGGAAAGTGATCTTGAAGCATTCTTAGAGTAACACTGCCTCAGGAAACATTTGGTTTATCCTCATCGGTCAATTAACGGTCATTAACAGGTTCTTACTGCTGCTGCAAGCCTGGAAGCTTAAACAGAACAGTTCACTTGAAGATTCGAGCTCTGTTCTGCTCCTGTCTGCATTTTATGATGTAGCACTTGGAATTGCGTCATTTATACACAGAATAACAATTTTTGCTCAGATGCCTTCTTTTTCTTTCTGCAGTTTTGAGGAGGTAGGAAGAATGAATGTCTCTGTCAGATGAAGCTGTTTTATCACTTATGAAGGGGACAGAGGGATGTTTTTGTCATATAAAGCTGTTCCTTTTGGAGGTTTTAGAGGAGGAGGATGGAGGGATCCGAGGATTAATGTTTCTGTCAGAGGAAGCTGCTCTGCAAACAGACAGCAGCCTCTCCACTGCCTTCAGGCTCAAACAAGGGTTTTAATATGAGAGCGATGCTGTAACACAGACATAGAGAGCATAGACAGCAACTGTTTGTAAATATAAAAATATGCATGTGCTGCTTCCTGGATGTATTTCATGCCCAGCACATTCATTGTCTGTAAATAGAACCATATCCTGTTTTTTTTTTTTTTTTAAACGTATCATTCAAGCAAGACAATCTCAGTCTTAATCTGAAATCTGTCCTTCCACAGTGTTCGGGATGATTTTGGCAGCTGATGTGATGGAGTCTTCACGAATTATCTTGGTGTAACAGCGTGCATACGTTCAAGGAAAGAAAAAACATTCAATATTTAAAGATGGGGAAAATGGAGGTATTTTATCATCACGACTGCTGAGCCCATTTTCTTCTTCACAGTTTCCTGACCAGAGCTTGTGTGCCATTATTCCCATCATTGAATCATAATTAACTACCTAATTGTTCCTTCTTTCCACTGATGTACAACAGGTTTTCACTGATTCTTATTGTATAATTTAATTTTTTGTTTGGTATAATTGGAATTTGATTCTCATTGAGCTGCAGATGTCATTTGCAAGTGTGTGTGCATCAGTGAGACTGTACCATATGACTGTTGAGGAAGAGATCAGTTCCAAAATCACATTTTACAAAGCTGTAGTAAATGTATCTCACCCAACCAAAAAAAAAAAAAAGTCTCTATGGGTGGAAGAACATCCTCACGTATGCATTCATATTCAGATTGTATTCTGTGTGTAGGATCACACAGGAGTGCAGCTGATGTCACACCACATGCACACAGGACTTGTCGTAATACCATTCAGGCTGAGTCATAAATAGAATCGTATTTTAAATTATGATTATGAAGAAAACAAAAAACTTAATGTAAAATGATTTTTGTTGTGCACTGATTTTCACAGTCTAACGTTATAAATCCAGTGCACCTTAGTTTCTTTTTTATTCTTGGCATCGAGGACTTAGAGACAAAGAGATCAAGACCACACTAAGAGACTGGTGGGCACAGGACCTGCACCATCAGTATCCTAGGACAGAGCAGTTTGTATTCCCTTCAAGGATACACCGACTTACTGATCAGTTGTGATCGATACCTAGATATCAATATGGATTCATTTTGGTTATGTATTTTGCCATAATGAAAGATCCACAGATTCCCTGACAGGTAAAACCTGACTTTTATATATTTGGAAGCCAATGCGAGAATCAGAGGAATGAGTATGTTGACACACAACTCCAGATTCAAACTAATTCTGCCTGAAATATGGTTAAAGAAAAGAAAAGAAAAGAAAAGCTGACACTGAAGCCAAAACACTCCCATCTGTCTCTAATGTTGCACTTATGTGTTTGTTTGTGCTACTGTGATTTGTGTAACAACCAGCTGCTCCAAACAAAAAGTCCCTGGTGAGATTAATAAAGTTGCATGCATTGTATGATGTTGTATTATTTAACCCACCATGTCACAAGCATCATTTGAGTCTCAGGTCCACCATATCTCCAACAGCACTGTCATGTCCACTGGGATGGCAGCATAGCAGCAGCATAGAGTTGCTCTGTTCATCTCCCTCACCTTTCGTGCTTTAACCACTGAAGCCTGAGGCTACGTTTTAAATTTCCACCTGTTAAGCGCCCAAAATTTTAGGCAGTAACGGCTCCACAACTGTTAGCCTAAAATCAACAGACTTTCCATCTATGGCTGAGAGACACAAGGGAAACAAATAAAAAAGAACGAGTCTCTTTGTATCAACTTTAAAGTCATGCTGACATTAAAAAAAACAAAGTACAGAAGAATTAAATAAAAATATGTCCATAAACATTGATGTGATTGAACCGAAAGCAGCAAATCTGCTAAATCATGAGCCGTTTTATTTACAAGGATATACAAGAGAATAAAAAGGATGAATGCAATTGGCAAAGTAAATAATATTCTGTTGGCAGTGATTCCCAAGACAATTGGGAAAACTTGATTTAAATTAAGCTTTAAACAAGTAAAAACGTCCCAATCCTTTAAATCAGCTACGATCAAATTTCCTTCAATCATCTCTCAGTTGTTTTCTAATAAAGTTTTCTGACAGAGTGCAGATAATCTATTTTGGCTGCACAGAGTCTACAGACCCTAACTGAGCTTGCTAGCCTTGGCTAATAACTTAGCATTCCACTCTCAACCAAATACATTTATCACTCCAAAATACACAAATAAAACATCACACACATCCAGTTTACCCTGATTGCTCCAATACTTCATTGTTACAGAAAGCATGTACAGGCCTTTAGTGGAAAGCTGAGTATGTTCTAACGAGACATGATTGCCCCATGATATGACAGCCACACTGAAGCACACAACTTTTAACCTCTGTCTCTCTTCCACAGCATGTCTTTTATCCTGTCTTCCTTCTCTCACCCCAACCGGTTGCAGCAGATGGCCGCCCCTCCCTGAGCCTGGTTCTGCCGGAGGTTTCTTCCTGTTAAAAGGGAGTTTTTCCTTCCCACTGTTGCCAAAGTGCTTGCTCATAGGGGGTCATATGATTGTTGGGTTTTTCTCTGTATCTATGAAGCGCCTTGAGGCGACTTTTGTTGTGATTTGGCGCTATATAAATAAAATTGAATTGAATTGAACTGACTGAGTGGTGGGGGAAAATACTGTAGCTAACAAACTGGACTCTGGTAAATATGTTGTGTTCTAGTGTGATCTGTGGCTTTTGAGTTTTTTGCTTTTTAGAGTTTTTAGTTTGCTTATCATTCTTAACCTTGATCTTTAGTCTTGATTACTATTGTAGGCTGTTATTTATATTATTGATTTCAGAGTAGAATGATTAGAGTCACCATTCTGTTTTCAGTTCGCTCTGGTATCTATTTGTCTATCCTCCTTAGTGTTCTCTCTTAGATGTTTTCCAGTGTAGTGACTTCCTGTTTTATTTTTGTAAATCCCAGGCTCCTGTGTTATTCATTTGATATTACTTCCTTTGTATCATTTAGCTTAATTAGTTTCAGGTGTTCCTCATTCACCACCTGTTTCCTATTCACTTCATTGCCATCAATGTGTCTGTGTGTGTACATAGTCATTTTGGATTCATTTTGGTTATGTATTTTTCCCATCCGACCTTTGTCAGCATGTCTGTTTTCCTGTCCTTGTGTGTTCCCTGTTTCACTGAGGTCTGTTTACTTTTGCCTTATGGACTTTTGAACGATGTCTCACATAATCACAATTTCGCATTTTAGATGTTATGGTAATTATTAATTCAAAATAATATTTTTCCCCAGAAAAGAGGGGTTCAGACCTTCTTCTCTTGCATATAATTTCTACTAATAGTTGATAAATAAAATGTTGGGGCAGACTCCGGAGGTTGGCAATCAAAATTTTTGGCAGCCAAAGCAATGCATGGAGGGTCGGGTTGCTGCACATAAGAACTGTGCACACTGTTCATTTTTATTAAATATGATGGTGTTAAGTTACAGGTTAAGCTTTTTATATTTGTTTGTTTTTGTAGAAATAGTGTTATTATGTATTATCACTGTCATTTAATGCAATAGTGAAAATAACAATAAGAAATACTAAATCCTTGAAAGTAAAAGCCTAGTTATTTCTGATTTGCATAGCTGTGCACTGCTGACTGGACTGCATAATCCCTCCACCTGGATGAGTGGAGTTTTGGAACAGTTTGGCCTCCCGTACAATTTTAGGGGTTGGTGAAAGGGCTTTCATTAGGTACACCCCTAGCCAAAGGCTCTACTTCTTAACGATTACTGTGATTGTTGGTGAGGGTTCACTTGCTCTTGTTCCATTAGACTGAGGGTGCCTGGAGGCGGAGTCTTCTCATTTATCATATCTAGCATTCATTGCAACAAACTCAAGGAGCTCAGCCAGCAGGGCCACATCATGAACATTTGCTACGATAAAGACCTCCTGAAGGTAACTCCAAGAAATGCATGGGATACGTGCACAGCCTTTGTTTTCCTTTATCTACTTCTGATGAATATGAAATAATGGATCTATATTTAGTGCTTTTGGTGAGCAAAAAAGGAAAGTACAAAAATAAAGATAAATTTATTCATTACAAAGACTAAGACAAGCCTGACTGATTCTCCCTAACATCACTCTACACACAAAACACACTCTTATACACACACAGTGTTGGAGGCTGGTGATGGTTATAAATGACCCAGATAGGATTTGTCATTTAAACAGCATTTCACCAAAATTCTCTTGCAGTAACAAAATGACACAGGCGGAGCGTGTGTATGTGTGTGTGTGTCCGTATGAGGGAGAGACAGAGTGTGTGTGAGAGTGTGTGTGAGTGTGTGTGTGTGTGTGTACGAGACAGAGAGAGAGTTGGAGTGCTGTCCTTGAGTTTCTGGCAGACGAGATGGATGAGCTGTAATTACACTGATAGAGTGATGATTGGAGGAGAGGAAAAAGAAGGAGGATGAGAAACAAGGTCGTGCATGTATTTGTCCTTGCATAAGAACATGGACGTGTGCATGTGCATATTTCTGTTTTAAATGTTATGGCTGTTAAAGGATGATGGGATAACAGGCAAATCCAGATTTGACTTTCAAAGCAGAAACAGGATAGACATGATAAACACTAAAGCCCAGAAACCAAACTGCAAAAGTAGCTGGAGACACAGACCTGTGGGTGGACTCAGCCACAACATTTGGCTACAGTCACTGGTCTTGTTCTTGGTTCCGACACTGGCTCAAATCTCGCTCAAGTTTTTATAACTCAGGATGATTTTTTTAAAGCACACCTTGGAATGTGCTTAGCTTACTTGGATGTGGATTGAATCGTAAATGTAGACATGCACAGTCAGATTTTGATCCACCATGCAATACAGCATGAAAATGATCCCAAACACACTGACAATGCCTGATATAAGAACATGCAATTAACCCTTCTCCCCTAGCAGGTCCTCAACTCGACTTGACTCAGTTTTTAGGGATTACAAGGCTGTAGTATCTGGTACCAGGTACTTTTTTAGTACCTACTCGTCCGGGGGCTCCAAACAATCTGAGACAAAAATGTGACATCAACAGACTGCATGCCACCAACTGGACAGTCAGTGGGGATCACTCGATGAGTCAGGAGAACGACACCTTCAGAAAAATCCAAACTGAATCCTGGCAAAGAGAGAAATCGCTGCACAGAAACCAACACTGTGGTTCAATAATGAGGTGCTGCCACGTACCATTGGTTTGGCAGCAGGTATACATTGTTGTGTTATTTATGTTGCATACAAATAATCTCACAGGACTTTGGGCCACACAGCTATATTGAGGTGGTTGAGTGGAGTCAACCCAAGTAGGTGCTAGTGGAAAAGTCACAAATGTAACACTATCAGTCATGGATTGGCCTCCCCAGAGCATGGACTTTAACATTACTGAAGCAGTGTGTGATCATCTTGACAGGCAGTGGAGCAAAATGATGAAAAAACAGACGAGCTTTGAATGTCCTTTAAGAATCCTGGAGAAATATTCCCGAAGACTACTTAAAGAAATTTTAAAGAAGTCTGCCTAAGAGAGTTCAGGCTGTGCTGAAGAATGAAGGTGGGTATACCCAATTTTGGCTCTCTTTTGCCTTTCCACATATGTTTACACATGTTACATGAAGGGTGACTTTTGCACAGTACTGTACATGGTCCTAATATATTTTCAGGTAAAACAAAAAAAGTAATAATCTGTATGAGCCACACATGAATAATAAATTACGTTGTGTTGAAGCCTTAAAGGAGTTTTCTAATGGCAACATAGTTCACAAATAAGAGGACTACAAAACATTCCGCTCTATGATTTCCTGCACAAATATTTGCCTTTTGTTGAAAATCGACATTGCAGGAAATTGGGATTGATGTTGGAGAAGCTCAGGGAGTCCATGTACCCACATGTGGCAGTCACAGATTGTTCACGTGTGTCTCAGATTTGGTCCACTAGCCTCCTAACACATTGAGCTATATTGACACAACTCCAATGAGGAATAAGAATGTAATAAAACCATGTCGACCTGTAAGGAAGCAAGCTAATTATCTGTTATCTCAAGACACCAAAATGGTATCTGAAGTTCACATCTTAATTACCATGTCATCCCCAGATAAATGTTTCAATCCGACTTAATTACATCATATTCGGATATTAAACTGTTGTCTCTATATTTAGACTTTAGAGTAAATGATTTTAACTCAGCAGTCCTGATACAGCGATTTAACCACAGCATTAGCTTGAGATATTAAGCATTGTTGTCTTGCGACAGCATGTTTAAAGTATCATTTTATCAACATGACAAAGTCTGTTAACGTCAACCATGATGACATTATTGCCTCATTATATCAAGGTAAGAATGAGCTTGTGTATTTTGTTGCTGAAAGAAGTACTCTAGCTATTAGCACTGTGGCTCTACACTGTAAAAAAAAATGTAATATAAAAGTATTTTACTGTGTATTTTACAGTTTTGTACTCTTCTTCTAGAACATCATTAAAGTTACATAAATAGACTGTGATTTTACATTTCAAATGTAAATTAACGTAAAATCACTGTAAATGTAATAAAACATAATTTTCTTGTTTTTTAAATGTATTTGTCTGTACATATGCATATTTAGATTGTTAAAATACATTCACAAATGTATCATAATTTCATATATATTTGTCCGTTATTTGAAAGATTGAACTGTTAAATTCAAATGTAATGCTATGGAAAAATATATAAAATGATTCTTATAAACTTTTTTTACATCAAATAATTATTATTATTATTGTTATTTAGGGCGATCGTGGCTCAAGAGTTGGCAGTTCGACTTGTAATCAGAAGGTTGCCGGTTCGAGCCCCGGCTCGGACACTCTCGGTCGTTGTGTCTTTGGGCAAGACACTTCACCTACCACCTACTGGTGATGGCCAGAAGGGAATTATAAAGTGGAATTGTAAAGCACTTTGAGGGTCTCAAAAAGCACTATATGAATGCAATCCATTATTATTTAAACCAACTGTTAACTGTACATTTCTGTACATTTAAATATTATTATTCATATTGCCGCATTTTTTGACCTTGTTTATAGGTAATTTCATTGTTTAATCACATTAAAATGTTCCTAATTTAATGTTTAAAAGCACCTAAAAAAGGCAAAATCCCATGTAAAATTAGGGCAACAAACTGTATTGTCATTACTGAAAATAATCGTATTTTCATGAGAAAGTTATTTTTTGTTATTTTATGGTATTATTTTGGTGCCCCAGCTGCCGGAATATTACTGTTATTTTAGGAATTTTTTTTTACGGTGTAGAGATGAAAACGCATCACAGCAACATCAGCAGAGCAAGGCCCAGCAACAAAACGAGGTCTTTTTGCTATTATACATTTATTTATAGATGATTACTATTAGTTTTTCCAAATAAATTTACATACACTACCAGTCATGTAAAGTCCTGACAGACCTGCTGAAGAGTTTTTCTTCTGCATTGTGGATCAATACTGAAGTGAATAAAATATGGAAATATCTTCAAAGGACAAACATGTTAACAACTGGAAATTTGTTTCAAATTGTAGGTTTCTTATTTGGTTTAGAAAAGCTCTGCACACTCCTCAGTCTCTCAGCCAGCTCCATGAGATTCTCTCCTGGAGTTTCTCCAACAGTCTTGAAGAGACTCCAACACATGCTGAGCTCTTGGCAGAGGAGTGTCTAAAGCAGTGGAACCTCCCCCCTTCAAGTAAATTGCCCCCTGGGGTCCTCCCAAAGCTACTGGGCTGCAGTATTGTCAGCCTGTCAGCCCAATGCTACTGGATGAGAACATGGAAAGCAAGAATGCTTGAAAGTAACTACTGCATTTACTCAAGTGCCGCACTGTAGTACAGTTACATTTAATCACCGTGGAGTTAGGGTAGCTTGGAATGAGTCATATTTCAAAATAATCCACCACAACTTTCTCCTGATTGCCTGCTCCTCTGTAAACAGAAGATTTGAATCGCAGGTCAATGAAGCACACCAGAGATGTCCACATAAGAATTATTCTTTCTATGACATCACACTCAGCTAAAAGTTGAAAAACCTGTGACAAAGTTATTACTAATTCTTATATAACTCTGGCCAAGGTTAATATGACAATTCACTATTTTAAATTAGTAGTACTAATGCTAATCTTATACTTTGTACTCCTTAGACATGCTTGACATGTTCAATAACTGGTATTGCAAATAATTTAAAATAATAATATTTGATACAAATCTAACATTTTGGGATATAATATATATTGAGCTAACCGGGATTAGTACAAAAAGTAATAAAACAAGCTCCAGCTTTGAAACAGAAGCAGCTTACTCATTCATGAATCAACGACTGATGCAATAATAACATTGAGTATTGCTGCTTTTCTTCAGTACAGGATCTAAATGCCTCTTCCGCTGTTATGCTTTGCTGCCATGTTACCTGTAGCGGGACAGAGGAGAGTGCAGCGTTTCTTAAGCCAATTTTCAATGCTGTCTTTATTTCTGATTGAATTTTTCTGATTTCCCACAGGCCAGCCGTGACTGGTTCTTGATCCCCTGTAAGCCACCGTTTAAAAAGCAAACAAACCTGGAATCGCCCCTGCTTGTTGGCTGCTTTTCCTTCACTTTGCCGCCCAACTCGTCCCAAACCATGACATCTGGATTAAGACTGAGTGACTGTGGAGGCCAGATCAGCTGCAGCAGTACTCTAACTCACTGCAGGTTGTCATTATGTATGTTTGAAAAGAACTTGACCTTTGTGTGTTAAAGCACTGATGGACTGTTTTGGTTGTTTTTTTTAATAATTCGAGCGATTGTCATTATATAGAAATGTCCTAATCTTTAAATTCCACAAATTTTGATTACGATATATTGCTAACTATAACCCACTCCGTGTGTGGATAATTATGGTTACAATAATGTCAATAGCATCTAAAAAAGCCAAATACTGTCTGCTTACTACATACTTACATATCTGTTGGTTCACAGCTCCTGTGTCTTCAATCTAAGACATTTTGTGCTTGAGCAATAATCTCTAAGCAAACTTAAAATTTGGAATAAAAATGAGGCAGAGGAGACGACAATGCATCAGGTGCTGTCATTGTTAAAGATGGAGATTTACTGCCAGCTGCACTGCCTGATATAGCAGACCACAAAGGACTCACTTTATGGAACCTTCATGATATGTAGACCTAAGATAAAGCAACAATACTTTAAACTACAACATTTGGTCCTAGATACGTTTCACATGAATAGGATCCGAATGTGAGGTCTATGTGAGTGCAGGTAAACAGATTCTCAGACAAGAGACAAACTGGATATGTTCATCACTGTGCACAAGCTAACAGTGGAAATACCAAGGTAACAAGACACAGCTGAAACTAATTAAGACAAAACCAAATAAAGTCAAACCAGTGAAAATGCACAAGATAAAAAAGAAACACACAAAATGGGAATCACAAAACAAAAATAAAGACTTGATAACAAGATACAACGGGATACTGACGAGGCAAGAAAAAAATATTAAAACATGGAAATGAAATATTGATAAACTCCAAGTCTTCATAGCATAAAACTCCCAACGAAGTAATAAAAATAAAAAACCAAAGAATATAAACCAAACCTCACAATGACAGAACCACAGGCCATTTCCACTTTTCCACTTTGACTTTTTCCAAATGATAAGCTCAGGTAGGGTAGGGTTACCACCAAACATTCTATAGTCTCACAGATATCTTCATAACCACATTTAGATAACAGTTTATTTATTTGCATGAGCATGATTATGATACATATCGGCACTAACATCACTGGTAAACTGCCTTAATTATGTTGAATTCAAAAGTGATATTCTGTCCTCCTCCTTTTCTCTGGGTACACTGAAATATAAAACCCGTACTCCCAAATCAGGACTTCATTATGCCAATTACTGTCTGAAGAAAATGGTTGTGCTCATATTTAGTGTCTTAACTCCAGAGATTAGGATTCAATGATATGAAACTTAGTCTGGAGATGAACGGGGGGGCTAAAATGTGACATTATGTTGAGAGAACAGACTGCTGTGTTTCATGTTTTATACACACAGGTTTCATCATAAGAGTGTTTTCTCTCAGCCTCAAGACAAACATTAGTCCCAGAAGAAAACAGAGCAGCAATGACAGAAGAAAAGAAGAAAAGGGCTGCCACCGAATCAACAACATTTGGTATTTGGTACATAATGAGACCATTAAGTCAAGATCACAGCAGAAATGTTTTAAAAAAATTGATTAGAGCACCACAAAAGCTTAATTCCCACGCTCTGTGAAAAGAGATAATTCAATTCGGATCATGATATTGTTATTTTGCCTCCATGAATTTAGTCTGGTGTCTATTTATTGTGTTTATTAGACGTGTTTACCTTTAGATGCGCTCGTTTGTGCTTCTTCTCTCTTCGTTTAATTTTTTACGCCTGTAGCTGTGAGTCTGTGAGTTGTGTTACAAACCTCATGCTTTCTGAAAATAAGCCATCACTAGAAGAGATATAACTTCCTCAACTGGCTAATACAGCATCAACAGCAGTAGTGGTCAGTGTTTATTTGTGTGTTGGGACTGACCGTCACGCCGCTGTCCGTCTGCGTCTCTCTGTAGGTGAAGTTGCAAACAGCCCAGGCCAAGTAGTACGTGGACATGCGAGGCGTCCGGGCAAAGTGATTGGTCAACCAGCTGTCCTCATCCGACAGCGAGCTGCTCTCCACCGGCATGTTGGACAGCGAGGTGTACTGTGGGTCGTGGCGGAGGGTGAGGGAGAATGTGGCCTTGTAGACAGGTTCATCAAAGCAGGGGAAGGCCTTCCGGGCATGGATAGGACTGAACTGAGTTACTGCCAAGAAGCTATGAAAAGAAAAAGGAATAAAAGGATTATTACCAGAAAAAAATTTTTTTGTAAAGATTATAGAAGATGACTTCACCAGTGAACCACTTTCATTTAGGAAATGCCAAACATGTATGAGTTCCATATAAAGAGCTAAATGTGAAGGTAATACAACCCTTAACAGGTCACTGGCAACGTAGCTGATGTTTAGCGGTAAATAAACATAAAGAATGAGATATCAGCAGTTATGAATGCCAGTAAAAATGAAAGAAAACACCTCAACATCGACAAGTAAATGGAAGTGCTTTATACAGCACCGGAAAGCACTTTACAAAGCTCACACACATTCATACAACTCTTTTGTTCTGCACATGCAGGACTAACAGATCCCAGTAACTGAGGGATGCATCTTTTTGTTTTAGTGGGTTTCAATATCCTCCCCAAGCATGCTTTGGCTTGCAGACTAGAGGAATAAAGTCAAGATGAGTGGCGGCTCGAACTACCAACCTTTAAATTAAAATATGACATGTTGAAAACTACGGCTAAAATAACAAGACTGTGACTGGGAGCCTGTACCACACAGGAGACAAACCACAGCTTCCTGAGGCCTCTCACCTCATAATCCACAGACCAATGTCTCATTGTTGTAACTATGTCACTGCTGGTGCTGTTTCTGTTGGTGTTGCAGACTGCCACAGAGAAGAGAGATGTCCGAAGACACAAAGACTTTTTCTGTTATGAATTAAAGGCAATTTTGAAAACAAGGAAAACTGTCCTCTATTGTGTGGTGTGATTTTTTTCCCAACGCTTCTTCCTCTCTCTTATAAACTTCACTGATTTCTCCTTTCCTGTTCAAACCAAACTGTCAACCAACCGACATTCAGTTTACATATCAAGTCTTCTCCATTGGCTTGAGTGCTGTTGGCATTTTGGAGGACTGCACTCCAACTGTGCAGTCCTCCAAGTCCAGTAATCTTAAGAAGCAGAGTAGGTTGTTGTTGCTTTGACTTCACCTGTTTTCAAAGTTAAGAGAAAAAAGATCTGAAGGGAAAATTAGTTGCTAGACCAATGCATTCAAGTTGCAGTCTTTATTAAGAAATGTATCATAAAATAGGAACGATGGGCATGACGACAGTTCTAAAGCACATGCAAATCGTGTACAGCCACATATCAGTGAACGGAGTACACGCCTTTTGGCATGTGGTCATGTGGTTCAAAGCCCATCATATACATGTGTTATGATGATCCCGATAAAGGCCACAAGCCACAAGCAGGCATAATAATTTTACATCTTATTGTGAGACTAGTATTCTCTAAATTGTGGAACAATGTAGGCTTTAAACATTATTTTATGAGCCCACTCATAGGAATGGTGTACGGAGGACCAACATAAGACCACAAAAAATTATGAAGTCAAAAAATGTGCTGAAATTTAAAATAAAAGACAAATAACAAGAATATAACATGGGAGATGCACAACAGATTATTTCAGAATCAGAAGACTTTATTTATCCCCAAGGAGCAATTAAGATACAACAGAGCTGCATGACGTTGAAGATAAGGACAGGGCATAAACAGGCAATAAGAGTGAGATAATAAATACACAGAATATACAGTACATACAGTTTTAAAATTACACAGTTTAAAATTAAAGTGATTGAATTTGACAAAAACAGGAGAGAAAAACGCAAGGAAACTAACAAAGTAAAAAGAAATGAGAAGTTGCCATTAATGTCCAATTTATGCTTCAGCGGAAAATCTACGTTGACATAACCATGCCATCACCTTCCACGCTGATTAGTCATTGCTGGCGGCTTCAACCCGACCTGCAGATACATTTCCTAGGAGGGGGAAGTTCACATTAAATGGAAGGTTACAACATTGGGTTAAGAGGGGTTTCCAGTTAAAACATACGTTAAAACAAATTTGCAGTCTAATTAGGTTGAAGCACAGTCCCTTTATGTTGCCACGAGTCTTTTTTACTTTTATTCCATTCTTCTCTTTTCTCAAAGTCCTCTCGTCCTCCTCTTGATCCTATTTTTCTCCCTCCTTTCACCACATTTTAATCTCTTGTTCCTCTTTCATTCAGTCTAACTGTTTAACTCTTTCTCCATCCATGCTGGGGCGTGTGCATCCATATATGTGATACCTGAGTGAATCACAGCAGGCTGCTGTCATCATCATCAACGCAGGAGAAAATGTACTTTTTAAAGCAGCTGGTGAGGAAAAATGGTTGCTTGTTGTTCCACTACAGCTGCTTGTAATTTGGTTGAACACTGCCAGGGTTCGACTTCTCTCTGTGTTCAGGTCGACTATCATTTACATTGCCTCTAATTGGATCCATTTCAGACAAAAGCTAGCTGTTCAGCCAGTGTTCAGATCACTCCACTTTATGACAGTTTTTACCTGTAATTTCGGTGCATTGTTTCAAACCAAAGGCTCAGTTTTCATAACAAATTACACAAAAAACTCAACTTTATTTCCATGTGCATTGTGAACAACTGTTGGTCCAAAACTGCCAGTAATAAAAAAAAAAGGAAATAAATTATATCAAAAAAGGCAAATTAATTATTATTAATATTATTAGCAATAATAATAATAATAATAATGATAGGGTTTTTTTGTTTTGATTCTTTTAGGTTTAGGCATCAGTTAATGAAAATTGCACAGTGTCACAAATTGCTAAGAAAAATTAAAAACAGGACAAAAAAAAAATTATTTATCAATGCCTAAATGAAATTTAGATTTGAAGAAATCAATTGGAAGACTACATCATTTAAATTATAAATATTGATAAACACATAAATCCATACCTAAATTCAGATATCATTTTATGTTTTGTTGGATGTAATGAAGAATATTTTTGTTTCAGTCCTCCAAAGTTGTCTTCTTTTGCTCCCAAACCTTTGCTTTACTGTTGAAACTCCTCAAAGTCTTGAAGATGACTCCCACATGCAGTCAAACAGCTGAGTTACAACAAACCAGATATTTTTCTCTACAGCTTCATCTGCATCCAGAGAACTGGAATATTCTCTCTGGACAGCTTGTACAACATGAACAGTCATGTTGTCAGAGGTAAAGTCCACAGCCTGAATGAGAGTGACTCACAGAGGAGTATAAATACATTTTACACAAAGCAAAAAAAAATAAAAAAAAAAATAAATAGGACTGCTGCACTGTAGTCTGATGAAACCTCGCGTAGCTGCTTTTCTTTTTTTGCCTCAGGGCAAAAGCATGAAGCCAACCTGCTGTGTCTCCTTACGTGTAACATAGTCAAACTTGTTGTAAAACCCAACAGAAACCAATTTCTCTTCACTGGGAACAAGATTGAAAATACTGGGACTTCCAAATGCTTCACAGCTGCTCTTAGGCGTTTCGACAACCTTAGTGTTGAAACCTGGCTTTGAGTTTCTCTCTCAGCTCTCCATTTCCAGCCTTACAAAGTCTGCTCTTTATTGGGGATAATATAAGAACAGATACTGTGGGAGTGAAATGCTGAGATTCTACAAACTTATCACTGCATGTCCTGATGATACTGTGACTTGTTTGATCGCATATAATAAACAGTAAAAAGCCCATAATAATAGCAAATAGCAAAGATGAAAAACTAGACTAAGCAGTGATGTTTTGGATGGTTAGTGAAGTTAAGATTGTTAACTTAATTTATTGATGTTTTTGCCCCCCTGAGCATGGTTACTACATGGCTGCTCATTTAACCCTTTAAGACCTACCATAGAACCAAGTCCGCCAGAGCTTATATTATATTTTTACATGCTGTAGTGTCATTTTTGGGAGCATTTCAAGTTGATATACATCAATACAACCATTATAGCCCAAATTTTAATGAGATGTATGCATTAAGTGCATAGTAATTACATAATTGCAAAAAAAGTGCAATAAACTACAAAAACATTTTTAAATCGTTTTTGTTTTTTTAACATATATTTCTAGTTAGAGAAATTTAAGAGGCTTATCCCTCAAAACTGTAAATACAAAAAAGTTGCACAAAATAGTTTCCCACCACAGGAAATTTATTTTAAGTGTCTTCATAGTTTTATTTTTGAAATACACCAATTTTTATATACTGCAGGAAAAACGAAAATAAATATTATAATGCAAATTTGCAAAAAAACAGCGTATGCATCAAAATAAACTATTTCCAGCAGTACAATATGAGTCCTAAGCATCCCAGAAACGACACAGAAAGTCATAAAGTCAAACATAACTTTTAAAAACACAAGTATAGGCTCATAAGGTCCTGATGGCAAAAAACTACATTTCCGCAAAATGACGTCACTTCCGGGCAGGTCATGGCGGACATGCGATATTTTGCGCTGATGGACGTAAGAAGTGTTACAAACAGCTGATCGGATCGGCAAAGCGTGTTTCTGGAATATTATGTTTTTGTTGCTGCAAGTGCTTTTTATGCAGTTTTTGCAAAGCTATATGTGGAAGGAAACTGTGACCTAGGACAAGCTGATGGCATAAGATGTAAGTACAACTCCTCTGGTTTCATATGCAAAAAAAATTACGCTAGCTTATGTGGTTGCAGTGCTACCGGGATTTAAAAATAGTTACACAAAACGGAGCGTGCCCGCTCCGACCAGCTAAAGGGTTAAAAGGTCATGGCTCAGACAAGACAAGAAAAGAAAAGTACATTGAGAGCATAGACTGTAAAAGATGGGCATGACCACCATGACATTAGCCATGGATGTTTAAATCAGTTCAGTTCTGGTGTAATCGGCTGGTGGTCAGAGAAACAGGACAAAGAAGTTAGACAGAGATTAAGGAGCCTCACGTGGACATTAGAGGAACTGCGTCAATCAAACATGAATCGGTGAGGAAAAGACCTAAGAAGTGCCCGATGTGCTGTCAGATGCCATAAAAAAAAGCATCAAAAGCAACAAAATTTTAACCCAGAGAGCCTCTGAGCTGACACCATCCAGACATGAGTATTAGTAATTCACGTGTTGCTGCTTTCTCTGAAGTATTTGCTATAATAATGTGAATATGATGTTCATATTAAAACTTTAGTTACTCTGAAAGGCGTTAAACTATCGGTGAGCCTGAGGGCCACACGTGCTTTTAAAACCTTTTAGAGTCTGAAACATACGTTTACTGAACAAACTGACAAATGTGTTTAAAAAATTAAGCACATGTTAATTCCATAAATGGTTTTTAACTTGTATCGCATTTGCTAAATCGGGCATTTAAAAAAATGTTTTAAGATGTGTTCTGCAACTTATTAAGGTTTTTCTGATGATGAAAAGCTGTACAAATCGAATATGATAGACTAAGGGGTTAAAAACTCGCCTAAAGGTGCACTATGCTTGAATTGTTCTGTATATAAAAAAAACAGGCAGAATGACAACCAAATAGCTTTTTAGGATTCATCTCTTTTCAAGAAACAAGGCACACAGCACTGCAGCACATTGAAAGGATGAGAGGTTCAGCCAACGCAGCAGAGGCTTGGACCTGGAGACGTAATATTGAAGGGCTGTACGTCATCACTACAGAGGATGTGCAGATAATTCATTCATTTCACTGCATTCAGTCGCTGAAACTGCAGTTTAGGCTCAAATGCTCAGGTTGTGTCTGTAAGCGTTTGTACACCATCACATTAAACATAACCAATGCAAGAGTATCACAGTATATCACATTCTGGTGGATTATTTGCCTGTCAGGAGTTTACAGAATATTAAACAAATATTTTAATCTCACCATCAAAGAAGTAAAAACTGAGCCTGACATTCCTGTTTTTTAGGTTAAACAATAAGTAAGGTGAAAGGCATAAATAAAGTGATTTGGGGCTATTAACTATTTAAGATTTCCTTTTGCCAACTCATCCTCGTTAATATTCCCACAGAGGAAAAGCGAAGTGAAGTTATTCTTCCAAACTTTGCAGCTAGAATTATGCAGGACTAGGGAGAAACACCAATTAGCCCCCAATTACAAGTTATCTTCATTTCACCTGCTTTTATTTAGAGAGGGCTAGCACTGACCTTTCGATTAGTAGACGACCTGTACCACTACCGGCTAACTTACTGCTAGGTTACTTTGTCTAACTACGAGGCGGGATCCTCTGCAATCTACAGCGCTATCGATTGGAACTGCTGAATAACATGCCTGGAGAGAACAAAACATACATAAATGTGTATTTGTGCAAGCACATACACAGATGTAAATGTAGGAGGCTCACTCACGTGATAATGATGACACTAGTTGTCTTTTTTTCTGCAGCAGCAGACTGATACTTCGACAGCATCAGTTCAGGCAGGCCACAAAGTTCATCTTAGAAGAAATTCCAGCCAATGAGCTGATGTCAGCGCCAGCCCATGACCACTGGCTCAGCAGGTACCTTTTTGCGTTTCCACTCCCTCAAGCTGCTCTGCAAGCTGCTTTGAAACCCACCTCAACCCCAGCTTCCCTTCCATGCAGTGTATCTGTCCTCACTGATCCCTCCTCTTGATGCTGCTGCTGCTCTCCCTGCCTCCTGATTTCCTGTGTGCTCATGGCCTCCCAGCCACCGAATATAAATAAGTGCAATTGAAAATAATCTTTCTGTGATGTGTAAAAGTGCCTAAACACAAAGACACAAAATAATCTCTACCAGCTGCCAAATCTTTAGCGTTTAACGATACAAATCATAGCTTTCCCTTTTAACCCCAATTTGCTCCATTTGCCTCCAAAAATAAAATTATGTCATTAAGCGTGGTTGGTTAAGCAGAATTGCAGTGGCTTTAAATTACCCGTGAAGAGACCCTTAATTTAATTCATCATATTCGAATTTGCCCTGAACTTATCTCCTCCCTGGCTCTGATTTCAAAGCTTCAACACACCGAACTCACGCCTTGGAATAAATTCATACAGAATATGTGATGGTGTCATATGAAGCTGGATTTTGTTTTAGTCTTTGAACCTTTCAAACCTATCAAAGGCGAAATTTAAGGTGGAATCAGGGTTCAGGGGGTTAAAGGATAATCCTCTGAAGTCAGAGCCGACAGGTCGGCCGCCTGCAGGGAGAAGTTTTCACGGGGAGCCATTTTTACTTCGACTTTTTTCAAGTTTTTGAAACGGCATCCACGGCGAGATAATCCACAATAAACACAGACAAACTTTCTGTTTCCTCTCGATTTCTTTTAGCCGAGCTGAATGTTTCCATATCTGAGCTTCGTTACGTTTGTCTGTCAGTCACCTGACAGACACAGGAATAAGCTAAAACCTGAGGAAATAATCCCTGTGAAAACTTTGTTATCACAATGGTGCATTTTGCTCCTGGAGTTTGTGGGAGGAGAGATGAAAGGAGGGAAACAGGAGGAGGAGAGGACGGGGTGTCTGTTGTAATTCAGGTGGCGTAATAAGAAGAAGAGAGGACACAAAAAAATCCAAAAGGGAGATGATAAAGTGAAATTGTTACTACCAAAAAAAATGGGAGGATGAGAGGGGACAAAGATGAGGGCTGGAGCAGAGTGTAAGGAAGGAAGGAAGAAAATGCAGAAAGCAAAAGGATTACAGGAGACAACAGAGGTAGAACCGAGATGAGAAACAGCTGTAACAAAGCAGTTTGGATGCTGATTGAAAGAAAACAAGAGGGGGCAGACGATGAGAAGTAGACACTTGGAGTATTAGGGCTGGGAGAGGAGAAGGAGAAGGAAAAGACAGTAAGCAGAAGAAGTGGAAAAGAAAAGTGGAAAAAGGAGATGAGGAGAAAGGAAGGGAAGAAAATTGAAGAAAAGAACCTGACACAAGCTATGGAGACATGATGACCGAGGGGAGTGGACGAAGGGAGGGAGGAGGTGACGAAAGGGAGACAGAGAGAGAGAAACCAGGAATAATAAACAGAGGGTGAGCGAGGCCGACTGGAAGAAAGAGAGAGAGAGAATAATGGAGAAAGCCTGAGAGGGACGAGATAAAGAGAGTATCTATTAGAGAGGAGGATGAGTCTGT
The DNA here is from genome assembly GCF_051167445.1 of Perissodus microlepis. Taxonomy (NCBI): domain Eukaryota; kingdom Metazoa; phylum Chordata; class Actinopteri; order Cichliformes; family Cichlidae; genus Perissodus; species Perissodus microlepis. The sequence continues at coordinate 20,910,069 of NC_140477.1, read as the reverse complement.
AACGTGCACACACACACACACACAAACTCCTGCTTTAAAACTCAATGAAGCACCAATATTAACACACACACGCACACATACACAACACTAACGTGACACCCAGCAGGTTGCCAACAGTCACTGCTGCCAAAGTAACGCTTGTTGTAACAGTAATCCTGATTGACAAGCAGGCCTATACTGTTGCCCTGGACAACAACAACAGATAAACAAACACACACACAAACACACACTCATGCATTAATGCATGTGACAATGCTTCGCCTCCAGAAACGCACCAGAGATGGAAATGACGTCTTTTCCTGCTGTAATGTTTGCCATTATATTGTCTGGTGACACCACCGAAGAAGAGAGCAGGTGTGTGAATGACACATCGAACACACGCACACACATAGAGGAGAGACAGAAACACACACCTCATTTAGATTCACAGATGTGAGTGATGGGGAAACTGTTGAGTCAGGTGCTTTTCACAGTGAGGGTGTTTCATCTCTATATCCATCCCTCACACTCTCCATCACACACAAACACACACCCACACTCACCAAACTGGACACAGTGATCTCTTTAACCGATGTCTCAAATTGCAAATCCCCTCCTTCATATTGAAAGGACTGCTGTGTATGTGTGTGTGTGTGTATTGTTGCTGCTATACTTTTACACAGGAAGCAGCCGAAGAGGCTGATTCATCATCTTCGGTGTAAAATATGCGACTGATGGGTGAGACAGTGTGGCTGGGTAAAGGCGGAGAGGGTGGGGGCGGGGCTTAGTTTGTCAGATTTCAGTTCTCCAAGTGTATTTAGGTAACAAGAAAGTAGGAGGCAAGGATGTACAAGAAAAAAGGAGAATAAGATAAAAATGATAATTAAAAGGATGCCGATAAGGATATCATCATCTGGCTTCCTGCTCCTCTCAGTCGTACTCGGGCTGTGAGCCACTGGAGGTACATAAAAGCATTTCATAAAGTCATGGAGAAATTCAGCAAGAGTATAAAACCAAAGAACATCCTTCTCTCAGCAATAGATGATTTTGAGTTCTCGGTGAGTTCTCCAATGCAGGAATCTGATTGGTTGTGTTACGAGGCATGCGGCTGTGCAGTAACGACAGATCACAATCCGATTTCAGTCAGGAACCCTAAGGTCAGAGGAACGTTATTTCCACATGCTATCATATATCTGGTGGTCTGGATCTACTCTGGGAGCTCCCATGACCTTCCACTTGCAGGTGTGCTCCTGAATGGCTTCACTAAGTTGGCGTAAGCTCCAGCACTGAACAGAACAGCCACTGTATCAGTGCCACACAGGGAAACTGATTGTGAGGCACAGAAGGAGGAGCTGGTGTGAAGGTGAAAAAATGTTCACAACACTGTGAAAGAGTCTTGAGCAACAGATCCCCAGGCTTTCTGAAGGTCTTAAAAGTTTTTCTTTGGACATGGACTTAACACAACACACTGCCCACACGTCGACAATCTACCAAAGAACAAAATTTAAATTGTAGCTTTATCTTTGTTATAACAAACCTGTCACAAAACACAGTTTGTTTCCATTTCTTTAGTTGAAAATATGAAAAAATGTCAAAGAGGCTCTGCCATGGTTTGGGGCCACATTTAAGTCAGTGGTGCGTGAGATCTTGTTAAAACTGATGGAATTATGAGCACACAAAAGTACCATCAGATTTTGATCCACACCATCTGGAAAGTATGTCATTGGTAATGACTTCAAAACACAGTAAACACAGCACAAAGGAATACTAACAGTCATGGACTGGCCTCCCCAGAGCCAAACTCAAACAACAGAATGGAACATTATTCTGCTCACCTCAAGAAAACCAGCTCTGCAGCTGTGGATGGAGGAAGATAATGATGCTTGTTAGGTAAAGTGTGATCAGCTGTGTGATCAGCTGTGTGTAATTACCTGCCTCAAGAGTGTCACACAATCCTCAAAGGGGAGAAGGTGATGATCAGCTCTCAACTACTGCCATACATGTAATTGAGAATAAAAAGGAAATAAAGAACAAGGGAGTGTCCTGCGTCCAGAGCATTTTCAAGTTTGGGCAGGAGCTGAATAGACCATGTTAAACCTGACAAAAAAGGGGCATTATTACAGTTATTATTATTATTATTATTATTATTATTATTGTTGTTGTTGTTGTTGTTGAAGCAGACAAAGAAACAGACACAGCAAACAGAACAAAAGGCAGGGATATCCAAAGAAGAGCTTTGAATGTGCTTCAAGAAGCCCAGCAAACTATTTCTGAAGACTATTTAAAGAAAGCCACCACAGAAAGTTCAGACTGTGCTGAATAATATCAGTGGTTGTACAAAATATTGATTTTCAAGCTCATTACAAATGTACAAACTGTTTTTGCCTGGTGTACTACATTTTTAAATATGGTTGACAGAACAATTTGATATGATTGGATGTAGTATGACTTGCACAAGTTGTCTGCGTGTGTTTAATGATGAAGAACCTGTTACTTGGCAAATTTTCTGGGTTGATTTTGAGATGAAGGACTTCATTCTTGCATCTACATGAGATCAGAGAAAGTCAACGTGAAGTGAGCGGACCTTGAGTTAACCTTTCCTCAACTTTGATCTGTGTGATTGTAATTACTACCAGTGAGAGCGTCTGAAACGTTCTATAGCAACCAACTATTAGCTACAAATCGATGCATGATGCAGGAATGTGGACAGACCTCCCTGTCCCTGGCCACTTCTTCTTCCAGGGCAACAGTCTTATTGCGGTTTATGAAATAGTGAGGACATTTAATCTATTTCATGTGTTCCTGGAATTTCCCCCTTCCACCATTTGCATGAACACAATTTTTCCATCAGACCATTTTCACGTCTACTGATTCATGTCCATGTACACAAAGTGAATATTTTCCACTTTTAGAGGGCCAGAAGTCTGCATTTGGAAGCAGAGGAGTGGGTGGCATCATGAATGACTTCACCACTCACACCAGAGACCATGGTTTGACTGCCAGACTTGACACATTTTTTTTTATATTCTATTTTTTTGTACATGAGCTTTGTCATGAATATTTCACATTTTGCTATGAGACTGGGGTCTCCTAGGGAATACTGAGGTCTTCTCAAGCCATTCCAAGAGGCTTAATCTCCAGTGTGTTGTGAGTCTGCAGCTGCTCCTATATAGACAAGTCTGACAAACCTTCCATACAAGGTGCCCAAAAGGCATCCTAATCTGATGTCCAAACTTACTCCTTTGATGGAGAGGAGTAGCAGCTCCACTCTGAACTCGTCCTGAATGGCTAAGCTGATCACTGTAAGGTTGAGCTCAAAACCTTTTTTAAGCAAGCTAATTTCTGCCACTTGTATCCAGAGTTTCTGACTATGAATAAAGTAGAATAACCAAGCAGTCAAAAGCTCAAATAATTGTTGTAGTTAAGTCTAGGACCCCAATTGTACTTGTAGGCAGGCTACAAACTTCAAGCAACTGTTCACCAAAAGGAATGATTACTCATGAAAGAATAGAATAATACATTTGAACACAGAAATAGTCCTTGTTCTCATCCTTATACACTGGGAACAAGGATCATGGAAACAGGCAAACAGGATGACGTGACAGAAAGTTTCCAAGTCTTTACGTGGGAAAAAAAAGTCTACACCACAGAAGAATCTATAATGGTTACACAAATCAGTAAAATGAGCATTAGAATCTGACAGGAGACAGGTTATATACACACTGTGAGCCAATGAGACACAGGAGGGAGCAAAGCACAGGTGAAAAAGACAACAGCAGGTGAAGCCAGTAAGGTGTGTCAGATAATGAGAGAGGAAGGAAAAGAACAGGAAGCAAAAGTAGAAATGGGATCACAACCAGATAAAACAGGAATCCAAAACTCAACATAACAAAAACCTTGGCCGTGGACGGCATCTCTGCCACCGAGTCAGGCTGTAAGTTACACAGGTGTTTAACCAGATTTGACCTTTGATATATAAATGTCACTACTCCCTCATTTTATACTATTTCAGTAAAACTTAATCACAATGTGAATGTGAAATCTTGAGTTATTGCCAAAAACATCTTTTGCAAGCTCACAGGGACCTTGACCTTTTACTACGAAATGCTAATCAGTTCATTGTTGAATTTAAGTGAATGTTTATGCCAAATTATATATCAGCAAATATCCCTCAAGGCATTGCTGATATATTGCTTTCATATAAGAATTGGATGCAGGATGGTCAGTGAGCTTGACCTTCGTTGCAGAGGCTTAAAAAGTAACTCGTGCAAAAATACATTATGTCCAGATCAAGCTCTGTGCAAGCATGTGAAGGCAGAAGCAATTTTACAAAAGATAACATGACGACGTTGACCCCATGTTAATGTTTGCTCACTTCTACTCAAAAAGAGCAATTTGGATATTTTTGTAAACTTCAGACAGGAATTTTTCATCCTTCCTTCCTAAGAATTTTATAACTTTTATCTTGGGTGCCTTAAAAAAGAGGTACTTATGATTTAAAGCTTCCGTCTGCCGTCGAGACAGCCCAACTCACCACAGATCACGTGTTTTGGCTTCATGGAATCCCCATGGATATCGTTTCTGATCGGGGTCCTCAATTCACTTCCAGCATGTGGAAGGAGTTCTGTTCTTCGATTGGAGCCCAGGTTAGTCTCCCTTCTGGGTTTCATCTTCAGACTAATGAGCATACCGAGAGAATGAACCAACCCTCTGATGTGCAGTATCATCCAACACATCCACCTGGAGCAGTCAACTGGCCTGGGCTGAATACGCTTACAATTCACCCACTTCATCTGCAACTGGTCTCTCACCTTTTGAATCATCTTTGGGGTATCAGCCCCCTCTGTTCCTATATGTTGAAGGTAAGTGCTCAGTTTCTTCAGTGCAGAACCAGCCTTCGCTGGTGTCGTTGGCTTTCAGAATCAGAATACTTTAATAATCCTTAAGGAAATTATATGAGGAGGGATGCAGGCGGCAACCTAAGAACCTCACTATCGTCCAGGCTGAAAGGTTTGGCTTTCTACAAAAAAATGTTCCTTTACATATGAATCTGGCAAATTCTCTCCAAACCTTGTTGCAACTAGGGGTGGGAATTTAACGCCTTAATTGCACTTAATTAATTTGAAATAAAAAAAATAACGCGTTTCAGAAAAAAATAATGCATTTAATCGCACTTTGCATTCCAAGCAAAGGGGAACTTTTGTCAATGCACGATTTCCTGGTATACCAATTACATCGATACAAACATCAGAGCTACAAAGATTCAGAAGGAATCGCGTTGCTAGGACAGATCACATTTTTTCTTTCAAGACTACTTGACGGAAGCCTTGATAAAAGCAGTGTTTTGTGCAAACTGTGCAAGAAGGAGTTTGCATGCCACCAAAGCACTTCAACCTTGCGGTACCATCTAAATGCAGCAACATGTTGCAGCGAGCACAGAAACTGTGGGAGCTGTTAGCGCTCGTAGCACGAGTACCAACAAAAGGTGTTGGCAGCCCAAACTTATTGAAATGACAGGCTTCAGGACCAAAATCAGTAAGTCAACATCGGACAAAGTTACAAATTCTCTCGGAAAATGGATTGCTCTGGACTGTTGCAGGAACAGTGCAAAGACAAAGAGCCTCCTCCTCTCTTCATTGTCTTCAGACTCTGATTCAGATGAGGAAGCCCTGTGTAACAGGGCCCTGAGTTTGTACAGAGCAAAATCCACCATCAGCGAGACAGACCGCCCACTGCAGTGGTGGTCCAGCCGAGCAGGGACCCACCCACAGCCGTCTGTCCTGGCCCGCAAGTATTTGATTAGTCCTGCCACTTCCCTCCCATGTGAGAGACTGTTCTCACTTGCAGGTCACATAGTAACAACAGAGAGAGGTGCCTTGAGCTCTGAAAATGTGAACATCTTTCCCTAAATAAACTGGGTTTTTCAGTGCACGTGACACTGCTTTCCCAAAAATCAGTTACATATATATTTTTGTTACATTGATATTCCAAACTGGAGTTGTCATCTGGGAAGACAGGATATATCCCTAAGAGTTTTCCAGTCATTCACAGGCCACATAAAGAGAGATAATCCTTCACACTTTCACACCTTACCTATATGTATTTAGACTTTCTAAGGAACCCAGAGTACGCAGAGAATCCGGAAATAATCTGTCATAAACAGGCACAGGGAGAACTCCACACTGTCTGCATTTAGGTTCTCTAGTTACACAAAACCTTTTAAAAAAGGGAGTAGATATTAACCTAACCCAATCCCAAAATTTAACCCTAGCTCTGTTGCTGGTTGGGGGATGGTGGGGTAACAGCTGAGTACACTCATCTCTACCTTCATTGAAAAAGTCTTAAGCCATTTTCTTTTTCCTCACCTGGAACATCCAGATTCACTAAACCATTAGTTGTTAGACTGAAAATAGAAGTGTCATTTTTGAAGGGTGTGGTTTGTGGCTCAGCTGCAGCGGAGGGGTGGAGCAGTGGGTTCAGGGTGTGGTGCCAGGGGAGGCTGACTCACACATCTGACCTAATTGGGTCTCCCCTGGTAATGATGTTGCCGGGACCGGAGGCAAGAGTGATGAGTGCTACAGATACAGGGGAGCAGGAAAGCTGCTCCTTTAAAAACTGAAAAATAAAAAAGATGCTGAAACACTAAAACGCTGTGGTTGTCAGGTCTTCATTGTCAAAATCATTAAGACCGTATCCCAAAACTTTTTATGTCTTTAAAACATTCAAAAAACCAAATGCCTTAACATTAGTCTGAGACAGCATGCTTTAAACATACAGTCCAATTATATCACAGTGTTTGTCTTGAATAGCAAATATCATATACTGTGCATTTAATGGTGTTGATGGTCCAGTAACCTTAATCAACTTAAGCCCTCAGTCACATAAAGACAAAAAGGCAGCATTATGCGACTGGAAAACACCAACTTTCACATGTCACATTTCTCCCCTTTGCATGCATCTACACAACAGCTAACTCTGACAGAAGCTTTCACAGCTCTGCACACAAGATTGTTGAATAACCTGCTTTGGAAAGTTAGTGCAAATCATTAATTTTATATTCAGTTGATGATTGCATTCATCAGACATAAACTCAAACATCAGCTGAATATAAAATTCAACCTCTGTGGGCTACTCTTTGAGAGACCAGAGGTTTACCAGTAACTGTGACCTCAACAACCTTTATGAAATAGGAATATTTCTATCTAACTTTACTGCACTCAGTGTAATTGTTGTTGAGATATTTCCCTCTGAACCAAAGTGGACAGAAAATCTGTAAGATCACAGTGTTGGCATGGGTAGAAATTAACAGGTTAAGAGAGTCAAAGGTCTTTCTCAGGTCAAAATCAATACTGCGTGTTTGTGAAGACCTCGATTCCACAGCAGCTCCTCCTCCGCCTCCTGCTCTGTGTATTTTTTTTAATGTCTGTAAAGGCTCAGAGAACGAATGTATTTATTAACTTGCTTCAGCTGAGTGCCATGTTAGATAGGTTGCCCTCTGACACACACACTGCAGAGTGGGTGAGCACAGTATTGATCTGAAACATCTCATCTCAGCACCGGATTACTCCATCAGAATGAAGGAGGGAGCGATCAGACAGCAGAGCCAGGGAGAAGCTGCTGATGAAGAAGACATATGAGAGGAGGTAGATGTGTTAAACCAATCGACTTCTTTCAAACCTTTATTAAAATGTAGTCCCACACATAACCTTCGTTAACCATTTGTCTCTTCTGTTAATGCTCCAACATCTCTGTTCCTCAACCAGCTCTGCCTCGTTAGCAGCCTTACCACTCCTCGTTAACTGTAATTCCTCTCCTCGTTAAAGAAAGGCAGCTCTGAAAAACACAGTTTCAGTGTAATGAAAAAGTTCCTCACAGGATCTGAGAAGAAGAAGAAAAAAGCTCAGCTCTGGGGTTTTGGGTTTCCTTTAGAAGTCTGGGTTTCAGGAAGAAACCAAGTATCTGGCACACTTTCAGTCCAGTGGGGACCCTCTTCAGGAAAATGATCCTCCTGATGAAGTGTGCTTTATATAGAAATAATATACCATCATTTCATCACACATACTGGATGGTGCTAGTTCATAATGTAGTATTAGTTAAATTTGAAAACGTCAGTGTTCGTTATGCATTAATCTATGGAACTTCAGTGTGAGCAGAACCCAGACCAAAGTTAAAATGCAGCATAGTGAACTACATTTCTGAGTTCAGTGTTATTGTAATGTTTTCACTGTGTGTAAAGCTAAACATGTAGAACAATAATGTAACATCTGTGGCATGATCACTATTTTTTCAAATGATGTAACACAACATGCAGTCTCTTCTGTAAATCGAGCAGTGAGAGATTACATGACACTTTGACTGAAATTAAACAAACTGCAGATTTTCACACACGTCACTTGAATCATCAGGACCATTATCTCTCAGCAGCAGCCAGTATTGCTGCATCTGGTACATGTACAATTGTGGTCTGAAGTTTCAATCCACTCATCGTGGACGAGAATGTCATGATGATTTTACCCTTTCACTGATTTTTTTGAAAAGTTTCTTTTCCAGGATGGAATGATTGAACAGCATGCACTTTGAATTACTTTAAAAAACAAGAACTGGGTGAAAAAGTTTGAATTAATTTTTGATTATGTCTAATCCACACAGGGTCAAACGTATGCATACAGGCTCAAATATATACATAAACACTTACATCTTTTTTTTTTAACTTGACAAGGCCGAGGCCTTTTAACTTCTCATTATTGATCAATATTGACTACAGCTAGTAGTATCTCTTTGTAGCATTAAGAAGGATTTGTCTGACAGTGCTCATCGGATTGATCAATACTCAGAACAATGGGGAAGTCCAAGAAATTCTGTGGAGATCTGACAAGGAGAATTGTAGATTGTCACATGTTGGGAAGGCCTCCTGGGGCCATTTCTAAACAAATTCATACACACAAATGTAGAATTATTTGAATTGCATAAGTACAAGTTATTTAGATTACCAACGTCTGGAAGAAGGACCAAACTGTTAACCTTAGATGAGAGAATATTGATTTGGATTTTCAGGAAAAACCCAGGAACCACCAAGGTTCAGAACTGCCATAAACTGTTTGACGATATATGAGACGTTGACCTTGACCTTTTGTGTAATGCAGAAAATCCTAAATAAATCCAAACTTTTGCACCCACTTCTCTTCTTTTAAAGTAATTATAGATGTATGCTTTACAGTTCTTCTACCCAGGCAATAGAACAATTCAAAGAATTAATAAAAAGCCCCAAATTACCCTGACATTCATGTCCATGATGAGTGGATAGGAACTGTCGGACTGCTGCTAAAGTACATTGTGTGCCCGTGTGTGAGACACAGGCAACATGTGTCAAAACAGCATTAAACACCACAGAATGAGAAGTTATGGTGCTGAGAGAGCGTACTGTAGCATATACTTAAGTATTCAGAGCAGTCTGAAGGCTGAGGCATTTGAACAAAAGTGATTACTTTTACATGTTGAACTAATTGTTTCAAAGTTTAACCACATTTAATATGAATATTCAACAATGTGACACAGCATATGGCAAAATAAGGAAAAATGCATGACTGTGGAAAGCCTTTAAGAATACTTAACACTATAGATGAATATGGTAATGATGATGCAACCACTTGAAAGCACCAAAAAAGGTAACAAAGCACTGAACTACACAAAATGTTAACTTCGGAGCTTGTGTAAAGTAAAGCTAAAAAAAAGATTCTTGCAATGTGTTTAAAGTCGATGTTAAAGAATAAATTGTGTCAGGGCAGCCATGAAAGATGCCCCGGGAAAGAAAACTGGTGCAGTGAATGTGGCACCACTCTGGTCCAGTTTCCTATACATTAGCTGAGTATTGATGTGTCAGTTTTTATCCTGATGCGACGTCACGCGTCATGTGAGCAGCAGGCAGCGGGTCATCTCTGCAGACGGGTGGAATCGGGCCGAATTAAAAATGCCTTCACTGGGACACGACAGTAACTGCAACATCAAAACTCATCTTTACATCATTTGCATAAAGATCAGTACTAAGCTAGAACAGTGATACTGTGTGTGTGTGTGCACGCTAATTAATTCACCCACTCCCAGCATTTTAAGCGTTTAAGCCAAGCCTGGGGTTTATAGTAACTCTGGATATTAAGCAAATCTCATAGTGAAGTGTGTGTGTGTGTGTGTGTGAGTGTGTGTGTTTCTGTGTGTGTGTATTAGCATTAGCTGCATTGCTGTATCAAGCTAATCCTTAAGATAACAGTGAGCTTTGTGCACGCACACATGAACACACACTTTTGAGCAGACTATCACTTGGACCGTCCCTGAACACCAGTATTGTGTTTATCTGACATTCTGAAGCTCTGCTCAGAACACAGTTACTGTTTTTAAATAATAACCAGCTGTGGTTTCTTTACCATGTGTCTTACTGCTTTGCTGGTTAGTCATCAGATTAACATATTTAATGAGCTCACACTGGCACCTTTACAGGATGTTAGTCATATGCACATTTCATAGTACCATGAGTCTCAGTCCCACAAATAATCTACGTCTGGCTTTATATTTATTGCATTACCTTTAGTATTGTCATGCTCTCACACAGACTTTCTCTTTTGTGTGACGTTTAAGGAATCAGGTTAGTGCACAAAGTTGACTGTAACCGGGTTTCTGGCAGCTGGAGCATTAAGCTTTAACTAACAGGTTGCTGTGCTGTGATCGAGCTCTGCTAGTATGCCAGCTGCCGTATTGATTCAGAATTGATCCAAACAGCAGCTGCCAGCGAATAGTGGACCACGGGTGGTGAAAACACTGCGACCAAGTCTGACTGGTGGTGGATTTTGGCTCAGCGTGTGCTAAAAATACTAAAAAGTTCCCTCAGAGACTCCTCTGGTCACTTCAGATGTCAAAAAGTTGGCATGTTAATCAGTTTATTGTGAACTGGATGAAAAACCAGTTAAAACTGCAGTTTTATACCATTGTTCTATCAAAACACAGCAGAGGAAGTCAATGAAGAAAACAAAGCTTCAACTGATGGATGGTAAAGAGTGTGTTTGAAATTCTACTGATATTTTGTTATTTTGCAGTTTTTGATGCCTAAAAGCTCTTAAATTAGGAAATGAGCACAATTTTCTAATGTATGAAAGCAATAAATTGTAAAACTTTGTGTATTTATGGATTTGTGTCATTTATATAACCATCACTTGAAGTGACATTAGCCAGCTTTTAGTTTTTAATGTTACAATAAATGTCCATATGGTTAATGGACTGTAACACTTATCCAACTTATTCCCATGGAGGTCAAGGACAGAGCAGGAAATCAAAATATCAGTGAAGACTCAGAAACCTGAGCCACTGGTCCTCCTTCCATAGAAGTGAAGACGAATTTAGATTTCTGGATGTGAAAATCAATGTTATACATCTCTTTGCACAGATTCATGAATCCATGAATCTATAACTGTCATGAACATTTGAATTCCACGTCAGAGGGATGAGTTTAAAATACCTTCGTGTTTGTGTGATCAAAGCACCGAACAGCAGCCGCTGTCCTGCTCTGCTCATCGATCTGTCAGAATCATTACTCTTAGACTCAGCTCGTGTTGTGTCACAATAGGGGATAGTTTCCTGTCTGCGAAACAGACGGCCATTCACAGTTGCCTGGATGGATCAAATAACAGCACCTCAATGAGTGCAGTAATGCATGTCATTACACCTCATTTCACAAATTTGGACTGACTTTCAATGAGCAATCAGGCATCTTCAAACAGTTTTGGAATCTAGCGTCTCATTTGTGAAGATACTCTGGTTTAACTCATCGGGCTTATTTAGGCAACACTCACAGTCCAATGAGGCCGCCCATGTAAAATAATCAGTTTCTTCAGACAGGCAGCTTTCTGCTCACCACCAAACATTTTAACCTGCTGCCTTTTTGTAAATCTGACCACACAGCAGGACAAATAAAAGTACTAGTGGATGAACAAATCCAGATGTAGGATTTGCTTGATTTAGGCCACCAACATGTCCTCCACCTCTGATTCTGTCGCTCTTTACACTCAGTACTCATTTATATTCATCTCAAGTCAACAATAATCGAGCTGTTCCACTAATAAAGCTTAAAAGCTTTAAAGAAGACATACGTGTAGCCTTGGCAAACTAAATGTTGAGATTTCATCTTTTATTTTTTTGTTTACAAAACACTTTTTAAAATTATTTTCATTGATCATGTTATTTTAAGTTTTCTTAAGTCAGTATAATTTTGGCTCAGAGCACATGTGTCCTCTTTGGCTGCTTCATAATGAGTGTTTCTGTTATTTTGTCAGCTCATGTCTCAGATGATAGACTGGATCCAGCTCTCTAAATATTGCACAAGGTTGTATTAATATAATATTACATTTGCTGCATCATTCCCTTTATGTCCCAAACAAGCAAATACAATAAAAAAAATCACCATGATTACTAATGATAGTTTTATACGGATGCTCAGCAGCATTTTGCTCATTAGTGGAAACACTTTTATCCAAACAGAAATCACAAGCCTCTGTGACAAGTGGAGAAATCACCAGGTGTAAATACCTGGTTAGTGTTGTTTAACCACACTATGGACGGACAAGCGCCTGTTTGTGTGAATGGGTGAATGACTGAATGTAGTGTAAAGTGCTTTGGGGTCCTTAGGGACTGAGTAAAGCGCTATACAAATGCAGGCCATTTACCATTTACCATTTAATACAACACAGCAACTTGAAATGGAATTAAATTTTCTATATCTGCATGTGCATCATTAGGCAAAGCTATAAGCTAACTGTCTCAAATATTGTAGAGCTTGAATACACAAATGCAGGTTCTGGTACAAAAACATCAAGTTAATTAGCTGAAATCACTGATATTATCTGCATAAAAGCTTAAATGGAGAATACAACTCCTGACATTTTCCATGACCAGCTACAGTGGAGGTTAGCAAACTTCAAAGGAGCCGTTATTGAGTAATTTTTGATCCCAGAAAAATCTGTATGATGTTGAAACACATGTTTGAACTTTATAATAAAGGTGCTGCAGCCTGTAGCCTATTAAAATTACAGGTAAGTGTAAATCGTTAAAATCTTTTAGAAAATGGGACTAATGGGTCATGTTTTTATAGCAAAAATATCATGATTTTGTTGTATTCATAATTAAAGCAACAAAAGAATGATTTATTAAAAATGGTTTTTCATTGACAAGAAAACAGAGCGAGCGTGGATTAGGGCTGGGCAATATGTAAAAATTTTCCAACCGACAATCGTCAGTCTAATAATCGACGATGGGCGATACATTCGCGCATGCGCAGACTTTTTGATGGGCAGATCAATGTGATCATGCACGGACTGATTTGGGCTTTTACAACACAGAATTCCAAACATGGACGAACTAATGTCCCAAAAAATTAGGGCTGTCAGTGTTATACAGATTCAGATACCGACTGCTTTGCACATCTCTAGCATTGACAGAGACATTTCAGGGATTTAGACTCGGTCTGCACTCCAGATGGGTTAATTGTTAATCACGTTAGTCATGATGATGGCGCATTAACGCTGACAGCACTAAAAAAATATATAAAGTTGACATTTTGGGATGAAAGAGATAAACCTAAGGATGTAACCAAAGCGGTCTGTCGCTTGTGCAGATGTATAGTGCGAGAAAAGTACTCAAACACAACTAACTTGCATGAGCATGTACATGTCCACCATCCAGCTGAGTATGCTAGGCTATCAGCAGCTTCTGCAGCTCCATCAAGCATTTGGGCGCACTCTGAAGAGGGTGCATTTGCTCGCAGATGAAAAAGGGTGTTGTTAAAGCAGCACTATTATTTGGACTTTTGACTGCTTCTATTAGCTCCATCGTTATTAGCAATCTTACTCATGGGAAAATAAATAAATAAATCGCCCTTGTAAAAACGATCAGGCTCAGCCTATCATCAGTAGTCGATATATTCATCCAATCGCCCTAGCCTAGCGTGGATTCAAAAGGTCTGTGTGTATGCTTAGATTTGAATCTGTAGCCATGCAGACCGGTGTCCTGCCTTTAATGGGTCACCCCTGACTTCTGTCAGTGGAGCAGAGCTGACGCTCCTCCTTCAGACATTGGCTGAAGAGAAAACTCTAACCTGAGACCACACAAGTTCATCGCTGGTGTATTTTCAAAGTTAACATCGATGGGCTCATCTGACCCGCTGCTCCCACCATCGCTCATCTTAAATGGTCAGATTGAAGACCCTGCCTAAATGCTTGTTACACTGAGTCTTAATAAGTGATTTAAGCTCATGAAAATCCACGTGTTGAACTCTGAGCCATTCAGACACTCTAAGCAGCTTAATTTTAGCCAATGCAGTTCATTAAAATAGACCCACATGTCTGAGACAGGTCTTCAGAATCAGGTCAGAGTGCCCCAAAATCATCACAGTTAGCGTCTTTGTCAGATATTCCTCCTTGAACAAGGCAATCATTCTAGATTTGCTTTATGTCCTCTTCATGAAATAATGTTGATCACTGTGTATTATGTTACCATTAGCAAGTCTAAATATATAACACAGAATAGAGAATTCATCATTTCCTATAATGACTCTCTTTATCACGCAGTTTTATCGTATTCAGGCTGCACTGGTCTATATGGCAGCTCTCTTGCTCATGGAGCCAATCAGAATTGAGTAGTATAAAAGTGAGGAATGAGTTAATTATGTCTCATCACTGACTAAAGCTCTTCTCAGGCAGAGTCCTTATGTGGTAATGTCTTTACTCTGTCCAATCACAGCTGAGCTCAACGTTTTTCCAAACAATTAACCACAAGTTTGTGTTTTTCACAATACATTGAAAAGATGTTGATAAAACACTGTGTCAGTGCACACACACACACACACACACACACACACACAGATAGAGGCCACACATATTCGTGCATGAAATAATAAATGTATCAGCACACAGTCTGTTTCCCATCTGCACCATGGGGAAGAAATCTGATGTGGAAACTACAGCAGAGGCTTATGGGAAATTCATAAGGAGTTTTATATGTACATGCGTGTGTGAGTGTGTGTGTGTGTGTGTGTTTGAGACAAGTGGAACACACACAAAGACATGCACACACAGGCGTATGGCATGTGGAGTGTGAGTTAATCAATGTCGTGAATGTGAAGCTTTGACCTTTTCAAGCTGAACCACCTGCTGGTATAGGAAAAGTGTGTGTTTCCGTGTGTGTGTACCGTCTCTCTCTCTGCATTGTGTATGAGCTCCTGAAGAAGCCCAGCAGCTCGTCCTCGATGGCAGCATCAAAGCTCACGTTTAGCCGGTAAACCCTCATCGGCTTCATCTCGCGGTGCAGCGCCACCACGTACATCTGATTGGCTGGGAAGGGGAAGTGTCGGTGGATACGCATGACTCCGCCCACGGGCCTGTTGGAAGGACGACCTCCAACACCGCCCTCAGCAGTAACTGTCACCCGGTCCACCTGATGGATGGAAGAGAAAATAGGATAAAGACATCCACACACCAACTGTGTCTCCACAATAAGACTCATCTACAAGTGCAGACCAGAAGAGTGAAATATGTTTGGATATGCTATAATCAGATTTCCTGTTTTATTATCATTAAATAAATAAAATCTTGGTAGCGATAATAGCAAATCACACAGAAACGCAGTAATCCATCAACAAATTGAGTTAAGGAGAAGCCTTCCAGCAAGGAAACATGAATGCGAACAGCACAGGATTTAAACATTTAAAAGCTTCAGGATATTTAAAATTCATTTTGATGAGTGACACTCGATGTTAACAGCAAATCTGCAAAGAAACTCTGCAGGGGTTGTTTAATAGGATGCACGTGTACACGCGTACTCGTGCATCCTAAACTCCTCAAACTCAGACACACGCTCACTCACATCCAGAGCACCTCTGAAAGCCGCTGACTTCCTGTTGCTGCTCATGTTTATGTCATTTCCCGCCTGAAACATGACAGCAGTGGTTGATTTCTGAGGTGGGTTAAAGCAAACAGCAGCTGACTTCTTGTGATCCTACAGGTGAGTGCGTGGGAAATGTCTGACCTAGGGCTGTGCGATATGAACAAAATCTCATATCCCGATATAAGAATTCTATCGTCCGATAACGATATAAATCACAAAAATGTAACATTTTCTGTAAATTCTGTGAATCTCGGGCAGCTCGACTTGCGGGAAGTGTTTCCAGCTGCGCACCATGTAGCTGGAGTCAAGTGTTTTAACCGATGCATGAAACTATAAATTTTTAGACATAAGTTGTAACGGCGGCTGTTTTCTTTGTGAGTATTTATTACACGGTGTGCTGCGGGGAAAAGCCTGTTCTAACGTTTGAGTCTAAGGTTTATTTTTTAACACCTGGCGGCTCTTTTTTACTTTTCATCGGTAAATAATCTGCTCTTTCACGTGATTCAGTTTATTTTGAAAAGTCTCAACAGGATCTTGAGCTTTATTGTGAAAGGTTTATGTGGAACATAAACAAGCAATGGTGTTACCGTCGTTGTTGCTAACCACAACGCATGAAAACAGGCGCTTGTCCGTCCATAGTGTGGTTATATAAAATATAAGAGAAAGAGAGAACTTTAAAAAATTAATATAGCCACTACAGTGACCATCAAAACGGTGAAAAAATATTACCGTAAACAGTTTTGCGGCACCACGAAACAAACGACAGCGTAAAATGAAACAATAGACTTTTTTATATCGTCATCCGATATATATCGTTATATCGAACAGCCCTAGTCTGACCTTTTCAGAAAGAAAGTGAGAAGCAGCTCTTCCAAAAGGTGGACTGAGCTCAGTCTAGTGGGTGAGGTTAAACACGGGCTATTTAGATATTATGTACGTAACTAACTGAATTTCCTGGAGGAACCTAAATGAGGGATTAATAAAGTTCTATCTATTTATCTATTTAAGAGCTAAATATAATGGTGAATCACATTCCTCGATAATCAAATTGTATTTTAAATGTTTCTAAAGGATGAGTCACCGTGTATAATGTACACACATATTAGTTGATGATACAGTCACACTTCACCAGTGTTGGGAAGGTTACTTTTAAAATGTATTCCACTACAGATTACAGAATACATGCCCCAAAATGTATTTTGTAACGTACTCCGTTACGTTACTCAATGAGAGTAACATGTTCTGAACACTTAATATATTATCATGCTTTTTACAACCACATGAAGGTACTATTGCTGTGTGATTTATTACTCGTACTGAAGGTTACTCGCCATACTAATACCAGCTAGATTTTTAAATCCTAATATAAAATGAGTAACAGTAGGCTGACATTAGGTAAGGCTGCACTTTTTGCAGCGATCTCCTATAAAAAAAAAAAAACTATTCCGCGCGCATATAAAACAGGGTGGCGGCTCCGAACCGTAGTAAAGGGACCTCTGCCTAATACGTCGGGTTCATGTCGGGCTCATGTCGGGCTCATAGCTGAAAACTAGCTTTACTTTGTTGTCTGGGTCAACTTTGCTTGTGAGAGAGGCGTTGAAAGGCTGCTCCAACAGAACTTATTGTTTCGGAGGAAAACACGAACACAGTGTACAGTCGAGTCTTAATAGCTTACTTACAACTGGGCTCGTCAGCCACTCTTTTTGGCTGCAGTGGTTATTATTATATTTACATACTTCCATCTCCCGTTTCTGGTCGGTGACAGCTCGTATTTCCACTCTCCTTTTTCTCCCTCCTCTCCCTCACAGACACATAACGGGTATGGCAGTCCACTCTCCCTGCAGCACAGACTACACTGCCCATCAGGCTACATTCTTTAGGGCTATGCCTATAACACTCTGCCTATTGCCTTTATATTAAATAATTATTTAAATAATAATTAAAAAAAATATTTCCTCATGTCATTATGTGGCCAGCTGCAAGTAGAGGTGACATGGGCCGCGAGATTGAGACACAGGCATTAGAGCCTCTCAATGCATTTTTTGTTTGGGTTTCCACCGGCATGAAATTACCCAAAATAGAGAGGGCATAGCTTAACATATGAAACAGGAAAAAACCGCTGTGTAATTCATTTATTTCAACAAAGTAACTGTATTCTGAATACCACCTTTTTAAGCGGTAACTGTAAGGGAATACAGTTACTCATATTTTGTATGCCGGTACATGTATTCCGTTACTCGCCAGTCACCAACACTGCACTTCACAGTGTGCAAGAACCACAACACCACCAAGATTCCTGCAAACATGTGTAGTGAACTTGACAATGGGCACCAGGTAAGTGACCAATTGAAGTCACTGCCATCTTTAAAGTGACTTTGGTGTGTCAACAACGCAGAGTCAGTCTGCCACCAGTGGGATCAAGTTAGCAGTTACATGTGATTCATTTGTAATAAACAAATCTGTTCTTACAAATCTGCACACACAGAAATTCTCATTAACAACTTGCAAAAGACACAGGTGCTTGGCAACAATAACAGGAATGCAGCCAGATAGTGACCATTTGACTTGATCCCCTTGTTGCAAAGAGATCTGCTGGGTTGTGCTCATCAGCGCAGACTCAGTTTGATTGCAGCATGTTGGCAATCTGTCTGCATTTCTAAGTAAGACAACAATTATTTGCAAAACTTCAGTAATCTCTATGAGAGTGACTGCAATCAATGCAGTTAGAGCTGAACTGTTTGGAGACAGGTTGACTCCCACTAGGCGACCTGGCCAACTTCTTTTCCTCTCATTTCTAAGGTAAACGAGAGGAAATTCATAGTTGACCTCAATAAACATTTTTGCTGGGTTTGTGTTCTCTTTTGACATTTTGACATTTTATGATTCGTGCACGATGTTCTCATTGCACACTGGGAGGTCTGATTAAGAGTAAAACACGCCTCCTTGCCCATAAACCAGGATGCTGACAGGCAAACTAAGGGCATCAGAACCTGGAGGTACCATCACAGTAGTTTTGTCCATGTTTATTAGCACAGTCCCAATTTACCCTTTATTATCCACTTTGCTGACATTAATACCAAAGTTATAGAAGAGAAGCCAAAAATCAACTTGATAGATATTCTGTGGTCTGCAAAAAAATTAATAATGGCACAGTGAATTATTCCATTTAATTTATCCCCATTAGAGTAATTAAGTGTTGAGCGATGATCAAAACATTGCATAGATCCAGTAAGTCTCACAGCAGGTGTTCAAACCGAGCTCTCCTGAGAGAAAGCGCCCTCTGCTGTTCAGGTAGATCAGCGCAGTCAGGCAGCAAACCCAAAACGGTTAAAAACCACAGAAATGCATCAGCTTCAAGCATTTACGGTTTGTCAGGTGGCAGGCATTGCTCAGCAAACCCTGATTTACAGCCAGCTGTTGTTCCGAATGCTGGAGCTGTCGCCATGGTGACGTGACAGGCACCATGTGTACAACAAAGGGTGTATCTGAGAGCAGCTTTGGAGAAAAAAGTATCATCATCTGAGCATTTTCACCAAAGTAGTGAGGAAGGAGTGTTGAAAGAAAGAAAGCTCAGCAGATCTCAGAGTGTTTGTTCGCCTGCCAACTTTACCCACATTCATCCATATTTCATTGTGCCGCTCAGGAGTCAAACTGACCAGGTGATGAAGAAACAGACAGTCGGCAGCTGTGGAGAATTAATACTTAAGGAAGAGGAGAGCACCTGTCTCATTAAAGGCCCTGGAAAGCCTCACAGGTGCTCTGACTTTTCCTGGCTGATTAGACCTGCACCCAGGTTGATGCTGAGTGGGGATTTACTGGTAATTAACTGAAATGTCACTAAACTCAGTGCACTAAAGATAATCATCCAGGCAAACATATAACTTAGAGGGACATGTTAGTCAAGAACTCTCTGTACACACCCACACAGTCCTGTGAAGAGGGCTAATCAGCCACAATAAGTGCAAACACTTCTGTGGGTGTACCGTGAGAGCATACTTAAAAATAATATCATAAGGTCTGCAGATCTGCTGCTCGTGTTAATCAGTTTTTTGTGTGAAGCGATGCAAAGAAAAAAAAATAGGAAGGTAAATTTGAATGTCAAGGAAATGCAAATTGTCTGAGCGTAAGCCAGAATTGTGCATACCTGCCAGAGGAACGAGGAGAGTTTAGGGAAAAGGATTCTCTCAATGAGCAAACTGCTACTCACAGTTCTGCCGTCACTCACAGCAGCCAAATGTGACCAAGGTCCATTCATCAAATGCTGAATTTCACAAAGTCCTGATTTCCCGAAGTATAAAGTGCTTCACCAAGAACATCTGTCATGATTTGCAGTCTGTTCCATTAATGTGGTTCTAACGTTTTAGCTAACATGGCACCTTTTAAAAAAAAACAACAACAACCAATTCTTACCTAAATACCTTAATTGTTTGTTTTCAGGCAGACTGAGGGTAAGACCAGAACTTATCCAAGTGGAACAGCCATCTTGCTGACTGTATTAGAATTGAAGAATGGGAATACTTGCCACCTGACCTAATGAGCCTGCATATTTATGTATTTATCCATGCATACTGGCTTGTTTGCATACATAATATAACACCATTTGTTGGTAAATTTGAACCCTAGCAATATGGCCACAAAGTGGAATGATTGGTAAATATCCCAAGTTGAAATAAGCTCCACTCATCCTTTGGCATTTAACTTAATTGCCTTCTTATTGCTTCCTTATTTAGTGTTATACAAAGGCTCTTGGATTTGAAATATACATGAGTATTTTTTATGTTGTTTTTTTATTACTGGGTGAGGCCCACTTTTCAGACTATGTACAGTATATGGATATCATAAATCAAAATATGAAAATGCACATTAAGAGGTCACACTATTTCAGAGTCCACAGAAATGCAGTGAGTCTCAATGAAGTGTGCAGGGAGCCAGAATGTATAAATCAATAGTAGGGATTGTTATGATTTTTGGAGATTTAAATACAAGTTTCTTAATCAAATAGTTTACCCAGTTTTTAAAAGGCTTAAAAAATATTCTTTCTTGGTTTTACTTATGCAGGTGGCAGTTTGTAGGACTTATGGCACTGCTAAACTAAGTAACACAGGTGGTTTATAGATGTTTGCTGACTGTTGCTGAGGGAAATCAGTCACAAAGAGGACGCTGCACCAAAAACCTCCTTGTGATTGCTTTTGCTAGTGGATTGCCAACACAAACAAACTAAGGACTACTGCAGCACTCTACTGATGACCAAAGCGAGAAGGGCTACAATGCAGCACAGTGTACCTCTTTGCAATCAGTTTCACCCACCAATAGGAAGCATTCTCTTGTAACCACTTGCCAACTAGTTGGGGAATACATATTTTTCCCAAGAAACTGGTGGTGACCAGGGGGTAACTGACCAGTCTCTAGGCCTGCGTGACTGTTTCCTTATCCGGTTCCGGACGACAGAGGCTTTAGCCAATCCCTGCCGCTATAAAGCAGGGTAAACCCTGGACAAGTCACCTGTCTCCAAAGAGTGTGTATCCTTTTGTAGGCCAAAAGGTCCAAAATTGGTAACATATGCTGTTTGGTGCCTAATTAAACAGCATATAAAAATACATAGAAATAGCAGGTAAAAATGACATTTAAAAAATTCACAACTGGTGCGCAAATGAAAGTTGTAATACAAGTAATTTCTAATTTCTATTGGATAATATAGTTTGTAAAAACATGTCTCATGTTAAATTTTAAAGGGTATGCATATGGCTATGTCCTGAAGGAAGTTCACATTTTGGGGTTTACACAGGTCAAAGAACAAGCAGAAGGCCACAGCTTCTGTTCCACCTCGTTAAGTAACATGTGGGTCATTTTAATTTTTACTCTTTTTGTGCATTACCCAGTTGCACCTTTCTCTTGGTATTTTACCCTGAAGTTATACTAAATTCCTTGTGTGGATCAAATAATTAATTAAAATGAATTCAATTAGTCATCATTATAAACATGGATGAGTAGCAGTGCATGATGGGAACACACCCGCAGCAGCAGGAACAGTTTGGAACCTTTAGGTCGTTCCGCTGTCACACATCAGCGACCCTAAGCCAATCAAACACAGTGTGTGTGTGCGTGTGTGTGTCCTTTGATGAAAGAACTGATCAATACGAACAGAGCCTGCTGACACAGAGAGGAAACAGTGGAGATTAAAAGGATGTTTTTCAGGCTTTTCTGATGAGTCAGCTGACACAGCGGCACGCTCTGAGATGCCTTCAAAATGTTCTGCTCAAACAAATGTTGTTTAATTGTTTGTTTGTTGGTGCTGGGTTAGATTTCTCAGCTAAAAGAGAGTAACACTGAGCCTGGGGTGCATTTTATTTAGCTAATGTGGCTGCTCGCTTTCATCACGCTTGTATCTTCATTACGTCTCAGTTTCACTCGGTGCTCATGTGACAGAGAGATGCAAGGGGAGGAACTCTTTTTAACATGCATGCTGTCCTCCCTCACTGCAAAATCATTTTGAAGAGATGGCAACTAGCCATCAAAAAATATAGAAACTGACTGTCAAATATGTCCAAAAAATGGGTCAATGTACAGAATCTGTGGAGCCTCAGGAGTAGAACGAAGTTGGTGAAGATGACTTTAAAACAGATTTCATTACCACTCCGTGATCTATGCCTGACTGGAGAAACCAGTGAGGTCTAAAAAGTCTCCCAGTGTTAATGAACCCTCTGACACTAAGCACGCCCCAAGATCGGACCACAAGGAAGCGCAGGAAGCTCACATTCTTATTAGGGAGGGCTTTCTGCTTCACACCAATGGGCTTCAGCGAGAAGTGTTGCAATCATAATTGGCCTTAAACTTAACCCTGAATTACTTAAACACGGCCCAATGAAAATATCAATATGTTCTCTAAAAGAACATATACCCTGAAATATTTTACACTCCTACTTTATCATACTGTACATATATTTTTTCACAATATAATTGGAACAGAATACAGACCCTTTACTAAAACTTAGCAAAGCTAAAAATTAAATTTGGTCACTTCTTTTACCATCAGCATCATCCATTAATAAATCAGCCTATTAACGCTGCCATATGATGAGAGATGGGCTGTAGGAGGAAACTGGAGTACTCACGCATAGAACATGCAAACTCCACACAGACCACACACCTCAGCCAAATGATGGATTCAAACTTATTTGAACCCTGCTGTGAGGCAGATTGAACCACTGTTCCACTGTGCAGCCCCAACAGCAGACTGCAATCCAAAAGGCTGACTAGATATTTGACTGGGTGAGATTTTAACTTTTTAACCCCCCAAAAATGTTCAGGAGTGAGTCACATAGAAAGACTACATCGTTCTACACAATCTAAACCATATTAGAAGAACACCGAAACATAGATATATTCTCAAATACAACGCACAGGGAACAGCACTCCCCAATGTCTACTTAGTCTTTATTAAAATGTATTTAAAGTATCACATTTAACATGTTAACATGTATCAGGGCAGCAATGAACCCCAAAGGCAGGATATTAGGGCTATATTTTAGACACATGCTAAACAAGCCTGGAGTCCTTCCAACCTTCCAAATCAAACTCTTTATAGTTCTGTTATAACATTCCCATTTTCCTAAAGTCTAAGGCTATCATTAGGTTGGTCCAACCGTAACCCTAAACAGGTCACAACCTACTCTACATCTTGACCTTGACATAACAAAGTGTGAAAACCCTGAGCTCATTTTCATTAAGGTTCACACAGCTGCCCTTCATCAATACATGTGCTGCCCTCAGTCAGCTGAAACACCAGATTAAAAGAAGACAACTAATTTCAGCTTCTATATTCCAACACAAACTATTTTTTACAGTTAACTAGTATAATTGTCTATAAGTGATTGTATGTTATTTTCACATACTTCAAATACAAGTGCATTGTGCTACACAACCAGTTTAGCAACCACAGTGTGTTGAAGTGATTGCACTATTAACCACTTTAACACAACGTAAAGCCGTAACCTTCATCTCTTGTAACAATGACACACAGCGGGTGGTGAGTATATGAACAGGGAAAAAAGCAATAAAATCATATATATTAAATTCAGATATCAAATCCATCCCAGCTTGAATGGGTATGATGTGTCAGATTTTACTGACTACTGTACAGGCATTGCAATTCAAAGGGTGTTGAAAACTTCCCCGTGGGACATGCTTGTGTTTCTGCGCTCGGAGCTCCTCATCTCTTCATCTCCTCTGTGGTGCATTTAAGCGATTGGAACATCCAGCAATTTCCAGGTCACAATCAGAGGATGTAGGAAGGAGGACTGGAGGAGGAATAAATTAGCCAAATGGAAGGCGCGCCTGCATGTTAATTTTACTTGTCATGGAGTTAAATCATTGGCTGTCTGGAGGGACTGAAATCTGGATAAGAACTGACAGTGTTTGGCAAGTTGGGGAAAATGGTCAGCCGACATCTCCAGACCGAAAACCTTCACTTCACTTCATCTCGAATGCATTTTGTATTCAATTTCTTTGAATCTGTGAATTAAGCTCTCTTTTCAGGAGTGTTTATCCCTCCCCTTGCTACCAGCTGCATCTATTTTTATTCACATTTCTGTTTTCTGGCCTTTCAACATCTTGACATTTTTTTCTTTTCATAATGCATTAACTCTGAGTGTACCTTAGGAGACCTGCCTGGCACCCGACAGCACCTCTTAATTCACAGTGTGCCCTGACACAAACACAAAAGGGGCTGCAGGGTTTTTAATTGGCCTCTGCCCAAATTAGACAGATTTATCCTTCTCTCACATTAGCTGAGATGACCAGCCTGAAAAATCACGTTGCTCAGGCATTTCTCTGAGGCTTTCTCTCACCACGCACTTGTCTCCAAAATTGGGCCGAAACAGCAACTTTGACGGTTAATTAGCCTCGTTAAAGAAACCTCCGAGGCCAAATCTGGAAATAAACATTCTTTGTTAGAGAGCGTCGGGATGCTTTCAGCACAGAGCAGACCACTGGATGCAAACAAGGAGCGTTGTTTGGAACATCAAAAGATCAAAACGTCTACATCAACAGGCTGCACCGCACCAATCTCTGTTTCATGATGTAGACTTTGTACGGAGCTGGATTCAACAGTAATTAGATCATGACTCACCACTGACCATTCTCAATAACAATAACATGACTGCAAATAAGTTACTGCAAACAAGTTTAGTCCAACCATCATCCAGTTTTATCTCAAACAAGTCAGCTCTCAGGAACCTCTGATTCTACTATTAGAGTTGAGACGAAAAGATGTTACCGCTGCAATCAACTCCCTTACATGCATTGTGGCTACAAGTCTTCTGTTACAAGGTTTCTATTTGGGGATGCAAAAAAAGATATTAATAACAATAAATAAATAAATAAAATAAACTTCTTGATTAATGGGGTAAGTTAGATCTCCTCAAAATATACCACCTGTTCTTAAACAGCTCCATTGGCTTCCAGTTCAGCTCCGTGTCAATTTCAAGATTCTGCTTCTCACTTTCAAAGCGCTTCATAACCTCGCTCCCCCATATTTATCTGATCTTCTCCATACAAACTCACTCCCTTGTACACTCCACTCTTCCTCACCTCCTCTTCTTTCTATTCCACCTGCTCGCCTGACTTCTATGGGACTCAGAGCTGCCCTGAGACTTTGGAATGCACTTCCACCTCGGGAACTCGGCTCCGCACTACAAACTCTCTCTCCACTTTTAAATCACGCCTTAAAACCTATTTATTCAAAATTGCACACCCTTCATCATGATTCCATTTCAGTCTATTTTTACCTTGTTTGGCTTTTATACTTTCATACTTGTTTTTTTTTTATTTTTCATTGACCTTTTTTTGTACTAATGTAAGGTGACCTTGAGGGTCTTTAAAGGTGCCTATAAATAAAATGTATTTATGTATTATATTTATTTATGTATTTATAATAAAATTAAATGTATTCACATTCTTATTATTACTATTATTATTATTATTATTATTATTATTATTAATAATAATAATAATAATAATAATAATAATAACCTAATCTGGTATGGTTAGGGGTGAAGTCACTGATATCCAATTCAATTCTGCCAAGCTGCCTACTATCTTAAATTTCATATAAGAACAGCAAATAGATATTCAGAATTACTCATTAAATTGGGGCATTCATGCTCCCAACGGGAGTAACTATTGTCATTTTAAAGGTTCAAAAGGCTTTGCTGCACCACCTTCTCAAGAAAATTGTAAATCTCCAAGAGTTTAATTCATGCCTGAAAGAAAAAGTACCCAATTTAAAACTGGCCAGGAATAGTGTTGCTGACATTTCATGGAACCGGAGACTTCAGCTGCAGTAATGAGATGCAATACCAGTACTCATCTCTATTTTTTGTAACTTAGTAGACAAAAACAGCCGTAACCAACAGCAACCAATGCACAGCCAATATAGCTAATAATCTACCAGCATTGCCCATTTCATAAAGTTGAGTTTATTTAACTATTATTTGACTATAGTATGTCTAGTGTTTAAGAATTGTTGAGTCTGGACTACGATGTAGAGGGCTTCACAGCCAAGACTTGATCCAGTAACAAAGATGTAAATTTGTTCCATTAAGCTTAATTGTGTCAATCAGGGTCTTATTGTTACTGGTGTGGGTCTCAGGTTTGGGGTTCAGTCATACCTGAATGGATTCAAACTAATTTATGATTCAATGTCTGTATTTTGAGGTAAGAGGTATGTTGAAGTAATGTCCATCATATTATTTGTTAATGCCATGAAAAGGTTGCCACAGTTGAAGGTGTCACACTTCAACTTCTTTCAGGGCACTGAAAATCTAGAGTTGTGTAAGAAGCATTAAATGTCTCAAATGCAGTGCAGTGCAGAGAAAGGTTTAATTTTATAATCTGCTGTACATTAGAAAAGGTTGTGAATAGGATAGCTATAGAGGTATTTTCACTCATGAAGTCAAAAATCAGGAGAAGCAGGTTGGTACCTGATTTAAAGTTGTTTTTTTTTCACACAACACTGGAAATACTCAGGCTGGCTAAAGCGAGGATACTGCTGGGGTAGAGCGTACAGGTAAACACTCTCGCTTTTGCTTCTTTGTAAATTCAGCAGACAGTTCGCTATTTTAACACAGGCTCAGTTTAACCTAGTGTTTGGGATCTGGCAGGCTAAAAATACAAACTTGGACGTTTTTATTCTCACATTCAGCTCTGTCAAGTGAGCTGAGGAAAAGCTCTGGGCTGTAATCATCAGTAAAAGCAGCTTATACTTGGTGTTTGGGTTCTTTGATAAGTCTAATTGATTGCATTTTGGAACAGGTCTGATTATTTTAGGTGGGTCTGTGCCTAAGTAGATTTTGAACCAAAAACCTAAAAGAGCCTAAGAACCTAAAATTTTGGACAACCCCAAGCATGTTGGTCATTCAGTTTGTAAAAAGTGACATTACCTAGGAGTCCTTGGGCTCTAGACTGCTACATGCTTGAATTTAAATTATCACTATCCTCACTGTGAGCAAAAACAAAGCGCCAACATACCTCTAAGCGATCAGCGTGCAGCACAATAAAACGGGTGGCATTGATGCACTCCAGCTCAATGCTGACTTCTCCAGAGAAGGTGAAGTTATCCATGTAGACGGCAAGCCGCAGGTCGTAGTGCCGAGGCCTCACCGAGCCTGGTAATCGTGAGTTTCTCCACGGCTGGACCACCTCTTCGTCCCCTTTCTCCCCCGTCCTTTCCCCTCTGCCTCCATTCAACTTTGCAGACCCACCGGGGCCTCGGGAACTCGGCTCTCCAGTTGTTTCATCGCGATCTCGTGCACCACAGGCCTCAAATTTGACGCTGAGCACAACGGCTACTGCTGTTATGATAATGAGGGTGAGTATGGAGAGGGCAAAGCCCAGCACCAGGCGCTTGTGCACCGTTATGTGGCGCTCAGTGGTTCGAGGCCGAACCACCACTGATTCTGCCCACTGATCCGAGAGGCCACGGCCGTTCCGCATGGCTCCCGGGCTGCTGTCGTTTAGTCCCATTTAGCTTAAAATTTCACTAGAACAGCAAAGAAATAATCTCAAAGTTCAGCGGCAGAAACAGATTCTGATTCAAAAAAATATTCATTTATGCACAGGTCAGATTCCAGCTTGTTTACAGTAAACTTGATTTAATTGAATGTGTTTTGATCGTCCCAAAGATTCCAGTCTTGACTCAGCCTGTCAGCCTATCAGTCTGTGCTGATGAAACTCCAGCAGTTATATATCTGAAAAACTGAACTCTGACCTTGCTGCTGATGGACTGTTATGAACGTCCTTGAGTTCTGCCTAGATGTGAAAAATCAGCACTGCTGCACGTCTTACATTTCAGGCAACCAAACTGAAAAAAAACCCAGAAAAAATGAGATGGTCATGTGCGTTTTGGTTTTGCGGTGAATAGAAACAAAAAAATCAATGCTGCATGGCTCGATTGCAAGAGCAGTGAAGCCTGAGAAGGAGAAGGAGGAGAGGGACGGAGCGGAGGAGGTATGCCGTTGAGGATGTGGCTATACAGTGAGCGTATCATCCATAGACTGGAAATCAGCTGGGTAAGCTAAACACTTAACCACCACAAGGTATAAAACTGGGAATAAAGCCTTATGCTGTAAAAGCAACATTATCTGGATTTCCTCTCAGATTGTAAATTCAAGTCAGTTATGGATGATGGAAATCATCAGTTTGAACTTTAAAAATGGTCACGTTACCAAGTCAAAGACCCTCAACCAAAGTCTGAACGAACACAAGGGGGTTAAAGCGGCAGGAAGTTTTCCCAAGGTACGAGTAAAGTTAATTTGCTCTGAGTTAAAGCTCTTACACATCCACAATAAACCATAAATAAATCCCTTTCGGACTATTATGGGATTGTCATAATGTTACAGTCGAAGATTATAATAACTTACAAGACATTAAGACGTGTTACAAGTCTCTTGGGGATTATTATGATTGCATTTAAGGTTTGGAATCAAATGAAGACTTAATCAAATCAAAGTCACACCAGCATATGTTCAGATCTTATTTTGAGTAAAATAAAGTTTTGAATTCGGATCTTTGTCAAGAAATCCAGTTTTTTGTCTTTGTTTTTTTTTATTACAAGCTCGAGATTAATTTGTAATAACTCAGTTTTCTTAGGGCTTTGTCCCAAAGCAGAATACTTCTGTAATCTTGTTTTTAAAGTACAGTTTTGTAGTGACTTCTCTGTCACACAAACTTAAAGTTGCTGTTAAAAGTTGAGGAAGCGCCTCCGTTTGACCCCTTTTCTCTGATGGATTTCAAATTAAAATTAGCTTTGCTGCTGATAAAGGTGTAGTTTAAAAACGGTAATAACTCTCTCGCTGCTGTCTGTGTCTATAGCACTCGCTTTCTCTCTCTCTCCTTTTCCTCTCCTGAGGGGGGTTAAGTGGATAATTTACGGCCAGCATGTGGGTTTATTTCACCGTGGAGGAGATAATTCACTCGGCTACTCCACGAGGTCTAAACGATCCCAGCTTTCCAGCTCATGAGCCTGACGGATGGAAGCTGGATTAAAACTGATTGATAACCCAGGATTGTATTGATTACATGGATGCCGCTCGGTGGGGACAGAAATCCACAGAAAGAGCTGAAAACCCCCTTTTTAAAATCCACCATCAATCAATCAGTTCCTTCAGTGAAATCACTCAGATATTGATCATGAAGGTTGTCCAAACATCACAGGTTCATCGGTAAATATTATAAGAAGAAAAACTCCTCTGGTTCTCCGGTAACTTCTCTTCTCTCGCCACCGCTAGGAAGCGATGATCTCCGTGTCCGTTTTAAACAGCAGTCGGTCCCCGGGTGGAAGGGAACCTCTCCGGGGGTGATCCGCTATTAGTCAGACTCACTTCAGTCCCGAGAAGGACCGCGCTTTCTCTGCTACACGTCCCGTTTTCCTCGGTAACCCAGATGTGAACACCTGCTTTATACCTGCGGGCTGTTTCTGCTCCCGGGGAGGGGGCTGAGGTTACCGTCGGTCAATAAACTAACCCTCAAGTCCACCCGGGACGGTCCCGGGATTCGTTACACTACCGTTAGAAATCCATTAAGTGCGTGTGGTGTGGAAGAAATCCATCAGGGACATGACGGGAGTTCACAGATAAACGCCAGGAAGCTGTTATTGATCCGCTGGCACATGAGACCAGATCCAGCTCACACCGATGGGATTAAACACCGGACCCGTTAATAATAACAGTAATAACAATAACGGGCCGATCGTTCAAAGAAGAAGAAAAAAATGGATTAAAAAAACAAACACACCGGAGGTCAGAGTCAGCACCGGGGACGGTGCACGGAACGATCCTGGAAAGCACCGTTAACAAATCCCACTCAGCACCAGGTCCTGCACACTCCAAAGTAGGATCGGACCGTGCCGGGTGGATTATCCCGCGTTAACGCCGGGCAGGAGCCCCTCCGGTGCTCCTTTAATAAACCCTATCTTCCTCAACTTTTTCAGCCCACGGAGAGCCGCTGCTCCTCTCTCTCTCTCCCGCAGATGAGGATGACGGTGATGATGATGGTGGTGGCAGCGGTGATGAAGCCTTCCTGTTTAGCATCCCTCCGTGCACTGAAGAAAGTGACGCTTGGTGATGGAGGTGAGGAAGAGTCTCGTGCCGCCCGTTCAGCAGTGAGTACGTTTGCGGTGTGCGTTTCCACTTGAGCACGAGCTGCTGCTCCAACCGAGAGGCACGCGCTGACCGAGGGAGAGAGAGAGAGAGAGAGAGACCGAGAGGGAGGGAGGTGGGTGGGGGTCTCAGCGTGTGAAAGCTACACCTCCCCAGCGCTGTTCAAGTCTATTCTGTTGTTTTCTCCTCTGCTAGCTCTGGATGACGAGAAACCAGACAGAAGAAAAATGAAGATGAAGCAAAGTAAAGGTTCTCTGTGTGTCTCTCTTTGGTTTTACACGCATGCAGATTTATCTGGCTGTGAAGTAACTGAGCAGTGGGCACCGGGGCCTTTCCTGTGCAGATTTCTCCCTAAATGAATGTGTCTGCTGAAATTAGTTTTTCATTAGTCTCTTTACTTCCACTTGCTCTTATCTGCACTTCTGCATTTCAGTTATTCCACTTTTAATGCCTGAAACTACATGTACACATAAGCTCTTTATAGCACAGTGGAAAAGAATTTCCAGACTCATTCTTCAGAGAAGACAAAGCGCACATACACAGACACACACATATACACATGTTCAAAAATCAAACTTTTTCCATCTCTAACTGAGGGATTCAATGTGAAGCTGTAGACTCTGCAGCTGAACAGCTGGGCCAGATGTGGTACCGAAGAATCCCAGCACACAGGGCTGAAGTAACGTTGTTGCTCCAATAAAGCTACGTGTTCTTGGTTGTGTGTTGTGTGCAGTGCAGGTCCAGGCCAAAATTCAGATCATATTATAAAGAAAGCAAACACACGTCTTTGTTTTTTATTGGAACACCTGATGGTCGTGCTCAGTCAGCTGTGCAACTCCAGGCACACAGACTAGTATCCCCAGATGCCCTTTTTAAAAAATATATATCAACAAGAGATTTATGACATTTTCAGGCA
This sequence comes from Perissodus microlepis, assembly GCF_051167445.1. NCBI lineage: Eukaryota > Metazoa > Chordata > Actinopteri > Cichliformes > Cichlidae > Perissodus > Perissodus microlepis. The sequence goes on along the minus strand of NC_140477.1, from coordinate 20,878,599 downwards.
TCTACATGCACAGTTAGTTTCATTTGTTGGTTTGGTGTATTTATTTAGATTAGGTGTCCCTCTGACCCTTTGCTCACTGTTGATCAGGCTTCAGAGTGAGAGGTCTACATGGTAGTGTGAGACGCCCTCATTTCAAGGGTTTCTTCTTCTTCTCACAAGCAGGAAGTGTTATTGTGTTGTGTGTTCAATTGACAGAAGAATAAAAACTTGGCACCAAAAGGAAGGAAATTTGTTTTTGGTTGATTATTTTTTCTAAGCAATACATCTTATTGCATAGCCTGTTTACTTCCCCTTAAACAGTGCAACATTTCTAAGGAGAAATTTGTGAGTTGAAAAACTTGCCGAATCTTCTCTGTCAATTTTCAAAGAGCTTATTCTGTGACCAACAGAAAAGCTGATTGAAGAATGGACTGCCGTCCCACAGCAGTGTGTGACCAAGCTGGTGACCAGCATGAGGAGGAGACCTCAATCATCCAGTCAATTAAATGACACCAAACAAGAGACAGTAGCAGAATAAAAAAAATAGTTGACCAAACAGAAATTTTCTCACTTTTCGTGCTGATTTTTCAGAACAACTCTTTTTTTAAATTGCATAGTGGTGAGAGACGGGTGGAGGGCATGCAGCAAAGGGCCATAGGTCATACTCGAACATGGCTGCTGTGGCCATGCAGTATTTGGTCACCTGCTCACCCACTGAGCTAAACTGGCACTTGTGGAACAAATCTTACTGTGCTAGAATGTCTCCTTGTGGAGCTAATGATGTGACTAATTTAATCACAACGTGTTCTTTGGCATGTGTGCTTTCATGCACTGAGTTATGATATAAAAGAGCGAACAAGTGGTCAGCCCCATTGGCCAACCAGCAGGGTAACCGTTGTTAAGGGTTGGTGTTAAGGGGTTTCCCATCGTAAAAATCCATCTACTTGCTCACCTGGAAATCGAGAAAAGCTCACATTGGCAGTGATTATGTTGCCTGTATTTGCTTGAAGTTGCAAAATTTTAATCCCACTTTGTGGTCGCTGGTTGCCATGTTGTTGTGAATAGCTTCCGGTGTGTATACACCTCAATCCTATTATTAGCAGCATTATTCAGTCCGATTGACATGAGAATATGTAAAATGTCCAAGAAGACATCAAGACCATGTAAAATAAAGATCAACAAAATTAGCATTACAGCAAACACTCGATGTTGTATAACCATCGACAGACTGTCTTTTCCCAACACCCAGTCTTGGTTGAAGAATCATTGTGCCAATAGTGTCAGCATTACCTTTGAACCTTTGATAGAATAAGTCTTCCTACCTTTTTCTAGAGGTAACTGTGGCTGCTCGTCATTACACCTACATTCTTCCTGTTGTGCCACTTCTGGAGACTCACCTAGAGTGTTTTACCTCAGAGCAGTAGAGAATGCTGGAAACTGGCTTGAGAGCTGATCTAGTCAAAGAATTGGACTTTAGGGGTTTTGAAGAAACTGGCCTGACAACTCAGCCTGTGAGACGATTTGTGAATGTGCCTGTGGGACAGAACCAACCTGAGGCTATTTCTTAAAAGACTGAATACTGGCCCGTGAGAAAAGAGAAATGTGAGTTATTAACCAGTGCAGTACTCTTATCTACTGTCCTTGTAATTTTTTTTAATTATTTGCCTGTTAACCATTTCCTGTGTATCTACCTTTTGAGTCTTTTTGGAAAGCAAATCATAGCAAACTATCAGAGAGAGATAAAAACATGAGGAGTGACTGCAGAAGTCTATTCTTCAGTAAGAACACCTAGCCACATTAAGAAAAGTCTTGACAAAGTAGGCCTTTCAGAGTCTACAACATATAAACAGTAGGGGTGTGTTTTGATTATCGATTTATTGATTAAAATCGATTCTAGCTTGGATAACGTGATATCGATTCATTAAAATCCTGAATCGATTATTTTAATATAAATTTATTTTGCCCCAAATGCCAGAATCTCAGGTTAAAACTCACAAATTTTCAACAACCACCAAACAGCTAAAACAGTAAATGAGAGCAGGTACACGGATTCTGCAGAAAGACGTAAACACAAAGCGCGGACCCGCCGACGGATCAGAATCAGCGAGATGTCGCCTTTCTCACCGACGGCACGGACACGGTCGGGGCTGAAAGCCGACAGCTTGCTGATTCTGGTGTATTTGTGTTTACGTCCTTTTTGCGTTAGATTCTGAAGCTGCAGGTTTTTATCTCTCTCCAAACAATATTGACTGAACCAGCAGCAAAAGAAGATCCAAACTATGCTTCACATAAACATCGTCATGAATTCCCTCTGACTTTTGCTGTTTTGCTTCCACCACGATAAAATCAAACTTCATGCTCTCTCTGTCTCTCAGTGTACTACAAGAACAGTTTCCCGTCTAAAAATCTATTTTCTGCATTATTCGCTTGCTTGTTACGCACAAGTCTACCGTTGTTTCCAGCGCTGTCGGACGCTGTTTTTTTCCTTTTACTTACTTCCGAAAAGAAAGTCTAATTTCTGCTGTTCAGTACTGAACAAATTTAAACTCTAAATTATGCAAAATTGCAAAATGCTTAGATGCGTCTCTAATCAAACCTCTGTAACTTTGCTCTGTTTCACGTCAGCAGCATCAGGTAATGTTCATATGTTGATTAATGGTTTTCCTTCGTTTTTGATCTACTGCAGAATATTTGTATAAAATCCCAGCCTGGGATGGGTACCGGTATCCGGTGCCATTATGACACCGGTTCTGACATAAACGGTAGTAACCAGACCAAAGAGCAGCGCACATTTCGGTGCTTTATTTCGGTGCTTTTTTTCCCCTGAGATGTCACACACTTTGAATTCTAGCCAATTATTTTACCTTTCCAAGGATAGTAGGCAGGCCCAGGTACCTACGTTCTTTTAGAGCAGAGCTACAGATTAAAAATGCCCAAGGCAAAGCGGTCAAAGTCTGGCTGTACTTCACAGCAAAAGATGCAAACTCAGCAGCCTGCAACAAGTGCTTTAAGGTGATACTGTGCAAAGGAGGTAACTCCTCGAATCTGATGAAACACCTGGCGACGCATAGCGGGGTTTTTTAAAGCCGAGAAATGCACCGTATTTGATAGCTTGCTGCAAGAGCTCACACCGTGCACATCTACTGCGGGTGTGGTGCCTGTTATCGGACCCAGAGTTAGCAACATCCCCCAAGAACCCGAAGATTAGAGTCCTGGCCCCTAGCCCTGCCAGTGTAGCAGAAATGATGACGGATGATGATGACGACAGCAGCAGCCGTTCTTCTCTGGGTGAGTCGCTTAAGGTGAACTAGCAAACACCGTCGTAGTTACATGCGGCTGTCTTCTTGTTTGATGGCAGATACTCCCTTCACCCTGGCCAAAAAGGCTAAAATGACCAAAGAAAAAGAGGGAAACAGCTAAACATGAGAGGTTTTTGTATAAAGTTTGTGTTTTTTTCCATTGTTTAAGCACTGCTTCCAGCCAAGAGTGATACCATATATGCCCTATAGCTGCAGAAAAGGCTAACATTGTTATCTTTTTACAGAAAAACAGCTAAACAAGAGAGGTTTTTGGACAAAGTTTGTGTTCTTCATTCTTTAAGCACCGGCACCGTTTCAAAAGTACCGGTTTGGTACTGGTATCGGATAAAACCTAAACGATACCCATCCCTAATCCCAGGCCAGGAAAATCACCTACATGTGTTTCTGTGTTTTATCCTGAGTTACTTTGACACAAAGGCATCTGCTGTGATACTTACACATTTGATAAAGTCTCACAAGTGTCAGTTTTCTTTTTATAGATATAAAAATATGGAAATGTACTGATGCATGATCTGAATTATAATATTTCTGACTGTCTGAGGCCAAATTTCTCCAATTCGAATCGAATCGAATCGTGGATCGAATCGATTCTAGAAATCAGTGACGATACCCAGCCCTAATAAACAGCTTCATGAATGGAAATACAGATGGGTTTACAACAAGGTGAGAATCACAGCTTGCACTCAAGAAGAAGGATAGATTAAACAGAAAACAGCTAAAAGAGGTGGCAAAGCCCTGGGGAAGAAAATGAAACCAAGATGAACTTGTACCAGAATCATGGGAACAGAACTGGAGAGAAACAGTTCCTGATCAGACACACCACATCTTCTGTTAAAGTCTGGTGGAGGTGGCGTTACAGCATGGACACATGATCTGTGAACTGTACAGAGCTGACTCTCTGCTCCGACTCACCCAAATGCTGCAAAGCTCAGAAGAAGGCACTTCACAGGGCACATGGATCCAGCAAAAGGAACTCAAGAGGGATTAAAAAAAATGTGTCTTTGTCCAAAGGACACAATTCTTATGGACCTAATTGCACAACTGTGGTGTCACTTGTTACCTACAGCATTTGCACTTCAAAAATTGTTCCACAAATATACCCCACTGATGTTTAATTGAAGCATTTTCCTTGAGCTAAGCAGACAATTAAGTCTCTTGCTTGAAATTCGTATTCCTAAAATGAAGTTATAGCACTATTTCCGTTTAAGTAAGGACATTGCTTTCATGTACAGTGTCCACCCCTACATCGATCACACCTTCAAACTCATAAAATTAGAATCACAGGTTCCAGAAAAGGTTTGATCGATTAGAGCCTCCTTGGAGAGTGACAGATAGAAGGTGTCTTATTTAAATCTCTGACATTGAGGCTCTGCTGTTCTCTTTGCTACTGAAGTGTGTGGTGTCATTATGCCGAGATGTAAAGAGCTCTCCAAGGCCTTCAGAAAAAAAAAAGATTGTGGATCCCTGTGAGTCTGGCAAGAGATTTAAAATGTCCCTTTTGAAATGAGCCATTGCCCTGTGAGAATTCAAATGACAGTCAATTTGTGCTTGTACTTTTCCAGCAAATTCATACTTAAAGCAGACTGTTTAATGTAAAAGGAAGTTTCCAATACCCCACCTTGACTCGCAGGACCTGAGGTAGCTCAATGCCGATTGCTGTCAAAGGGCTTCCTTTGTAACATGGACTGTATACAGGGAGTGTAGAATTATTAGGCAAGTTGTATTTTTGAGGAATAATTTTATTATTGAGCAACAACCATGTTCTGAATGAACCCAAAAAACTCATTAATATCAAAGCTGAATGTTTTTGGAAGTAGTTTTTAATTTTAGCTATTTTAGGGGGATATCTGTGTGTGCAGGTGACTATTACTGTGCATAATTATTAGGCAACTTAACAAAAAACAAATATATACCCATTTCAATTATTTATTTTCACCAGTGAAACCAATATAACATCTCCACATTCACAAATATACATTTCTGACATTCAAAAACAAAACAAAAACAAATCAGCGACCAATATAGCCACCTTTCTTTGCAAGGACACTCAAAAGCCTGCCATCCATGGATTCTGTCAGTGTTTTGATCTGTTCACCATCAACATTGCGTGCAGCAGCAACCACAGCCTCCCAGACACTGTTCAGAGAGGTGTACTGTTTTCCCTCCTTGTAAATCTCACATTTGATGATGGACCACAGGTTCTCAATGGGGTTCAGATCAGGTGAACAAGGTGGCCATGTCATTAGTTTTACTTCTTTTATACCCTTTCTTGCCAGCCACGCTGTGGAGTACTTGGACGCGTGTGATGGAGCATTGTCCTGCATGAAAATCATGTTTTTCTTGAAGGATGCAGACTTCTTCCTGTACCACTGCTTGAAGAAGGTGTCTTCCAGAAACTGGCAGTAGGACTGGGAGTTGAGCTTGACTCCATCCTCAACCCGAAAAGGCCCCACAAGCTCATCTTTGATGATACCAGCCCAAACCAGTACTCCACCTCCACCTTGCTGGCGTCTGAGTCGGACTGGAGCTCTCTGCCCTTTACCAATCCAGCCACGGGCCCATCCATCTGGCCCATCAAGACTCACTCTCATTTCATCAGTCCATAAAACCTTAGAAAAATCAGTCTTGAGATATTTCTTGGCCCAGTCTTGACGTTTCAGCTTGTGTGTCTTGTTCAGTGGTGGTCGTCTTTCAGCCTTTCTTACCTTGGCCATGTCTCTGAGTATTGCACACCTTGTGCTTTTGGGCACTCCAGTGATGTTGCAGCTCTGAAATACGGCCAAACTGGTGGCAAGTGGCATCTTGGCAGCTGCACGCTTGACTTTTCTCAGTTCATGGGCAGTTATTTTGCGCCTTGGTTTTTCCACACGCTTCTTGCGAGCCTGTTGACTATTTTGAATGAAACGCTTGATTGTTCGATGATCACGCTTCAGAAGCTTTGGAATTTTGAGATTGCTGCATCCTTCTGCAAGATATCTCACTATTTTTGACTTTTCTGAGCCTGTCAAGTCCTTCTTTTGACCCATTTTGCCAAAGGAAAGGACGTTGCCTAATAATTATGCACACCTGATATAGGGTGTTGATGTCATTAGACCACACCCCTTCTCATTACAGAGATGCACATCACCTAATATGCTTAATTGGTAGTAGGCTTTCGAGCCTATGTAGCTTGGAGTAAGACAACATGCATGAAGAGGATGATGTGGACAAAATACTCATTTGCCTAATAATTCTGCACTCCCTGTATAAAAGATAGATGTAACCACTGTGACAGCAGGACTTTGCACTTAGCATGTTGGGTGCCACTGTGGTTTTTGTTTTTTTCTTGCTAAATAGTCAGCCAACCTTGACTAGCTTTGTTAGCAATTATACAGTTTACTGCAGACCACATTATTAGCCAGAGTCCATCAAAAAGTCTCTAAATGGGATGAAAACCACAAGTGAGTTAAACTTGGCAAACAGCTATCCCCTCGACACCTTTCAGCTAACTATAGACACCAAAACCAGTTTTTATGGACAGCTTTGTACCTGGCTGTAAGTATGTACATTTTATTACTGAAGTTAGGCATTTTAAAGGCTTAATTACCTTCCCATATGGAAAAGAAATAGGAAAAACTTATAAAAGACTTGCATCAGCTTTAGCTTGCTTCATATAGTGAATCATATAAGGCTTATATGATTTACTCATGAAAGTGGCCACTTTCTCATTGCTTTCATATATTGTTTTAGGAAGTATCCAAAACATACAAGTTCCATTTATATAATTTTTCAAGGGATCTTATATCTTTTTTCACTCTTGTATGCTTTTCATACAAGTTTCACACAAGACAGATGCAAACCTTATAAGATTTTTATATATCTTTTCCATATGGGTTTTCCCCATCCACAGTTTCAGTTTTCAGTTTTATTTGTCATATGCAAGTTAGCACAGGGTCAACATTGCAATGAAATGTGTTTGACGAGCAGCAGTCACTCAGCAGCATGGTACAGTAGAAGAAAATATAATAAAATATAATAAAATAAAATAAAATAATAAAAAAAATAGAAAAATAGTAAAGAGCAAAATATTAGAGAGACACGGTAAAAGAGAAAAGATGACTAAATATATATGTATCTTTAAATATAAATATATGTACACTAGTGATTAAATAAGAAAATCTTGAAAAGAAATATGACGGGAGGGCAGATGGGATATTGCACAGGAATGAGCAGCAGAAAATCACAGTATTGCACTTTTAAATATAAATATCAATGACAATAAAGTGGAGTGACCAGTGCAGATTAAACAGAGTACTTGTGAAGCTGCAGGGTAGCTTCTGAGTGCTGTGTTGTGTGTGTTTAAGTGTTGTGGTTGAGGTGTCGTATGGCTTGGTGGTAAAAACTGTTTTTAAGTCTTGTAGTCCGAGCAGACAGACTCCTGTAACGTCTGCCAGATGGTAACAAGGAGAACAGCTGATGTGCTGGGTGGCTGTGGTCCTTGATGATGCTGTGTGCTTTACGGAGGCATCGCTGGAGATAAATGTCCTGAATGGCAGGAAGCCTCATGCCAGTGATGTGCTCTGCTGCCTTCACCACCCTCTGTAGTGATTTACGGCTGCTGGCAGAGCAGCTTCCATACCAAACAGTAATGCAGCTCGTCAGCAAGCTCTCAATTGCACACCTGTAGAAATTTGAGGTGATGTTGGCGTTCATGCCAAACTTCCTCAGCCTCCTCAGGAAATAAAGCCGCTGGCGAGCTTTCCTGATAGCAGTGTCTGTGTGAAGGGTCCAGGAGAAATCCTCGGTGATGTTGACTCCAAGGAATTTGAAGCTGCTGACCCTTTCAACCTTGACACCGTTGATGTGGATGGGCTAGTGTTCCCTGACTGGTCGTTTCCGGTAGTCCACTATCATCTCTCTAGTTTTGCTGATGTTGAGAGTCAGGTTATTTTCCAGACACCACTCGTACAGTGCCATCACCTCCTCTCTATAGGCCGTCTCATCATTGCCTGTGATGAGGCCATCCACAGGTCCACTGGTTCCCTTGGGTTCAGATGAAGTAACTTCCATCGTCAGTTGATGGTTACAAGGGTCACATCTGTGTTTTTGTCTGTTTTTTGTGACTGTGAAGACTAGTCTGGAGAATTTACATGAGGCACAGGCGGTGACCTTCAAGAAGTATAACAAGAAGGACTAGTTGGCCATTAGTGTCCATAACAGAGTACAACTGAGGCACAAAATGGAAGTCAAGGACCGATTTGCTGTTTGCAGTCAGAAAGGAAAGGTAAAGATGTTGATGAAACAGAACCTTCCCATTATTATATGGAGTTGGTGGGCCTGGTATACAGACACTGAAGCATCTCTGGCTTCATTAGACTGCAATTCACTTGCTCCAGCTTCTCATCCAAATCCATTCTGATCACAAAAAAGAAACACGGCCAGGGATTAAAACCAAAACTTGGATCTTCTTTTATACAGCTTCTATAGCTGTAGTATATTGTGAGAGGCATCTTTAACAAGTGGTCACAGATATTTCCACACAGGTAGGTATCTGGTAGATTTCTTAGGTACATAGGTAATTTAGCTAAAATGTGTTTGAGGGGCTGTAATTTAATCACTAATGGCATCAAACTTGAAACACTATGCAACAGCCAGGGGTGCCGAAAGTTATTTTGGATCCTGGCAAAATAAAATAAAGATCACTTTGGGCACCACGTTAATACTGCAAACCACGCTAGCCCAAAAAATATTACACTGTGCAGAAATGGGTAATCGTCTGCTTGGATGAATACATTTTTTGCTTTTTTGTGAGGCTGGTGAGATATGTGCTTTTTTTTTACCTTTTAAAATTTTTAATGATGATGTTATTAGATTTTTTTTTTACATTGGTCGGTACCTTAAACCAACTACAGATAAAATATACATTAACTTTCTGGAGGGAAGTAAATTTAAATTCTCATTAATGAAATGAGACACAGGCACCTGAAGTATATGTTGGCTAAAATATCACAAACACATTATTTTCTGTTGGAAATGTTGGAAATCAAGCAGTTTCGTTCATCTGAACTTCATGATGAGTTTAATTTCTTTTCTTTTTCTAAGCCATCTTACCTTGTTACAGCAGTGCATCAGCTAGGAGCGCATGCACCTGGACCAAACCAAATCATGAAATATGGAGGGGGAGGCGTGGTCACAGGCAGACTAGACTTCTTTTTTGGGGGGTAAAAAAAAACAACAGAACTAATGCTAGGAAACAAATATGTTTGTAAGTACCCTGTGAAGAAAACCTTTTTTAATTGTGATAGACAAAGACTTACTACTTTTTATGTCTTTTGTCACAGTCTGAGAGGCAGGCCATGTGAAAATAAGAGTGAGAGGACTCAAGTGCAGACACACGGGAATGAGGTGGGTGTTAACAAAATGCAAGACTTTATTATTAGCTGAACAAAAACACTACAAAGCAACAACGAAGGGGTAAACTGAAAACACTAACAAAACCTAGACTGGGAGAAGCAAAACCAAAGAACACGAGGAACATAGAAAATATTACAAAAACCTGAAACTGGGAACGCACAACCAGAGACATGGAAACGTCGAGGAGGAAATGCAGAATGAAACACCGGGGATGATGAACAGACGATCCAACGAGGGATAGAGAGAAACACACTATTGCTTTGTCCCTGTTCAGGGGCTCCATCCTTCACAGGCCACATTTGAAGGCTGATTACGTCACAGGGATGCGACGAAGGCTGTCTGAATTCGTAGACTCCGACAAATGCATCCTTCACTTGCCCGAATTTGAAGGATGTGTCGGGTTTTTCCTTTGTGGCCCAATCTATCCCAGAATTCATAGCGCAGCCAGCCAATTCCAGTTTCCAATAATGGCAGCAGCTACTTAGTAGCAATATTATTCTTATTACTCTTTTCAATACTTTAATAATTAAATTATTATTTATAATATTTTCATAATAATATAAAAATACTTTTCAAACGTGGTAATGGCGGAGGAGCGCTGGTAAAGAGTTTGAAATATTACTCTTTCTGGGTCACAAAATACACTTTTAACATATTTTCAGGTGAGAATGTAGCTGTGTCAACTTCAAATATCTGCTCAGTTTATCAAGACATCCCATCCATCTTCATCCGCTTTATCCGAGGCCGGGTCGCGGGGGCAGCAGCCTAAGCAGAGAGGTCCAGACCTCCCTCTCCCCAGCCACCTCCTCCAGCTTATCCGGGGGAACACCAAGGCGTTCCCAGGCCAGCCGAGAGATATAATCTCTCCAGCGTGTCCTGGGTCTGCCCCAGGGCCTCCTCCCGGTGGGACATGCCCGGAACACCTCACCCAGGAGGCGCCCAGGAGGCATCCTTGTCAGATGCCCGAACCACCTCAGCTGGCTCCTTTCGATGTGGAGCAGCAGTGGCTCTACTCTGAGCCCCTCCCAGATGGCCGAACTTCTCACCCTATCTCTGAGGGAGAGGCCAGCCACCCTTCGGAGGAAGCTCATTTCTGCTGCTTTTATCCGCGATCTCGTTCTTTCGGTCACTACCCACAGCTCGTGGCCGTAGGTGAGGGTAGGGACGTAGATCGACCGGTAAATTGAGAGCTTCGCTTTTACACTCAGCTCCCTCTTCACCACGACAGACCGGTGCAGCGTCCACATTACTGCACCTGCAGCCCCAATCCGTCTGTCGATCTCCGGCTCCCTTCTCCCATCACTCGCGAACAAGACCCCGAGATACTTGAACTCCTCCACTTGGGGCAGGAACTCATCCCCGACCCGGAGTGGGCACTCCACCCTTTTCCGGCTGAGAACCATGGCCTCAGATTTGGAGGTGCTGATCCTCATTCCCGCTGCTTCACACTCGGCTGCGAACCGTTCCAGTGCGAGCTGGAGGCCCCCACCCGATGAAGCCAACAGAACCACATCATCCGCAAAAAGCAGAGATGAGATTCTGAGGCCACCAAAGTGAAAGCCCTCCGCCACTTGGCTGCGCCTAGAAATCCTGTCCATAAAAATTATGAACAGAACCGGTGACAAAGGGCAGCCCTGGCGGAGCCCATCACCCACCGGGAACGAGTCCGACTTACTGCCGGCAATGCGAACCAAGCTCTTGCAACGGTTGTATAGGGATCGAATGGCCCATAGCAATGGGCAAGACACCCCATACTCCCGCAACACCTCCCACAGGACACCCCGAGGGACATGGTCGAATGCCTTCTCCAAGTCCACAAAACACATGTAGACTGGTTGGGCAAACTCCCATGCACCCTCAAGTATCCTCGAGACGATAAAGAGCTGGTCCAGTGTTCCGCGACCAGGACGAAGACCGCATTGTTCCTCCTGTATCCGAGGTTCGACTAGCGGACGAACTCTCCTTTCCAGCACCCTGGCATAGACTTTCCCAGGGAGGCTGAGGAGTGTGATCCCCCTGTAGTTGGAACACACCCTCCGGTCTCCCTTCTTAAAGATGGGGACCACCACCCCGGTCTGCCAGTCCACGGGTACTGCCCCTGATCTCCACGCAACATTGTAGAGGCGTGTCAACCAGGACAGCCCTACAACGTCCAGAGCCTTCAGGAACTCGGGGCGGACCTCATCAACACCAGGGGCTCTGTCACCAAGGAGTTATTTAACTGCCTCAGTGACCTCGCCCCCAGAAATTGGCAGGTCATTCCCCTCATCCCCAGACTCTGCTTCCTCCTTGGAAGACGTGTCAGTGGGATTAAGGAGGTCCTCGAAGTATTCCTTCCACCGCCTGACAATTTTCTCAGTCGACGTCAGCAGCGCTCCGCCAGCACTATACACAGTGCAGGTAGAGCACCGCTTTCCCCTCCTGAGACGCCTGACGGTTTGCCAGAATCTCTTCGAGGCAGTCCGAAAGTCTTTTTCCATGGCCTCTCCGAACTCCTCCCATACCCGAGTTTTTGCTTCAGCCACTGCCCGAGCCGCATTCCGCTTGGCCTGTTGATACCTGTCGGCTGCCTCCGGAGTCCCACAGGCTAACCAAGCCCGATAGGACTCCTTCTTCAGCCTGGTGGCTCCCTTCACCTCAGGTGTCCACCATTTGGTTCAAGACGTCCCATATTTGCAAAAGTGCTCCAGTGTTTTCGTAGACGTCTGTTTCCCACCAGCTCAATAGCTGACCGGGTGGTTAAGGCTCACTAGAGCCAGCGAGAACACTTTTAGGAAGACTTTTAATAATAAACAACACAAAACACCAGGTCACATTGTTTTGTGTTGTTTATGATTAAAAGTCTTTACTTTTATCTCATTTAGAATCTCTAGTCTTTGGTAGTCTGGGTTGGTAACCAAGTGTTTTGTGACATCTTTATTAGTTTTTCCATTAGTTTTTATTTGTTTTGTCCATGTATAGAATTTAAAAAAATGTTTAAGGAAATGAGGTTTGGCATTTCCTAAAATGTGAAAATGTAAAAAGTGTCTGTGCAGGAACAAACTCCGGTTCCTCTCTAATCACCAGCAAAGCAGAACTGGAACGTCTGTTTAAAGAATGAAAATAATTTTTAAAAGTTTGAAAAAGAGTGAGATCAGTAGCCGTATGCCAAGGCAACAGAGCAATAATTAAAAATAAATACCACAAGAACAGTTAGAGGTGCAGACTTGCTGAAAAAAAATTGATTTCTGAAGAGGAGTGAAGGCTTTAAAATGGGAGTCAGGTAAGTAGATACAGATGCACAAGGTTCCCCCTCTGCAGTCATTTTTAACAGTTTATTGCTTGAAACAAAGGGTGTCTTCTTTGTCCAACAAAAGGACAAAGAATGTGAAATATTGCGTGTTATTTGTGTTATATTCAAACTTCTGTCTGATTAGATGTGGACTTTGTAGCTGTCTCCTCTGAGCATTGAAGTCCTGGGTTCAACCCCAGTGCTCGTGGAAACCTCAGTGATGAGAAAATATTTTTAAACTTGTTATCCAATGAGAGGGGGACAGAAATTGACAAGTGATGGACTGACTGAGCACTGCGGAAGAAGAATATTGACTGATTTCGGTGACCACACACTCACACAGCTGCACCCTATGGGGACTAACACGCACACTTTACACACTTTACTTTACTTTACTTTTTACACCCATGTTAGTGATTGATATCCACGCATTACAGAGTAATGCTGTAAGAGGTAATCTGTGGATGTTATTCACCAACCTGATTTTGTATCAACAGCTCAATCCAGCATGATCCTATGAGATCTTCAGTTTCTACCTTTAGACTTTTGAAGCTTCATTTCAATAATCAGGAATGGTTTTAACGAAGCTGAACATTTTTCCTTAGTTAGTAACAGAAACAACAGTAGTTAGTTGTTGTAAAAACAACCCTTTACCATTTATAGTAAATTACAGTGTACATGTATTACAATATCTTACTCCAGGTATTGCAGTATATTGCTATTAAAATGACAAAAATAAATTGGGTGAACCCAAAAGAGGCTAACGGGTTATCGGCAGTACACACAACAAACAAGGATGTTTTCTTAAAAAAATACATTCTGCATTAGTCTCTCTTCTTTTTTAATGGTTACACTGTAACACTTATTCTTGTCTGAATCCCCATTTCCCAGGGACAACTGAAGGGCCAGATATGGCCTGCAGCCAGTGAAATGCTCAGGTCTGGTCTAAACTCAGGGGGATCCTGTCCTACTGTCTACCATTGTTGGACTCTGCTCTGTTACGTAGCTTTGCTCAAGTCTAAATGCCACATAATTTATGACTCCAACTCGGTACTTATTTCAAATAATCTCTAGGCACAGAAAGTAAAATGGGGATACTTAAAAAAATAAAAATAAATGAGGGCATGAGCACCCTTTGGTTTTGAAACACTTACAGTTTTTTACATTTTGCTCAGAGAACTTATCACAGTTCCTCTGGAGATTTAGTCAGACTCAATATCTTCATGTAATCTCTTCATACTGGCTCCATATTAATGAGATATGGACTCTGTGGGAGGCACACCATCTGTTGAAGGTATCCTTGGCTGAAGATGAGCTCATTGTCACAATGAACTTGGGACCAATCATATGGCTCAGTGATGGGACTGTCTACCTAAAACTGTAGGTTTTAGCAGTTACATACTCTTGTGGAGTATGTAACTGTTAAAAGTATGGGAATTTAGCTACGTAAAATTCAACAGGTTTTACTTGTACTTCAGTCTATTCTCTGAATCAAAAACTTCACAGAACTTTGGAATAAAAGTGTATATTCACTGCCATTTGTCTGCAAGAGAAACTAAGTGTTTTAAACATATTTTTTTGTTCAGAAGTACACCGACTTGGATAAGCACTATAAAAATATTTATCGTTTACATGAAAATATCTGACAGTAAATCTCATTGTAACCTGTGCTGATATTAACCATCATGTAATTTTCCCATCATCTCCAAGTTCACGGTCCCTTTGGTAACCAGCCAATTAAACCTGGCCGGTCAACCTTCCTGCCTGGTGGAGTGCTGAAGGTCAGGTGTTCCCCTGCTGTTACCAAGGTGACACTGACAGACGTCCAGCTCATCATGACTCAGACCACCAGCTGTTTCATTGGCTATTGAAACAGGCTGCCGAGCATTTGATTGGCCATCACATGAGCCATTAATTTTTGCAGCGATTGGAGTGTCCCCGCCCATCTGCCTCTGGATGTGCATGTGTTCAACCATGAATGTCCGAGTGGGAGCTTTCAACTGCAGCTGCTTCCATTTCAAACTCTGACACTCATGTGGTAAAAGCACATGTACATGCGATATCTGTCAGGTTCACGTCATGTTCAGCGATGCTAACTATTTGTTTTTATCTCTCTGCCCGTCAGATGCTTCAGTGGTCCAACTTGAAGTTAAAGGACAGGGATGTAAGCCACAACTCAGCTGTGTGTCGAACACTTCTTCTCCAAAACAAAAATTGCACTAAACTGTGAGGAGTATGAGGATATGCCAGAATTTTACCAGAATTTGATTACTGAACATGAATTTTCATACCTTTGTGGATTTATTCACTGCTTAGACTCAGGAACTCAATATCAAGAATTAGATCTCAATGAAATACAGCCAAGAATGAGTCCACCCAAGATGATAATGTACTGTCGAGCTCCAAATGAACAGAGAAAAATGGAACATTTCATACTGTATGGTAATAAGGGACAAATTAGCTCTGTAGTGACATGTCATTGGACAGCAATAGAACAAGTACAAATTTGTACTTAATCAAATATACTTGAGATACCAAAGTACTCGTTGTACTTCACTATAGAAAAGGACAACAAGGTGTCCAGAGGGCAGGTCCTCCAGGTGTGGACCTGCCCTCTTTCTTTCCCTCCTCTGCCTGTGATGCTTGTAGGGTTAGGGTTGGATTTAGTCTTAGCCACAATCCAAATAGGCAAAAATTGCACAATGTTACATTTCATATCAAGTCTCATGTTATCAAGTTGCATGCAAAGTGACTGAACCCAAACCTGAGTTGCCAATGATCTAGTGGAAAGGCTGAAAAACATCTGCTCTGCAAAATATCATTGGAAGACAGAACATCAGTACGGCTAGAAAATGAGTCAAGCTGAAAGGGTAATTAGATAGAAGGCCCATCTGTAGAGGCAGAGAAATGTTAACAGCTAGTTTAAGCTCAATTATGAGAGCCAACTACTTGTGCTGTGTCTGTACTGTAAGGTATGTGCATGTCCAGGTACAGGAAGAGCGAGTATGGCTGTACTGCATGCTGGAAGAGTCAGAGGAAGAATCTGATTCTGAAAAAAATCCTTAATTTTATTAGCCTGTCTGAAGTAAGGATTCCCACAGGCTATTGCTAATAGTTAAACTCAGCCTTATTACTAGGAGATCAGCTCATGTCAGTGCTTAAGACTCAGTTGATATTGTTGCTAAATGGAATCACTTTGTGTCAGTTTTAAGTCAATTTTGCCTTCCTGCAGTTGCTGTGTAGTGGCTGCAAGCCACTTTGCAATCCATCTCCACACCATCAGTGTCAAATCCAGCTCTAGCTTCACTGCCAAATTTCAATTTGTCAAAATAAAATAAACATTTTACGCAGCATTTGTCCTGACTGAGCTGTGGATTGCACAGAGCAACATGTTTTTTCTATTTTTATTTAGTGATGCATACATTTCCATTTGCAGCACAACTGATCAGAATTTAAAAGAAGAGGATCTGGGGAGGAAAGGTGTCCAAATAGCTGATCCTGCATGTTGCTCCTTCCAGTGGATAAATTTGTTTTGTTTGTACTTCCTCTCCCATATTGCTTTAGAATAGTAGTCTGTATTGTAGCGCTCAGTGCGTACACCCTGTCGGACACACACAGTCATTCTGGCATTGCATGGCCAATTAGAGTCCTATTTCAGCCAACTAGATCAAGGTGGAAGACAGCGGGGAAAGGGAAAGAGTGAGCAAGAGAGAGAAGGAGAGAGGGAGCTCTAAGTGGGCGGCACACTCTTCTGCCTCAGGGAAGATTGGTGTCAAGTGCAGAGAACACACACACTGGGCAGAAAATGTAATGAATGTGTATCACTTGTTAGGAAGAAAGAAGGTCTGCGTGTGTGTGTGTGTGTGTGTGAGTGGTCTCTGCACTTGACACCAATCTAGCAACAGCAGCAGCAGCAACAGCAGCAGAAGAGAAATAAAAAAGAGAAGCGAGCATGTCGGAGGGAGAACAGACTGCTGAACGCACACAGATCCAAACATCAATATTTCAAAATTCCTTGAAAGCACAAATCCATCCATGATTCATAGTCGCACAACATGAAAGAGATAGCGATGCAGATACAGACTGATGGCGCATCCTGTGGTCAGCGGTGCACTGAGTCACTGAAGGTGTGTGATGTATGTCTGGTGGATGCTGTGCCACTGGAACACCGAGTGTAGCTCTATAGCGTGGGGGTTTTGTAGCTGGAATTTTTACTCCCTGCACACCGTCTGGATTACACCGCTCCTTTGATCAGTCCCTGCTGGTTTTAGTGACTGAAAGAGCAGCACAGCATTCAAGATGATCAGCTGTTGTCAGCAACCGACTGATCTGGCTTCCGATAGGTCGCTGACCCAGCCAGCAGCAAATCCTTACTGCTTAAAGCATTTAAACCCAACAAAAGGGTCCAAGGACATATGGCCTTATGATGGAACCTTTCTGGGTTAGTCCTAAAACCTCATTTACGGCTAGTGTCTCTGCTCAGCAGGTTGTGATCTTGTCAAGGCTTCTAGCAATTCAGGGAAAGGAGGTCTTGTAGAAAATACACTTATTTCAAGGTCTTGGATAACTATTATTAGGTGTCTTCATGGGGCAGCTTGCCAAATGACCCAAACCCCGCAAAAAGCGAGAGGCTGACTTTCACTGCTATCTTGCACCACTCATCTCATCTTTACCTGATATTAAATCTTTATCTGTATGCAATTGTGTGCTTATATTTAGTCCTGATATTAAAATATTTATTTCCACTGTGATTGAGTACTGACGCTGTGGGTGCTTTCTTTTATCATTTTTTCCATGCCACTGCATATTACTTTTGTCAGGCTCACGTCAGATAACAGGAGGAGATGAGCTGTTTGACCTTTCAGCTGCTTACATGGTTTTCACCCTGGACTACATGCGTTCACACCTTTCCTCCTGTCTGGATAAGCTATCCTGATGGAGACTGCATACTAATTACACTACAAATTAAATCCTAAAAAGCTGCTTTGATTGGTTGAGAATATTTTCTTGAACATGAAAAAACACTCAACCTTTAGACACTTCCAAAACCTGTTTGAAAACCCATTTTCATTTGTTGGCTTTTAAATCAGAATGATTTCTGAGTATTTTTACTCAGGTTTCTATGTTTCCTTTCTTATTTTCGGTCATTTTGGCCTCTTCTTTATGTTATTTGATTATTTTAGATGTACACCAGTTTGTTCAATATTTGTTGTTTTGTATATTTATGTCCAATAGAAAAAATTTGACTTGAGCAAAGAAACAGAGCAAAATAAAACAGTAGTGGACTGAAGGGGGGAACTTTTTCTGCAAAGCGTGGGACCTGTTTAGTCCAGAAAATAGATCTGCCATTGGAGAGGAGTGACTGCAATGGTGTAACTATAATAGAATATATTTTTGGTGCTTAGCATCGACATGAAGTTTTTCTTTCATTAAATCAACTGCAGAACACAATGAGGCTGATATATAAAAGGGACTTTAATGCGTATTTTGGATCCACCAATCCAAAAAATCGAGAAAAAAGTTCCTTTGGATAAATAGTCTGTCACCACTGTAGTTCTGGATAAAACTAATGCTTATAACAAATCTTTGATGAGAATGCAGCTAGAGAGATCATCCTAATATCAGTAAATTAATCGTTATCTGTAAACGTAGGACAACCCACAATACCACAATAGTTATGGAAAATAGTTGAAATTGATTATTTCAGTATTTTTACATGATTTACATCAAGTGTTTATCTGATCCTATTTTAGCCTCTTTGTGTCTGAAACTAAGGTTTTGATTTTTTTACAGAGCTGAAATTTTTTTTTTTTATTATTTGAGGTTTTTACTGGGTCCACAGACTCTCTAGGAAAGATTGACGTGGCCACCATGACATCGCTCATTGGCTAGTGAGTGACATCTTGTTTGACGCTCAGTAACTAAGGTTTGATATCAGACTTGACTGGAAAACAGATGAATACGGCAAACTTAAGCTGAAGCGTCCACCTGCTTTATCCACCTTTTCAACTTCAATGGGGACGTCATGATTTATAAATAACGTTTTTTCAGTTTTTTAAATTGAGGAAGCTCACCGGGAAAAGAGTGCAGGCTCAAGGCGCTTGGCTGCAGGCTTCATGTCTGTAAGCCACGCTCATCTTTTCATCAGTCTCAGTTCAAACCCTCAGGGAGATAAGCATCAAGTCAGTTTCCATCTGAAATGAATCGCATAACCTCGAGTCCCAACAAATGGTGTTGGATGTTTACTTGCAGACTGCAAATGGTGGCAACATTCAGGCTTAACAAATGATTAGCGCTCCCAGATGAATTTGCGAGTCCTGCAGGGCTCCCATAGGCTCAAACATGGGATGAAGGCTATTTGTTTTGACTAGTGTCAAAATTAATAGAGGAAATGACACAAAAACTAATGATCCATGAACAGTGTGGCGTGAATGTCTCCAGCTCCACCTCACAGACGACACAGACAAACTCCCTCACTCCTCCATCACTCTGCCTTTGGAAACCCTTAATGTTTGCTATTACATCATGTCCCTCCCAGTGCTGCCACACAGCTCATCACCCATGCCTGACCTCAGCTTTTTGAGTGTTTACAGGCCAACAGCCTCACAAAAACAAAGGTTTGTTATGCCTTACCATTTCTGAATCGCTGTAGCAGGAGCCTTTGTGGGTGATGCATGTGGTTTTCCAGCTTTTCTTTGCTTACCAGAATGCGAGCTCTGTCTGACAGATTCTGTCCCACAGTCTGCACTTTGGAAGAGGGCTTCAGTCTGTCACCACTGTAGTCCACCTGCTCCCCACATAGCTTTTTAGTCAACACACAATTAAATATCTGAGTACATATCTGCAATGGTCTGATGATGCACAGCTAAGTCGAACCCAATCCTCAACAGGATACTGGAAATCTTATGTATATTAAAAGGTTAACTGTAGACATATCAACCCCCTTTTCCAGGGACAAGCACATACTGGTGCGTTGTATCCCTAGTTTTCTGATTAGACACAGCACTTGAAAAACTGTCAAGTTTATATTTTGGATCTTCACATGAACAAAAAAATCCATGGTGTATATCACGTAGTGCACAGCCATGCCCACAGCTGTAGTTTCCACGAGTAATATCTGAACACTTCAGAAAAGAATCGCGCTCAGTTTCGGGGTGGACATTAAATTTAGGATCATGACTTTCTCATAGTGAATAATCGAAACCACGCAGCAACATATTAATGACTAACCTCTGGCTGTGGATCAGTCCGGCCTCACCGCAGTTCCTTAAACAGTCATGAAAAATTAATCAATTTTTTTTTTTTATGTTCAAGGAGATTTATTCCATGTCAGTGAGCATGAAATAATAATAAGTAATGCATTTCAAAAAGAAAAATATTTCATGTCATGAGCATCTAGTTGTTTTTGTAGAGAAAGCATTGTCACCATAGCAACCAGGAAAACAAAACTTTAAAAAACATGGTAACCTTTATATTTTAACCTAAAAATGATTAATTTTGCTTTAGAAACATGTAATGTATTTCAAAATGTGACATGTATCACTCAAACTTAGGTCTAAAGCATAAATGTTAGAACAACTTTCTCCTGCACCACCCACCCCAAACTCCGAATGTGGATATTTCTTACTTTACCTTGCAGACTGCAGTAGATGGGTATCAAACCATCAACCTTCTGATTGGTAGAAGACCCTGAGTCACAGTTCTATCTTCAGTGTGCTAATTAGTTTGTATTACCCTAACATACAAGTACAACAAGTTACAGCAGTGCTATATATATATATATTAGGGGTGCAACGATACACAAAATTCACGGTTCGGTTCGGTTTGATACTTTAGTGTCACGGTTCGATATTTTTTCGATACAAAAAAAAATGTTCATGTCTTTTTAATTTGTCATTTATTAAAATTATAAATATATATTTTAACTCAAAAGTACAGTTTTTAAATTTAACCCTAACCCTAACCCTTGTGCGTGTTTTTTATTTTGACAGCGAATGCGCACCTGCGGACCATTTATGTGCACCCCTGGTTATATAGCTCATCATATCGCAGCCACAGAAATTATTTTGTCCATGAAACCATAAAGCTGCACTTTCTTTTTGCCTTATAGTCTGATTTGTCATAACTTTTCCGTTTTGTGGTAAGCTTTTCTTTGGCTGTCACTTCTTCACCCTGACCTGGCTTATTTGGCCCAGCAGAACTAAAATATATATCCTGCTGCTTTTACACACGCACTCACATAACGCTCAGCGATTCTCTGCGCGATCAACCTCTCACATGTTTAAGCTTGCTGCGGGAGATTTCACTTGTCATGTTTGCGTAGTAAGCTAACGATTGATAAGACGATGTCAGAGGAATTGGTGCACAAATTATCGTCACTCACCAATCAGTACTGTCGCTCTCTATACACAGTTCGCGCGATTGCAAAGTGAAAGCAAAAAAACAAGCGCAAATTCAAACGCGATTTAAATATGTCACATATTGACAGCTACCCATCTACATTTCCGAAAGAATGCAAAAGCATTGACATATATTTTTCCTTCCTACAATAGCCCGACGGGCAGGGCAGAGATAGATTTTGGTAGCCCGACTGGAAAAATCGCTAGCCCCGGGACGTCGGGCTAGCGATATTGCGAGCCCTGTATCTGATCGAGGAATCACTCATCTTTGGAAAAGAGAGTTTATTACAGAGAAATGGCTCTTTCCAAAATAAAAGCTATACTATACGCTTCTTCTGGGCTATATTCTCAGCAGCATATTAAACATATCAGGTCCCCATAAGGAGAATCATGTGCTAACGGCTGTCTAAATGACTCGGGTAAAGTTTGTAGCATGCATGCTTGTTGTTTTTGTCTGCTTCCACTTGTCTTTGCACTAGGATGATGTCGGCATAAATGTGCAGTCATATTCGTTGTGTTCCCACTAGTGCTGTCAGGTTAATCTCGTTGAAATGACCTTAACGCCACAACACGGCAAATCTCCGTTAACGAGCTAACTGCGCTAACACACTAGTTCCCACCCATGTAATTGAGCATTGCGTGGCACATCCAACATACTGTTTTACTTTAGTCCATGACGCGCTTACCTTCAGGGTCATACGTCACATGAAAACCAAAATAATTCCAAACGCCAGATCTGAATGAGGGTGGGGGAGGTTCAATTTGCCATGTTGCAAGGAGAGCTTAACTTCTGTCTCGCTAGCTTGCCCTGCGCTCTTCCTTCTGACGATGCTGTCTGTGTTGAGCGCTCAGTGGATCTGGGCTCGACAGTGCAGCCTAGGCGGAGTAGTCGAACGCAGATTCACTGAGCGCTCAACACAGACAGCATCGTCAGAAGGAAAGTTGATAAAATAAATTACAAATTTTGTATCGTTCGATACATATGCGTACCGAACCGAAAGCACTGTATCGAACGGTTCAATATCGATACGAATATCGTTGCACCCCTAATATATATATATATATATATATATATATTTTTTTTTTTTTTACTGGAAATCCTTCAGTCAGAGGGTCTGTGTTTAGATGTCAATGAGGTACCCAACTTCCTGTTGACTTCTAACTCTGCAGTATTCTCTTTCACGGACATTTGGATGCTACTTCTTACTTAGACCGAGGGTTTAGACCATTCTTGCGTCATTGCTCATTTGCTTTGGGGAACTGAAGGTGCATTTGGGCCTGGAAGTAGCTGATAATGTCAGACTTACAAGCAGATGGATTCTGGTTGGGTGAATGTCATTGGGTGAATTGCAGGAAATGATTTAGAGGAAACAAACAGCAGCTTGGAGTCAGGGACTTATTTTAGGATTTTCTTTTATTTCATCTTTTGTTCTGTTTGCTTTTTTTTTGTACCTTGTTCTTTTTCTGCCTCTGCAGTCCCAGATTGCTTCAGAGACCAAAGAAGTGCTGCAAACTGTGTATTTGCACAATATGTATGTTTGACGGCTCACTGTACAAATGTAGAACAGATTGCTTCTCTCGTCTCTTTGATAGGTGTATCTGTCTATGCCGTCGGTTACCTTCTCATTTATCTGCACAGCAGTGTGTGCGTGCGTGTTAAAGTGTACTAAGCTTACAGTAAATGTGCATGTGTGTATTTGTCATTCTGTGTTACTCATTCGCACACGGCCTCTGACAGCCATTTATTCATTCAATCTGTCAGGTGTGAGTCTGTGCGTGTCTCACCATACTGGAGTTGTCAAACTGGTTTACAACAGGCAGTGTTGGTGTGCGAGTGTGAGCTCTCTGTGAAGCTGATTAAAATTGAGAGGTTTCTGATTGCCTCGACCCTCCGTGGAATTATTAGCATAGCACACACACACACACACACACACACACACAAGTAATTGAGCATTTCTCTTCAACATCACATGTAACAGGATCCAGTCCAGGAGCTCAATAGTGAGCTAACAGACTAACACTTTGCTGTTTACTCTCCACATTTAAATTTATGCAGATGACCTGAAGCAAAAGATGAATGAGCTTGTTTGTGCTTGAAGGCCGGAGTCTCGCTCTCTGTCATCTTCCAGTTAAGACCTGTTTCAAACTGGGACTCTGGAGGCTGTCAGGCTTATGCCTCATAAGATTTATGGACGGGCTTCAAAAACAAGCAAAGTCAGTTCAAATTTCACCTTCCAATGCATCACTGAATGCTGGGACTTTATCCATGAAACGCAGCATTTGGTTGGTTCGCGCTCCCTCAGTGTGCACCTGTTGGCTGTCCATTTATCAGAACTGTGATCAGGCAAAAATTTATATAGAGGCACAAATTTTAGAGCTGTTACCCAGCAGCGGTCTGACTGAACTGAGTAACATGTTACAGGGTTTGTCTGGACAGAAGCTGAGGTAGCCTTCCTTTACATGTAGAACTGTCAGGTTCAATCAGCCCCCCCCCCCACACACACATTTCCTTACACAGGCAAATGCAAACTCCACACAGTCATTTAGGCATTTCAGTAGAAACAAACCCAGCACCTTCTCCAGGAGACAATGCTGACAACATGCCTCCCACACAGAGGACAGCGCCTCATTTCCTTTCAGTGTCTGCACTGTAACAACGGACCATTACAGTTCCTGGATGTCAGTTTCTGAGCTTTTATTTTAGGTTTTACTATGGAGGAGAGGGTTTTGAAATGTGACTGACGCAGGTGTACATTGATTGATTGAACTCATAAATGCAGCACTGGCAACCAACATTAAAAATGAAACAGCAGTGAAGTCAGCGCTTTATTGAGCTTATATGTGAAAGAGGAAATACAATTTTGACTCAGCTACTAGAGTCTTACTGTACAGCAGCATAGGAAGAAAATGAGGAGGCTAGATGAGGATTACCAGAAAAATAAACTACACCAAAGGTGATATTGCAGCTGATTGGCTGGTTTACTTAATGTTTGAAAATGAACAGAGAATACAGCAGTGAAGGCTTGTAGTTCTAGGGGGTACTTACCTTCAGGTAATCTTAAAGATAAAGGGGCAAGGGTACCTAGACCCGGTTCTTAGAGTATGCTTGGGGAGTGTGATTGTGTGTACAGTGTCTCTTTGTGTCTGTCTCCACGTTGGTTGAGTGTTGAGTAATTGCATATGAGAGCATGAGGGTGGGAATGGATGTTTGTATCTGTGTGTGCCTGTATGTCTGTGTCTATATGTGAAGTTGGGTATCAGATGCCACCTCTCTGGGGACATCTCAGGCCCTCTAAGGTATGGAGGCCTATCTCCCCCCACTACTTCCCCTGCCAGTGGCAGACGCCCTCAGACATCGGTGCATTGGTGGTTCTTTGTGTCCGGGGGTGGACATCCAGGTACACACCGGCTCACTCCTTGGTGGCTGCTTATCGGGGCCTGGAGCCTGGGGCTTGCTTGGGCCACTTCGGGGGTGGGGTGCCCTCGGCCTCTCGGCCTGGGGCTCGGTCACTCTGGCGCAGCTGGCTGCCGGCGGAGCTCACGGGCACGTCACTGCAACCCCCCCTGGCTTCTGCTCCGCGGCTACTGAGTGACCCCTCATCTGGGGCTCTCCTCAGCTCTTTCTGGGATAGTAGCGCAGCTGCCCCTCTGTTGGTCTTCCTTGGTCTCTTGTGTTCTGAGGGCCTCTGGATGTCTGGAGTCTTGATCTCCTCCATACCTGCTTCATGCCCTGGAGGACGGGGCTGTGGCCCCCCACACCCTCTAGCAGATCATTACATGAAGGAACCTTTTAAAAACAAGCACGTCCATGCTCACAGGTGTACACACGGGTGCTCACACACACAAACTACACCCTTTTTGGCTCCTACCTCAAAGCACACTGTGCGCTGTCGATCTTACGTGCTGCACCATAATGTTTAATATTTAGTAGTGTAATGTTATATTTCCATATATCATTGTGATGTTGTTTATTGTATTGCTCTTGTTTTCTTCTGTTTGTTTTCTTTTTTCTTTCTCAACAGGTGATCCAGGTGATTGATATATGTATTTTTTTTTGTCTGCTTATTTAGTTGGTTTTTGTTTTTTTGCCCTTTATCCCCGTCCCTCTTCTCCGCTGTTTTTTCCCCCCTCTTCAGGGGAAAAAAAAAAAAGGAAGTTTTTCATTCCCCCTGTCGCCAAGCACTTGCTCATTGGCAGGTCATCTGTTTGTTGAGGTTTCTCTGTTTTTGTAGGGTCTTTACCTTTCAATATAAAGCACCTCAAGGTGGCTGTTGGTATGTTTTGATGCTACATAAATAAAAACAAAATGAATTGAAGTAAAATTGAACATTTTGGCCTTGAGAACACTCAATCCTTTTGGTAATAGGTTTCTCAGACGGAAACACATTTTTAGCTAAATACACGGTGTCCTATCTTTCTGCAGGATACTTTGTTTTTATGTGACTGCAGAGTTGCAAAAAAAAATTGACCTTAAAGAATGACTCACAACTCACTGAACATATTACAAAAGTGCAAGAAAAGCAGAATTAGAAACTGTCACAGGTGCATTAAGCGCCACCTTTCAGTCTCGTTAATCCCCATTCCATTGCTGTTAGCTTCCACCTGCGCAAGTGTGTGCTAATTACTGAACTAAAAGCAGCAACTGTTTACACATTTCATATGTATACTGTTTATGTGGCTATGTTTATGGTGTTGGAGGAAACTAAAGGAGACAAACAGTTTGTTCATTATTCTCATGTCCTCATAATGACTCCATGGTTGATGCGTCACCATCTGGCTCATGCACGCACACACCGCTGTGATAATGCACTCATTGAATCTAATGACAACACACCGCTTGTTGTAATGAGACTCCAGTTTGTTTCATACAAATCCAAAGCAAAGCATGATGGGTAATCTGACTTGTTGGTAATAATTAGCTTCTTGTCGCTGTGGAAACAACTTAAGTGTTTGTCCCGACAAGCGGTTTACCTCAAAAGATGGATTCTTTTGAAACAAACAGCACACAGTCGCGGTCCAGCGTCTCCTCGCCTCAGCTGGAAAAAAATGTGATGTCGAGTTGCCAGATAGTAAATAAAGACCCTGCTGGGTTGCCAGGTCATCAGTGAAACTCTTCCCCTGCAAATTGGGTTGTAACTCAGCACGGTGAATCATGTCAAGTGCGTGTGAGTGTATCTGTGAGCGTGTGTGTGTTGTGCTCAGACAGAGGCACTTGAACTAAATTGCCCCCCTGGTACCCACAATGCATCTGGCGCTGGCAGGAGTGGGTGTGTGTCTGTGTGTTTTAAACATCACGATGCCTCAGTGTAACACACAGATGCTGCTTTGTGACCCCCCCACTCCACCTCCCTCACCGTTTCCCTGGTAACCAGCAGGGAACTTATAAAAGCTTTTTCATGATCCTAACTTCATTATCTTGTAATGTCAAGACCTATTCAGTCAGGACTGGAATCAAGTTACCAAATTAACTCCTTTTCAAACTGTTTTCCATTATATCATAAACAGAACAGTGTTTGCCTCATTTCTTGAAATGAAGTAATAAAAAAACAACGTGTAATTCTTCATGATGCTCAGAATGTGCATTTTTCATTCTTCCCAGAGCTGCCCCAGTCTCCGTGTTCCTTCAGTGCCGCCTGCCGCTTTGTCCCTTCCCGTAACTGTTGTGGGTTTGCATGTTTATGTGAATGCTTACTTGGGGTTTTAGCTACTTCACTGACGTCTGCCTAGTTTGTTTTTTTAAACTACGATGTCATGAGCAGCGGTGGATTTTAAAGAACTGTGTTACTGTATTCACATTACATTTTTTTTGGTTATGCACTAATGTAACTTACAATTATGTTGTTACTTGGGTTACAAAGGCTCTTTAGTTATCTTCACATCGTGGATAGAAAGAAAAAAATCCCTTCCTGTAAGCTGCAATCAGCTGATTTCAATTACTGTGCAGGAGGAGGAAAATGGTGGAGTGTTCTGTAATAGAGATATGGACATTTATGTGAGTGAGTGGTGGAATGCAACAACCACATAATACTGCTAATGCAACTGTTGCCCCTTGTAAACATGCGCACAGACAGCATGCTAATGCTAAGCTAGCCAAGAAACCAGAGTTTCTTGGCTAGCTTCAAACTGAGTGAATACCGACCCAGCCCAGCAGCCAGACCCTGAACTTCAACAGGCAGTAAAAACAGCGATGCTACATGCTCAATTTCTACCAGCTCATGTTTCTACAGTAGAATCACCATGGCGATTGCTTTGAAGTCTCTTTTCAGATGGTTTTCAACTTTGCCAGTTTTTAGTTCATACACAGTAAAATTCGGAGTGTTAAAATAACACTTAAAGAGTTAAATTTAACACTGGTCCCGAGTCTATTTGGTCCCATTCGGAATTGGTGTTAAATCAACTCTTTCTATAGTGTTAAAATTTTAGAGTAAAATTAACTCTAAATAGAGTAAAAATTTAACACTGAGTAACACCGCAGAGTGTTAAATGAACCCAACACTACTAGTAGTGTCATATTATTTACTCTATCATAGTGATAAATTAACTCTATTTGAGTAAAATTCCACTGATTTTTAACACTGAATTGAGTTATTTGAAATTAACACTGGGGGTTCAAATAACTCTGATGAGAGTTGATGTTACTCTATACTGTGTTATTCATACACTAATCTCTTGTGAAAAATTAGCTCTCATAGAGTAAAATTTTAAATTAATTTTACACCAAGTAGTGTTACTAAAACTCTTCCTGTAGTGTTACCTTTACACTCAATTTAGTGTTTTGCAGCATGAAAACCTGGTTTCTAATAATGCTTTAAAATATAAAACAAGTAAGCAAAAACCACAACTAGATAATACGTTTAACGGCTTTATTTTGATGTCAGGCTCAAAATATTAAAACATCTCATGTAGTGTACATAAAACACTACACACACAAAAACAGTCATAAAACACTTTAAAACAATGAATTTAGTTCGGCATAAAATGACAATATGGAACCACATACAGGGAGGAATCAGAAGTGCCATACTTCATTTGAAGATCAAATGGTTTGAAGTAACACAGCTCTTTTATGTTCAACACCTTCAGCACCATATTGGGGTGCATTCTGACCTTAAATGCATGATAATGGTAATCAAAACACAGGGTTTCCATCAGTTTTCCACAGAGCAATACAATGTCATCTTTCACAACAATACTTTTGATCTTATAAAACACTGGAATCTCAGACACTACCTCTGTACAGATGATAAAGTCAGGGCGGTACTCTGTACCATGATGTTTTATCCACTTAGCTGAAAAAACACTGGTAGACAACGCAGCTCCAAATTTTAAGGCAATTTCTGGACCTTCTTTCAGCTCTCCAAGTGTCACCATCTTTCCTGGTCCTAAAGCTAATCTTTCAAGGCTAAAAGACTCCCAATACATGGCCATACAACTTTGGTGTTTCTTGGCCAATGTCATTGTAATGTTTTTAAAGCTTTTTAATTGCTTCTTAAAGAAGTTATGTTTGGCTTCGTAACGCATGCACCACATGTGCAGAATTGGGCCAATATTTCGTATACTGCGAGGGTAATGTATCATGAAGTGATGCTTTGGTAGGAGACTGAGTGTAGGAAATAACTGCTTAAAGAGCTGATGATGATCAATAATTAAATGTTTGAGGTAGATGGTCATACCTTCTGACAGCACTGGTGAAAACACAATATTGACAATTTGTAGAAGCAGAAGTAGAAGATGCCAGTAGCTATCACCCACCTGTACTAAATCGCCAAACATCAAAGGTACATTACGCAATAAACACCAAGATTGAATTGCATTTAGTCCTAAATCATTACTGCCATCAAACAACTTTACCCTTGGTGGGCGATTTCGCTGCTGATTGAAGCCATAGTCAAAGGCATGTATTCTACCAGCAAGTTGTTCAGCACTTAGGAAGTTCTCCTGAATGTACTGCAGCACAAGTTTCACCTCTAACTGAGCAACTCCCTCCAAAATGTCATGCATGCATGTTGAAATATTTAAGTGAATTCAAGAGACAAGTGCGTTTCACACCACATACATGAGGTAGCGTAGGATCTCTTTGTACACTTTCACAGTGCTGGTTATGCATATCAAGAGTTCTTAGTGCAACACCAGAATCATCTTCACAGAGCACACTTTGAAAACAATCCTTCTCAAGCAGACAAAAACGACAACAATATTGAGCTGCAAATGACTCCACGAACCCAAACAGACTATGCAAGCCAAGATTGTCCCCAGTGACCTGGATTACAGTGCCATGAACCAAGTGTTTAAACATGGGAAGTTTCAGTCCCTCTGTCTCAAGAACTTTCAGATCATTGACAAGTGGCTCAAGGATTGAATTAAAGCCATAACGCTTTGAGTCTTGTGCATGAAAAAGAGCACACAAATGAATATTGACCAACAACGAATTAAAGATTGGAGGAAAATTCCTTAGTGTAAAGTATATTGCACCTAATTTATGTACACCCTTTTTAGAGCCCAGGGGATTTGCAGTTTCAAAGTCATCATAAAACAGTTGAATTTGTAAGGCATCTTTTTCTGCAGAAAATAGGGGACATCTTTTAACATAGGCAGCATCGATTAAGTCTGCATACACACCTTCTCTGGACATATTCCTTGACTTGAACATGTCGACAACATGGTGGTTTTGAAAGATAGTTTTCAGTGTTTCCAAAATAGGAACATATGCAAACCTATCAGTTACAATGACTTGATCAAAAGTCCCTGTGATCTTGTTTCTTCTACTGTCAAATCTTGTGCCAAGCACCATTTCAACAGGTTCAACAGTTGCCCATTTTTGTTTAAAGTGCCTATTTCGTTTAGCTTCTGAATTTAACAGTGTGAATGGG
Source organism: Perissodus microlepis (assembly GCF_051167445.1). Taxonomy (NCBI): domain Eukaryota; kingdom Metazoa; phylum Chordata; class Actinopteri; order Cichliformes; family Cichlidae; genus Perissodus; species Perissodus microlepis. The sequence continues at coordinate 20,848,367 of NC_140477.1, read as the reverse complement.
TTTTCAAAGATTTTGAATGACTGCTCTAATTTCTTTTTACTTGTAGTGTCCTGTGAAGGTAAGCTCTGTAAAGCTGCATCTTTAGCCTGAGTATGAATCTCAAAAAACACTTCCTCCATTGAGGAGACAAAACTATTCACAGAAGATTGGCTTAATCCAGCTGCCCTGAGCTGTGCAACAGTAGAGGCACACATATCCAAAGTGCTCTTATTTGAACTTTTCAACATTTCAAATGTTGTGGGCGTTTCTTCTACATTAGTTGACACCACCTCCCCTGTAGTGCTAACTTCTTTAACTGCCACATCAGGCTGTAAATTAACATCAGTGTCAGCCTGTTGGTCGAAATAGTTAAGGTGTTTGGTATTTAAATGTTTTCTAAAACCTGAAAAAGTGCCAAACACACAGCCACAGTCACGCTGGGCACATTTAAGGCGAAGATTTCTTCCAGGTAAGTAACCATGGACTAACCGTAAATGCTAACAAGCATGTTTGAACCAGTAAACTCAGCCTGACAGACAAAACACTTCATTATGGAGAATTAACCTTCAAGCCCTAACGAAGCAACCTTGTCCTTATTTCAGCAACTCTGGGACTTTCTTTGACTTTGCCAACATCTATATTGTACACAGTGGTTTGGATGAACGTGTACATGTTGTGAAGCATGGTGTTGTAAGATGTGCCAAACACAAAATGTGCTTTAAACAGTTCATCAAAAGCACCAAGTGAAGAGGTAGACTTGCATGGTATGGCATTCTTGTCAAGAATAATGAAGAACTGGTGGATGTCATTCTTTTTCACCCCAACAGCCAGGAGGTAGGGTTGAGTGCTGGTAGTGATGGCATCAAGGTGCTCTTGGATATTTGTTCCAGTCTGAAAAGACAAATACAGACAGGCAATAAGAATCAAGTGTTTCTTAAACTGGTAATTCATACCATAAAAATAGAAAAGAAACAAACCTTCTTGAAGACCACAAGATGCCGTTCTGCTTGAGAAGCTGACACCTTTCCTGGTCTCTTCCGACCCTGACCAGATGGTGGAATCAGATGTAATAGCAATAGAATCGCTGAGAGGTCACTGTCCCAGCCTGAAAAAAATATTTGTTTTTAATAAAGCTGAATCATCATCATCAATAACAAATTTCAATGCATCTGCATTGACAAAATGTTTGAGTAGACCCAAAATACAAAAGGACAGCTGTTCTGTGACAAACATTATATATCCTGTGAATGTTCTAATTAAAGAAATAACAGCTCACCAATGTCAGCATTAACTTCAGTGGCATCCTCAGGAGAGTCAGCTGCCAGCAAGAGTTCTTCCAGGTCAGTGGTAGAAGGAAGCTTTCTGCCTTGTTGGATAATCTTTCTTTTGAATGTTGTTGGCCACCTCTCCAGCAACCTGCCTGATACATCCTCACCAAACATCAGTACAAAATCCTGTTCGATCTGTAACAGGGATAGAGAATTATATCTGCTATCTGCAAAAAATAAAATGTGTTTACATTGTCAACGTAATGAAAAATATTCACCAAGCCTTTGATATCTTTGAAACGTGGAAAAACAGACAGTATGTTGCTTGACAGCAGGGGGTCAAGGACCATGTTGTGTCGATAAACAAATGTCAACTTCATCTTCTTCTTGACTGTGTCTTCATCAGCTGAATGTTTCATCAGAGCGATTGCTTCCTTGCACTCATCCTCACTCAGCACGTTCTCTGTAACAAACTGCAACTCTCGTCTGACAGTTGGTCCACCACACTGGTCTTCACCCGATGATCCATCTCCTGGTGCTAGACAATATGAAATACAACTTTATCAAAACTAATAATAACATTTGATAACCATTATTAATACAGAACCACAATTTGGAACTGTATTATATGTTTCCACTGAATTATAAATGTTACCTCCAGATGATAATCGCCTCTCTTTAGCAGTGCATCTCTGTATGGTTTTAATCCTCCAGGCCAAGTACCCAGTGCCACTCTCGCCATCATAATAATGTTCCTTGGAGAGTGACATATACAGACATTTTGTTTATTAATTTATCAGTAAGTTATGTAACCATGAACAGTTGATAAGGACATACATTTTGGCAGGATTTAAAATTTTGATTTTAGTTGATTTTAGTTGTATCAGTTATTACTGTTAGCTACTTACATAGCGATTTTTTGAGTACGGGTCACTGAAGTAAGGGAAAAAGGTTACAATTCCTCTGGCATACATTTCTTTTACCTGCCGTGGTGGTGATGTACTGCAAGATCAAAAGGAAAAGAACTAGTCAGCTTCCCTGGAATTAATAGAGATTTAAAATAATTTGAAAATGATAGTAAAAGTCACAGGGCCAGAAATAAATTACCCATTTTTTTCTGTCATGTCAGCTACCAGTATGGTGACCATTTTTCTTCTGGTTTCATCCACCAGGGACTTGGTCCGATTGTACTCATTTATTATACATTCTCCACCAGGTTTGCTGGTGAGAATGGATTCCACCAACTGGAAAACACAATAAAAACATTCTACATGGTGATATAACCACTACAGTTCAGAACACTTAAACTACAAACAAAAAAGACAGTATTAGAAGAATATGGAAATCTGTTAACTCTTACTTGCTTAGCTTCTGCATCCAGCTTCTGCCGTTTCCTCAAAGGGCTGTCTGAAAGGATGACCGTATCCTGTGAATCTGATGAATGTGACGATGATAACTGGAACCGCTCAGGAGACACTTCTGCAACAGATGTTTCCAGACCTCAAAAATAGGAGCAAAACAAATCAGTTTACATGGGCCCTCCATAGACTCATTTTATACACTCTTTGATTAAACAATGTAATAATGACACTAAAAAAAAATGACATCCAATGAAACACAAATCACTCAAACAAACCTGTTTCATATTTGATGGTTAGTACCCCGGTTGAGGGATCTGTTACTATATCCTCAAATACATCCTCATCCAACTCAGTCCCTAAACTATCAAAAACTTTCACTCCTTCTGTTACGGCTGGCGCACCAAACTTTGCAAATGCTGGAAACAAGCACACAAGTTTGTGTAAACAAAAAGACATGACATTTAATGTTTTGTAGCTTAAAATGAAGATCATTTCAAGATACTTTTTCAAAAATGAGTCAGATAAAGAAAGGCTAAATTATTAAGCGCCACTAACATGCTTGATAAGTGGTAGATTAAAAGGAGTGACACTCATATTATGCAGTTTTTTCCCCACTAAATATACATTCATAACTAAGATTCTTCCAAAACACAGATCATTTTCAATTAATCATAAAATGCAGTTTGAAGAGACTAAATAACAAAAAGAACTTAAAGCCCCTTGTACACCTTTTTAATACAATGTTGGCTTCTTACCGGCAATCAAAAACTCCTTAAGGCTTGGCTCAGATACTCTAACAAATTTCTGCACACCTCCGAGTTTTGCTTTAAGTAGCATGATTCCTGTAGACAGTAATTTCTTATAGTCAGTGCTCTTCATTGAACTACAGTAAACAGAAAATGTGAATACTAAAACAGTAAATAACAGCAAAACAGCCTTGCAATGTGATTTCTTACACTGTATGTTACTTTTATGTCAGTGTAACAAGGTGTCAAGATATAATCCTCAACACAAAACTAAAATAATTACTACTACTTTTTACCATTTGTCTGACCTAACTTAGCACTAGGGAGTCAGTATTTTGTTCATCTTTAGTTTAACATACTGAACAGTCTGGTAACCAAAATGGAAAAAGCAGCAGGGTAACTTTTGTCAATACCTTCAACTCACAATAAATACAAACGCTGTCATCTTAAATTCAAACTACAAAAAAAAAAAGCATTAAAAACTGAATCCTGGACATTTTGGATACTTTATCAAGCTTATAACACCTGCTGGTTGTAATCCTGTAACTGTAAAATTGCTGAAGACAGCCGAGTTAAAATAAGACAATAACCTTACTGAAAATGACCTCTATATCTGGTACCTAGGTATCAAAAAAAGAAAGATATGACATTTAGTGTAAATTTTTAATTAGTTAATGCTTGGGTTACGTAATTTAAAAATTTAACGATAACTAGCGAATTGCCAGCGCACTGAGGTTAGCCAAAATGCTAGTTAGCTAGCTAATGTTAATATGTAGATCCCAACACATGGAGGGTTTAATTTAATGGAATTTCGAACATGCTAGAACACAACACAATCACCACTACACACTGAAATAAATTTTGATAACAAGCCTTACAGTCCAACACTGATATCAGTCAACTGTTTTAGCTAATTAACAACCTTCATTAGCATACAGACAGTGTCACATTTGTTTCTGGTACAAAATGAAATATATAATAAACATGGACAAAAGGAATATAACCTTATTTTAACGTGCTACCTGTGCTTAAAATGTCGAATTGTTGGTTTAATAAGTAAATATGAACAACTTACCCTGCAACTGATGTGAAGAAAATGGCATGGTGAAAAATCCTCTTGGTTTGAAAACGAGTCTGTGGTGGGAGGAGCTTTCTAGAGTAATGTTGACACTGCCTCTTTTAACTCCACGAATCATCACCCACACTGGGGGGCGTTTTGCTCTAGCTGTTGTTATAATGACTCTATTAGAGTAAATACACTTTAACACTGCTGATTTAACACTGGGAAATTTACTGTGTACCTAAAAAGAAGGTTCATGTGCATGTCATCATAAAGATAGGGATTCATGGTGTGTGTGGAACTTTAACCTCAGGTTTGTGTTGTAACCTGGTAATTATGAGACAGTTCGTTTCAAGGCATTTTACTGAGTAACGAGAAGGTAATTTAATGAGTAGTGTAACAACTTTCTCCTGTGAATAACTTAAGTACAAACACAACACGTGCACAACACATTTTGCACGTGAAAGGCACCTCCGGTAGCACCCAAAAGCCAGATGAAGAAGCAGGGCTCTAGAGTGGTGCGACTAAAAAAAAATATTTGGTTGCACCTGTGCGACCAACTGTTCAGGTAGCAAAAAAAAAAAAAATCTGCAACCTTCCCTGTGGTCAACAACAGACACACATTATGCCCCTATCGTGGACTAAACCAATCAGAGATAGTAAGGGGCGGGACCTCTCTGATTGGCCGTGGTCCAGTTGAAAGTGCAGGTGGAAGTGGGAGGTGAGTAGCTTGAATAAAGCGATATCAATTCATTAAATCCTGAATCGACTTTTAAATATAACTGTGTTTTGCCAGAAACGCCAGATTCACAGATTAAAGCTCACAAAACCATTTCAACAACAACCAAACAGCAAATGAGAGCAGGTACACGGATTCCACACAAAGACGTAAACACAGAGCGGAACCGACGCATCAGAATCAACTTTGTCTTTCTCGGCTTTCTCACCCGACGGCCCGTAGACGGACACGCTGTCGGAGCTTAGCGATTCTGATGCGTCCGGTCCGCGCTGTGATTACGTCTTTTTGCGCTGATTCTGAGCTGCAGGTTTTGTCTCTCTCCAACCAAAATTCACCGAGCTGAATTTTGCTGTTTTGCTTCCACGACTATTAAAATCACACTTCATGCACAGCTAGCTCTCTCTCTATCTCTCTCTGTACTTCAAGAACAGTTTCCCGTCTCCAATCTCTGTTTTCTGTATTATTCATTCGCTTATTACCCACCAGTCTACCGTTGTTTACAGCGCTGTCGGCTGCTGTCTTTTTCTTTTCTTTTTTTCACTTAAATGACCTCGGACAAGAAAGCCTATTTTTTCTGTTGTTCAATACTGAAGAAATTTAAACTTTATATGCAGAACATTGTAGAATATTTTTAAGGTTATCTGCTGTAAAAAGCCAGACCAGGAAAATCTCCTTCATGTTTTTCTGTGTTTTATTCTCAGTTACTTTCACACAAAGGCATCTGCTGTGATGTTCACAATTCTGATGAAGTCAGTACTGATAAATGATCAGAATTATAATATTTCTGACTGTCTGAGGCTAAGTTGAATCGAATCGGGACTTTGAAAACTGGAATCGAATGGATTATAGAAATCAGTGATGATACCCAGCCCTAGTGAGCAGCCTAGGCACGACAGAAGTGGATGTAGCTGTAATAGGAAAAGAACTATTGCTAACTTTTCTGTTAAGTTAAGGCCTGATCCTTCTGAAATTCATAGCCAGTGCTCTGACACAGTGTCATCAATCTTTGAATGCTGAAAAAGCACAGTGTATCCAGAAAAACACATTATATTATATCAATTATTATAAAATTTGTGTACGCCTAACTTTTTAAAGTTAGGCGTACCTGTACGCCCATGGCAAAAAGTTAGTCTAGAGCCCTGAGATGCTAACCATCGCACAAAAAGTTGGACTTCTAGACATGCTAAAGGAAGGTAGAAGTTACCGTATTTTTCGGACCATAAGGCACACCGGATTATAAGGCACATTAAGCGAAATAAAAGCAGTCAGATATGTCAAACTTTACTCAACTCATTCTTCTTGCTTCCTCTACTTCCGTACCATTGATTCATTAATGTTGAATTCTCTCGCAGCTGCTCTATTCCCGTGTTCTGGACCTGGACCTTTGGTTTCATTCTATAATACTGGACTTATTTTTCTACGAAGGTTTGAACTTTGAGAGTGTTTAAACAAGAGAGTGTGAAAATGTTCATGCCTGTCTGAGAAAAGTGTATAAAGTGTTTAGTGAGGGGTTTTACAGCCTTTCAACATCTATAATAATTGTAAAAAACTAAAGCTGGCTGCTTCATGGATTTCACCTATTGCAGGTTATTTGTAGAACGAAACTCCCGCGATAAACGAGGGACCACTGTACACCAATTTTTATATACTGCAGGGAAAACGAAAACAAATGTTAAAATGCAAATTTGCAAAAAAAACAGCATGTGTGTCAAAATAAACTATTTCCAACAGTGTAATTTAAGTTCTAAGCATCCCAGAAACTGTACAGAAAGGCATAAACTTAACATTAATTTTAAAAACACCAGCATATCTTTGTAAATGCCCTAGAGGAAAAAACTACATTTTCCGTGAAAATAACGTCACTTCTGGTTTCGGGCAGGTGAAGGCGGCCATCAGATAGTTCGCGCTGATGTTTATTCCAGTGTAAGAATTGTTATGAACAGCTGATCAGATGAACTTTGATCAGTGGTAAATTGTGTTTCTGGAATATTGTTTTTGTTGCTGCAAACGCTTTTTATGCAATTTTGCAAAGCTATATGTAGAAGGAAACCGTGAACTAGGACAAGCTGAATCCGTAAGATGTAAGTACAACTCCTCCAGTTTGATATGTAAAAATGTGGTTGCAATTCTACCGGACTTTAAAAATAGTTACGCAAAACAGAGCATGCCCATTCCGACCGGCCATAAAGGGTTGGAAGTCATGTTATACTGGCAGGATGAATATAATATATATGTTCTGGTTGTTCCCGCTTTTAGTCAGGTGCATTAGGGGGCATTAGGGGGCATCACCAAATCGCGTACCTGTTGTCATCTCCTTTCGGTCACCTGACTTCCCCCAGTGTTGCAGGTAGGAGCTGCGTGCATGTCGCTGCTGTCTCAGCCTGACTGGGTGGCGCGTGTGTTGATTAGTGTTACTCATGTTCAGAGATGGGCAGTAATGCGTTACAAGTAACGTTACAAGTAACGTGTTACTGTAATCCGATTATTTTTTTCAAGTAACGAGTAAAATAAGGGATTACTATTGCAAAAAAGGTAATTAGATTACTGTTACTTTCCCATAAGCACGCTGCATTACTCCGTTACTAAAACCGTTTGCGAGAGTGTCTCACAGCACACAGCTGTTCGTGGCAACAGCTGTGTGCAGATCAACAATGGATGATAAATCGAGTGCGGGAGAGAGTAAGACCATGCAGCGTTTAAAGCGTGGAAGTACTGACCTTACTTTGAGTTTGATTCCGTAAAAAGTGACAAAAACATTAGCGTCCGCTGCTCACTGCGTAGGAACTTCTTTTTACAGCAGAAAAAAACCCTAAACTTTCAAGCAAGCACTGACAGTACGCTGCCACGGGAATGTGAAACTCCCGGATCCTTCCACTGACCGGTATGACACACCTGCACCAGGGCAAACCTCCGCCTGCCCCACTCCTGCTATACAGATAGAGCAACAGGACCACTGAGTCTTTGATTTTATTTATTTTCTGCTGTGTTTTACGTGCATTTATTTGAAAGAGTGAGTGTAAACACAAAAAATATTTTATTTTATATGCTGGAATGTGCAGAAAATAGGTATAAAGGTTAAACAAATTTCTTCCAGTCAGACAATGTTGCATATAATTTAATGGTTGCTTCATGCCTAAAGTTAAAAGATTAAAACTAATAAAACTAGTTTCAAAAAGAGACTTTTTCATTTGATTACATTTTATATGATTGATTATGCAGAAAAAATAGAATTGGGCTGAAAGATCTATTGCTTTACTACGTATTCAGGTTGTAAATCATTTTTTAAAAAAGTAACTAAGTAACTAATTACTTTTGAAAATAAGTAATCGGTAAAGTAACGGGATTATTTTTTTGGGGAAGTAATCAGTAATTACTTAATGATTACTTTTTTCAAGTAACTTGACCAACACTGCTCATGTTACAGAGATCACCCGTGGATTCCCTTCCTGAATCTCCCATCGTATGGCGTTATTTATGTGTGACTATTCTGAGCGCACGTAAAACAATTTTGAGCGCACGTAAAAAAAATTGCAGGTGCAAGTGTTGCATTTTGAGGAGAAATTTATTTTGAGTGAAGAAAAGCTAAATTTGAGTGAACAAAATTCATTGCTGCGTGCAAAAAATGTATTTCAGTGTTTGCTATTATCCACACACACACAACAGCAGCCCGTCTCGCTCAGTTTTTAGCATTTGCGCTCGCTCGCAACGTGTTGCTTGCGCTCTCAACATTTCTGCCCGTGCGCGCTCAACTCTTTCTGTACACCGTTATATTTGTGCCACAAAACCAGCCAATCACAGACTTGGATGCAAAAAAATCTGATTGGCTGTTTTGGTCTCCAATCAGCTCGAAATGATGAAATGCAATATCCCAGAATCCATTTCATCCAAAACTCAAACGAGGCAGTGGCGGAGGAACACAAAGTGGCAAAGTTTGAAATATTACTCTTTCTGGGTCACAAAATAAACATTTAAGATATTTTCATGTGAGAATGCTGCTGTGTAAACTTCAAATACCTGCTCGATTAACAAGACATCACATATTTGCATAAGTGCTCTAATGTTTTCGGAGATGCCTGTTACCCACCAGCTGACCGGGTGGCCACTCGGGTTAAACATAATATATAAAGCTGAACTGACAAAAAATCGGACGACTACACCACCAGGTATTATAGGAAAAACCATAAAGCCTTTGAACTAAAACAAACGCTGTTGTGACAGTGATGTACACTGTCTTGTTAGTATATATGTATGATTTGTATCACCTTCATGTTTCCCTCTCACCACATATCCAAACCGATATCATGAACAGCAGCTTTTACAGCTGTGGCTCCAGCAAACATCAGCTGATACTAGAAAGTAATATTAAATAAATTCTAACAGCTTATCAAGCTTGAACGTGCTGCTGTTGTTTAGCGCAACATCCGCTGGTTTCCTCTTTCTGGCACGAAGAGAGACGGGACTTGTGGCAGAAATAGTTATGTGTCGGTCGCGAACGAAATGGCTCTTAGAGCCGGATCTTTGACGTGAACGACGCGAGCCCGCTCCTTATCGCGATTTTTTTTTCTTTCTCTCCCTCTCTCTCTCGCACTTTTTTTCCGCTTTACTCCGCATGCGAGCCTTGTGCTTTGCGCTGGGAAGAGGGGGAAGGGGCGGTAGTTAGACTTGCAGTAGCACAGGAACAGAGCGGGAGGGAGAGAGAGAAAGAGAGCCAGGGGCAACAATGTCACATTAGAAAGGTATAGTGATCATCCACAACTATTTTCAGTTGCAGATGATAAAGGATTCAGAAAGTTTATTCACACAGGCCCATATGACAGAGAATATGCATCTTCTTTTTGTTTTCATATTTTAATTTATATTTAATTGTGTTGTGGTTTGCAGTGTTTTGTGTCGTTTCACTTTAAATTTGTTTAAAAGGAAAAAAGCTGAAAATTTAAATAGTTAAAAGTTGAACTGTGAATAGTTTGTTTTTGTATTATATGATTTATTTATTACATTTTATGTGGAGTGAATAAATAAAAGTATATTTACGGTGGCCCCTAGAGACAAAGCGAACTCTGAAGCACGTATAAACTCCAAAACACGTAAAAACTCAGAAGCACATAAAAACTCAAAACGTGTACAAAACACAACAGAAGTGCTCCAGGATGCTAGGGGCAGTGTTGAGCTTTTGTTACCTAGTGGCTACACAAGCCAGCAAGTACCAACGACTGGAGTGTGTGGTAGAAACAGGTAAACGAACATTTTTTTTAAATTATTTGAATATATATGAGTGCTTGTGTATAAATACACAAACAATACACACATACTTTCAATTGTGTAATTTAAGTGATCTAGGTAGCTCTGTTTTGGAAGTTCAGTTAATGCTAGAAATGTGCTTTTTGGAGTTTGTACGTGTTTTGGCTCTAGGGGCCACCGCATATATTTATATATAAACATATTTAAATAAAACCACTTTTTTTTTTACATTAGTAATTCCTTTTGTGCATAATTTTATATTATTGTTAATTAAAGCAACAAAACAACCTGAAGAGCCGGTTCAGAGCCGAAAGAGCCGGCTCTTTTTAGTGAGCCGAACTGAAAGATCCGGTTCTCTAAAAAGAGCCAGAAATCCTATCACTAGGCAGAAAGGCTGATCAGCTGATCATTGATCAGTTTCATGATTGAAGTAGCAACAGGAGAGGAAGGGGAGAGAATGAGAGAAGAAGAGGCAGTTGTGCAGCAAAAACATAGATTTACTCCAGCTTTGTGTCTTTTTTCCATTGTAGCTAATGTACGGGACGAATCACGTTTCTTTCCCCCTCAATACGGAAGTATTGTAATTGGTCCAGCCCAGAGTTGATCATGACCAACTGGCTAATCCACCACCTTTCATTGATTATACCGTTACAAAGATAAACAAACAAACATAAAAATGAAAAATCACCATTGGCCCACCGGGCAAATGCCTGGTATGTCCAATGGCCAGTCCAGCTATGCAGTCAGCTGGTGGGTAACAGGCATCTCCGAAAACGGAGGTTCTATTTAGTTTCTATGTCTGGCTCTCTGTTGTTTTGATTTGTAGTTTGGTTTTTGTTACACCACTGGGAGGTGTAACAAAAAGGCCCTTTTTCTAGCTGCGGATTAGTGATGTGCGATACCACTGATTTCCTTTCCGATATGATACCAAGTAAAATTCAGGGTGGTATCGGCGATACTGATCCGATACCGATACTCTGTACAAAAACTTAATGTTTCATTATATTTCATAATACAATATATAATTGTATTATATAATTGGAATAATAATATAATATAGCTGCATAATGATTACAGGACATCATACTACTTGTTCTTATTGCTTAATAATGCAGAATAATCTGTCTCGCCCTAGCAGCACCTGTCCCTCTCCTCCTCTTCAATTTCGCCTCAACATAAGCTCATCATATTCTGTGATATGATTTACTCTGAGGTGTTTGACAAGGTTAGTGGTGTTGCCAGAACACCTCACTGTCTTGCTATATGTATCACAAACCACGTCTTGGATGTTTGTGGAGGTAAAATATGTAGACACATGACTCCGTGTACGCTCAGCCATTGTTGTGAGTGCGCTAGTGGTATCGGATCAGTATCGCCGCTACCACCCTGAATTTATTGAAATATCGATTCTTCCGATACCAGTAATTTATGTTCTAGAATCGATTCTCATATTAAAATATTGATATTTTAGTACTTTGGGGTAAATTTGTAGTTTTTCATTAACCCTTTAGAGCCGGTCGGAGCGGCACGCTCTGTTTTGCGTAACTATTTTTAAATCCCGGTAGCTCTGCAACCACGTGAGCTGGCGCAATAATTTTTTTTGCATATGAAACCGGAGGAGTTGTACTTACATCTTATGCCATCAGCTTGTCCTAGGTCACAGTTTCCTTCCACATAAAGCTTTGCAAAAACTGCATAAAAAGCACTTGCAGCAACAAAAACATAATATTCCAGAAACAGGCTTTGCCGATCCGATCAGCTGTTCATAACACTTCCTACGTTGGAATAGACTTCAGCGCGAACTTTTGCATGTCCGCCATTACCTGCCCGAAACCGGAAGTGATGTCATTTTCGCGGAAATGTAGTTTTTTTTACCATCAGGGCCTCAGGGCCTATACTTGTGTTTTTAAAAGTTATCTTTGACTTTATGACTTTCTGTGTCTTTTCTGGGATGCTTAGGACTCATATTGCACTGCTGGAAATAGTTTATTTTGATGCATATGCTGCTTTTTTGCAAATTTGCAGTATAATATTTATTTTCGTTTTTCCTGCAGTGTATAAAAATTGGTATATTTCAAAAATAAAACTATGAAGACACTCAAAATAAATTTCCTGTGGTAGGAAACTATTTTGTGCAACTTTTTTGTATTTACAGTTTTGAGGGATAAGCCTCTTAAATTTCTCTAACAAGAAATATATGTTAAAAAAGCAAAAACGATTTTCAATTTTTTTGTAGTTTATTGCACTTTTTTGCAATTTATGTAATTACTATGCACTTAATGAATACATATTATTAAAATCTGGGCTATAATGGTTGTATTGATGTATATCAACTTGAAATGCTCCCAAAAATGGCACCACACCATGTAAAAATATAATATAAGCTCTGGCGGACTTGGTTCTATGGTAGGTCTTAAAGGGTTAACAGGAACACAGTGGAAAGAAACTATATCCTTCGGATCTTCTAAATTGGAAGGAACTACTTCCTCTTACGCCTTTCATAGTCATATGTGAAATATGGCTGTATAAATGTGTTGCAGCAGCTGGAGTGCGCACTCACAACAGTGGCTGAGCGTAAACAGAGTCATGTGTGGATGCATTTTACCTCCACAAACAGCCAAGACGCGGTTTGCGATACATATAGCAAGACAGTGAGGTGTTGTGGCAACACCACTAACCTTGTCAAACACCTCAGGGTAAATGATATCACAGAATCACAGAATATGATGAGTTTATGTTGAGGCGAAATTGAAGAGGAGGAGAGGGACAGGTGCTGCTAGGGCGAGACAGACGGCTCCCGTGGAGTCCTTTAGTGCTGCAGGCAGGCAACATGCGCACAACTTCAGATTTTTTTATTTCTATATGATTATTCTGCATCATTAAGCAATAAGAACAAGTAGTCTGATGTCCTGTAATCATTATGAAGCTATATTATTATATTATTATTACAATTACATAATGCAATTATATATTGTATTATGAAATACATTGAAACATTACGTTTTTGTACAGAGTATCGGTATCGGATCAGTATTGCTGATACCACCCTGAATTTTACTTGGTATCGTATCGGAAAGGAAATCAGTGGTATCGCACATCACTAGAGTGCGCACTCCAGCTGCTGCAACACATTTATACAGCCGTATTTCGCATATGACTATGAAAGGCGTAAGAGGAAGTAGTTCCTTCCAATTTAGACGATCTGAATGATATAGTTTCTTTCCACTGTGTCCCTGTTAATGAAAAACTACAAATTTACCCCAAAGTACTAAAATATCAATATTTTAATATGAGAATCGATTCTAGAACATAAATTACTGGTATCGGAAGAATCGATATTTCAATATCGATCCGCACACCACTACTGCGGATCACCAGTGTGTTCTTGCAGTTGAGCTAACCCCAGTGTGTGCATATTAGGTTTTTTTTGGAATATATTTTAATTTTCTTTGTTCCTTTTATTAAGATGCAGATTGCCTGATGTGGAGGCGACTGGGGTGCTTTGGTGGTGGGAGCGTGTGACAGTGTGCTGCACTTGTGTATTGGTGAGTTTTCTTTTCTTTTGGAATTGGTTTTGTGTGTGGCATCCCTGTCCCCCCACTGGTAAGCCTCGGCTCCTAATACTTTTTAGAATATATGTATGTTGATATGTATGTTTGTGCTTTTATATGCTGTTTTAAATAATTATTAATAATAAATTGTCAGTCTGCTTTGGTCTATATTGCCCACCCCTACTTCTCACTGGATCTTTTGGCTGATATACCTAACGTATTTAGGACCAGCTTTTTCACCCACTCTCCACCACACCATACAAGCAGCAGCACATTCAGACTCAGGTTCAGCTTCATTACCTACACTTATTTATTTACCTGCCACCATACACTTGAAACTGTTGTCAGCCTCATCTGTGTGCATGCCTCACTGGACAAACACAGTTGGGCGTATGTTTCTGGGTCCTGCTGATGTCTTGGTATCTTGGAGCAGAGTTCCTGTTACACACTCTTTATATATAAGTTTATATTCTGGAGATGTTTGTGTCAGGCAACACTCTGGTTTCTTACATTAGCCAATCACGTCCTACCCAGTTAACTTACAGGTGTAAGTCGCAAGCATGAGTACTGTAAACAAAAAAACATTTTTGAGTTTAAGATTAATAAACTTAAACTCAGTTTCTCAAACTGAAAGATTCTGCAGATTAAAAATGTTTTAGAGGGACAACAGTGTTCCCATTAAAGTGATTTTGTCCTGTGTTTAACTAAAATCGGCATCTGAGAATTTTCACTTTCATACACAATAGCAGTAAGCTATTGTCAGAAAAACACCGTTTTTTTTTTTCAGTTGCTTTGGCTCAACTCTTGAAGACTCAAGTGGTCAAAACAATATATGAAATCATTCAAAACTGTTTACCTTAGCCCAAAGAACAGTCACAGGTATTTTAAAGCATATTTATGGAGACCTTAAGCTCGATGGAATCAGGGACTCAGACACCGGGGCAAAATCCTGTCCATGTAGGAGGAAGAGGAGCATGGATGTGCAGCAAAGGAAGGTTTACAGAATGTAAGGAGGGGCAGAGGAAATGCAGCGGATGGATGTGGCTCACATGTCGATTCTGCTCGTCAGAGCATTAGTGAAGGAATGTCCACTGATTCTCCATAAACATGGAGATCTGGCACTCATCACCAAAGGTGATTCTTCACATGAGAGGTGAAAGCTTCTCCCTGTGTTTGAATTGCACCTTGTTTATCTTCTGTAAGTCTTCATTAGAGTTGATTGTATTTCACCACCTGATGGTCTGTTTTTCCTTTTTTCTGTCAGTAGCTTGTGGCCACCTTAAGAATTTTGCCTAAAAGTTATGTTTCCTTACTTTCTGTCATACAGTTAAAATGGTAGATGCTCACATCAAAGATGTGTAGACTTTCAGATAATGTCTGTCTTTTATATATATATGGAGGTTTAGAAGCTCCATTAACTTTTCAACCACAAAACTGTGCACTGTGTGTTTAAAAAAAGTCACATCTCCCTCATAGTTCTCTCTGCATCGACGTAAACATCAAGTTAAATCTGAGGTTTTGCACTTCAGTGTTTCGAAGAGCCTGAAGCCTGAAGAGCAAAAAAACACTAAAATATGCAAATGCACACATAATCACGTACTCTGGACAGTGGATATCAGCTTTCTTTTATTCCATGAGTTTAAAATCAGCTCAGATAAAGTCAGTTTGTTCTATTCCATCAGTCAAACACAACAACACTTCTTACTGTTACTGCAGCAACTCGACATAAGCCACGCTGCTTGGCCGTCCTTTTTGAAAGACAGCAATGCTGTAAGAGAACAGCAGCTGTGTGTGTGCGTGCAAAGGTCATGACACAGAGATAGCTGCGGAAACTCGGCTATATGAGGAGCAAAGCGGGAAAGAAAGGCATACGTTAATGTTCAGGGCCATTTTTAACACAGATGTGAAAATGTAGTTATTCAGCTGAAGCACTTACAGACACTTCTCCTTCTTCTTCTCTCGCTTTCCTTCAGGCAGCCCGAAGTCACGTTGCCTTTTTGCTTAACCTCCATTATATCGCTGCGCGTGCACATGCACACACACACACATAGAGGTGTGAACGCGCGCTTGCTCTGAGTGCAGTGTGCAAGGCGTGGGCTGTGTCTTCAGGTTACATCTTTCTGCAAAGATGATGGATGGAGAATATAAAATCCATCTCTGCAGGCCATTTAGAAATGAAATGAACACAGGCACAGAAGATAGATAGATAGATAGATAGATAGATAGATAGATAGATAGATAGATGGTGTTATATTTTCACAAGATTTGTAATGTCCTGACCTTTATCTGAGCAGAACGCTCTCCTGAGATGTAAATCAGTCTTTTAAGTCTTGCTTGAAATGACAGCTCAGACATGTTTGATAAAGTAAGAGTGAAACAAGAAATGAGACAAATACAGAAGAAAAATGCCTTACAGGAACAAACTAAAAGCACACTGTTCAAAACAGAAAGTATGAAGTGCTGAATATGAAAAATGAAAGAATAAAAGCAGCTACACTTGTCACTTCAGTTGCTAAATATCAGAGGAGCATTATCACTTTAAGAGTCATTTGAAAAACAAACACTTGAGCTCTGCTGGTGCTGTGTTTTCATCACTGTCACAGTCTGTCAAAGGCGTCAAGCAGCAGGGAGTCAGTTGATGACAACATTTCATAAATATTAATAATGTCGGCATGCGGCTGAGTCTGTCACGTGAAGCTGCGAGATGATCGTCTTTGATATCCAGCACGCAGACTTGTTAATACCCACTCTCAACTTTTATGTGACATCACTGAAACAGCAGCTTTGTAGTGCTCCAATGAAAAACAAGCTTTTAACCTCGTTAGCATGTCCGTGTTTATTTTATGAGGAGTGATAAAAAAGATCAGCAAACGTATCTCTAAATTAAAAACAGTTCTTGATTTCAACTTACGTTTGCTCCCCTCTGAGGTCATCATGTGGCGCAGTTCTGGACTACTCCCAGATACGGCTGTTATAATTCCCTGACAGACGTCTTTCATTGTATCAAAACTTAAAAGTCTAAAAAAGTGTGCAAAGTGTGAGACGGGGTACAATAGCACGAACTACATTTCAAGTCATTTGCACAAAACGTTCTTGCTCAAACAGTCTGACCCTGAGGGTAAATCCATCTCTCCAACCCTGTGACTAATGCAAAAAAAATGAACATGGCCGCAGTCATGCTCTTCAGTGCAGGGTTTTATTTGATGCACCTTAACTAAAGGGCTGGATGCCCAACTTTGAGCAAATAGTGAAATATCTTCTGTGCACTTGCATGTAAGTGGATTTTAAGGGAGTCATCCACACAAAGCACAAGATCTTGCAGAGAGATATATTGGGGTTCAGTGCACACATGAGTGACAAACAAAATTATTTTTATAATTAAGCATTGTTTTCTGTTAAAAGAAAAATGTTATCAGTTCTATCTGTGATTATGATCACATAGTCAAACAAAAGCTAAATGTTCTGCTTGTGATTAGGGATGGGTATCTAAAACCGGTTCTTGTTGAGAACCGGTTCCCACTGTTTCAATTCCTTGGAATTGTTTGCCATTTTTGCAAACGATTCCCTTATCGATTCCAGTCGCCCCAAATGACGTCACTACGTTGCGGAGCGTCATTTACCTGGCAGGAAACGCGGCATCTAAGCGGCTCAAACACTCAAAAGTTTGGTTATACTTTATGAGAATATACTTTATGTTCTCCTTTTTAAAAAAATAATCGATAAGACAATCAAATCGTTAAACAGAATCGAAAATGGAATCGGAATCGTGAAAATCTTATCAATACCCATCCCTACTTGTGATGATGGCCTTGGTTAGTTTTCACAAATGGCACCTAACCCTGTGTGCTCCATGCTCTTTTTAAATGAATCCCAGGAATGTGTGCTTTAGAAATTAAATACTTGTGGCCAGCTTTGCTAAAACAAACAGCCTTTGATATAAAAAAGTACTGATGGTGTTTACAAAGATTGTGTGTCAGAGGTGGGAAATTAGAGATGTTTGACTGTCGCATATGAATTTCTAGCAGTTCCTCCACTCCAATCAATTTACACTGAATACACGGAAGATGTGATAAAAAATACAGATTTCTGAGCAACATGATTCTAAACCTCCTCAGTGAACTCAGCGACAAACTGGAACCTCCAACCAAATGCAGACAGTATCAGCAGCAATAAAACTTTTAATTTTTGGCATCAGATTCTTGTTAACATACTCTCACTTCTGTGGCGGGAATTTCACAGCATGCACAGTGAAGCTCAGAGCTAAATGGCTAATCTAATCTAAACTCAAAAACTATAATCTGAATACAGGCCTTGGATGGATGTCAGGCACCAGAAACCTATTTTTAATTTTGAAGTAAAATATCATCTCTTAATTGCAACCTTGTGCTAAATGGAATTAGTGGCAGACTGAGTGTATGAAGTTGAAATGAACTGACTGTGCATGTGTTTAGAAAGTGCGACTTTTGTAAATTGCTTTTAAAACTAACCACACCTAGTGGTGTGTGCTTTTTAGCCCTAGGTTTCCTAACATGATGAACATTAAACATACTAAACAGTCTAAGAGTTAAATAGTTGGTTGGAATGTTTGGTTGAATTTGGAGTTATGTATTTACATTTAATACTTGTACATATGCACATATGTGCAAGGCATGAAATTAAGTATGAAACATGATAAACAACTGACATGAAATATTATGAATCTGGCACCAGAACTACCCCAGCAGAACCCAGCAAGAAGGCGTCATGGAGGGCTTTTCTTTTCCTCTTCTTTTTTTCCTTTTGGAGTTTTGTTTTGTTTTCCATTTCTTGCATCATCGCCTCAAGCCACCCAAGACCTTTCTCGAGGTGCAGATCACCCCCTGCCTCTCACAACGGGCTACCCCGAGACCCTTTGGGAGGGAGTCAGGCGGATGTGGACATGCTTTCTATGATATTTTCTTTGTTGTTGTTTTGTCATTTGAAGAGACTTCTTTCACCTGTTTCCACATGCCTCAATGCAGACCTCCTTGATTTACAACTAGCAACAATGTTAAAAAAAAACAGGACATGTTATGTAGCAAATACTTTATAATCAAGAACTTGAACATGAATATGAACAGCTGCTCCTGCATGCTGGAGAACTGGAGGTTCTTCTATCTGAGATTAACATTTTACTTCACTCTTTTCTTTGTTTAAGCGCCACAGCTTTGATTATTGCATCTCACTGGTTGCAATAACAACAAGTTTTTAGTTCTGACCTCAAGTAAGCCCTTTGGGTCAAAGGAAATGGTCTGTGTGTGTGCATATATGACTATGTATATAATTAGAAGTGCACCAGTTTCCTGATCAAATCTTCTGTGGGAGACAGTAACATTGTCAGGATCCCTGAGTCTGTTCCCAATGTTTTGTGTTTTTTGGACTTTTTAATCTATGTTGTATTGTGTCCATGTTGTCCTAGTCTCACTTGAGTGTCTCTTTCCCAGTGTCCCCGTGTGTACATACATGCCAAACCTCCCGATTTTTCCGGGAGAATCCCGAATTTCAGTGCCCCTCCCGAAAATCTCCCGGAGCCACCATTCTCCCGAATTTCTCCCGAGCCTGCGAGAACAGCAAACTCCCGGCACATCGTTTTCAAACCCCCGCGGTCTTTCACTACTAAACATGATATATAATTCTCTTAAATAACTTAACCCTTGTGTGGTGTTCATATTTTTGTTACTCAGCCAGTGTTCATGGGTCTGGTGGACCCGCTAGAGTTTTTGGCTTTCCAAATTAACACTATCAAACAATTTTATGTTAAATTACTCAACAGATGTTTACTTCATCCCAATTACAAGCCATATGAACAGCAAACATGGTTAATTTTTTCCCTTTACCTTTGTTAGATCACATTTATGAATTAATGTGCTTCTCGTTTTTTGTTTTTTTTGTTTTTTATAAAATGTTATAAAAAAATAAATCAGTTATAATCAAGTGGAGTGAGTGGAAAGACACAACACATTTACACGTGAAGCAATATGTTTCACAACTAAATGGGATCAGCTGCTCATCAATGGTGACATTAGGCCCAGAGTTATAAAACAGGGGGAGGTGGTGCACACACTTATCCCACACTGTCCTGATGGCAGCTAGCTTGTCTCTCTGCCGTCGAGCTGGTCTGTCGTCTCGGTTATCAAAACGGATAATCCTGGAAATTTTGTAGAAGTTTTCCAGAGACATTGATGCACGGAAAGGTTCTTGCCGGTTTCTGCATCCCACAGGGATTCTGTGGATTCCCCTTTGGACCTGAAAACTCCTGCAAGGATAAGAACCCCAAAGTAGGCCTTTGGAGTTCTTAGATGAATTTGGTCCATCTCCTTCCACCTCTCTCCAAAAACACACCTTCCTTCTAGATTAGTGCAATCCAGAATAATTTTCTGGATGGAATCTGGGATGAAAAGCTCAAATGAAGACTTGATTTCCTGCACATGAGTAACTGTCAGCCGTGTTGGCCCTGGCTTATCACAGTAACAGCTCTGCAGGGTGGCTCATTTCTTGGGCAAGAAGACCATTCAGTTTCACCAGTTATTGACATCCATATGTCTTCACTTGCTGTCTGGTGGACTTGTTCTGGTCCTGGAGCTGGCTGCAGATGGGGTACCCGTCTTCGTTTTGTTACTAAACGGTGCTCAACCTCATCCTCTTCTTCAAAGTCACTGTCAGACTCTGAATTTTCAGAAATGTGAAATATTCTGAAACCTCTTTGTCAACATCATCATCCGAAGCCCCTCTCTCTTCCAAAATCAATTGGATGGCCCTCGCAGCAGATAATCTTTTGCCATCTTGATCAGTTGTGATAAAGAACCACACTGGCAAAGTCTTATTTATAGTATTATGCCCCTAATTTGCAGGTGGGACAGGGTATGAGAAAATATAATTTGGATCCCTCAAGAAAGAGGGTAAAATGTGTGGGAATGTAAGAGCAGACGGTGTTGACAGTTGAATTTTCAACAATGTTGCAACTTTGTGCAGGAGCAGGAGGGGAAGAAAACACTATCAGCAGCACCAGAAAGGAGGAAGACAGAGTGTGGGAACACAGGACCTACACTTTCAACACTTTTATTAGACCTGGGTCCAGTGGACCCGAACACCTTGTATGTAATGTAAATGCGTGGGGGGAGGTACAGTATGAGGTCATTGAAAATTAGTTCGGATTTATGTTCTTCACAGAAAATAAACCAAAGCCAATGAATTTCAGGTTGAAAAAATAATTAATTGTTTAATTTTTCTTTTGAAAAAAACTGGAAACGGGTCTCACAGACCCGAACACCATACAAGGGTTAAACGTGTTATTGTTTGGCCTTTTTCCAGTGTTTTATTTCTTCGTGAGTAAATCGGTTTGGCTGAGATTAAAGTTAGATTAGATTAAATAAAACTTTATTAATCCCTCGGGAGGGTTCCTCCGGGGTTTTCACACAGCTGAATAAACGTCAAACAGAAAACTGATTAAACAGAATTGTGAGATGGTTGAGAATTTACACCAGTGTCTGGTTATATTTTAGATAGCAAGGAGCATATGGCAGAGTTTCACTCAATAATAATGGTGACATTTAACTTACAGGGAGTGCAGAATTATTAGGCAAATGAGTATTTTGTCCACTTCATCCTCTTCATGCATGTTGTCTTACTCCAAGCTGTATAGGCTCGAAAGCCTACTACCAATTAAGCATATTAGGTGATGTGCGTCGCTGTAATGAGAAGGGGTGTGGTCTAATGACATCAACACCCTATATCAGGTGTGCATAATTATTAGGCAACTTCCTTTCCTTTGGCAAAATGGGTCAAAAGAAGGACTTGACAGGCTCAGAAAAGTCAAAAATAGTGAGATATCTTGCAGAGGGATGCAGCAGTCTCAAAATTGCAAAGCTTCTGAAGCGTGATCATTGAACAATCAAGCGTTTTATTCAAAATAGTCAACAGGGTCGCAAGAAGCGTGTGGAAAAACCAAGGCGCAAAATAACTGGGCCAAGAAATATCTCAAGACTGATTTTTCTAAGGTTTTATGGACTGATGAAATGAGAGTGAGTCTTGATGGGCCAGATGGATGGGCCCGTGGCTGGATTGGTAAAGGGCAGAGAGCTCCAGTCTGACTCAGACGCCAGCAAGGTGGAGGTGGAGTACTGGTTTGGGCTGGTATAATCAAAGATGAGCTTGTGGGGCCTTTTCGGGTTGAGGATGGAGTCAAGCTCAACTCCCAGTCCTACTGCCAGTTTCTGGAAGACACCTTCTTCAAGCAGTGGTACAGGAAGAAGTCTGCATCCTTCAAGAAAAACATGATTTTCATGCAGGACAATGCTCCATCACACGCGTCCAAGTACTCCACAGCGTGGCTGGCAAGAAAGGGTATAAAAGAAGAAAAACTAATGACATGGCCACCTTGTTCACCTCATCTGAACCCCATTGAGAACCTGTGGTCCATCATCAAATGTGAGATTTACAAGGAGGGAAAACAGTACACCTCTCTGAACAGTGTCTGGGAGGCTGTGGTTGCTGCTGCACGCAATGTTGATGGTGAACAGATCAAAACACTGACAGAATCCATGGATGGCAGGCTTTTGAGTGTCCTTGCAAAGAAAGGTGGCTATATTGGTCGCTGATTTGTTTTTGTTTTGTTTTTGAATGTCAGAAATGTATATTTGTGAATGTGGAGATGTTATATTTGTTTCATAGGTAAAAATAAATAATTGAAATGGGTATATATTTGTTTTTTGTTAAGTTGCCTAATAATTATGCACAGTAATAGTCACCTGCCCTAAAATAGCTAAAACTAAAAACAAACTAAAAACTACTTCCACAAACATTCAGCTTTGCTATTAATGAGTTTTTTGGGTTCATTGAGAACATGGTTGTTGTTCAATAATAAAATTATTCCTCAAAAATACAACTTGCCTAATAATTCTGCACTCCCTGTATTTTGTCAGATAAATAAACATTGTAAAATTCAAGTTTTTTGTATATATATACATATATATATATATATATATGTATGCCACTCCCCCTTTTGAATATCTCTCTAATTCTGAGGTCTCAAGGTTGGCAAGTATGGGTGTGTAGTCTATCTGTATGTTGCTGTCTCTCTGTCTCTGCAATGTCTCTGTGTCCGTGTCTCAGTGTTTGTGATTTCCTGTCTTATTTTGGTAGTTATTGTCTCATGTGCTTTGTGTTCAGCTTTGCTTCCCCTGTTTCGTTATGGCTAGTTTGCTCCACCTGTGTTCCCACGTCTCCCCTTGTGCTGGGTCCTGCCTGCAGGTGTTTAATGTGGTAAAGCAAGGTTTTGTTGTAGGCTGCACGGGTTCACAAAGTTATCTTTTTCATATAGACCAAACAACTGTATAACAGCAGATTACACATATTATATAATTCATGCATATTTACCACATGCTTTTTTTCTTTTGTATATTGCATTATTAAATCTTCATATTTGTGTAAGCCAGTGTGGAACTCGGCACCACAGCCTACAAAATTTGGCTTGATATGCTAAATGTTATGCTAAATGCGTTCTCCACTCTAGGAAATGGACAAAATATTCCAAAGGCACATCTGGAAATATGGATTTTGTTTTGTGGTTAGCATTTCTACTATAGTTCATCTTATTTTTCCTTTAGGGTCTCTGAAGCAGATAATACAAATGTCGGTACTTATTCAGCTTCTGTTTGAAATCAACTTTAAATAAAAAATGGAGCATGCACCTCTCACACAGTCCAGCACTCAGCACAAGAGGCATTATCAAGCTGATATTATCACTTGTAATGAAAAAAAAGTCACATATAAAGTGGACCTATTGTGCTCCTCTTCAGCTTCATATTTTTAGTCTTGGACTTCACTAGAGTAGATTTGCATGATTCACGGTTTAACATAGTCTTTATTTATCTCACAGTGGGTCCTCCAAGTTAACTGTCATTGTGGAACACACCATTCCAGCTTCTGTTTCTTTAATGCTACCCTCCCTACCTTTAAGCCAACTTTGCTTCTAAGGTGAAGCTTCTCAAGTGGGTCAAATTGCTGACAGAAAAAATGGAAAAACGAAACAGACCAGCAGGTGGTAAAATAAAAGCAAATTTAATGAATACTAACAGAGAATAATGAAAGCTACTGGTTAGAGGAAGGCAATCCAAAGAATGTAAAACAAAAGTCCAAATGGGCTACAGCGGAAAGCCAGCAAAGAACATGAAAGAGAAAACAGAAGATTTGAATATCAGACAAAGACTGAAAGAAGACACACATAATAAAAAGGCCACACACCTTTCAAGAAAGAAAGATAGGTGAACTTAAACAGCGATGAGGAGGGGAAGAGATGCACAAAATGAGGAAATGACTTTCAAAATAAAGCAGAAGAAAAACTGAAAGAGAGACAAATGTTGCTACTGAATCATCCTATGTATCTTCCTAATCACCTTCCTTGACTTGTAGAAATGTCTATGGTCAAGGAGAGACTTGAAGGAAAAATCACACACACTCTGACCGCACTTACAGAATGGACATTGATATTGTGATGGCAGATGTTCCTGATGTGGCTCGGATGTAGTGAAACTACAATTCGGTCAAAGATGACCACAAAAAGAGTCATCTTAGGTCTCAGTGACAAACGCCTGAAGAAATTGATATAAAGGAGTTTGCTAACAGTCAGCTGGAAATCAATCGCTGAAGCCCATTCTTGCGGGCCTAGAAACGAGTCATCACTTCCCGTTAAACACTGGTCACTAGGTCTGCGTAGGTTGTAATTGATCAAGGTCATTGTTCATTTCTTTCCAAGCTCCTTAGACCACTGGTCACTAGGGACACTTATTTATTTAACTGGTTGCTGGCAGTAGTTAGCAAGACATTACAATGCTGTGGTGTCCCACTCTTTGAGCCTTTCATGTATGAATTATGACAACCTCAATCAGGTCTTGATGCATTCTCAATCATCCATGTAAGTAAATCTCCAAAAGTTGATTCTATTCATGTGGACGTAGCGTTTACGCATAAGCATACGGATCAGTATTTAAGGATTGACTCTCATCATCCACTGGAGCATAAACTGGGTGTCATCAGGACGCTACAACATAGAACGAACACCATCCCCACAGACACAGCGGCCAGGGAGGCAGAAGAACATCACATCAAGAAGGCCCTGAGTAAATGTGGTTATCCCAGCTGGACATTTGTCAAAGCTGGGAAGGCGCCTAAAGAAAGCTCCAGCTGATCCAGGAGAGAAGGACAACCGCTGACTAAGCGAAAACCTGTAGTGATCCCGTATGTGTCAGCAGTATCGGAACAGTTGAGATGCATTTTTTCTAAACACCATGTCTCTGTGGCTTTTAAACCCCAAAACACGCTGTGCCAAAAATTGGTCCACCCCAAGGATCGGGTCCCCCGACACAAACAGAGTAATATAGTGTACACTGTTAAGTGCCAGGAGGATTGCCAGGATTTATACATCGGGGAAACCAAACAACCTCTGGTGAAGCAGATGGCATAACACAGAAAAGCTACCTTGTCAGGCCAGGACTCTGTAGTCTATTGACACCTACAGGCCAGTGGACACTCTTTCAATGATTAGGATGTACACATCCTGGAAAGGGAGGAATGCTGATTTGAGCGCGGAGTCAAGGAGGCCATTTACGAAAAAAGGGAAAGCCCATCTTTGAATTGAGGAGGCAGCCTAAGGGTACAACTGTCACCATCTTACAATGGCTGTGATTGCAGCCATTCCCCAGCTCTCTGTGAATGGTATTCATGGTCATTGGTCTTGGATTAATGAGCTTTGATCAGTGTTTGTTGATCAATGGTCATGAGAATTTGCATATTAACCCTTTAAAGCCGGTCGGAGCGGGCACGCTCCGTTTTGCGTAACTATTTTTAAATCCCGGTAGCACTGCAACCACGTAAGCTAGCGCAATAATTTTTTTTGCATATGAAACTGGAGGAGTTGTACTTACATCTCATGCCATCAGCTTGTCCTAAGTCACAGTTGCCTTCCACATATAGCTTTGCAAAAATTGCATAAAAACCACTTGCAGCAACAAAAACATAATATTCCAGAAACACACTTTGCCGATCCGATCAGCTGTTCGTAACACTTCCTACGTTGGAATAGACGTCAGCGCAAACTATCGCATGTCCGCCATGACCTGCCTGAAACCGGAAGTGACGTCATTTTCGCGGAAATTTAGTTTTTTACCTTCAGGGCCTATACAAGCATATACTGGTGTTTTTAAAGGTTATGTTTGACTTTATGACTTTCTTTGTCGTTTCTAGGATGCTTAGAAGTCAAATTGCACTGCTAGAAATAGTTTATTTTGATGCATATGCTGTTTTTTTGCAAATTTGCACTATAATATTTATTTTCGTTTTTCCTGCAGTATATAAAAATTGGTGTATTTAAAAAATAAAACTATGAAGACACTCAAAATAAATTTCCTGTGGTGGGAAACTATTTTGTGCAACTTTTCTGTATTTACAGTTTTGAGGGATAAGCCTCTTAAATTTCTCTGACTAGAAATATATGTTAAAAAAACAAAAACGATTTTAAATTTTTTTGTAGTTTATTGCACTTTTTTGCAATTTATGTAATTACTGATAAGAGATTTTTTAGTTTTGTGATTATTGTTTAGTTGTAGCTTCATTTAAGATAAGAGAGCTTGTGAGTTGGAACCACCACAGGAAAGGAAAGTGGAACCAGATGTGTAGAGGAATGCGGTAATATACATACTACATCCTGAGCTAACGGTCTCCCCCCTCTCTTACTCTCCTTTTAAGGAAATGTTTAAGTTTCTATGCATACCAAGCTATCTCCTGTTTCAACAGACAAGCTAAAGGTTTCTCCTATTATGGAAACGTTTTTGTATACTGGACATACCACTCCTACTTCCTTGAAGGCTCACTTGGAGTATAAATAAAGAATGCGCTGAGAGCCCTGGGCGGTTTTTCTGTCACATCTGTTGTGCGCACTTTGACAGCGGAGCAGATCGGACCGTGACCGCCCATGCGCATGTAAAAACTAGATATCTGAGTGTGACTTCATTTACCTTTCTAATAACTTTTCTCTTCACATTTTCTTGGTCCTTCGAGCCGGATAGGAAGCATCGGCCGCTGTGTCCTGCCGTCGTGGAAAGCTGCACTGACATCTGTCCTCTAGGTAGGAGTGAAAACTCCAGGGACGCTAAAATTCAATTCCTGGCCAGTGTTTTATCAGGTGGTCCACGACGCTGGGATCCAGTGGCTGACTTTCAACATAGCCAGAGAATCTTGGAAAGGTAAAGGAAGTCACTCACTTACACTCTCGTAAAACGAACTTTGGTCTCACCTGCCGAAAGGGTGTAATTAGTCTAATCCACTGCACGGATTTATAAAGTTGGGATGATCCACCGAACGGATTTGATGAGTCTAATCCACTGCACGGATTTGTAAAATAAAAGGTTTTTTTTAAGGACTGATCCGCCGAAAGGATTTTCAAAATAAAAGTTTTTTTTAAAGACTAATCCGCTGACAGGATTTTCAAAATAAAAGCTTTAGGACTGACCTGCCGAAAAGGTCTGCGCGATTGTGTAAAATGTCTGTTTAAATGTTTGTGTTTTCTGTGTGTTGAGAGTGAATTGATTTAAACAGCACAAATACGCTGCTGAATCACTCTCATTGTTATTGTCATTTTATTTCCTGTCAGTAGCTGAAGTACTGGTGACAAAAGAGAACGGTTGAGTTCCGCCTCATAAAACTGACACCGCTCCACTAATTAGAGTGGAGTAGAAGGGCGTAGTCAGTAACCACTCTTTAAGTCTAAATACCAGAGAAGGCTCTGCAGTTCTGTTTTAATGGGTAATCAGCCCACTAAGTTTACTGTTGACGAACAGTGTTTAAAAAAAAAAAAAAAAAAAAAATGTCCAGGCGCCGGACAAATTAGTGTGCAAAGATGGAGAAATCCTAAAAAGACTAAATGTCCCACCTGGGAAGGAAAATGTAGCCCATCTGCATTAATACAACTTAAAGAAGCATTACTGAAAGAACTAGGAGAGATAAAAGATTTAAAGAAAGAAAGAAGGAAAACGCACGTAAGAATTAGAATATTTCCAAGTATGGAAGAGAGAGGCAGATAGACGATGTGAGAATAAACAAAAGAAACAAGAAAAGAAGAAAGAAAAGGCAGAGGTATTAGACCCCCCACCATATGCTCCACTTGCTGCTGCGAGGCCGACCCCCACTTCTGCTGCTGTGAAACCAGCCCCCACTTCCGCTGCTGCGACCCCCCTTAAACAATCCTGTGATCCGTTCAGACCTCAACCTGGTCCTTATGCAGAGGCACAAAACATGTTAGATAAAATAGCACTAGGTGAAAATTCACAGGGAAAAAATAGGAAAAGATCGCTACGGACGAGATATGGGAGGTGATGTTGATCCACCTGGTCCTCCCGGCATTTTTCCCATGATAGCAGTACTAAACCCCAGATACGGCCAACCCGCAGGGGAAGGTGGAGAAGGTGGAGAGGTAACAGACAGGGACAGAGGAGGATTTAGAGGAAAAGGGCCAGAGATATGTAGGACAGACAGACTTACGCGAAAGAAGTGAAGAAAGAGATAATACGTGCTGGAATTGTGGCAAGGAAGGGCATTTCGCCAGAGATTGCAGACATAAAACAGACAAACGGCAATATTCAAATGAATGACTAAATGAGAAAAAGCCAAATGAAAATGACAAAAGTGATGCAGAAGTATTTAATGTCTATCAATTAGTGTCTGAAGTAAAAGGCAAACTTACACTGACAGTATATGTTAATAGCAAACCAGTGCAGATGTTATGTGATACAGGAGTATGTAAAACCGTTTTGAACAGAAAACCACAGGAAGTACAATTCTCAGAAGATACTCTAATAGTAAAATCAGCATCAGGTCACACTACAGTGCAGTGACTAATAAAACCCTTATTAAGTGAAAACTAGAGATCGAAATAGTTTAAAGTAGTTTAAAAAGGTTGGAAACAGACCCCACCGAATAGATATAAATATAAGAAGTACAAAAATAAAATAAACAAAGACAAAATTACATTAGAACTTATTTTTAATGTATTGAAACTAATAATAGGAAAGATAACAACCTGTAAGCTGATATTAACAATGAAACATAGTTGGCATGACGACCATGCCCAGAATGTATAAAATGAATAAAAGGAAATAATTCACACGAAAACCTTTTAAATAAAATAGAGAGATGCATAAGGTACATTAAGGCTGTGTCATTGTTCAGCCAAGGAAAGTGTGTGAAAAGGTAAATGTCTCCAGCTTGGGAAAGGGTGAAACTGCAGATCACCCGAAGCCCTTGATGGATACAAATAAAATATATAATAATAAATTGCTTGGTTCGCCATGCAATAGAGAGAATGAATGTGACTGAAGGTTGGATCTGAGATGAGACAAACAGAAGTCCAGTCTAAGAAGTAGGTGCAAACCTGTTCAGAGAAAAGCAAATTTGTACAGATTGGATGAATTCTAAATTATCTGTTTGCTGAGTAAGATGATCCTAACTATTAAATTGGCTCAGTAGTAGTATAGTGGTATACACTAATAAAATATTGTAATATACTATTGTCATAATATAGAAAGAAAAAGATGATAATATTAATAATGACATAATATTAATAATGAGAAGCAACCTAGTCAGTTATGATGTGAGGTGGATGATTGTTATGAAGTAATCTGCATCAAGCTTAAGGTTTGCTCAAACTCAGTATAATGACATATGAGATGAAGAAAATAAAGAAAATATCTAGACTAATTACGTGCATAGAGGCACTTAACCTGCTTAAAAATCTGTCATTTATCCTGGATAAAATATTACTGAGATATAGAGCACATCTATAATAACAACTAATAAGCCAAACCCTGTAGACAACAGCTAAAGCTACAGGATTGAGAAGCTGAATTAAATAAGTGGACACCGCTAAGTTGATGAGCATGTTACACATTTTCTTTTATTTTTATTTATTTGTTTTAAGAGCAGAAGCTGCAATAAAAGCCAACACATGCAGCTGTCTGTGAGCTCAGTTTTTCCCTCACACTTCTGCTCTGTTTCAGTAGCAGCATTTTTCTTTTTGTGTCCTGACTCATGTATGTTTCCTGTTTTGTTTGATTATTTTATCTTGTTGGTTTGGAAGCGAATTTGTGACCATACTTGTGGATCACAGTGACACATAGTGATTAGGCATATGATTTACAAATGCCTAGTTTTAGAACTGTGAGCAATTCAAAGTTTAAATATATATATATATATATATATATATATGTACACAAAAAACCCTAACTTCAAAGTTTGACATGTGTAAGATGTGTGAGATGGGTGAATTCTTTGAAAAACTAGAAATTATGTAAAAATGCATTAAGTGAAAATGTAATGTTGCATCTATAGAGACGAAAGAAGAAGCATTCAGTTATTTAAAAATAGGCATTACAGACAGATACAGTTTTAGCACTGCCTGCCTATGATAAGCCTTTCTACTTACGTGTAGATAGAGGAGCAGGTTATATGAAAGCTGTGATAACACAGGCATTTGGAGAAAAACAACGCTCGTTAACATTCCTGGTGAAATTTAGACTCGTGTAAATTAGACTCTGTAGCGTCAGGCCTGCCTGCATATGCAAGCCTATGCAGCCGCAGCAGAGGCAGTAAAAGAGTCGGCTGCACGTATGCAGTCATATGTGCATATGAATTGCACGCAGGCCAAAATATAAATATATACACTGACAGCCAGTTTGTTTTTTCAGCAGTGCACCACTTTGCAAAAATTTGGCATAACAGAGGTATGGTCACCTCTACGGATAACCCCGTGCAACACGGCAGCTTATTAAAAATCTTATTGGAAGTGATCAGCTTGCCAAAACGATTGGCACTTTGCAAATGTGCAGATCATCAAAAAGGCAATTTTATTGTCACAAAAGGAAATAATTTTGCAGATCAAACAGCAAAGCAGGCTGCACAACAAACGGTAACGCTTCTAACATCCGAACATTGTACACAAATACCACTTGATGTACTAAAAACCGAACAAAAAGCTGCAACAATCACTGAACAGAACAAGTGGTTGAAATGTGGAGCACAACTGAAAGATGATTTAATGGTCTGTGATGGAAAACCAATATTACCAGAGTCGTTACACAGGACAGCGGCTGTAGTGACACATGAAGTAATACATGTGTCAACAGGAGGGAAATATAGTATAGATAAACAATACACACTTTTACACTATAAATTTTGAAACTTCAGCGAAAAATTTGTAAGAACATGCCTATTCTGTCAAAAACACAACTCACAAGGAAACTTAAGACCTAAGAGAGGCCAGTTCTCCACACCATCCACATGGATTTTATTGAATTGAATGAATGTCAAGGATTAAAATATGCCTTAGTGATCATAGATGTGTTTTCAAACTGACCAGAGATATATCCAGTAAAAAAGCAGAGGCAATCTCCATTGCAAAATGTTTATGTAATCATTTTATTCCAACATATGGTATCCCTTCTCTGATAAGATCAGACAATGGGACACATTTTGTCAATGATGTGATCAGTAAGGTCTCTGAAGCACTAGGATTCAGCATAAGAAATCATTGTGCTTATCATCTATGGAGTGCAAGGTTAGTAGAGAGAACTAACGGCACCATAAAACAGAGACTCAGAAAATGCATGAAACAGATAAAAATGCAAAGAGTTTAGTTTATTTAAAAGGCAGTGTGTGTGAGAGGATTATGAAATTATTGTGTGAATGACGTTACATTTTAGATTAAAAGTTAGTAGAATTACAGAGGGTTTGTAGATTGTAAATACAAAATGAGTTTGATTAGCCTGTAGAAACACAAAAGAGAGTAACAGGAAGTGTGTGTGTGACAGGACCTTTGCATGCCCATATAAGGAGTGAGCACCCAGAGAGAAAAACAGAAGAGACAGACTCTAGCCAGATGAAGCAAATGGAGGCTTTAAGAAAAGAAATGAAAATGATATTAATGGTATGGTTTAGTGTGTCAATATAGGTCATAAATAAATAAAGGTGGACTTTTCTCAACCTAGAATTTTGAGCATAGCAGCAAAACCATAGATTAACATAATTGAGAGGAAACAAGCCAAAGTTTGGCTTAAAATTTTACAGCTTGACCTCCCACTTGTCCCGATCCTGAGAAGAAGCTCAAAGGACAGTCAATCTCCTGATGAAGATCAACAGAATATCGTGGAATTGAAAAATTAACAGCAGGCTGGTAAGAACAGTGTGACTGTTTAAAGGCACTGAATGTGATATTTTGCCTGGCTGGGACTTAATCTAAAAGGAAGAAACAGAGAAGAAACAGATTGTGTTTGCTGGAGATTCAAGACAACAAAGGACACTTTGAGAAGGATACAGGGGCCAGTGGGAAGGTGAAGCCCAGAGGAGTATAATTGGGTTGAAATTGAAGCCTGAACTCATGATGGGGTTTAGAGATGTCCACCAGATCACAACAAAGAGGTAAACAAAAATAGAAAACACACATATATAAATTGTTACATGTGAAATTATTTTTGGAAAGAATTAGAAGTAAGATAGTTTGAATCAGACCTCAGTGAAAAGATGCATGAATTGATGAAAGTGAACCAATAGATAAATCTGTTAGAAAGACAACTTTAGTAGAAAGAATGGCAAAATTAGTAGAAAATAGGGATATTGTTTTGAACTGCCGTGCGACACTTCTCAAGTCTCTTGCAGATTAAAACCAGGCGATTGGGTCCTTATACGAGTACTCCAGAGAAAGAATTGGAACCCATCCCGGTGGGAAGGTCCATACCAAGTACTCCTAACGACGCCAACAGCTTGCAAAATCGCTGAGAGGCCCTCTCGGATCCACCAGAGCCATTGCAAAAAGGTGGAAGTGAGTGACAGCACAACCTAAAGACACCACCACCCCGACTCTTTGGTGATCTACAGGTGAAGGGAGGGCTGATTGGGTATATCCCGCCTTCTACTTCTCGCCTGTAGTCTACTCACCAGAGTAAATCGGTGTGTCTGGTCATCATGAAGATTATTCTGTTTACCACCTTGGCCCTGCTGCTTGCAGCATGGACCCTGATGCACTTAAAGGATCAAGAAGTCAACTTGCATAGAGGAGCATGGACATATGACAACTCACACCTGACTGAAGTGACACAGGACCACATCCATCCCTGGATGAACAACGCCTGGTATAGATACATATATAATCGCAAAGAAGACAAAGATTGTTATATATG
The DNA here is from genome assembly GCF_051167445.1 of Perissodus microlepis. Lineage (NCBI taxonomy): Eukaryota > Metazoa > Chordata > Actinopteri > Cichliformes > Cichlidae > Perissodus > Perissodus microlepis. The sequence goes on along the minus strand of NC_140477.1, from coordinate 20,815,187 downwards.
CTCACACATGCCTGCTACAACACAGCATGCTACATTATATGGCAGACTTATGAACATGATTCAAGTGACATGCGGAGCAAGCTTTGCCAGTCTAGGTTATCAATATTTAGGAATTGTCCTAAACCACAGCGACCTCCTGACTATTGGACTATAGTTTTGGACTGTTTTTAAATGCATCGACCAGCATCAACAAAGAGCAAAATCAGGAAATTGATGCCATAAGAATAACTGTTATGCAACACAGAGTTGCCCTGGACATGATCTTGGCAGAAAAGCGCGGACTGTGTGTTTTGTTTAATACAACTTGTTGTACGTATATTCCAGACAATGTGCATTCTGAGAATATGACAAATGCTCTACAATTACTTAGAAACGTTCAACAGGCACAGGTAACCGATTGGGCAAATTCACAAAGTAATTGGTGGAATTGGTTTATAAGCAGCTCATGGAAAACATTGATGTTTAAGGTTTTAATGTTTATTGGCCTAATACTTATCATGTTTTGTATCTTTACTACATGCATTATCCCCTGTGTAAGAGGAATGGTATCAAGAATGATATCTCAATCTCTTGTTGCATATGTCACTGTGCCAGACGAGGAAGAAGGAGAAGACGATGAGTATGAAACAAATGTGATGAATGATTATGTTTGAATGATACACATCTTATGACAACCAGACCGAAAGCACTCACAATGTAGGGTCTGTGTCTGAAACACATTGATGTATTTGCTTAAAATCGCTACAAACAGGAGGGAATGATAAGAGATTTTTTAGTTTTGTGATTATTGTTTAGTTGTAGCTTCATTTAAGATAAGAGAGCTTGTGAGTTGGAACCACCACAGGAAAGGAAAGTGGAACCAGATGTGTAGAGGAATGCGGTAATATACATACTACATCCTGAGCTAACGGTCTCCCCCCTCTCTTACTCTCCTTTTAAGGAAATGTTTAAGTTTCTATGCATACCAAGCTATCTCCTGTTTCAACAGACAAGCTAAAGGTTTCTCCTATTATGGAAACGTTTTTGTATACTGGACATACCACTCCTACTTCCTTGAAGGCTCACTTGGAGTATAAATAAAGAATGCGCTGAGAGCCCTGGGCGGTTTTTCTGTCACATCTGTTGTGCGCACTTTGACAGCGGAGCAGATCGGACCGTGACCGCCCATGCGCATGTAAAAACTAGATATCTGAGTGTGACTTCATTTACCTTTCTAATAACTTTTCTCTTCACATTTTCTATGCACTTAATGCAGACATATTATTAAAATTTGGGCTATAATGGTTGTATTGATGTATATCAACTTGAAATGCTCCCAAAAATGGCACTACAGCATGTAAAAATATAATATAAGCTCTGGCGGACTTGGTTCTATGGTAGGTCTTAAAGGGTTAATGATCAAGGGACGGACCTCCCAGCCCTTTGTTCACTCAGTGGGCTGGTTTCAGTCATTATGCAAATGTACTGTTGGGGAAACCTGCAGTCAGCTAAGACTGAAGAAGTTACTTGGATGAGTGACCAAACGTTTCTCCCACTAAAAACGTTACTTCCAGATGAACAGAATCAACTTTTGGAAACCTCAATCAGTATTTTTATTCATCTTTAGGCATGAAAAGATGAACCTCAATCCTGATTGAGGTTGTCTAATTCATGCATGACACGGTTAAATAACAATAATTACAATGAAACACGTCATACATCTATAGTAACATTAACCGACCAGTGGGTGGCAGGGTATGGAGTGACACATCAGTGTCCATTGTAGTGGTATATGTGCAAGTATACTACCACACAAATACAAGAAAACAGCCTTTGAATAGGTGTCCACTGTAGAGACCACTATGCATGAAAGGGTTAGTCAAACCAGCTTCTCCTCACAACCTGTCTCCACCCAATGAGTTCAAAGTTATTGCAATCACTCTCAGACAGATTGATAAAGGTTTGTAAAAAACTGTTATCTAATTTTGAAGGGTAACAGAATGTCAGCACACTGGAATCATCTCAGTTTGTGCAACTGAACGCAACTTGTTGGCAACACATTTGCAGTTGAGGACTTGACTCAGCTGGTTGGCAAATGGTTGGAGTCTGGTCATATCCCTATATAAAAGCAAGGGTCTTGATTGCCCACGTCATTTTTGAGTTAAATTGATGTCCTGCTGTAACAACATAGCTATTTGTGGAGAAATTTATTTGTTGAATCTGTCTCGGTCTAGCCAGGACCTCACCAGTCCAACCAGAGCCTTAGAGCTGGACTATGAATATAAGTAGTTAATGTGAGTTTCTGTTTAATGGCAACAGCTTTGCAGCAGGCAGCAACAGATTCTTTTACAGTTAATCACATATTATCATAGATTGTCTGTAATTGCCTACTTGACCCCATTCAAATGCAAACTGATTGCAGACTGACTCAGTTTTATTGCTGCTTTATCACCATCTTGATGCACCAAAGTCACTTGAGTGGTTGCATAACTATTTTAATATCAACAAGATTTCAAGTTCATTGCACACGGTCTCAGAAATTTTAGTAATGTCGTGGTCTCCAGTCACTGTTTTCCTGGGTGTGACAAAAATTGAGCTGTTGTAATTCTTAAGACCTGTGCCGTCATTCACAGCCACAGCCACCCCTTATATTGCAGAAAATTAAGGAGTTATTACTCATGGCTTACTTTCGGTAATTCAGGTTCATTTCAGTATATTCCTGCCTGTTCATGTGCAATGAGACATCACCTTGTGTGAAGAAGAGCAGAAGGTTTCAGTTTGAAACCCAAATGTTCCAGCAGTCTGAGAAGGAGCCAACAGTTAATGCAGCAAATGAACAGCTTTACCGAAGGAATGGTCACTACTGCAGTGTGTGTGTGTTACAGAGTGAGAAAGACAGATCAGTATTGGATTTTGAGTCATTTATATTCAGCAGGGGTTCACAGATACTCACTGCTACAGTAAAGCACACACACACACACACACACACACACACACGGCCCGCCCGGCTCTACATAAATCCATTAGAAGTTATTGTTCATTGGCGCATTTCTGTGGCAGATTTTGCTGAATAAAAAATCTCTGATTCAATTCAGAACTTTATCGTCCTGGGAGGACGATTTGCGCTCGCAGAAACAGTTTAAGATGAGAGAACAATAAAAACACATAAAAGCAATGGCAGCAGATGCAGAGCAGCAGTTATATGATCAGAGTGGAGGAGAGGTAAACTTACAGAGTGAAAATCAGGTTTAATACAGTTACGAGAGCTGAACTGAGAGGAAACCTGCTGAAATATCATTTAAACTTTAAAAACCATTTAAGCACGCTCATACAGACCTTTGGTCATTACTTATCTGATAGATACAGTTGTATAAAGCAGATGAAGCTTTATATCTGATATCTCTGTGAATGTTCTCAGTCATCATAGTCAAAGGAGCTTGCAAAGAAAAGCGTCTGGATTTCTTTAAGTTGCTTGAAGACGTTTCACCTCTCATCCGAGAAGCTTCTTCAGTTCTAAGGTCAAATGGTGGGGAGTCCCAGATTTAAACCTAGTGGGCGTATCCCCCCACAGAGGGACAAAAGGACCCCCTGATGATCTTCTAATCGCCTGAGCCAAGGTGTCCCCAAGGTGTCCAAGGTGTCCCCAAGGTGTCCCCCCTCTGTCCCCTTCTGGCCGCCTGTGCCTCAATTTTATTCTGCAACCTAGACATCCACATTACTCACACTCTCATATAACACATACATATAGGGCCTTGGGGGTGGGCACGTTTTACAGCATCCAGAGGATGGTCGTTGTACTCCAACCCACCTCTGGCGCTGGTGCCCTACCCTCAATTTTAAATGCATTTAGACACTAAGGGTTTTCGGGAGGAGCCGTGCTGCTCTCTGAGAGGAAGCTAGTACCATGCTCTCCTGAGTTTTAAATGCACTTTAGAACAGCACACAGCAACGCTACATATGAGCGGGCGTAGGGAGGTTTGAGGTCTTCACTCACCCCGGTTCTGTTAGCCGTCAGGGCTGGGGGGCTGGGAGGAGGTGCTGGCCGTCAGACTGGGGTCTGGGATGCGGGGCCTCCCTGCTACTGCAGATAAGGAGGTGGTCCGCTTGCCTCCACCCCAGAGAGAAGGGTTACATCTCCTGGGTCTAGGTGCGGCTTGCCCCTCTGGGGGCGGGGGTACCTGGACCTGGGATATAGAGTATGTTTGGGGAGTGCGACTGTCTGTGCAGTGTCTATTTGTGTCTGTCTACACGTTGGGTGAGTGCCGAGTATTTGGTTGTGCATATGGGGGTGGGAATGCACGTCTGTGTCCGCGTGTGCCTGTTTGTCTGTGTCTATATGTCAGGTTGGGTCTTAGACTCAACCTCTCTGGGTACATCTCAGGCCCTCTAAAGTACGGAGGCCTATCTCCCCTCACCACACTCCCTGCCGGTGGCTGATGCCCTCAGACGTTGGTGTGTTGGTGGTCCTTGTCGTCTGGGGCTGGGCGCTCATGCATGTACCGGCTCACTCCTGGTGGCCGATTGGCGGGGCCGGGCGCCTGTGGCCCGGCTGGGCTCCTTCCGGGGGGTGGGATGCCCTCAGGCCTCTGGCCTCTGGGCCTGAAGCTCGGTCCTCTCTGGCACAGCTGGCTCCCGCCAGAGCCCGCGGGCACGCCACTGCAACCCCCTCTGGCCTCTGCTCCGTAGCTGCGGGGTGACCTCTCGTTTGGGGCTCTACTCAGCTCTTCCCAGGAGGGTGGCACGGTTCCCCCCCCTTTGGTGGTCCTCCTTGGGTCCTTGTACTCTGGGGCCTCTGGATATCTGGGGCCTGGATCTCCTCCATACCTGCTTCATACCCTGGTGGACGGGGCTATGGCTCCCCACACTCCCTAGCAGATCGTTACATGGAGAAACCTTTGGAATACAAGCATGCTGATCCACACAGGTATGCACACAGGTGTACACACGGGTGTTCACAGACGCGGACTACACCTTTCTTGGCTGCTGCCTCAAAGCACATTGTGCGCTGTCTATCTTGCGTGCTGCACAATATCGTTTATTATTTAGTATCTACTGTTATCTACTGCTAGCTAGTTTATTGTGATGGTGCTGTTTTTATTATGTTGTTCTTTGTTGTTTGCTTTCTCTTCTGTTTTTTTTCTCCATACAGGTGATCCAGGTGTTTTGTTTGTTTGTTTGTTTGTTTTTTCCTTTCTTCCCCCCCTTCTCACCGTCTCTTCTCCCCTTTGGTTTTCTTTCTCTCCCTCTCTTTCTTTCATTCTTTCTCCCTGTCCTATCCCCCAGTCACGTCTGTCCCGTTTGTAGCAACCGAAAATAAAATAAATTCATAATTATAATAAAGGTCAATCAAATGGACCAATATGGCAAGGCCATGATGATCCACTTGGTAAAATAAATCCGCTTGGCATCTTTCTTGGCCTTAAGACAACAATTCTGATGGCTAAAGATCCAAACGGGACACAAAAAAAAGAAAAAAAAAAAAAAAAAGAAGTTAATAAGTCACGATGCAGGGTCCCACACTATACGGCCTGATGCTCTGATGCGACCTGAGTGCTCAAACTGTGCATCCATAACATGAAGCTTACCATACAAAATCTGTCTCTCATTCTCCCTCTCTGTCTTTCACTCACACACACACCACCGTCAACTTTGCTAAATTACTAATTATTAATTATTAAATTACTAATGAAAAACATTGACCAGGCAGCTGCAATTGAGCAGCAATGTCCATCCAACTCTTTTCATGGTTGTTGTAGTTGTGATAATTTTGTGAGGTCACATTGAAAAGCCTTGGATATGGAAGCGTAGAGCTGCCACCCAGGCAAAAGAAAAATAGAAAAGTGAAAAGTATATTGTTCTAACAATATACCTTTCACGTTTGAACAATATAATATCACGTTATTACAATATACAGAATTTTCACGTTCGTACAATATAAATATTATATAGGCTACATCGCAGCTCCAGTCACGGCTTCCATCACGGCTTCCATCACCGTCTTTCTCGTCTTTTCCCAGAGTAACAGCCAAACAGGAGGATCCATTGGCTAGCACTGCTTAGCCTTGCACGCATTCTTATTTTAAACTTAATCTGGAATTCATTGCAAACTGTTTGTGCGGGATATGAATGACAAGATTTTGTTTTTCTAGAAGTTAGTAAAAACCATCTCCAGTGTGATCAAATCTTCTTGCCAAACATCTGCAGCTTGGCAGTGTATACAGCACTATAATGACCAGAGCTAATTCTTTTGAAAACCATACATCTTTCCACAGGTCTCCACTTCATCAGACATCACCTAGACACAGAGCTGGATGAAGCCAGCGCAAACAGCAGCCTAACCGACTAAGATGATGGATCCATGGGGTCAGGAAAGCCAGAAGCAGGGGAGCTGGAGAGGTACCTTTCATGTCCATTCACTGGAGGTGTGGCTCTATTGCATGGCGCTCCTCACATCAAGAAGCTGTTGATCAAAATCAATACAGCTCTACCTGCATCAGGAGCCTGTGAAAGACTTCTTAGTCATGCAGGACTCCTGCCTAACCCTAACTCCTCCCTAACCCCCCTCCTGTTCACTGCCAAACGGTCACAGCTTCACAGCAAGAACCTTGAGAGCCAACTGCTGCTGAAGTTGAACCACCATTTCACTGACTGAAGAAACAATTTATGGTAAAGTGAGCCATACACATATGTACATCCACATACTGGAAATTTGTATTTGTTTTTTATAATTAGTTTTACTCTGATTTCAGTGTTTATTTGTGAGTGTAGTTTTCATTTGAAACATTTTCATTCTGATGTTTGTATCGCATGTTTTTAGTGTTTTCATATTACATTGTGTTAATCCACTGTCTATACTTCAGGGTATTTTAGTATACAAAGAACATTTTATAGTTCTGTTAGAATGTCTATTCCTGTGGAATTTTGGCACAGATGTGTTGTTTGTGGGTTTTTTTTGTTTTTTTTTTTAATTCCTGCTGTCCACCTTTGGAATAAACTTTTCCTGATTATACCTGTTGTATCTCTGTGTCATTCGTTTCTGATTTACTTAATCCCTCCTTGTATTTAAAAGAACCACTCCTAGTATGACATTCTGGCGCATCAGCTGTAGTCTGTTATGTTGAAGTTGCCTGTTCTAATGTTTTCTCTGAGGCTGCTGTAAATGCGAATATATTTACTGTGGGTTTTGCTTGAAAAAGCTTTACGTTGTGAAAAACTGAAATCTTGAAATTAGAATTGTTGTGCCTTATTTTGTGGATCTTTTTACATATATTCCTTTTGAAAATACTAAAATTTGTATATTTATTAATTTTTGTTTGTCTGATAGCATTTATTTATAAAATAAATCGGACATTTCAAACAGTTACTCACTTCTTACTCAGTACTTGAGTAGCCTTTTCAAGTACTTTTTTACTCTTACTCGAGTAACTTTTTTGACGACTACTTTTCACTTTTACTTGAGTAATAATATTTTAAAGTAATGATACTCTTACTTGAGTACAATTTTTGGATACTCGACCCACCTCTGGTCAGCACGCCGACACGTTGCTACCTGCCATATCAGGAGGGCGGTAGGGGGAAAAAAAAACAAAAGGAAGTCCATCTGAGAGATACCTTATTTTCTTTGCTACTTTTCTTTGCCTGAGACTCAGGTTGTTTTTTGTTCTCATACCCAGATAAACTGGTAACTAAATGAAGCTGACAAAAAAAACCTGAAGGTTGACAACCAGTAAAAGTCAAGTGGTACCACATTTTCCTTTCTTTTTCCTTTTCTTTGGGGGTGTTGAAATATTGTATTTTCTTTCTTGTCTTACCTTCATTTTGGTTGCTTCAATTATTTTTGTGATATATTCGAGCTGGTTACTCTATTTGAAGGTATTCCTACCTTAAGAATAAGCAAATGGAACTGAACAAAATATTTATATAAAGCTAGCTTTTTCTTCATAAACCTGTGGTCCTGTGTGTTGTGTGGGTTGGAGGTCTTATTTGGTCTTACGGAGTCTGCTACTGCCAATCTCCTTCCCAAACCTAGTAGATCAGTGAGCGTGAATCTGGGGAAACCTGTGATAACTCTGAACTAGAAGGCCATAGGTCTGAGATTTTTAATACAATACTGTAGACGTTGTACTTGGACCAGCAGTATAGATTATCTCTTTATAGATAGAGGGACACACACTCAGAAAAATAAAGGTGCCAACTGGAACCAAAAGTGGTTCTTTAGACTGATGCCATGGAGGAACCTTTAATGGTTTTTCAAAGAACCTTTTTAAAAATGGTTCTTTAAAGAACCATTTTTAAAAAGGTCCTTCAAATGGTTCTTTTAAAAAAAAACATTTTAAAGAACCTTTTTTGAGTGGTTCTTTAAAAAAACATTTTAAATCTTTCAAAATAAAATGCATCATAAATTGAATTTGAGTAGGGTAAAATAAATACGAGCACAGCATAGACATATATTAATGGTTTATTGTCATTTTGTAGTTACCAAAAGACAAAAAAGCATTTTAACCCTCAGCACAACATCACTACTAATACATGTCACATATTAGTGTTTTAAACAGTAATAATTAAATACATTTGCTATACTATAAATAAATATATATAAATACTATATCTACAGATAACACAACAATTAATACATGTATTGTTTAATTAATAAAACATCAGAAAGTGATAAAACACATTAGAAATAGCAATAGCTTCATAACAGACCAATAAATCAACACATTTTCATCAGCAGATGCTTGCATGTTCAGTAAAAATATTTCAACAACAAGTTTATGATTAAAATGATCAATGAACTTCAGCCTTACGCTATGTAATGTACGTTTCATGTTGTACTCATGGTCCTTTGTTAGTCCAGTTTAGGATAATGTCTCTGACGTATGTATCATATCAAATATATGTCATATCAAAACAACCCCACAACTGCAGTTGTTTCAGTTTTTCACTGGTGTTTCCTGTCAGCTGGTCAACCTCACTCAGGCGGACATCCATATCAGCCAACCAAACGACAAGTTCCTCCCTTTGTGCTTCAAATCCCTCCCACTCTGAGACAAGGAGCTGAAAGAGAGAGAAAAGAGTCAATTATAAAGAAGAGAGAAAAGTGAAACCCTCCTCAGAAGGTCTGACTCGCATACCTGCAGTTGACCTGTGATGGACTCCAGTTTGGCGTTCACGTCATCCCTCGCCGATGCCAACAGCCGAGTCTGCAGGGTGCCCTGGAAGAGCCGAGTTAATGTTCGACTCCTCCTGGTCAGGCTCTCCAGCTGGATGAGCCGAGGTCTCCCCTCTCGCCGCTGCCTCTGAACACAGAAACACAAATTGCATCTGAAGCAGGAGGTGCAGATTTTTTGTGCTATTCTTTTCTAAATCCAGGCTAGATCACGTGGAGGTATTTGGAAAACTTTTTTGGCCAGCGGACGACTGTTGTCTTGCAGAAAGTCAAATCAAACATATGCGATACACAATCAATTCACAAGAACACATTATAAAAAACAAGTCCAGTTCTTGCCTGATTTCAAATGAATTCTGCATCAAAACAGGGTAAAACGAGTGTTTGCAGCAAATGTGAGCACAAAGCCTCACTTTGTACAAGCCTGCTATTAAAGTTCTCCTCTATGCAGATGACTTTCCTGTTTTCAAGACAACTTGGATCTGCTGTACGAATCTTATGGATACACACTAAATAAAACAATAGTGTGCATGACTCCAGATTCTGATCCCTCATCCTAATATGGTCCCAACATAGCAACAGCAATAATGCAAATGTTGAGGCTTCAAAATACAAAGTCCATAAACCAATGGCTGACATGGGTTTTATCATAAGGGTGATAAATATACAGATTTCAGTCTGTCTTAGAGATTTGATGTTCATTTACTTGCAGATGCACTATACGTGCCTGCTCCATGGTTTTTCACAACATTTTGCACATCACTATTTAATACAGGAAGTAGGTGAACTAAAACAAGTCATCTTTCTTTGTGAGAGGACCATATTAATGAAACAAACCTCAATGACATCATAGGGATCCCTAAAGATGCTCCTGCTGCTTCTCTTCCTCCTCATCCTAAGCTTCCTTCTCCTTGTCCTCGACTTCCATCCAATTGTAATTCAACCTAATTGTGTTTCTCCCCCTCCTCTTCCTCATTTTGTTGGAGCTGTGAACACAATTAATGTGAATCTGGATTAATTTGTGCAAACAAGAAAAATCTACAGCTTTTTGGTCAGAGGTGGTCTTGTGATTTAAGCCGGGTAGAGTAGATTTATGTGTTGATGCTACCTGCTTCAGCTCTGGCTGCTGAGTGATATTTACACCCTGGCTGGTATACAAACTTTAACCATGTGCTGAACTTTAGCCCAGCGTTGATACCTCTTGTTAGTATAACGACCTCTTCTTAGCTTGTATGTATGATGGTGGATAAATGAAATGTATAAAGAAAATTTAACTGTATTACAAAAGAACATCTATCTTGGAAACATCAAACGATCGGAGCATAACTTGTCAACTAGTCCGAAAATAAGTTATGCAGGAACAGTCAAAGACACACCTTCTCATGTCACATTTCTATTCACATTTCTATATAATTAGATGAGACAATAAAGAGTTATCTAATCTAATTATTCATTCAAAACACTTATGCATAGCTGTATTTTATACAGCTCTTACAGAATTCAAAGTACAGGTTCATGTGAGTATTTAATGTACGGCTCAGATCTACAGAATTTCAGAGTTTCTAGAGCAGACACAGAGCTCACGCCACAACAGGCTTCAGGCACCATTTTAGTGACTTTAACAATATATTAAATTTTAATTTCGGTCTAGCTGACATTAGGTTATGTACGCAGCACGCAATTGAACCACATATTTTAGAAGCCAAAGGTTCAAATTAGCTGGGAGCACCTTCACTTAATTATAACAGTGGTTTTGTTAGGAAAACAGTTTCTGTATACCGGATACTAAATTGCGCTGACGTCAACGGCTAACGTATCTAGCTAATCGCTACTGTTAGCACAATATTAACAGCAAGCTACAATGACGAGTAACAAAAACAAAACAGTAATAAGGTTTTAATGAAAATGTTTTACCTTTTTCAACAGTCCCAGAATCCAGAGCTTCAAAGTCCAGCAGGTACTGAAGACTGTTATCCGTTTCGCTGTCACCGTCTGTGAGAAAGAGTTTTTTTCCCGAAAGGTCAAGGCCCGCCGCTCGCGCACTCTGTCTGCGCATGCGCATCCCAACGACTGACCCCCTCCGTCCGCTCCCGGGAGGTTATAGTATGACGTGTTCTGACGTCACTCTCTCTCTCCCTGTCATTTATTTGGCTCGAAACACATATTAACAAATTGCTCAGTGATGAACAACTACTCAGATCATTTACCTAAGCAGTGTGCTTTGTCAAAACGAAGTGTGTGTTCATTACACTGACATTCTGTTCTGCAATTGTTATTTACTTGTATTTTATAATTTGACTTTACATACTGCTGGGTGGTTTGTAAAGTTTACAATAACTAGTATTATCATTATGCTATATTTTCAAAAATATATAATAATCTCAAAAGTAATGCCTTGGAGTAGAAAATAGTAATACTTTATTAAAATTTAAAACTAAAGTACAGTATTTGAATGTGTGTATTGTGTCTGCTGTTTGTTAACTCACCATATTCATAATGGGTTTGCAGGGTTAGGGGTGTGTGTGGGGGGTTAGGGTCTTTAGGCTCCCCCCCACCCCTGCCACCAGTATATTTTTAAGCAAATATTTCTAACTTTTATTTTGTCACGGATCCGGTTCCGGGGACTCGGGGTCCGTGAACAGTGTGGACCTTTATTATTATTATTGTTATTATTATTATTATTATTGGATGTATGTTTGCTGCACTGTGCTCTCGTGTTCCATGCTGGTGTGTGTACGTGTGTGTGGCTGGAGGATGAAGGACAGCCACCTGCAGGCCTGAGGGGTGTGGCCCTGCCAGCTGCTGGTCACGCCTAGGTTCCCACACACCTGCTTCTGATCAGGCTCGTCGGGGGAGCTACTTAACAGAGCGATGGAGCTTCCTCCGGTGCAGGATCGTTGAGTTAGACTCCATGTCAGTGTTTAAAGTGCTGTTCAGTATATGCCTGCTGGAGTTGGTGCCATAACGGCTGTGTCTGTGTTTTTCCTCAGGAGGACAGCGGAACACAGGACTGCAAGACACACGGGGTGTTTGAAGGCACAGGGGCAGAGAGCACGAAATACCAGCACTTAGGAGAAGACACGTCACGGGAGTCGAGGGAGCACTTTGGAGATTTATTGTGTGGTGTACATTTACCTCACTGTAAATAAACCCACTGCTTATTCCACTAAGTCCAGCGTTTGGGTCCTTTCTCCAACATTCCCCACGGCTTGCCCTGGCAAACCGTGACATATTTGAATATTCAGTTTCCTACCATCTTCTCTTAAAGGGTAATTGCCAGGTAACCCGCCCTCCCCCTTCGCACACACATGCACACAAAGAAAACACACAGTATAATTCACAGCCTCGTTATAGTGAATAAATATTTATGCCATTTACACCATCAAACTTAGATTGCTAAGGATGAAGAACCTTTTGTTCTTTAAAGAACCATTTGTAACAGCTGAAGAACCATCCACAAAATAATAAGGTTCTTTGACGTATGATGGTTCTTTAAAGAACCATGAAGACATCTGAAGAACCATTTAAGAACCATAATTTTTCTGAGTGCACGTCCAGGTTACAATAGCATATCTGAAAAATGGTGTTAGAGGATGTGGGGTTTTTTTGTATTTCAATATAGCTCATAAAGGCCTGTTGAGGTCTCTTGGCAAACTCTTGGCAACAGTGGGGAAAAAGAACTCGCTTTTACAGGAGGAGATCATCTGCAGAATTATGCTCAGGGAAAGGCTGACTTCTGCTGAGATGTCATCTCTTGTTTCCTGTTTTGGCTGTCATCACTAAATTTCATTGAGATCCTATGTTTTCTGTTCGCTACATCTCTTGACACATCTGCAGTGTCAAGTAATAAAATAAACCTCTAATATGAGATAAGAACCATGGTCTCATAGCTGACAGAATTTTACAATAATTCATTGAAACCCCAACATACCTGTGATGAGAAGAAGAGTGAGATTGAAAGACTCTAAAAAGATTTTATAGGATTTTATCATGGCCCTTAAACATGACCTAAAACGATGCATGTCACATACTCCTGTAATGATATGCTGGAGTATAAAACATGGAGGAGTTGAAATAAGGATTTAGTGAAAAACTTTCAACTAGGAGAGTGGACCTTGATTCTGTTTTTGCTTCCATTGGCTCTTTGGTTATGTTTAAGCATCAAAAACTATTTGATCATAGTCATGGTCTTTTATAATATTAAAAACACATTCAAGCATTAAAAATCTGTATAATTTATTGCAAAAGATATTTAACAAATAAATAAAGCAGTATAATTAGCTGCTTCTCCAGCGAGTCTTTCATCCCACATATTGGACTTTGACTCCTGCTCAGGGTGCAGCTGTGCTGAGTTCGTCAGAGGAGAACATGAAACCATTTTTCACCATCTGCAGATTCATCTGCAGTCAAAGGCAGCGTAGCTGGAGTCTGTCAGATCCGCAGGATGATGGACGCTCTGGAGATTCAGCTTCAGTTTCACACATCTAAACAGGTTCAAGAGTAAACAGTGTGTTTTATTCTTTAAAAGCTTCCAGCACTAAAGAAAATGCTGGTCACCACTAGAGTTGGATGTCTGGAGACCGGTCTTGGTCTCGAGACCGGTCTCGAGACCACTTTTACGTGGTCTTGGTCTCGTCTTGGTCTCGACGGATTTTTGTCTTGGTCTTGTCTTGGTCTCGACGTACTTTTGTCTTGGTCTTGTCTTGGTCTCGACGTACTTTGGTCTCGGTCTTGTCTTGGTCTCACTGTCTCGCTGTCTCAGGTCAACATAGTGGTCGGGAGATTTGGAGTCAACAGTATCCATGACACACAGCGTAACGTTCGATAATGTATCATGCGCAAAAGCTTTAGCTCTAGGAGCCGTGCTTAGAGAGTGCTTTGTAGTGAATCAGAATAGTCGACTCCCATTGAGCGAGAGCCGGCTCCTCAATTAATTTCCTTTCGCTGCTCAGCTGTCACACAGCGACACACAGTGGCTCAGCCATGGTCAAATCCCTCCACATGGTGGCATTTTATTATTTCGCCTTTCGCGCCCTTCAAACACAACTAAATGCAACCCGTTAGATTGAGTAGTATGCCCGGTCAGTAAGTTACAGAAATGTCAGCGACTTCGTCTGTCATAAAGTTTGCGTTCATAGAACACAAAGAGTTTTTGGTAAATGCAAAAAAGAAGCATTCGGCAAAGTGCAGGTTTTGCAGTCTCCTTGACCGAGACAGCCGGGACTACCTCAACCTTCACCAGGCACCTGGAGCGCAAACACCCTCAAAGGTAAGCTAGCCAGTAGCCATCTATCCATCTTCAAACTCTTCTAACTACCTTTCCAACCTCAGATGACCAGGTCATGTTTATGTAATATTGTTATTTATAATGTGTTCTTCAAACATTATAAATTATGTAGGGACAGTTTTTTTGCAACCGTCCCTGCAGACTTAACTTTAACTTAACGTTACGTTACATGCTATGTACAGGTAGCTAGCGCTAGCAGTGGCTATCAGCTACTTAAACAATTTTCACTAACTTTAGGTATTTTGGTGAATTCATTGAGCAGAAATATATCGAAACCATTTCAGTGAGCACTTTAAGGGCTGGTATGGTGTGGTTTGTTGTGGACTTTAATGGGCATATTTATGTGGTTGCTGACTCGTAAGTAAGGACGGGCGTTTCAAGAGTGTCCCTATAACATTGCTCGGCTAACAGCGGCGTTCTCGACAGTGAAGCCCAGATCAGAGCGGTCTATGGCTCTGGTCCAGATAGCACGGATCGCAAAACTGAGTCCTAAGGTTCTTAAATCGAACTTAAGGACCTTTGACTATGACTTTCTTAGGTGTTTTCTACTATGTTGCCCTACTAAACCAGTCCAGTGTGTAGGGGCTATTTTAGCATTATTAGACACAGTTATTTTGTATTGGTGTAACTTCAGACTTTATTGAGTAGTTCATTTCTTGTCAATACAGCTGTGTCTGATAGCTGACTGGCAGGAGGAGGCTTAATGCAACCTGCAAAGTTAATGCACAGACATTTTGTCTTTTGTAGATTCCATTCAACTGTTTTTCTGTTCTTGTTATTTAAGGTCTATCGTTGAGAATCCACATTTTAGACACTTCCTGAATGTCTTGGATAGCAAATACACTCCTGTGTCTAGAACCACCTTGACAGAGAAGCTGATACCTCACCTTGTCACTAAATTGAAGGGTGACATAATCAAAGCCCTGGAAGTCCAGCCAAATGTAGCAATAACAACAGACCTCTGGTCTGACCGGAGGCTTCGTACTTTCCTGGGAGTTACTGCTCACGCTGCCTGCAAGAACAAGGACTCTTACAGTTTACAATCATTTTTTCTTGACTGTAGGCGTTTCACAGGGAAGCACTGCGGCGAACGAATCGCCTCAGCATTTGACAGAATAGTTGAGGAGTATGGCATTGGCCATAAAATAAGCTACATTCTGACGGATAATGCATCCAATATGAAGCGGGCCTTTAAAGTCAGGATGCCAGAAGTAGAGCACCCTGAAGGTGACAGCAGTGATGACCTCGATGATGAGGTCATCGAGGTCATGTGGGAGGATGCAGAAGGTTCTGATCCATGGTCAATGGGTGAACGTCTTTCTTGCTTCGCCCACTCGCTGCAACTTGTAATCAGTGATGGGATGAAAGAGGTAAAGGCAATAGCTAGAGCCATTGCCAAAGCCAGCAAGTTTACAAACCTGCTGCACAGCAGTAGTAACCACAAAGACTTGTTTGAGGCACACTTTGGCTCCAATAAGTCCATCCCAGCAGGAAACAACACCCGCTGGAATAGCACCTACAGACAGTTAAAGGCTCTGATCACACTTGACCACGGGGCCATCACTGAAATGTGCAGCAATACAGAGAATTTAGTGTTTTCAACCCGAGAGTGGGCTCAGCTGAAAGACCTTTGTGCTTTGCTTGAGCCTTTTTCTGATGCAACAGACCTTACAGAAGGTGATCATCAGGTGACTATTAGCATGGTGGTCCCCACTGTTCTGGACTTGAAGAATCATCTTATAAAGATGGAAGTACAAATGCCCCAGGCCGTAACTATAGTCAGGGCACTGAAAAGATCCTTAGAGAAACGGTTCTCTGGAATTTTCAGGCAGATTTGCATGGACGACAAGGATCCAGAAGAGCCGTTTAGCCATCGGATCTACTTCCTTGCCACCATGCTCGACCCCCAGTTTGGACTGACCTGGGTAGATTTAGATGTCCAAAATGGTGAAACCGGACCAGCACTGAAGAGGTTCAGAGATGACCTTAAAAAGTCATTAATAGGTGACTGTATAATAATAATAATTTATTGTTATTGTTGTTTTTGTTGTTCCACTTAATATCACTGTCTTTGGTTTTATAGCATCATTAGAAGCATCCTGTCTAATCCTGTCTTTGTGTGTGTGTGTGTGCACCCTTTTCCAGACCTTTTGATCACAGAGGTAGACAGAGACGGACCTGCAGCACCAACAGAAGAAGACACAGAATTATCAGATAGTGACTCAGCGCCACCCCCAAAACAACGTCTTCTTTCACGCTACAAGGCATTTAGGTTGCAACGCATCACAAGCCAGGAATCGAGCACTGATGCACAAATAAGCAAGTACCTAGACAGCATAAATGACTCTGACTGTGATGCACTCACCTTTTGGTCAAAAAACAAAGAGCGTTTCCCCAGTCTACACAGTGTTGCCTTGAAGGTCCTCTCTGTCCCTGCCTCTTCTGCCCCAGTTGAGAGGGTTTTTAGTAGAGGAGGCATTCTAATGAGACCCCACCGCGCACGGCTAGGCTATAAGATGTTGCAATCTTTAGTTTTCTTGAAGTGCAATCAATCACTGTTTTAAAATGTGAACTGTTTTCTCTCCCTCTTCTCTGAAAATATGCTGTTTGTTCATTATATATTTGTTCATAAGATATTTGTTATTTGTTCATAATGTCTGTGTTCTATTGTTCCTGCCCTACTGAACAACAGGCTTGATTTCATTGGCAGTGTGTTGTAATCTCATGCCACTGAAGACATCAAGATGCCAGAATCTTTTAAGCACTTGTTCTTATTCTTATTAATGCACAATTTGTATTGGTATGTAATATTTGTAGTTTGCATCTGATTCATGTGAGGTGTGCACATGTCTTTATATTGTTTGATTACAGAATTTTACTTAAAATGGTGTTGTTTGACTAAATAAATGTGACCATTGACTTTTAAATAACATCTGCATATCACTTTGTGTTGACAGGCCTTATCCATTTTAGGGAAGTTGATATCATACAGTGTAATTTGGCTAGTACTACTACAATAGGACATGATGCAATTTCAAGTTTATAATCTTCAGTTTGATGTTACAATTTTATCTATATATAAAGTATAACTGAAACCAGTTACATATTTCATATTTTACAGTTGTTGGAGGTGATCGCTGTTTTGTCAGATGACTTTGGGGCCAGTCAGTACCATCATGTCAGCCCTCAAAAGCACACAAAAGTTAGTCTTTTTTTGTCCCGGTCTTGGTCTCGGTCTTGGTCTCGATACCCTCGTCTTGGTCTCGGTCTTGGTCTCGATACCCTCTGGTCTTGGTCTCGGTCTTGGTCTTGATACCCTCTGGTCTTGGTCTTGTCTTGGTCTCCATACCCTCTGGTCTTGGTCTTGTCTTGGTCTCGGATTAGACGGTCTTGACTACAAGTCTAGTCACCACAAACAAACATGTTACTGTGCCAATAAGCAGCTATAAAAGGTTTTTTCATCACTTGGTCTGCGTAATTAGGAGTGTGACAGGAGCGCCACCATGAGCTCTAGAACAGGGCTCATTTGTATCTCCTGCCAAAATAAAGTTAGACTGTGATGTGCAGTGCATTGCTGTACACGATTCAAAGAAAAACAATGCTTTTTATCACTTTTGACGTTTTGACAGCAGAACAGTGTTAAAGAGAAATAGCTTGAGGAGTAGAAGCGAGCTGTGCACCTAATTGAATAAAATAAGTGAATCAGACAGGGTGTAATATGGACCCATGTTGCACAAGGCCAGGGGCATGGCTTTGGGATAACATGGTTACAGAGTCTGAAGCCCTGCTGGAACTGCTTTAGGATCTCTGAGGTCATTGGAGAACAAAGATCAGTTCCGTAACCGAGAGCTTCAGCACAACCACCACCATTAGGAGAGCTGCATACTCACAAAAGGAGAAAGTAACATATCTGAATCATTCTAGAAGACTGATTAAATTAAATAAATGAATCAGAGAACAGGACCAAATCCTCTTGGAGATTTGTTTTTTTGGGTACAAGTGAGCTAATCTGCACGTCTAAGAAGGAACTTTGATTAAAAAAGAGTCTTTTTACAAATCTCCTGAAAAACACTGAAAATAAATTAATATACTGGAGTTTATATAGCACTTCAAGTCTTGCTAACCAGTCAATTTACATTGATACAGTGCTCTATTTGACTCACATCCATGGCCAGATTCACTAGTGAAGCTAACATGCATGTCAGTACTGTGCACGCAGGCACAGGCAGGACATGCAGACTCAGCATAAGCCAGGAGGCTTGTTGCTTTGAGGTGACAGTACTATTCCAACTTAAGGTTTAAAATCGTTCATCAGTGAAGCGGTACCCTCTGAGTTACTCCATTTCAAACTTTTTCTTCCAAAGGCAAACCAGTTTGGAGATGAAAACTTCAAGGAAACTGCTTTGCACAGAAATGACATACTGGTAGTTTATCTGTTGTGTTTTGAACATTTGCCATGTCTTAACATGACACCTTTGATTGTTAATGCCATGGAGGTGTTGATATTCCATTGGCCTCCATCACCTCGTGTTGTGTCAACATTAGATGCAGTACTGTTTTCAACATGACGGGAAAGCAGCACTTGCCCATTGAATTGTAAGCTTCATCATTATATTGTCTTCACCTTTGAGTTCAACTCGCTTGCGTTTTGTTCCATCTTCCTTCTCTTGCAGCTGATGGGCGCTCTACCCTCACGGACATTTCCTCCTGTTTACGTTTTTCTTTCCCACTGTCACCAAGGCCATGTCCACACTAATACATTTTCGTTTGAAAATGCATCTTTTTCTCTCCGTTTTGGCCTTCCGTCCACACTGAGACAGCGTTTCCGGTCAAGGAAAACGCAGCATTTTGAAAACGCTCTCCAAAGCGGATATGTTTTTGCGTCGCAGTGTGCAGAGCGAACCCGGAGCTTATTCGAAAACGATGACACATTTTAGTTATGTGATGCAGTCATGTGACCAATCAAACTAAGATAGCAGAGGGCATGTTTTGTTTGCAAAACAACTGCAGTTTATACATGTTCCAGATAGCTTTTCTTCAAATTCTCTAATTCTCACTCGCTTTTGCAACTTTGTACTTTTGTGTTACTCACAGCAACAACTCAACCTCATTGTTAGTCCATTTAAAAAACTCGGTGCTTTTCCTCAACAAAGTGTGGACGCAGAGCATATACGCCGTTTTCAAATTTATCTGGGCTAGTGTGGACGTAGCCCAAGTTCTTGCTCGCAGGGGGTCATCTGATTGTTGGGGGTTCCTCTGTATTAATGGAGGCTCTTTACCTTACAGTACGTGATACTATATAAAGCAAACTGAATTGTTTTCTGTTTTACTCTATTATAATGAGTTTGCTTGTCATTTTTTCCCCTTTCCTTTTATTTTCTTTCATTTTATTATTTTATCTGCTTTACTTTTCTTCGTCTTTATTTTCCTTTTATGCACTTGTCCTGTTTCATTTCCTTTATTGTTATCATTTCTTTTCAATTTCCTTTTCTTTTTTTCATCTTGCTTCGTGCCATCTTTTCACCTATGGTTCTTCCATTTTTTCATTCCTTTCTTTCCCGTCCTTTTTTCATTTACCTCTGCAGCTTTCATTCCACGTTTTTTCTTTAAATTGCGTCCCCTTTTCTTCCATTTCTTCCCCTTTCCTTCCTCTTGATCAGTTTTATTCCTTCCATTTTTCCTCCTGCCTTCACTTCTTTTTATTTCCTGTTTTTTCTAAATGATTTCCTTCTCCTTACACCTTCTTTCCTTCCTCAATCTCCTTTATCTACTTCATCACTGAAAAAAACATTTAGCTGAAATTTGTCCTTTTTTTTTCTGACAGTATTTTTCTTTTGGGTTTCTAATTTTCAGTGAGCTCTGACTTCCTTTATGGTTTCAAAAAGAGAAACATCAAAAGTGTGTGTGTGTGTGTGTCCTTAGCGATGAAGCCCCAGAGTTCACTTCAGTCAGCTAAATGCTAATCACACGTCCAAACCAAAACTGCACTCATCAATCCTCCTTTCATCCCTTCATCCTTATTTCTCTCCATTCTTCCTCATCTCCGTCTGTAGCCTCCTTAGAGTCCCTACAAACTTTTTGCACTTGTTCCTGTGTTTCTCTTGGATCAGCATCACTCATATTTCTCTCATTCTTTCTTTCTCTGTTGTTCTCGTTTGTTTTTTTGATATTATCAAATTTCATTTCATTTTCTCTTACTTTTCTTCTTTTTTCTTCTTTTGTTCCTTTTATTTTATTTGTTTCCTCGACTTTCTTTGTCCCAGTAATTTCATTTCCTTCCATTTCACGATAATTTCTATGGTGCAGCTAATAATATTTGTTTCTTTTTTTTGCTTCCTTTTCTTTAATTATTTTTGTTTTCTTTGATTTTGTTTGTCCTTTCATTTTTCACATTTTCTTTTTCTGCCTTTCTTTCTTTGTTGCCTTTTTTTCCCTTTCCTTTGCTTTCCTTTTCTTTCATTTCCAGATGTTTTCTTTCCTGCGCTTTATCCTTGTTTCCTTTCTCTGTTCCATTTTCCTTGGCTTTCTTTCCTTGATTTCTTGGGTCCATACTTTCCTCATATCCTTCCCTTACTTCTTTGCCATTTTATTCATTTAACTAACTTTTATATTGCTTTAATTTATTCTTTCCTTTCCTTTCATGTCCAACCCTTATGTTTTCTTTATTTCCATAATGACCCCTTGTCTTACTCTACCCTGACATCCTCACCTCCTCTTCCTAATTTGCTTTTTATTTATCACTTCCTTGGAATTCCTCAAAACTGTTTACCAGGCTTTCCACCTCCTTCTCCTCCATCCCTCATTCTTTCTTCTTTCACTTCTTTCTTACGTCTCCTTATCACATTTCCCCTACTTCACATCTTCGTATTTCCCACATTTGTAAAACAGAAACCTACGTCCCTCCCTCCTTTCTTTGTGCTTCATATTTCCTCTCCTTCAATCACCTCCCTCTTTTAGGCACTGTATTCCTCATCCTTCCCTCGCTGCCTCCTTTGGAGGCAGAATTGATTCAATCACTAATTGTGCTGAAACAAACAGAAGTTGATTAATTCATGTTTACGCTCTCTCACTCTGATAAACGACTCAGCACGAGAAAAAAAAAAACCTAACTTGTTAACACGAGAAGAGAGAGAAAGAGAAAGTTCACGTCTTTGCATTGTGAGCAGTAAATGGGATCACTGCCTCGTTTAGCTCACTGGCTAATTAAAATTCACTGTATGTGTCCATTTGTTGGTATTTATTGTGCGTGTGTTTATTTTCACTGTGTGTGTGTGTAGTCATTGATCAGACTGACAGAGACTTATTATGGTGTCACTTTGTGTGACCCCTTTTGACCCTGCTGGCGGTAAAATTGTGTTTAAGTGTGCAGCGTGCTTGTGTGTATTTATATGTGGGTGAGTGTTTGTCCTGCTAATGACTTGTCAGCTCCCACCACAACAGCTAAAGGTGACGCTTCCTCCCTGGAGGCACACACCCACCCACCAACACACACACACACACAGTTCTTATTCTGGCATCGTTCCTCCCAAACACAAATATCAACCAATGCTGCAGCTTCAAGAACAATTTAATCAAGGAATGAAACCTTGCATTCCAGGAATTAGACACCTGCAACTGCAATGCTGTTCTTAAAAGCATTCAGATGAAGCCACGCATTACACGCAACATGTACCTGTAATGTCTGAGTATAAAGAAGGACAAAATGACAGTTTCCCAGAAGTAAAGGCAAAAACAAACTAGATTGCCGCCTGGTGGCTGGTGCAAGTACGCATGATGAGAACAGACCAATAAAACTAATTTAATTCAACAGAACTTACTTCTAGCTGCACACCTGTTACCCCCGTCCCAAACTTACCTGTATCACATCAGGATAACTTGTAAAACAACTGCATAGCTTTTATGAGAGAGAGACACTATCACTAGAGCCTTGAACATGTCTATTGCTTCTGTACAGGGGAAGTCTGTGGTGATCACAGTCAGTATAAAACATGGACGTAGTTAGCTCGACGTCCAAATGATGTTCTCTAGCATATCGAGACTATCTCTCCACACCGTTACATATTCCATATGTACGGGGGCACGACCCCCCTTGGTCGTAGCGTGTGGATATTTCTTTAAGACACTCTGGCACGCCCGGCTATGCCCCACAGCTCATGTATAAAACAGCTGTGCAGACGTGACACCTATGATTGTTTGATCTCCACTTGTTGTATGTGTGTGTGAGCGCCTTGAATGTGCTGTATGTATGTGCGTCCGTCAGGAGCGTGCTTCAGCATCCTCCGTGGGTGCTGCCTCTATCCTGGTATTCCCCTGGTAGGCCCAGTATTCCCCCGGTATGCCCTGGTATCCTTAGCTTAGTTCCCCCTAGCTGGCCCTTTGCTCTCCACTTGGTTAGTCTCCCTTGCCCGGTTTATCACCTCGAAAAATAGGCTTATGCGCCGGTCAGACCACGCTGTGCGGCTGCTGGCTAGCGAGTAGCTCGGCTTCAGCGTTCAAGCATACGCCTGA
This sequence comes from Perissodus microlepis, assembly GCF_051167445.1. NCBI lineage: Eukaryota > Metazoa > Chordata > Actinopteri > Cichliformes > Cichlidae > Perissodus > Perissodus microlepis. The sequence goes on along the minus strand of NC_140477.1, from coordinate 20,792,244 downwards.
GCACTGTGCAGCTCGGCTGCGAAGTATGTAAACACAGAGGGGATATGGCTTTAGCGTTCAAGCATATGCTGTCGCCTGGGCACTGTGCAGCTTGGCTGCTATGTACAGGGAGTGCAGAATTATTAGGCAAATGAGTATTTTGTCCACATCATCCTCTTCATGCATGTTGTCTTACTCCAAGCTGTATAGGCTCGAAAGCCTACTACCAATTAAGCATATTAGGTGATGTGCATCTCTGTAATGAGAAGGGGTGTGGTCTAATGACATCAACACCCTATATCAGGTGTGCATAATTATTAGGCAACGTCCTTTCCTTTGGCAAAATGGGTCAAAAGAAGGACTTGACAGGCTCAGAAAAGTCAAAAATAGTGTGATATCTTGCAGAGGGATGCAGCAGTCTCAAAATTGCAAAGCTTCTGAAGCGTGATCATCGAACAATCAAGCGTTTCATTCAAAATAGTCAACAGGGTCGCAAGAAGCGTGTGGAAAAACCAAGGCGCAAAATAATTGCCCATGAACTGAGAAAAGTCAAGCGTGCAGCTGCCAAGATGCCACTTGCCACCAGTTTGGCCATATTTCAGAGCTGCAACATCACTGGAGTGCCCAAAAGCACAAGGTGTGCAATACTCAGAGACATGGCCAAGGTAAGAAAGGCTGAAAGACGACCACCACTGAACAAGACACACAAGCTGAAACGTCAAGACTGGGCCAAGAAATATCTCAAGACTGATTTTTCTAAGGTTTTATGGACTGATGAAATGAGAGTGAGTTTTGATGGGCCAGATGGATGGGCCCGTGGCTGGATTAGTAAAGGGCAGAGAGCTCCAGTCCGACTCAGACGCCAGCAAGGTGGAGGTGGAGTACTGGTTTGGGCTGGTATCATCAAAGATGAGCTTGTGGGGCCTTTTCGGGTTGCGGATGGAGTCAAGCTCAACTCCCAGTCCTACTGCCAGTTTCTGGAAGACACCTTCTTCAAGCAGTGGTACAGGAAGAAGTCTGCATCCTTCAAGAAAAACTTGATTTCCATGCAGGACAAGGCTCAATCACACGCGTCCAAGTACTCCACAGCGTGGCTGGCAAGAAAGGGTATAAAAGAAGAAAAACTAATGACATGGCCACCTTGTTCACCTGATCTGAACCCCATTGAGAACCTGTGGTCCATCATCAAATGTGAGATTTACAAGGAGGGAAAACAGTACACCTCTCTGAACAGTGTCTGGGAGGCTGTGGTTGCTGCTGCACGCAATGTTGATGGTGAACAGATCAAAACACTGACAGAATCCATGGATGGCAGGCTTTTGAGTGTCCTTGCAAAGAAAGGTGGCTATATTGGTCGCTGATTTGTTTTTGTTTTGTTTTTGAATGTCAGAAATGTATATTTGTGAATGTGGAGATGTTGTATTGGTTTCACTGGTAAAAATAAATAATTGAAATGGGTATATATTTGTTTTTTGTTAAGTTGCCTAATAATTATGCACAGTAATAGTCACCTGCACACACAGATATCCCCCTAAAATAGCTAAAACTAAAAACAAACTAAAAACTACTTCCAAAAACATTCAGCTTTGATATTAATGAGTTTTTTGGGTTCATTGAGAACATGGTTGTTGTTCAATAATAACATTATTCCTCAAAAATACAACTTGCCTAATAATTCTGCACTCCCTGTATGTTAACACAGATGGGATACGGCTTCAGCGTTCCAAGCGTTCGCTGTTGGCCTGCTTAACACTGTGGGGAATGAATAGTGGGGAATTAGGCTACGGTTCGTGCCGGCTAATCATTTGCTGGCCTGCGAGTAGCATTCCAGCCTATTAGCCGGTCTGGCGTGTCGCCCACAGCTCGCGGGTTAACGCAGCCAGCAGGGCTCCGCTCGTAGCTCGGCTACATTGGGGAAATCTGTCAGAGTTCCAAGCATACGGTTTTACCTGTCAGCACTGTGACACAGGGGGAATTCAGGTTGCGGCTAGTGCCGGCTACCTGTTAGCACTTCCTGGTTAACGTGTGGCCCCGCACCCTTGCTTGGTAGCAGAAGTATGGCAGCCCACATGTCCCGAACATGTCTGTGTATGGCATTTTTGCCTTTTGACGATAGGCACGAGCAGTGTTGCTGTGCCTGGGTGAAAAAGGAAAGATAATAACTACGTAAGCAGCCTGAGCATGCTGTGCTCGCTAAAGAAGCTGATGCTTGCACGCACTGCTTTGTGGCCAGCACGAACTAGGCAGATCGTACTTGGTTTTCTGACAGCATTAAATGCCCCCCCCCCTTCTCCTGCCTCCAAAAATGAGAGAGCAGGCTACTATGGGGAACATGGCTGCCACTGCTGTGACACCAGATAGGCAGTCCCTGGGCTGCCCCCTGCTGGTCCCCGGGCACAGTGTCGGGCGAGATGGGTCCCTTCAGTTCTTGAATGGAGCATGCCGGGTGTGGGAAAAAGCACTTCCTGAGGTCCCATCTAGTGAGTGGACCTCAAGGTTGATGCTATCACGCAGCCTCAGTGGCTCCTGTCTCAGGTGCCGCTGCTGCCTGGTTGGTCTGGTTGCAGGCAGTTGAGTGCCCTGCCTCCCAACATTTATGGTCCCCTGCCTGCAGTTGGTTGCTGCCATGCATGGCGGGAGTAGTTGCCTTTGGCCCTTCCCTGGGCAGGGCGGCATGCCCTAACAGGGGCGTGAGGGTTACTTATGCCCTGCTGGTGGCCATTTTGTCGCTCCCTCTATGGAGCGACAAAATGGCCACCAGCTTTTGTCGCTCCATAGAGCTCCATGCAGCTTGACATGACAGCTGCAGGCGGGCTGTGCATGGAGTGCCCGTCCCTATCCTGTGCCTCTCAGGCTAAATGAGGATGATGGCTGCAGTGTTCCCTCCCATGGCCCTGCCTCTGTGAGGCACGGGCCGGTGCAGGTTGATTATCGTGAGGTGGATGTTGAAGAAGCTTCCATCCCCTCTGGCTGCCACTGGAGTAGGGTCCGGACAGGTGAACCCATGTCTGGGTTGCCTGGTTCTGGGGTCCTCCCACAGCATTCCCTCCCATGGCCCCGCCTCTGTGAGGTCTGGGCCAGTGGAGGTTGGTTATTGTGAGGTGGATGTTGAAGAAGTTCCATCCCCTCTGGCTACCACTGGAGTGGGGCCCGGACGGGTGAACCCATGTCTGGGTCGCCTGATTCCGGGCCCCTCCCACAGTTGAGGCGGGGAGGACTCGGAGCCTAGGCTCAGCTGTCCTCCAGCCGTCCTCCTCCTTCCTGACATCCTTTGAGTTGGACCTAGTGGCCAGCACTGCTGCAGGCTGTGTCCCCTGGCCTATTGCGCGCGCTTCGCCAGTTTTATACGCCAGTCGGACCTTGCTGCGTCTGGCGGCTCGGCCAGAGGTTGACAATTCTCTGGCCTGCGGCGCTGGCTCTCTGTCTGGCACATTGCCCAATTATTACGGGTCTACATGGCCGGCAGGGCCCGGTCAGTGAGCTGAGACCCCGGCGAGTCACGTCCCTGGCTGCACTGCAGCTCCAGGCTGTCTTCCCCTGGCGTGTTGCCTGCATTCGCCAGCTTACGCGCCAGTTGGACCTTGCTACAGCGAGTGAGCGTTCCCCAGCCGATTTTAGCCGGATTCTCTATGGCATATCAGATGCTGCAGCTCCTGGCTGTGTTCCCCTGGCGTACAGCCCGCGGTTCGCCGGCTCACACGACTGTCGGTCCTCGCTGTGTCTGATACGTCAACCAGCGAGTGTTCTCCAGCACACGGCGCTGGCTCTCTGTCTAGTGCGTTGCCCCTGTGTCGCGGGTCACATGGCCAGCAGGTGCCCGCTCAGTGAGCTGACACTTCCCGACTGTTTGCTAGTGTCTACGGACGGTGCAGAGTGGCTGCTATGCCCTGGTGACGAACCTTGGGTTGCTCCTCACTTGGGCCCTCAGTGGCCTGAGCCACCAGCCCCTCCCCTGTCGTGGATGATGCAGGTCAGCTGCTCTGCTCCTGGGACAGGCCCTGGGCCTCGTCCTACCTCGGCCATCCACTGAGTGGCCGAGCTGCTGCGAAAGGCTCTCTCTCCCTGGCGCTGTGTCACTGCCTAGTGCCAGGCGGGGATCTGTTGTGACTTGACTTCTCCAGCCGGTGGCTCCATCTTCCCGTCTGGAGCGTTATCCGCATATCGCGGATTTCTGTCACAGCGATAGCCAGCTGCTGTGCTCGAGTGGCTTGGTAGGCTGTGTTCCCCTGGCGTTTGCCCGCGTTTGCCGGCTTACACGCCAGTCTCACCTTGCTGTGGCGAGTGGCATTTCTCCAGCCTAGTGTAGCCTGTTCTTTCTGGCGTGTTGCCCGCAATGCGCCGTGCACACGGCCAGCAGAGCTCCTGTCATTGCTCGAGTGTGGCGGCTTCTTGGCTCTGACTGCAGCTTAAGCCGCCGCTGCTGCTGCTGCTGCTGCTGCTGCTGCTGCTGCTGCTACTGCTGCAGCTGCAGGCTGTGTTACCCTGGCGTATTGCCCGCACTTTGCCAGTTTACGCACTAGCCAGGCCTCACTGTGTCTGATGCTCAGCCAGGGATTGAGTGTTCTCCAGCCTGCAGCGCCAGGCTCCCTGCAGGCGGTTCACTGGTTACACGATAGCCAGACCTCGCTGTGTCTGATACGCCAGCCAGCGAGTGTGTTGTGCTCCAGCCTGCGGCGCCGGCAGTACCAGGGTGTCTTGTCCTCGAGTTCACTCTTGCGGCTCCCCTGTCTATGGACGGAGCTCAGCAGCCGCTTGGCCCTGGGGTTAGCCCTCCTCAGCAGTGGCTGCACTGCAGCTGCCGGCTGTGTTCCCCTGGCATGTTGCCCGCCTTCGCCGGCTTACACGCCAGTCGGACCTCGCTGTGTCTGATACGTCAGCCAACGAATGTGTGTTCTCCAGCCTCTTTAACCAGTCTCTGTCTGGCATATAGGCTGCTGCGGCTGCAGGCTGTGTTTCCCCGGCGTTTTGCCGCATTCGCCGGCTTGCCCACCAGTCGGTCCTCGCTGTGTCTGATGCCTCAGCCAGCGAATAAGTGTTCCCCAGCCTGCGGCGCTGGCTCCCTGTCTGGCGTTGTCCGCTTCTTGCAGGGTTGCGCACCCAGTAGGGTCCCCACTCAGCGGCTCAGTGAGCTACACTTCCTCTCCTCACTCTGCTCCTGGGATTCCAGGTTCGGACCGTCCGTCGCTCCAACCGCATACCACGGGTTTGCACTTGTCAGACCTCGCTGTGTCTGACATTTCGGCTAATGAATGAGATCGTCCCCAGCCTGCAACGCTGGCTCCCTGTTGGTGCTTCGCCTGTGTGTCACGAACTTACACTGCCAGCACGGGAACGCCCAGTAGTACTTTGTTTGACTCCTCTGTCTGCGGACAAAAAATGGTAAATTGCCTGTATTTGTATAGGGCTTTACTAGTCCCTAAGGACCCCAAAGCACTTTACACAACCAGTCATCCACCCATTCACACACACATTCACACACTGGTGATGGCAAGCTACGTCGTAGCCACAGCCACCCTGGGGTGCACTGACAGACAAGTGCGCCCCAGACAAGCACGTGGTGACGGTGCTGGGAGTGGGCCTTCGGGTCATTGCCTTGCTCAGCCCTCCACTTACGCAGGTTAGGCTGCCAGCCACCCCCTCCCTGTCTGTCTACAGCTCGGGGCGGCTTCGCCTTTGAGGATGAATGGGTCACATCCCAAGCTAGACCTGCGGTTGCTGGCTGTGTTCCCCTGGTGTGTTGCCCGCTTCGCCGGCTTACATGCCAGTCGGACCTCGCTGTAGCGAGTGAGAGTTCTCCAGCCTGTAGCGCAGACTCTCTATCTGGCATTGCCCGCATGTCGTAGGCCTGTGCGACCAGCAGGATGCTACTTGGCAGCTCGGTGTGCTGTGCTCCCTGGCAGTCTGCCTCGCAGTTCCCGGGCTGACCTTGAGCGGCCGATCACTTGCGGTCCTGCATCCTGCATGACCGGTTCAGGCCAGTCTGGCGTCTGCAGACTGCTGCCTCTGCCCCCTGGCTCGACCTTTGCGTCTGCGAAGCCCTGACCAGGGTGGTGTGCCTATTGGTGCGTTGTCACTGACTCCCGGCACCTTCACTCTCGGCGGTTTGGTTCCACTGTCTCCTCGTGGGGTGTCTTACAGAGTTATCCCGTACATATGGTATATGTAACGGTGTGGAGAGATAGTCTCAATATGCTAGAGAACGTACAGTTATGGTGTAACCTTGGTTCTCTTAGTGCAGGGGTGTCAAACTCATTTTGGGCTGGGGGCCGCATACAGCTTAATCTGATCTCAAGGGGGCCAGACCAGTAAACTCATTCCAAAATTACATAGAACTAACAGTAAGTCCACTTTTTTTCTTTGTATTAGTGCAAAGAAGAAATAAATTATAAAAATCTTTACATTAAATTAATTGTCCTTTTACACTTTTACTCAGTTTAACATTTATTTAAGTGCATTATACATAAAAATCTGATCACAGTGATTGTACAATGTTTTAAAACATTTAGTCAACAAACAGTTTTGTGGAACTTAAAAACACTGCCCTGCATGTTAAAATACATCAAACACATCTAAATTTAGAAATGAATGAATTTAAAATCCATTTTCCACATCTAGGAAGCAATTCTGAACACATAAATTGAGGCCACACACTTGAAATCTTAAGTGGTAGCTGTTTTAAACAGACATTTGATGAAGTAAATTTGGCCCCTTCCTTGTTAATGCATAAAATGTAAACAAAAAAAACCTCACATAGATAACATATGTGGCATGCATAAGACATAATATTTTACTTAACAATAGTCTTCTCTTGTAAATCTGTTTCTGACTACCACTGACTTTCACAGCAATTACTAGAGCAAATATTCACATTTGTTTATTTTATAGTGCAACGTTCAAAGCAGCATTCCATAGAATTTAGTCTTGCTCAGTATTTGCCCCTGAAACTTGGCATCTTTTAGCCTGCACAAGTGCATCAATATCAGGCATCATATCCTGAGTAGCAGCCAGTTTCAGAATCTCATTTAAGTGCTTATGTGTGAGCTTTGAGCGTAGCTTTGTTTTATTAATGGTCATGAGTGAGAAAACTTGCTCACAAAGGTAGGTAGTCCCAAACATGGACAACATTTTTGCAGCCAGTGCTGTCAATTTAGGATAGCGTGGTAGGAGATACTTGTAAAATGTGTCCAAGCCCACTGAGGCAAATTTGTCCTTCAATTCTACATCACACTGCAAATCAATGATTTCAAGTTGCATGTCAACAGGCACATCAGAAGCTCTGACGGTGAGCGAAAAACTGCGAATTCTGTCTCGAGTTCGCTAAAGACCTGAAATCGTTTCTCAAATTCCCTCAGCAACCCTGAAATCTTGTCTTTGTACTGTTTCACGTCAGGATTAACACTTGCTGCGCACACATCTCGGAGACAGGGAAAATGAGCAGGGTCTCCGCTTGCTATCTGCGTCTCCCATAACGTGAGCTTTAACTTGAATGCATGTATGCTGTCATAATACTGTTACAAATTTTTTGCGTCCCTGCAACATTCTGTTCAGATTATTCAAGTGCTCTGTAATATCAACCATAAATGCAAGGTCCTGCAGCCAAAGTGGGCACTGTAATTCCTTAACAGGTTTTCCTTTTTTCTCCATAAATTGTCCGATTTCCCCACGTAGATCAAAGAAGCGCTTCAGCACAGCACCTCTGCTTAACCATCTTACCTCAGTATGGTATGGCAGACCATGGGTAATGTTACAGTCACTGAGAATGCTGTCAAACTGACGATGATTGAGACCTCTGGCTCGGATGAAATTAACAGTTCGGACAACCACCTCCATGACGTGATCCATTTTTAAGGACTTGCAGCATAATGCCTCCTGATGCAAAATGCAATGAAATGTCCAAAAATCATCCCCTCTATTTGCAGCTTGTACTTTCTCTCTGAACTTGGTCACAACACCTGCTTTTTTCCTGATCATTGACGGCGCACCATCAGTGGCCAGGCTTACGGCGCGGGACCAGTCCGCCCCGACCCTGTCCAGTGCTCCAACTACGGAGCGGAAAATGTCCTCAGCTGTTGTGGTGTCGATCATAGGCACCAACTCGAGAAACTCCTCTGTGACAGTCAAAGTATCATCAACTCCACGAATGAATATGGCCAGTTGAGCGATGTCTGTAATATCAGTACTCTCATCAATTGGAACAGAAAATGCCAGAAATGACTCCACTTTGCGTTTCAGTTGGCTGTCCAAATCTGCCGATTTTTCCGAAATCCTGTCTGCCACGGTATTTCTCGTCAAGCTAATATTGGCAAAAGCTTGTCGCTTCTCAGGACACACAATTTCAGCAGCCTTCAGCATGCAGTTTTTGACAAACTCCCCCTCAGAGTACGGCTTTGATGCTAATGCTACTTGGCTAGCAATTACGTAGCTGGCTTTCACCGCAGCATCACTGACCTCTCGGCTCCGGGTGAAAACAGATTGCTGTTTCCTCAGACCAACCAACATTTCATTTACCTTCTGTTTTCTCAGTTCTCCGTGCAAGCTGTTGTATTTTTCACCATGTTGAGTTTCGTAGTGGTGCCGAATATTGTACTCCTTAAGCACTGAAACTTGCCGCATGCACACTAGGCACACGGGTTTCCCATTCACCTCCGTGAACATATAGGAAGAAGTCCATTTTTCTTGAAAAATCCGACACTCTGTGTCCACTTTTCTCTTTTTTGACAAAGACATTTCGCTGATGAGGGTGCCCGTTCCAAGAGAAAAAGCGGGTAAAGCGATTGAACTGACTAAAACACAACGTCCCTAGCGAACAACATAGGAACTGCAGATTTTAAAGAAAATGAAGTTTATTCTTTTTTTTTTAATAATGCAAATTTATCCCCGGGCGGACCAAACCCCCTGGCGGGCCATATGTTTGACACCCCTGTCTTAGTGAGAGACTATCTCTCCACCGTCAGGCCGCTCGGAGACGCATTCTGATCAAACTATCACCGGTGTCACTTCTGCACAGCTGTTTTATACGTGAGCTGTGGGGCGTAGCCGGGCGTGCCAGAGTGTCTTAAAGAGATTTCCACACGCCACGACCAAGGGGGGTCATGGCGTGTGCATATGGAATATGTAACGGTGTGGAGAGATAGTCTCTCACTATGCGAACCAAGGTTACACCGTAACCGTACGGTTTGTGAGTCTGCTGTTGAGGCCTCAGTGTGAACATTTTTTGCAAAGCTGAAGGCACTTGGTTTGTTGGCTTCGTGTTTCAGCCCTGGAAGATCCATCCATCTTTTCTACTGAAGTGGGAATTAACTCACTTTTGGAAGTGGCCGTTAAAAGAACTGTGGTGACTTTGGGTTTCATAGTTAAATCTCAGGTTTTCTACTTAAAAAAATCCCTAAAACATCTTCAGTAACTTTAAATGATAACTTAGCTCTTTTATTCATTCTGTGTGTTATCCTTTTTTTATTTCCCTCCATTTCATATAGACAAAGAACAGCCTAGCCCATAGGACTTTCCAAATCTACCTGAGCACAATGAGTCACATTCACTCATTCACCCAGCACTCTATTATGTGCCTTTAAGTCCTTTCTGAGGATCATTTGAGGCTTCAGGCTGCAGAAACTCATAGGCCGACGCTTCATGCCCACAGTAACAATGAAAGCAGCTCAATGAGCGGCGATAAATCATTTTTACAGACAATTGATTGACCCATAATTAAACACATTAGAGCATTTGTGAATATGGGTTATAGGTACAAACAGTTTAGGTATGATAAACACAAATAGAGCATTTATTTGTTAGTTTTACATTGGAACATTGTATCACCATGATTCTTTGTTTTAATCACTGATTAATTCAGTTTCATTTATATAGCACCAAATCACAACAGCAGTTCCCTCAAGGTGTTTCTTCTGTAAAGTAAAGATCCCACAATAATATGGTTGTCATAATTTTTCTGGAAAAAGATAATACTGTTTGTCGATTTGATCATTATAAGGTTTTTTTTTTATACCTTTAAAACAGTTTAACATAAAGAGTAACGACGAATGTTGTTGAATTTCAGCATAAAACACAAGTGTTTCAAACTGTCCTTAGATTTATTTACAGCGGATAAGAAAGCAAGTGTACAGAAAGTACAAATGGAAATGAGTTCATCCATCAACCAACCATATGGAGAGCGAAAGGTCCACAATTAAGAAAGAAATGTACAAATATGTTTTTCGATGTGGATCAAAGCAAACACGCCAGCATAAAGACAAACTGTGCAAGAAATAAACTGAACTCATCTGAGTTGAAGAAAGTCGAGGATCCTCTGCAGCCTCTGTGGCTCGATGTGTTCAGCTTCTTTCCAGTCCACGTTCAGCGCTGCGTGACGACCTCCGACCTTTAGATGGCTGACCCCTCTCTACCTCTCTCCGTTTCCTACTCTCTTTCTGTCTCTGTGACTTCCACCCTTGTGGGACTAACCTTGTTAAATAAAGCTTCATCTAAAATGACTCCATCCTGCCTGTCTGCTCTGCTCTGCAATAAATCCTTCATCAAACACAGAGGAGCGCGTCGATCAATATCAAACCACCGGGACTGAGAGCTCATGTGTGTGTCTGCCAGAGTGAGTGTGTTCTCACCGTTTTACCACTGAGTGGTAGGACTGATGCTGCTTTATTAGCGAAATAAAGCTCTGTCAAGGTTATATAGTTTTATTTATTCAATCTGTATGTTAATAGGAATTTGGAGCTTTATTTGTACAGTTACAATCAAAAACCATTCAACCTGCAAGACATTCTAGTGAAGTGAATGGAATTTAATGAAACTGTATTAGGTGAAGCCTTGATAAAGTCAAGGAAAGTTTAATAATGTATGGCTGAGTGAAGAATCCCGACCAATCTTACTCTTAATCCTACAGAGTTTAGCTTGCTGCTGTGAAGGCTCTGGTGTGCACCCAGTGTCTTTAAGTAATTATCAAAGTAACCAGGATACCTCCTGCAATCATCTATGCTGGCTTCAGGGTGAGCAAATAAAGATGCAAAGATATGCTTCATCTTCTTTTCTCTGTGTGTGTGGATGCAGACAGACAAATTCTACTGAATGACAGCAACATCAGGAAGAAGGAACACAAGAAGCTGGAAAATTACCGAGGTACTGAGAGAAGAGCAGAAGAGAGAAGATGTGGAAGGTGAAGGTAGCAGTGGTCCCAGTGGTAATGACCCCCAAGGTGAGCGAGTGGCTCCAGGGGCCAAAGGGTAATATATATATATGTATGTAAATACACACACATTGTCATGTTCAAGAAACTTCTTAATTTAATGGCATTTACGTCTGTGCCCAACGCCATGGGAGACTCACCTTAAGCCTTGTGGGTTGCCTGGAGTTCTAATATACCAACTGAAACACCAGAAATCCTTCGAATCCATTGAGTATCTCCAGTGAAGTTGTATGAGCAGACATCCTCCAACATAACTTCTAGAATGAAGTCTGAGAACAAAAATCTAATCACCTCATTTAGTGCTGCCTGAGGTGCCTGTTTCAGAGCTTTAGTGGGAGCAGAGATACCATAACCTAAGAGTCTTGGAGGAGCATTACGCTAATATTTAATGAAACTAGTAAAGCTGTCAGGAAGATAGCTTTAAGCAGTACAAGCATGAAATGTGTTAGGTGGTACAACAATGACCATTTTTTACTGATGTAAAAAACCTCTGACAGCCAGAAAGAGGAAACAAAGTTGACATCGATACTGAGATTATGTGTTTAGACTACAGTGCTGTGAAAAAGGATTTTCCTCCTTGCCTCCTTACTAATTTCCAAGTTTTTTGCACATTTGTCACACTTAAATTTTAATATTAACCAGAGAGAACCTGATAAATTACAAAATGCAGTTTTTAAAGTATTTCATTTTAGAGTATTTCATTTATTAAAGAGAAAAAGCTATCCAAACCTCCCTGCTCCTGTCTGGAAAAAGTGTTGTTAAATTGTTATTAAATCATGAGTTAACTATGATTAACCACATTAAACACACACCATTGACTGATTATTGAAAGGCCTTTTAACCCTTTAAGACCTACCATAGAACCAAGTCCGCCAGAGCTTATATTATATTTTTACATGTTGTAGAGCCATTTTTGGGAGCATTTCAAGTTGCTATACATCAATACAACCATTATAGCCCAAATGTTAATGATAAGTCTGCATTAAGTGCATAGTAATTACAAAAATTGCAAGAAAGTGCAATAAACTACAAAAAAATTTAAAATCGTTTTTGTTTTTTTAACATATATTTCTAGTTAGAGAAATTTAAGAGGCTTATCCCTCAAAACTGGCATCCTCCCCTCCCTTCTTTTCCTCCCCATCCCGGCTACCTCCCTCTTCCCGCTCCACCACACCCACCCACACAGGTAGGGCCTTGGGGTGCGGGTGTGTCACCAGGGTGCAGGGGAGACATTCCCCCCCCTCTGTCCTCTTCTGGCCACCTGTGCCTCAATTTTATCTCACAACTTAGACATCCACATTATTTACACTCTCATAACACACACATATATATAGGGCCTTGAGGGTGGGCACGTTAACGCCGTCCAGTGGACGGTCTGTGTATTCAAACCTACCCCTGGCGCCGGTGCCCACCTCTCAATTTTAAATCCATGTAGACATTGAGGGTTCTCGGGAGGGGCCGTGCTAACACCTGCTGCTCTCTGGCAGCAGCACCATGCTCTCCCTTGTTTTAAATGCACTTTAGAGCAACACGCAGCAACACTACACATGAGCGGGAGGAGTGAGGTATGGGGTCTTCACACACCCCCGTCCTCTACTAGCCATCGGGGCGGGGGGGCTGGGAGGAGATGTTGGCTGTCCGATTGGCCTCCCTGCTGCTGTGGAGCCTGGGACGGTCTGCTTGCCTCCACCCCGGAGGGAAGGGTAACATCTCTTGGGTCTGGGTGCCGTTTCCCCCTCTGGGGGCGAGGGTACCTGGACCCGGGGTATAGAGTATGTTTGGGGAGTGTGATTGTGTGTACATGTCCATTTATGTCAATCCTTACGTTGGGTGAGTGCTGAGTGTTTGTATATGTGTGCATGAGGGTGGGAATGCATGTTTGTGTCTGTGTGTGCCTGTTTGTCTGTGTCTATATGTCAGGTCGGGTCTTAGACTCCACCTCTCTGGGAACTCCCAGGCCCTCCAAAGTGTGGAGGCCTATCTCCCCTCACCACACTCCCTGCCGGTGACTGATGCCCTCAGGGGTCGGTGCGTTGGTGGTTCTTGGTGTCCGGGGCTGGGCGCTCAGGTATGTACCAGCTCACTCCCGGTGGCTACTTGGCGGGGCCTGGTGCCTGTTGCTCGGTCAGGCCTCTTCCGGGGCGCGGGGGGCCCTCGGGCCTCTGGGCCTGCGGCTCGGTTCACTCTGGCACAGCTGGCTGCCGGCGGAGCCGGCGGGCACGCCGGTGCAGCCCCCTTTAGCTTCTGCTCGGTGGCTACTGGGTGACCCCTCGTCTGGGGATCCTCTGCCCTTCCCATGAGGGTGGCACGGATGCCCCTCCGGTGGCCCTCCTTGGGCTCTCGCACTCTGGGGCCTCTGGATGTCTGGGGCCTGGATCTCCTCCATGCCTGCTTCATGCCCTGGGGGACCGGGCTATGGCTCTCTACATCCTCTTGCAGACCATTACATGGGGAAACCATTTGAATACAAGCGCGCTGATCCACACAGGTGTGCACACGGGTGTTCACTGTTCGTAGACTTAAATCACACCTTTCTTGGCTGCTACTTTAAAGCACATTGTGCGCTGTCTGTCCTGCGTGCTGCACAACAACATTCAATGTTTAATATTTACTGCTGTTTACACTTAGCTAGATTAATGCGATGGTGTTGTGTTTAGTATGTTGCTTTGGTTTTTTTTGCTTGTTTTCTATTCTTTTTCTCCCAACAGGTGATCCAGGAGATTTTTTTTTTTTCCCTTTCTCACTGTCCCTCTCCCCTTCTGTTTTTCTTTTCCTTCCTCTTTCTTTCTCCCTTTCCTATCCCTCACTCATGTCTGTCCCGTCTGTAACAACTGAAAATAAAATAAAATAAATGATAAAAACAAAGGTCGATCAAATGGACCAATACGGCAATGCCATGATGATCCATTTGGCAAAATAAATCCATTGGGTATCCTTGTTGGTCTTCAGACAACAATTCTGATGGCTAAAGAACCAAATGGGACAGGCAAAAAAAAACAAAAACAAAACTGTAAATACAAAAAAGTTGCACAAAATAGTTTCCCACCACAGGAAATTTATTTTAAGTGTCTTCATAGTTTTATTTTTGAAATACACCAATTTTTATATACTGCAGGAAAAACAAAAATAAATATTACAATGCAAATTTGCAAAAAAAGGCAGCATATGCATCAAAATAAACTATTTCCAGCAGTGCAGTATGAGTCCTAAGCATCCCAGAAATGACACAGAAAGTCATAAAGTCAAACATAACTTTTAAAAACACAAGTATAGGCTCATAAGGCCCTGATGGTAAAAAACGACATTTCCACAAAATGACGTCACGTCCGGTTTCGGGCAGGTCATGGCGGACATGCAATAGTTCGCGCTGATGGACGTAGGAAGTGTTACAAACAGCTGATCGGATTGGCAAAGCCCGTTTCTGGAATATTATGTTTTTGTTGCTGCAAGTGGTTTTTATGCAGTTTTTGCAAAGTTATATGTGGAAGGAAACTGTGACCAAGGAAAAGCTGATGGCATAAGATGTAAGTACAACTCCTCCGGTTTCATATGCAAAAAAAATTATTGTGCTAGCTTACGTGGTTGCAGTGCTACCAGGATTTAAAAATAGTTACGCAAAACAGAGCGTGCCCGCTCCGACCGGCTTTAAAGGGTTAAATCAAGAAATCACATAAATAGAACCTGACTGACAAAGTGAAGCAGTGTAAAAGATCTCAAAAAGCAACACATGGTGCCAAAATCTAAAGAACCAGTAGAGAAACAAAGTCTCTGTCATGGTGGATGGAATTAGAGGACTCATGTGCGAGACTCCTTGCGAAGTGATGGTGAATTTATTTACAGTGAAAACAAGGCAACAGTTTGACTCTGTAATCCAAAAGAGTAGTGAAGTGACAAGGTGACTTCTCCCTCTTGAAACACTACATCGACGACTCATCCAGGAGGTCAAATCTAAACAACATCTCCTCCATTGGAGAGTTCTAAGGAGAAAATTCACTGCTGAATAAAAACAAACAAAAAACATGAAGCCTCTTCTCATATTTGCCAAAAACATCTTGATCTGCCATGAGACTAATAGCATTTCATAAAAAAATATCACACCTGCCATCAATAATGGTGGTGCTAGTGTGATGGTCTGGGGCTGCTTCCCTGCTTCAGCATGACTCCGCTGTAATTGATGGAACCATGAATTCTGCTCTCGAACATAAAATCCTGAAGGCAAATATCTGGCCATCAGTTCATGCCTCAAAGCTAAAGCAGTAGGACAATAATCCAAAACACACCAGCAAGTCCACTTCTGAATGGCTCAAAAAACAAAAAAGGAACGTTTTCGTGTGGCCGAGTCAGTCTGGATTTAAATCTGACTGAGCTGCTTTGTCATGACCTTAAATAAATCATAAATAGGTTATCTTTGTCTAACATTAAAACTTGTTTGATGATCTGAAATGTGTAGGTGTGACAATATGTAAAAGTTTCAAGAAATCAATTAGAAGCAGATACTTTCTCACAGCACTGTATGTCACTGTTTCTCCAAACATGAAGAAGCTGTAGTCCTGTAGTCCTCTCTGATCACAGCTACTGGTATTAAAACAAAGCTGTTTATGTATCTGTCACATAATAATCATGCAGACAGGGTGGCTCAGTGACTACTAACTGGAACTGTTGCTTTCATTTTTGTATTAAGTGATTTGCATTGTGGGTATTTACTGCCTGTGGGCTTCGGACGATTAGATGCCCAGTATTTTGGATATTTCAAGGTTTTATTGTAAAGTGTGGCTGCAGTAACGAAACCCTTACCGGACTTTAGGTTTTTATCCTTCTATATTTTACTGTAGCCATTTTAAAATCTCTTAAATAAATAAAGTTTATTATAGGGAATTATCAGTAGCAGCCATATTAAGTGTATCATATAAATTGTTTTTTTTCCTGTTTTCTTTCATTTTATTATGCAGAAGGATAGAAACATAAGTTGTACTTCAGGTTTATGGCATATAAAAGACAGATTGATGCCTCCCCATTAAAACTGTATGGGGGACTCTATAAATTTATTATTCATAAGAACAGAGAGAGGAAGATGAGCACTCATAAAACAACAATATAAAACTCTCTGTCTAAGATATGAAGAATAAAAACATTATTAAAGCTATTCAGCCATGCGGAACACATTAAAACTGCATTATATGTGTTACCTTGTAGCAGTATCTCAGTAAAAATGGCTCCAATATCACTGTTCGTTCATAACAAGCAGTCAAAAAGGCTGACTCGTATTTCATTGGTTTCCTCCGAACAGAACCAGCTCATCTTTTGTGATTCACTAGCAAATGAGTACATTTCCAATCTTACAGCAGAACATTTCATTTATAAGAGAAAAATGCAGGCCTTATCTCAACTCAGCTCACGGAGATACAAAGACAGACGCTAAAGAACCATGACATACAAATTTGAGCATGAGCTTCTTTTTTGTTCCACGTGAGTCAAAATATTCTTCAGGGTAAAGTGTTGGTGGAAAAGTGGATGCAGGGTAACAGGAGTATTACACAAAGCACCAGCTTTTCCCAAGAATTTTATCACCACGCTGTCTTATTTTGGATATTTCTGTTTTCATGTGAAGGAAATGAAAATTTGACAGTGATCTTGGGACTCAACTCACTCCGGTGTGGCCTGCTGCACTCTTACTAAATCTTTCTTCTTCATCTGACAATATTTAAGACATTCCGGTGAAATAGAATCAAAAATTTCCACTTCAGTCACATTTTATTGGCTGTTTTAAAATCCACCATGGTGGTGATGTACAGGGGAAAATCTCAAATTAAACTGTTGTCGATATGGACCTCACTATACAGGTATATCAGGGGCAGTTCAACAGCTAGCTCCAAATAATTCCACAGCGCCTGACAGTTCAACTCTGCAGTCTTACTGAACCAGGTGGAATTCCTTCCTGACATGTCCTGTCCGGGCAGAGACATGCTACGGGCTCATTAAATGTTCTACTTCAGTTGAATTGGTTAAACTGTCATACCCAACTTGTGGGTAAGGAAAGCAGTCCAACAGAGCTAAAGAAGGTTTCATCAATAAAGTCAATATGTTTTCTTAAAGCTTTCTCTCTTCTTTTTGGCATTGTTGTTACTGGAGTCAGACCAGACATAACTCCTTAATCTTGGCAGAAAACACAGCTTTAATTACCACAGACACAGACAGTGTGTAACATCCTGGCAACACACCAAAGTTACAAATGAAGTATTTATGATCCACACTCAGCTGTTGGGTAATTTATTCTCAGCTTTTTTCTTTTTTTTTAGAAATTCACATAGTTCGTTAATTACCTGCTAATTTTTGTGCGACACACATACATATGACTACGTGCTAATTGTTTTCATAAGAAAAACAAGAGGAGGGACAGGACGAAGACGTATGTGGAGACAGAAAGACAACTTTGAAAGTAGAAATTAAACCAAACCCCCTCCTGCTCCCTCTGATGATGACATTCAGCAATAAATTTGAATTGATTTTTGTCCGAAAGCCCCATACTATTCATTGCCATGGAAACGGACACACCGTCGTTATGGGATGTTCCACTCTAAATGGACCCAGCAGCATGTGAATGCCAGGTTCTCTGTGTGTGTGCTGAAGTTTCAGCTGTGGTGGATGAGTAAATTAACAGTGTGTGTGTGCGCGTGTGTGTCCTCAGGCAGTCAACCAGCCCTCTCATCCTCACTTCCTAATGAGATTTAATGCTGAGTTGTCCACCTAACACACACACACACGCTCAAGCACGCTCACATAAGCACACACAGTTTATCCAGCGCAATTTTAATAATAACTTCCTGCCTTTATCCCAGTTGCACTTTGCCTATTTGACACTCAGTGCAGCAACTGATGAAATTATTCAGTAATTTCAAAGTAACACAGGCTGACCTAAAGGAGGCGCTAAACCCCTCTTATCAGTTCGTGGCTCAGGACTGGGATGTCAGCGGGGTCGTAAATCTTAAGCAGACATGTCCACCCCAGAGGACAACTTTTTCATCCTTTGACTTGTTCATCTGGCATTAACATCAGGTCAAAAAAAATTAACTGCTTTGCTGTACGGCCAAACGCCTGCAACATTGATAACTTCCAAATCAACCACACTTACTTTTTGTTTCAGCCGGTTCACCTCAGACGGTGAACACCACAGGCAGACTTGAAACTATCAAAGAAACATTTACATGTGACTAAGATCAATCCAAATTTGCTCTTTAGCTGATGGATGGTTGCAGGTTCCAGTTAAATAGCTATGTCGACCAACCTTTATCCTCCACTCCCATTTGGAGTTAGCTGAAATGGTCATCTCATAGCTGAGATAAATTTGTTCAGCTGTGAAATGTTGGATCCTGTCTTTGATCCAGACAGAGACCAAAAAAGGATGAGGCACTTAAAGAAGTTTAGATAGAAATCTCTGGAAGGCACTGGCTAGTCTCCAACCCTTGCCCTTCATCTTTGACTCAACAGTTGAAATAAAACAAATGAACAACTCATGTTATTGCACATGAGCACCACAGAGGCTCGCAACAGTTTCAGAAACCAGTGTCAATCTGTGTGCATGTGTGGAAAAAGAGTTTTGAACCTTGCTTTGGCTTTGACTGGAGATCATCCCTGTGCTGCGTGTTCCTCTGGTACTAACCATATAAACCAACACTGTTGGACAACCTGTGCATGAAAACCACCTGTTACAAGTAACCAAAGCACAACTTTTGACCCAGCTCCAAAACTCCATGCATCCCAATACATCTGAGCGTCAATGGGATGAGTAAAAAAAAAAGTCCAACCCACTACTAACTCCAACTAATTGCAATCTAACATAATCCAAGTGGCCCCACCAAAATCCAAGACCTGCAGTTACAGTTTTGTTGTTTATCTTTTTAAGGGTTGGGGTTAG
Organism: Perissodus microlepis; assembly: GCF_051167445.1. NCBI lineage: Eukaryota > Metazoa > Chordata > Actinopteri > Cichliformes > Cichlidae > Perissodus > Perissodus microlepis. Next base: position 20,773,159 of record NC_140477.1, on the reverse strand, counting down.
GTTGAAATGTATCCACAGTCTATAGATTTTTTAGAAACTAGAAGATGTTACATTTCAAATACTTTCTTATTTATTTAGGATTACAGTTTTTCTGTCCAAATTTCCTCCCTGCTCCAGAGAGGCAAAAGTTCTTCAGAAGGAGGTGTACATGAACCAATCTAGATGGGTCATCAGTGACCTGGAGTGTGTTAAGCACTTACTGTTTATTATTCACATCCAGAGAAATCATAGTGACAAATATTTCTGGTTATTGAAGAAGGAATGTTTAAGAACTTATCAAATGACAAAAGTAAAACGTGACCTCAGAACACATATTTAGTGGAAAATATCTTCTATAGCCTTTAATGTACTCCCTTCAGCTAAACCTATTTAAAATTCCCTGTTTAATTTCTCCTATCTGGTCAAAACACGTTGAACCATAAAGTCAGCTCCTGTGGAGCTGCGTTCGATGGTGTGAAACTCCTGCAGGCTTCATGGTTAGAAGTTTATGCAATATTATGAGTATTCTCTGATTGGCCATGTGATGATCACTTACACAGTGAAAGCTCAGAGGAAGCAATGAAGCACCTTCTATATTTAAATATTTCCTGTCTATAATTTGAATGATTAAAACATTACTTTTTTTTTTAAAAAACAATGACAGAAAAGCTCCCTCTGTCAAAGACCTGTGAAGCTTTGATTAGTTGGTGAATTGCATGTAGTCTGTCATGTATCGCAGCCATGAAATCAAAGGTGGATCCATACGTTTTTGGACAATGACTGATTTTTTGTAGTTTTACTTCTGTACACCATCACGACGCAATCCAGACGTAGAGCTTTAATTGAAAGTGCTTTAACAAATGTATTACATTAACTGTTCAGGAATTGCAGCCAATACGACACACTTTTATTATTTTAAATATAGGGATATGTATAATTCTTGGATGAAAATAATTTGCAGTCAATGCATGTCTAAAGTCTACAGCTCAGTCCTCTGGGTGGTAAAAATAATCCCGACTGGGCAATGAACAGGTGAGGGATTTAGCCATATTTGAATAATATCTAATATTGCTTTGTTGAACTTGTGAATTAAAGCTGTAAATCTGCATCTCCAATCATATCTTAATTGTTTGATTTGAAATCCTCTGCGGTGGTGTACACAAGCCTGTATTACTGTAGAACCAGCTAATATGACACTATGAGCATTAGAGACAAATAAGGCTTTACACTGGTGGCCTTTCCTTTTGTTTCTTAGTCCTGAAATATAAAAAGAACCCAAAGCTTTTCAACTTGAGTTTATATTTAAAAAAGTGTGAACATGTAATAACATTTTATGACATTAATTATCCAACTACTGGAAAAGCAGTGGTACGGATAAAGACAAAGAAGAAGAAAGGGGGTGAAGGAAAGAAATACAGTAAGAAAGAAATGAGCGAGAGAAAGACACAAAAAAGAAAAAAATGACTTTGACAGCTGAGCTTCAGGGATCTACCCCAAGGTACTGAGTCAGCTACCACACACACACACAACACACAACCAAATACACACAGAAAGCTCTCCGACTGATACACACACTGAGAAAGTCTCGTATCACCATAGGAGGTTGACAAAAATCCATCATGACACACCCATTGACTAAAAATGGGCTTTGAAGCAGAACTGTGCTGTCTGCACACACATGATTACACACAAGCACACAAACTGACTGCTGACGCATCGCACCGCCTTCTGCTCTCACAACTTTATCTCTACAAGAACTTCAGAGGGAGAGAAAAAGGAGACGTGGCTGTGAAAGACGTACAGCGAGAGAGTTACAGCAGCAGGAGTTAATGAAATAAATGAGGAAATGCAAGGAGGGAAACATACATCGGATTATTGACTGAATTTAAATGGGAAAAGAACAATCAATTGCTTCTCTGCACATCAGTATCCTGCAGCTTTATTTGTATGAAGGCCTGTGCCCCTGATAACAGTGTTGTAAATATTTCATGGCCGATGCCTACACATTCCATGTAGTGTCAGGATAAAGCACTAAAGACTTGTTTCTTTTTTCTGGCCTGTGGTCTCTGACTTTTTAAATGTTACTTTTTATTTTATTGTGTGGCTGGTTTCCTCGACCTGCTGGGACAGCACGTGTGCCGCAGCTCGGGTCACGCTGTTCATAATTCATGCGTGCTGAAATATGATCCCTGTTTGGACAAAAGCTCATGAGATCTGTGAAGTAGATTTCAGTACCCACTGCCATACAGGTAAGTAGCTCAGGTTAGCGTCTCTCATGAAATTAAGTTCTAGTTTTTAAATGTATAAATACCTTTCAAGTGTGAGAGCAGTGGATAGAGTTTGGATCCAACAGGAACAATTAACGTGTGCAACACCTGCAGGTTAAATATCTATCGAGTCTGAGCCACATTAATGGAAACTGCAGAAACAGTCAGAACAGATTTATGCTCATCAAAATCACTTTCAGTGGGTTTATACTGTACCTTTGAAGGAGTGGATGAAGTCTTTACATTAGGAGGGATCTTAGATAAGAACTGTGAGTTATTTGCATTGTAAGAAGTCAGCCGGGGAAGACTTCTTCCACTTTCAACTCAAAGGAAACACTAAAGACCAAGAGAGGAGATCAAGAGCGTGCTGAAGGGATCAAACCTGGGAAGGTGTCCCCTACAGAAGAGGTGCACTTGCTCAATCTTTCTAAATGGGGGTTTAAGCAGACATGCATATTTCTGGTTTTGTCTTTGTTATCTGGGGTTTGACAGGCAGGACTTTGCATAATGCAGTTGGATCCGCTTCTTCTCTCTTCAAAGACCTCAATGAAAGAGTTAGAGTGGATCATCTCATCAGCAGGAAGAGGAAAAAAAGTGAACAGCAGTCACATTCCCTTCACTGCTGTGACTGGTAAGCTTTATTCTTCTTTTTATTACCGAAGTTTATTCAGTGTCGTTTTTCACCAGGTTTCAGCGTTTACAGAGCTGGCTTAAAACCAGTGTGCTCACAGCAGTTTGTCAAACAAAAATTAATCTATTTTACTTTTCATGTTCGTAGACACAAGGTATCAATGAAATAAATGAATAAGTAATAATTTTATGCATTTTTTGTAGCAAAAGCAGGGAGGTGTTACCATGGGAACCAAGAAGACAAATTTTTTAAAGTGCTGTTTAAAAACAACTGAAACCATATTTTTCTAACCTTAAGTTAAGGTTAAAAATGGAAAAAAAAAAAAAAAGTCAGCAACACGAAACAACAGATTAAAGGTTTTGACTATGTTACAAATGGATGTCTTGACATTTTCCACCAATGTCAAAGAAAAGTTTTTATTTATTAGCAACCCCAAAATTGTAGTTTGATATGCTTACTTTATGCTGGTTATGTTTTTCTGTTGTTGGTCACCGAGTGACTAATGCTTATACAAAAGCATACCTTTCAAAGCTGTTACCTTTGAATGTTTATAACTTTAAACTGTTAGATGGGAGCCAGATAGCGTGCAGAATTTTCCCTGTTTGAAGGCATGCACAAACACAGCATAGGGCCAAAAGTTGGATTTTTAACTTGCAGGAAGTATTCTATACTTAATCACCTCCTGTTCTGAACATCTGACCATGTAAAATAAAGTCTTCTGATATTGCAACACTTCAGAAAAAAATACAAAAGTATTTCACATTATAACTCCTTTAAGGCTCCTGTTAGTCTCGCTGCAAGTGGACATGCATCTCCTCCAAAAAAGAAAAGGATAAAAGGAAAGTCTTCCACTGGGAAGGTGATTGGCTTCAATCTTCCATCCCTCCAGGATCCTAAGGTTAGCAGGAAAGATTCCACCCCAGACAAAAAAATTTTTGAACTACTCCCCTCCAGCAAGAACAGCTTCTTTCCAGCAGCAGCTCACCTCATCAGCAAGGGTTGGGATCCCTACTGATAGGAACTCTTAGGCCACTTGCTTTTTAGCACTGCAATCTCACTCATTGCTCACTAGCTTTAGTTTTTCTGAGATATCCAGAGGAATTAAACATATTCCCATTAGGGTAATCCTTGACCAATAACTGAATCTGTTCCTTTTGTTTTGGTTTGAGTATTGTTAATTATTGTATAGCTATGGGGACAAAACCCAATTTGATCATACACTTGTGACGTGTAGCATTCACAAGGTCACATATCCGTGGACAGGATTCTTCCCTCTCATTGGTAGCTGAGAAAAGTTTATCTTGGGTCACGCCCATTTTCCATCACCAACAGTTATTTTGTCACATCCGCAATGACTGCTCGCCTCATGTTACTGCTGCTTTTGTGTCCAAATGAATTCAATTTGTTTAGTCTCCGTATTTTCATATGAACGAAACATATAAACAATGATCCATGCTCATCTGTCTGTGTGTTGCACGGTGAGCTTCTTTGTATGGATGTGTGGATTTTTGCCACACCAAACAATCGTCACACCGCCCTTTCACTGTGAGTAATGAGGTGTGGAACTGTGAACTGTGATGGCTCGTTGGTTCAGTCGGATAAGATCTGAAGCTACAATAGTGCAGCAGATTAGGTAACAGTCATGCAAGAATTTCGGTCAGATCATGTGTGTCCTGTTTTTAAAGACGAGCAAAGAAAACTCAATTGTACATTTCCAGCCTTCTGGCTGAAATTACAACCAGTGTACTGCAATCTGGCGTCATGATTAATCCCACCATGGTATTGTTCCCACTTGCTGGAATTCTTTTGTTGGCATTTTCTTTTGTTTTAATTGAAACAAATTCTGGTTAACAAGGTCCCTCTTGCTTGAAAGTCCAGGAAGGGAACTCAACTGACATTCATGAAGGGTGTTGGCACGACTTTCATTTCACAACCATGTTTTCGAAAAAGCTGTGACACAACACAACATGTAATTATGGTCCTGTTGTCTCTGAAACTCTCAGTATGGTGGCAGTAAAAAATGCTAACGTCGAGTCCAAAACCAGAGGATGATGTCACAGTGGTTACGTCCTATGGGATGGCAGCAAGCGAAGTAACTATCTATAATACAACAATAAAAGGATGCTGCTAAAAACCCACCATGAATAATAACAAACATGCTTGCTTTTCTTTTCTTCCTTCTCTGTCATTGCAGCAGTTTTATTTGTTTTTGAGGAAACAGCTCTTTGCATCTGAGGTCATGACCACAGCTGTCACAGTGCTCAGTGATGCAGTGTGTGTGTGTATACGCTGCATAAAAAGAAATGTGAGTTTAAGGGCACAGAGGTCATTTGAAATTTAAACTCCATTTACACTGCTGTTGCACTGTCACAGAGAGTCTGGTGGGTAAACACACACACAAACATGTGCACGTACCTTTTAACCGCTGCTGTAAAGACCAGATATTGGGGCTGACAGCTTAAAAAGGTTTTCAGCAATACGAGGCTAAGTTACACCTTCAGAAATCCACTGGAGCACACACACACACACACACACACACTCAGAGGATTACAGTCTCAGCAGCGTGACAGCTGTGGTCAACTCTCTGAGCGGCTGCATGAAAACAAAAAAATCTGCAGCTCTAGCACAAAAATGCTCTTTTCCGCCTCAAAGCTAGCAGAAGTACTCGTGTGCTGTGAGCCGTCTGAGGAGAAGCATTTGTGGAGAACGGGGATTGTCTGTGCTTGGGTGGATTTTACAGTTAGAGATGTATTTTCAGAGCCGGTGAAGCATGAAGCTGCTGACTCTTTCAGCTAACTTTTTCCATGTAACTGAACAGACAGACAGACAGATTAACATTAATAAAATCATAACACAAAATCAAAACACAGCGATAATCACTGTGAGCAACACACCATGATCTGAAGAGTGGAGCTTCGAGTATGGAAGTCCAACACTGCCAAAATACAAATTATACATTTTTTTTAAATGGCTTAGAGATTAAAGACGTCAGTGGCAGATTTTTTGTGGGAGCAGATTATTATCATCTTGAAGAAAACATTGTACTAAAGTTGGACTCTAAAAGAGGAGGCATTAGAGGACTGATCCATCACCAAACAGGTGTGAATTGGTTTTGTGAGACTTTTCATCCTTGTTCGTTGTACGCTGCTGGACTGTAATTTTTGGGAACCTCTTGACTTTGTATAGAGTCAGCTTTTCCTCTGTGGTTCTACTCCCAGCCGGTTTGGGAAAGGCAGGTTGTTCTGGCAATGAAACAGTTTCTTCCCTGTCTTCCAAGTTTAGACAGCTTCAGCTCTTATCATTAATCTTAGAAATTTTTGAAGTGATTATGAGTTTGTTTTATAATCTGATGGGGCTGCATACATTCATATGTGTTTAAAGAATGACTTGTGGAAATTTTGGAGTCTTTGTTAACAACAATGATTAAAGACTGTTACACCTTGTTAACCCTTTAAAACCGGTCGGACCGGGCACGCTTCGTTTAGTGTAACTATTTCTAAATCTCTGTAGAACTTGAACCACGTAAGGTAGCATTGTAATTTTTTTTTGCATATGAAACTCGAGGAGTTGTACTTACATGTTATGCCATCAGCTTGTCCTGGTCACAGTTTCCTTCCACATATAGCTTTGCAAAAATTGCATAAAAAGCACTTGCAGCAACAAAAACATGATATTCCAGAAACATGCTTTGCAGATCTGATCAGCTGTTCATAACACTTCCTAGGTTGGAATAGACGTCAGCGCGTACTATCGCGTATCCGCCATTACCTGCCCGAAACCGGACGTGATGTAATTTTTGCGTAAAATGTAGTTTTTTACATCCAGGGCCTTATAAGCCTATGCTGGTGTTTTTAAAAGTCAAGTTTGACTTTATGCTTTTCTGTATCATCTCTGGGATGCTTAGAACTCAAATTGCACTGCTGGAAATAGTTTATTTTGATGCACATGCTGTTTTTTTTTTGCAAATTTGCATTAGAATATTTATTTTCGTTTTTCCTGCAGTATATAAAAATTGGTTTATCTCAAAAATGAAACTATAAAGACACTCAAAATAAATTTCCTGTGGTTGGAAACTTTTTTGTGCAACTTTTTTGTATTTACAGTTTTGAGGAATAAACCTCTCGAATTTCTCTAACTAGAAGTATATGTAAAAAAACAAAAACGATTTTCAATTTTTTGTAGTTTATTGCACTTTTTTTTTGCAATTTATGTAGTTTCTATGGACTTAATGCATACATATTATTAATATTTGGGCTATAACAGTTGTATTGATGTATAGCAACTTGAAATGCTCCCAAAAATGGCACTATAGCATGTAAAAATATAAAGATAAGGTCTGGCGGACTCTATGGTAGGTGTTAAAGGGTTAATGCTTGAAAATAAACAGGTATTTGTTTGCCATTCTATAAATCAATAAAATCTATATTAATGCATTTAATGGTATATTCACTTTTTTTTTTTTTTTTAACTTATGGTATTTTAGTGCAGGTCAGCTGTCCTGGTGATTAACCTGACTGTGGAGGTTTCCCTCTGGATCCAGTGTTATGCTTCGTGCGCAGCCCGAGGACAGCCAGGCCTCAGGTGCACTCTGTTGTGTTGTGTCGTGTTGTGAGTTTAACACATGACATGACACCTTAAAGCCTCCAGGACTTCTCGATCACAGCAACATGTACTGAGCACTGAGCGCAGCTGCACCACCAGCCTCCTGTCGCTCTGTTTGGGGTGCTCGTAGTCACGCCGTCAGTCGATATGGGAACTTTAGTGTCTGCTCCCGCCTGCAGTCTTTTCCTCTCAGCGCCCCTCTGTTGTGTTTCTTTTTGTGAATGCTGGTTCAATAAATCGAACAGCTTCTCCTTGTGCACCACACACATATTCCTCAATCCACACTGGAACTTTGGCATGGTGAGCTACACAAAATACACCTGTTAGCAAATGTCAGCACATCTAGTACTTTATACACTTTTTGGAAGAGACTATGAAAATGCTTTCCAGGCTAATTTGGCATCAGGCAATAACGATACTGTAAGTAACTGTGCGTTAACAATATAACATTCAACCTTATCTCTGTTCAAAACAGGGAATGCAAAGTATCTCTTTACTACAGTATTTACCAGGTGTACCATGACATTTTGCCAGATCTGTGCAACAAAACATCTGCCAGTGCCATAAACAAGCCATAAATGCCAGAGGGAGTCCAAATTAGGCTCCAATGGTCCTGCTATCTGGGATAAAGACCCCCACCCCCACCCAGGAATGGCTTTTCTGTAATGCTGTGAGCCATCGATGCAGCCTGTGATTTTTAAACGAAAAGCTCTAAAAATATGATTTTTGGGTGTCTTATTTTAGATTTCAGCGTCTCTTTAACAGGCCAAAAAAACATGTAAAACAGCAGCACATGTTTGACATATGTGTAAAATCTCTTAATCCTCTTCCATGAAGCACAAATCTGTCAGAGATTCAGAGAATGAAAACAGCATCAGGATACATCTGAGGGAAAATAATTCAGTTTCCTTGGAAACCAGGCAAATGTGACAACTGCAGCAAAGCAAAAACTCCGACTTTGTGGAGGTTTTTTTCCTTACCGGTCATTTGTCTTCCCTGAGCCTCTGAGACGCTTCAGATCCTGAAATCACCAACATTTGAAGCAGAAAGCCACACTGGAGATAAGGTGACAGGAAGAGGAGCAGCTGACATCACAAGCTGGAAAACTGCCAAATAAACCGTACTCTTTAAAAGACCACCAGACACTAGGAGAGGCTGTTCTCTGAGGGGCTCAGGTCATCTGTTACATATGGTTTCAGCTCTTAATTACAATTCCTTCAATTACACAATCATTTTAAAAACACTATAGCAATATAAAGCACATTAACTAGCATGTAGAAACCAGGATACAACATTGAACTGCTGACTGAAACACACACACCTTTCAGACTGCGCAGTTTCTTGTTAGTTCACATGTTCACACGTTTCTGAACTGTCAGAAAATCTATGCTATAACTCTCGTATATCAGCGCTGCTGGATGTCAATCATGGATCTTTTAACAGAATGATGCCATTCAGCCTGGTCCACACATTCCTCAGTGGCGACTTCCACTTGTCATAGAACAGACCACATTATAGAAATGCACACATTGTCAGTTCACTGCTTGAAGCAAAAAGAGATTTGAAAATGAGAGCTGGAGCCTGAAGGTGAAACTCTACTGCCCATGTGCAACAGGCCGCAAAACACAGAAGATAACCGGGAAGACAGAGCTCAGTCGGCTAAAATGCCATGCAAGCAGTTTTCATGCTTGGGCACCATTTTTGAGTTCTCTGCTTCTTTGTTTCTGCTGTAAAGTTAGACTTTTAACATGGAGGTCTGTGAAACTGAATAACTTTTTAAACCACTTTGATTTATCTTTGCCTTTTTGGATTTGCTTCACTAAGCCAACCTATATTAGCTTAAACTGCAGTACTGCAACTTTTCCATTCAGTACAGTCGTATATAATCACAGTAAGAATGAAAAATACAAATTTAAAAACAAAACAGGACCAGACAAACCGTACTCCATTCTGACTTCAAAATCCAGATTTTATAAGTGGACTGGTACTTTTCTACTCTGAGCTCTCACAGCACTTTCTTACTGCGTCACTCATTCATTCACACATGACAGTATTTTCTATGTCTAGGCACTTTTAACCTAAAATTCTCACTCTCACACTTTTAAGGATGTGTAAGGATGAATCTTCCCCAAAGGTACTTCAACTTGCACACAGGTGATCCAGGGATTGAATCTTGGACCTTTGCATAAGTAGATGACCCACACTACTGAGAGTATTGTTGTTGATACCGCCACAAGGTCATACATTAAAAGACATCCTGTGCACATTTATGCGATCTAAGCTCCATCTGAGAAGGTTTTGAAAAATCTGACAAAAAAAATTGTTTCTTTCTTTTTGTTTCGCATTAAATCCTGAAAACACCTGTGGGGGTTTTCACCAACTCTGGAGCTTTTTGGCCTCTTTTACACTCCTGCGTCTAAAAAAGAAGTACATGCTAACTCGTTAGCAGGTTTGACACTTTGCCATGAGGGTCTTCTGCCACCAAGAGGGCAGAAATGGTGGTGCATATATCAGAGCAGTTTCTCAAACAAAAAAAAAGTTTTCAGTGGTTGGATCCTCCACAGTCCTCTTCTCTGTAAAGTTTTAATGAGGTTGCCTAAAGAAGTAGTTCTTGTTATACCAGCTAGCTCCCACACAGGCTGGAGCTGAAATATTGTTATGTGCCGCTGGCTGAATTAATGTGATGACTGATCATTTAGTTGGACTGTTTGGTGTAGGCGTCCACTTTTCTGTCTTTTTTTGGAGTGGAAAGCATGAGGGCTGAGACAGCCGGGAAGCTAACTCTGCTTTGCCAAAACAAACAAATCTTCAGCTTTTAAGCTTTTAACGTTGAACACGATCTGTGTCCATGTAAGTGTGTACAAAACTGAAAACAAAGCAGGGAAGCAGACTGAACATTTCCAGTGATAAATATAGCCACTTTCTGCAAATCATGCTTGTTGTCAGTCTGCAACAGGAGGGGTGTTTTCATCTAAGCAGAGGCTCCCCATCAGCGCTCACTGGGGTGTATCTTCTCAGAGTTTGTCCAAATAAATCTGTGCTGTCACTGAGCTCTCTGCTGGAACGTCCTCATCAAACAACCAGTCTGTTGTTTTACAACAATCAACAATAGAAAATCAAATGTTTTTTTTGTTTTTTTGGCCCACGACTGTTAATCTGCCTTTATTATTCACTGCAATGTGGGATTTTCTGTGGGGATTTATAATACATTTCAGCGTAAGCCGACTGCTATGAATCATTTCTTGCTCTCTGACATTAATAGAAACTTTTAAAAACGCATGAAGGTGCTTTCATGCAGGCAAAGCACCTAAAGGTGTAGCAGCTTCTGAAGAGGATGTGAAATGTTAAATACTCCTAGCATCCCATCTGCACAAAAACAAACAAACTACACCCAGAAGCGAGTATGCTGGGGTCCAACTCAACTCAGAACCTAAAGCTATAAGGAGGGCCTACACAGGTGGTTTAATGCATGTTTGCACACTTGGGGAGGCTCAGATGCCGTGCTGTGACGCCGAGAGCTGCTCCGGGCTTGGACCACATGGAATAACCAAGTGAGGCTTGCTCACTTGTCCCAGATCTCACAGCTGGATTATGAAACTCTGACATGTGAAAGCTTTAGAAAAGGAGTACGCAGGTTCATCACTTTGTTTTTCTTTTGGATGGCTTATGGTTGCTTCATGTTGCATTTGCATTATTAGCATTACCTCTTTGTGCTCATTTGGCATCTCTTCGTGCTTGCTTTTTGTTCCAGTGGGTGAGGAGCCCTCTGACCTGCCTCAACACTCAGACTCAGCCTCCATGAGTCTATTCAGTATTCCAATAGTGTTTACACCACTGCAACATTCATAGAATTTATTGTGGCTCCACTGCTGGAAATTACACTGAATTATGGAACTGCCATACAATCAATCCTCTGCTCTAACCCTGACTGCCTCCACAGTCTGAGTCTAATTATTAATGTTGAATTAATGGTTTACGCAACTGACATTATGACCTGATTTTAGATGAGTTTGTGAGGTAAGCATTTCATTATGCTCGAACCCTCAGACGATTAACAATGCAGCATGTAGGAGGCACCAGCAGAACTCCAGACTAATGACAATAGCTTTAATTCTCACACACAGACTGTATATCCAAGTGAGGAAGTGCTTTTAACCTGCATTCTTTCTAATGACCAGCAGGGTCAGCCAGTGCACTTGCTCAGCTGGTGAACAGATGTGAGCAGAACAGAACACTCTTGGCCTAGAGTGTTCTGGTGTGTTTTAACACAATACTACAGTCTTCCCAGGAGTGGATACCCCGGCAAATTCACCCAAAGCTCAGACTGTGCGGTGCTCAGGGTAACTGCACAAAACCCCAAGAGCTCCATTTCAGACTGTATGGGCCTCAGTTAGCATGTTAAGTGTTATTATTCATAATAGTAAATTTGGAAAAACACTGAAGCAGGATGGCTGGATTGGGAGGGTTGCAGTGGAAAACCTGCTCTCTCTAGAAAAAACATCACAATTTAGGAATTCCTCTGTCATTTGTAAGACAACACCAACGATGATATATTGGACTACAATGCAGCACCACGAGAACCAAACAACCAAACATAACATATGAGCACAAACACTTCGCACCACCCGTCACACATGGTTAGGGATGGGTATTGATAAGATTTTCACGATTCCGATTCCATTTTCGATTCTGTTTAACGATTCGATTCTTTATCGATTCTTTTTAAAAAAGGAGAACACAAAGGTCGATTAGCTTAGAACTTTGTTTTATATCTTCTCTTTGAACAAGATAGAAATTTAGGAGTAACATGTAAATGTAAAATAACAAAATAAATATTCTTCTGTATCAATAACAAAGTATAACATAAATTATTCTGTAGCAATTACACAAGAATATCCAGTAATGTCACTGCCTACAATTAAACACATTCACTTACTGAAAATCAGGGGCATCTGCTGTGGCAAATGGGTGCAAGCCTTTTACCACAAACTTAGTCACTGCTCGGTGACATTCGTCTATCCTGGCCTGAAAGGAGACGCTACCGGCAGACTGCAGCGAGAACTGCCAGCGAGCGCCAGCCAGACTCTGTCTGTCCCTCTCATCATGGTCACCTAAATGCAGCGCACAGTAATGGCAGGTTTTGTAATAAGGCAGATCGCGCTAACATAATATGCACTGTTAGTTGATTATTTACCTGCCGCATTAACGGGAGAGGACGTGCAAACGTTACCGCTGCTGCTGGGTTGAGATTCACGAGTCCGGAGCGGAATTAAAAACACGACATTCATTTAAGGTCATTGCGTGTTTTGTGAGCTTTTGCGTATTCGTAGTGTTTCCTTCCTTAAATGAAATATCTACTTTTCAAGTATTGCAAGTTGCCCTGTTGTCATCCGTTCTCGTAAAGTATAACCAAACTTTTGAGCATTTGAGCCGCTTAGGCGCCGTGTTTCCTGCCAGGTAAATGACGCTCCGCAACGTGGTGACGTCATTCGGGGCGACTGGAATCAATAAGGGAATCGTTTGCAAAAATGGCAAACAATACCAAGGAATTGAAACAGTGGGAACCGGTTCTCAACAAGAACCGGTTTTCGATACCCATCCCTACACATGGTGGTCGATAGCTGATGATTTGGGCCTGAACACCTGGACACCTTCTCGCCCCAATGATCGCGAGCACAGCAGCAGATCTGCGAGAGAATGGCGGAAAAAGAAGGGAATCAATGTGCTGCAAAGGCCCACTCAAAGTCACTGCTGAAGGTGGCTCTACAAGCTACTGATTTATGGACAGTAGTTTTAGCTTTTCTCAGGACTCTGAGCAGTTCTGCAAAAACTGTGCTTTTAATTATGTCGGTCTATTCCGACGCACCATCCACACCATCCATTCTCTGGATCAAAATACTGCTGGACTGAGTGGAGTTTATGAGATGTCATCCGTCTTCCTTTCCACTTTGCTGATTTGCAACATCCATTAAAGTCATTAGTGCAGGCAGATGGCCAACGGTGCACCCGTTTCATACAAATATTGATAACATGCTCGAGTTAATGGTGCCAGCACGCGAGGGTGGCAAAGTTTAATAGTTTAGACAGCTAATCCTCACATCGTCTGTTTCAGTGACTTTTATTTATTCATTTGTTTTGGTGTATATGTAACACATGGGGACACTAAAGCAGTCGCGCCAGAATGTCCTGCTAAAAAGAAAGATTCTTTAAAATACAAGGGGGAGCAAGCGAGTCAGATACCCAGGGCACAGAGATGAAGCAGGTCTGATCAGAAACAGTTTATTACTAGGCCAGGGAGCACAAATAAAAACACCCTTAAAATGTACGTAATAAAATGTTGTCAATCTACTAAAACTAAATAAAACAATTCTAAAACCCGTAAAACTACCATTTTCTACATTCACTAAAACCCCCCTGCTATAATTATGCCACATGTTCATTATGGGTCCATCAGCAGGCCAGGAATTCCTTCTTTAGAGCAGAGCCCACGCCAGCCTCGTCTTCGGCAGACAAGGAAGAGCCCCCCATCTTCTTGTCCTTCCACTGGCCCATCACATCCCAGCCCAGCTTGCGTTCTGCACCCGAATCCATCATGCGACCACCGCCACAGCTCCCCTTGCGTCGGTGTCCTGTAAAATAATAAATAGGGGCCAGAACAATGGTCCCAGAAGCGGCCCTGGCTCATGGCCATGGCGACCCTCTCCCAACCCAGCTGCACCCAGTAAACAACAGTAGAGACCCTGCTCACAAATGCAGGTGAGGTAAACCTCTGCCCTGCTGCCAATCACACGCGTTGTCTCCTACTGTTGCCGTTCCATAAGGTCAGGACTGGGTGGCCATCTAGCATTAACTTTCCAGTCTGGGGCCTCTCTCCTTCAGTGATCAGCTAGCCTGCTTTTAAAAGGTCTTTACCACAGCCTCAGCAGGTGGTCCCTATCAGCTAATTTGTCCCATGTGCAGCCAGTCCACAGTGGATAAAAACCATGTCACATAAAACACTAAAAACCATGCAATAGAAACAGAATAAAGCCATGCAAATAAAACGACACTCATAAATAAACACTAAAAATCAGAATAAAAACAATATACAAGATAAATACAAATTTCCACTGTGTGACATCTACTCTGCTAAAACGTCAGAATGGTAGGGGAAAAAAAAAAATACAACAAACTCCCAATCTAACACATGACTAACCAGTAATTACCATTTGAAAATGCACATTTAGGGTGCATAACCTTGACTTGTTACATCTGGTTTAAAGAAGATTAAGACGGTCAGCTCGAGGCTTACAGATGAAACTTCAAACCCGTGGATCGTCAGGTCTCAGGCTCCTGTCCCGTGGAGCCAGCTCCAGGAATTAAATACCCACGCTTAGTTCCTCTGAGTGCTTCTCTTTCACGCCCCTCTTTTCACTCCCGAAATCACAACAACAGTCGCCTCAAGGCACTTTATATTGTAAGATAGACCCTACCTTACAAAGCACATAGTAAACAAATATGTAGGACTGTTTTCTTCTCAATGCACAATGCAATATCAGTGGTGTGTCTAAACAATGGCAGCTCCTCCCTGAGTCCCATTCTACTGGAGGTATCTTCCTGTTAAAGGAGGTTCTTCCTTCTCACCACTGCCAAGTCCTTGCTTAAAGCAGATTGAGATCTGTCTTTAAAATACAGTCTGCAGTTTCTAGTGTTATTAAATTTGCTGACCTGCAGGAGATATTCTGAATTTTCAATTCTAATCACAACATTACCACTGCAGTCTGTCTTCATTATCAAAAACTGTATTTATATATTACATTTTGCTGCCCAGAAAAGTACATTCAGTGCTTTGAGATAAGGTGGGCTGCAGCGCTGCTCTGCCTCAGTACAGTCCTCGCTTTTGAATAAAGCCATGGCTAAATATTGACTCTAACACAAACACACAAACTCACACATGCTTCACACTTTTAGTGGATAGTTTATTCACTCTGCACTTTAAAACACTCAGAATTTACTGCTGTTTTTAAATCACAGCATGAAAGAAAAATGGGCTGAACAGAAAGTGAAAGCTGCACTAACACACAGAGGTATAAATGAGCTGTTAGCTTCAAATGAATCTACACACATGCAGACACAAAAGGAAAGGCACGAGTGTGTACACACACACACATGGAGTCACCCACACACTCACATGCAGTTTGTGGATGGAATGAATAATTTATGTCATGTGAATGTTGTGGGTTGAACATAGTTAAATGTGAGAACAGCCTGCAGGGAAAAACGCAGAGATGTTTCCTGTCTGTCAGACTCTCTGCTTCAGATTCAGATATTCTTCATTTGCATGGCTGAGTATCAGACATCGACACAACACAAAAACCACAGGGGGCACCGGGAAACTTCAACACAAAAACAGCTTTACAAATTGAACACAAACATTAATTATATCCATATCTTTTATAAATCATGGATTTATAAAAGTTATGTTTATGCCTACATGTGGGATCGTACAGTGTTCTATAAATGAGTATAGGCAAGCTAAAAGCTAAAAAATACACATCTTTGAGTGAAAATGGAAATGCTTCTAATCACTATCACCCATGACCAAAGGGAAAAAACAACATTTTATCCGTACCTCTAAAAACTGTGTCCATATGACAATTTGTCAGCTGAGGCCTGAGGTGGGCTAAGCTCAGCAGACTTCAGACACCCGCTGCCTCTGGGGTGATGTTCCCCAATGTTTCAGTGTAGATCACACAAACTATTCATCCCTTTCCTGCAGAGATGTGCATGTTGGTGTGTTTGTAATGCCGAGCCACGAGTGCGTCTGAAACTCACGGAGTGAGTGGGTGAAAGAGAAACACAAGTGGAAACCTCTGGGGCTAAATAGGAAAAATAAAGCCAATGCAAATGTGGCAAAAACTGCAGTTCCTCTAAAGGCCACTTGAGGCTACTTCAAAAAGTGAGTCAAGCCCCATAGACCCCTGTCTTTATATTCTGCTATAAAAAAGTAGTATCCAGCTATATGGAGAGGTTTCCCTTAACAACAGCTCGACTTTGTCTCTATTCTATTTCTAAAATATCCATTTGGATACTATCAGGGCTTAAAGGCAGGGCGCTACAGCTGACTGCTGTCTGGCCTCAACTCCACTAATTCCCACCCCTCTGCTGGACCTCTTGACCATGTTTGTGCTGTCACTGTCTTTTGGGGCATTTTACTGCAACAGTCTTACAACTACGGTGGCTTGGTGTGCGTGACAGCCTATCACGGTTTTGATGCTTCAGTTTTAATGAGTGAAATACTATTGTTTTATCAGCACTAATTAGCAGACGCTGTGCTCATATGCCGAGGCCTTCACAGTCACCAGATCTCAATCCAGCTGAACCCCTGTGGGAGATTCTGGAGTGGTGTGTCAGACGGTGCTTTCTACCACCATCATTAAAAACACCAAATGAGGGAATTTACTTTGAAAGGATGATGATCATCCCTCTCGTAGAGCTCCAGCTACTAGGAAAATCAATGCCAAGGAGTAGTGGAGCTGCTCTGATGGGGCATGGTGGCCAGACACATTACTAAGTCACTCTATGTTGGGTTTTCTTTTATTTGTCACTCATCTTTAGCTTTATGTTTGTGGTATTAAAGCCTTATGTTGCTTGTGAACCCACCCAGATAGGCTGACTCTTGTAGCTGCTTTCACTGTGAGTCTATTGTGGATCACTGTGACTTGTGTGTAGTCTGTATTTACTGATGAACAGTGATACTCCTGAAAGGACAGATTTATGCCGCAGTGCTCATACAAGGTCGTCTGCATATAACAAACGTTTTATTTCTCCGTCCCCTGTAGTGAACTGAAGGGATGCAGATGACTGCAGAGTTGCCGCTAACTCATTGAGCTTTATAAATGATGAATCAGACGGGGCTCAGAGGGCATCCTTTTCATACACCTCGCCAAAGATTTTAGTGCATTTATCAAAGGCACAGATTTCACAAGTCATCCTGGTGCCAGAGAGATAGAACATCCATACAGGATTCCCTGCAAGCTGGAGAATGACTAATGCAAGAAATGGTGATTGTTCTTTCTGTTTTTATGGCAGCATAACATCCACACAGGATTGTGTTATTTCCCTCACAGATAGAGCTCCCCATGTCAAACCTTTTCCCTTGTCTTTTAACAGATGTTTAATTCTAGCCTCTTCTTAAGAGAATATTAAGAGTATATGAAATAGAGATCAAATTACATTTTTAAACATAAACACTGAAGGTTTTAAACTCCAATAGCGTCTGCTTATATGTCTGCAAGCTTAAGTGATTTAAGCTGTCTGACAGACACTCACAGTCCACTCCAAGTACACTATGTTTCTGATTTAATGTGTGTCACGTGGTGAGGTTATCCTCTGGACTTACAAATGAAGCCAAAACCTGCACTTCCTCTAGTGTCCACTTGAGTCTAATGGGTAATCCTCAGTGCCCTCAGTCCCACAGGCCTACAGACCAGTCAGTGGCTTCATAGAAAGTACCGATCAGTGTGTATTCCATGACTGGTTGATGAGTGGTTGCTGGAGCTGCTGGCTGTCACCAGATTAAATCAGTCACAAGGAGGGTAACACATCAAAATCTTCTTGGGTTTGCTTTGGTTGCTAGCATATTTCTGCTATCTCCAAGAAGAAGTGAAACTGTGAAAGAGTGCAACACAAACCACAAATGGAAGATATCTGCCTACAAAATAAAAGTTGTGTCTTACCGCTGAAATCAAAAATATTTTACATTTTTCCTTTGAAGGGGAAAGATCTTTGTCTCCTGAGTAAATGTCGACTGTTTGCAGAGAAATTAATATATTTAAAAAAGGAGGAAAAAACTAAGAAACATTTTGGTGTCAGTAGCAAAAAGTTCCCTTTCAATCTTGCTGCCATCCTTTTGTTACTAATCTACCACCTCAAATGTGTTTCCGCCCACTCCACCCTGCCTTCACTCTTTTCTTTACTTCTCTTGTGGATAGCTGACCACATCCAAAGCAATGGACCTTCACTATCTCTGCTCCTCGCACGTCCGCCTTTCTGCCCGTTTCCCTCTCATTCATGTATGCGAATGTGTGTGAGTTAATGCTTCTTACCACCGATTCTGACTCCGATTCTTCTGGCAACAACCCAGACTGTTGGAGTAGACAAGTGTGGCAGTATATCTGTCAATCCATGCTTCAGACTTGCCTGTCTTGTCCTCCTTCATCATAGATCCTGTCTTGGTGTGCCTGCCTGGCTGACTTCTGGAGAAACCTGCCCACTCTCATCCACAAAGAAATACTTACCTCAGGGTACACCCTTGGATTCTGAGAACACTTACCTGCAGTCAAGTTTATGGAGAAACAAGTGTATTCTTACCACATCAGTGGCTTTGAAAACCACAGAGGAAACATCTGCAGCCTTCCCTGTAAAAACTAACCTTACTTGAACCAGTACCATGAGAATAGAGCACATTTACCTGCCAGATCAGCTGATGTTAACTGGATTTAACCCTGCCAAGAAACACAGACAGAAACCCACTGCTTGAATAATTGCATCAGTATTCTGAATAACTGTAAATGCTCATATTAAATCTAAAAGTGCTCCTTAAAATCAGTGAACCTTTTCTAGCACGTTGTGCCACTGAGTCTTTTGCACAAGCCGTGACAAAATTAAACCCAAAATGATCATTTTGGAGCTAAGGATCCTTCCCCGGCAAGACAATTGGACTAAGCTTTCTTCAACAAGCCATTTAAGGAAATTAAACAAAGTTCAGCTCAGCACAACAAAGGAAATTACAAAACGGACAATCGAATCATTCTCTCAAGCCCAAATGAAAGCTCTATTAAAGCTGAGATGAGGACAAAGAGGGCAGTAGACTGGAGATTATTAGCAACAGAGATACTGAAACACAGCAGCTGCACGCTGAGAGGGTGTGTCCAATATGCTGCTAGGAGAGGCCTCTTTTCCTGAAATCTGGAGTAAAGGCAATATGAAACCTGCATATATTACAGCGGACACCACACAGAACAGCAGTTCCTGAGGAATCTGTCCCCATCAGCATAGCAGATGTCTTGAAAACTTCTTAGTGACATTGAAACAAACTTCAAGTTATTTTCTTTTCCTGAAACAAATAACAGGTTTTTCATTCAGACAGATAAAAATAAATAAATAAATGAATACCAAGGACGTCATTTCCACAACGAGCAGAGGAGACTCGCTTTTCAAAAGTGTATTTTTGCACCGTCTTACTTTTATGTTGTAAATGTTTCTTAAGTTGGAGAGAATAACTGAGTGGTTAAAAATGTGAATGCTCTCATCTGAGTGGCCTTCGGTTATTATTGTGTATGCAGAGTGCAGCAGAAGAAAAAGAAAACCCTCTTCTTCCTCTCAGGCTGTGTAATGCATGCCCTCTCTTGCTGATCTTCCCACAGAAAGAAGAGCAAAGGTGAAATTAATCACAATAATGATGCTCAGTTTCATTTTATAACCCAGTGATGCAGCATGTACAATGCCTGTCTACTGGCTGAATAACAAGAAATACCTCTCTGTTTTTCCCAGTCACTTTTCCTCGACCTTGGCGGAGAACATCGTGAGGTTAGGAAAAAATGTTGAAGTCGTGATGTTCAATCCAAAAGGGCTTAAGAAAAGACAGTTCAGAATGCACTACACTATGTAATAAAGTGATGGTGGATATTGTTGATATAACTGGCCCCTGAGTGCCTCCTCAAAAACTGTGAATCTCCATTTCCTGGGAAAAGACAGTTTCACTCCTCAATATTTGTTAAATACCGGTAGTATAAATAAATATGCACAGATGACACTTATGCATGTTATTTTAGTCATTCTAAAGGAGAAAGTCTCTGATGCAGTTTTCTCCATCATCATTTGGAAATGGAGCAAGGAAAACACCACCTGCTGATGTGAGTGTCCCATGCTTAGCTAGAAAATCTATTAGAAAACAGTGTTAGCTTTGCATCTGAAACACAGGCAGACAGAGAGGTAGCAACTGTTTGTTCCTTCTGTCACATGCTAGCATGCCCTAAGCAAAGCACAAGGCAAACTGTGTGCTGTGTGTAAAGTGTTTACCTTGAACTATTTTCAGTTTTTTAGTCAGAGCTTGCTTTTCTAGAAAAAAGTCAATCTCTGCAGGTTCCCAGTGTACGTCTCCAACAGGCTGCCCTTTGTCCTCAATTTTGTTAATGATGTTTATAGACAGGATTTCTAGGCACAGACAGTGGGCGGAGGATGGAAGCTTTAGTGGATCATCTTGAACTGGGGCATCTGAATGTGCAGAGGGCAGAATGAGTATCAGCACCTACAGCCTGATCAAGTCTAGTGGAATGGCTATTCCAGCTTGGGAAGGAGTTGCAGCTTCAAGCAGAGTTTGTTGTTTGTAAGTGAGCAGAAAGTGGAGACTGGCATGTGCTTTAATGCAGATCTGATTGTCTGTTGTGAAGACAGACCTGGCCGTCAACTGTGAGTAGTGACCAAACATGTAAAAGCTATATTTTAAAGAAAAATGCTCATTTTGACATTGATGACAGCAGCATGTCTAAAAGAAAGTTGTTTTTTTTGTTTGCTTGTTTGTTTAGTTTTTTCTTGTTGAATCTGGGTTTTAAGCTGCTTTAGACCACCATGAATTGGTCTTGTCACCTTATGTTTTCCATATATGCATGCAGAGGGAAGGGTCTCAGGGCTAAGTGCAATCTTTTTTTTATTCTGACTGATCTTGTTTATTGGATCAAAATCATTATCAAAAAGTTTAGATGCTCCTCAGCCAGAGTGAGGTAATCCATTCAGCTCTGACAGGAACCAAGATTTGTTGTATATGTAACACTCATATCTTTTTGTGTTTGTTTGGATGACAGTCATCAGTGCATCCAACAGAAACTGTGGAGCGACAGGAAAAATGGTGTGGAAAGAGAAAAGAAAACTCATCTGTTTCTTCGACTACCCATCTCTTTTCTTTATTTTTCCACATCTAAAACACACAGCTGAGCCTCTGTTTTTTGGAGTTTGAGTAATTCTGTTCATTTCTGTGGGAATGGTTTTCGAATCTCTCTCCTTTTATTGTATTCATACACATATGAAAATGTGTGTTTCAGTGTGTGTTTGATGGTATTTCTGTGTGTTGCATCACCCCTCTGCCACAAGACGGTCTGATGGACACTTTGAATCCATGAAAGGATCCGTCTGTCAGAATTCGTACGTCTGTCTGTCAGTCAGTGTTGCATGTGACAGCTCAAGGTTTTTATATCCGCATAACACCAACCCGAATATTTTCTTGTCCCCCAGCATTGTCTGTCAGGTTTCATTATTTCCAGTACTGACTAGTCAAAAGCAAAAGCATAAAATACATGAAAGAGCCTTTCTCGTCGACAAGGTGACATATTCTATCACTGCAATCTAATGTATTCTCTGCTCTTATTTAAAAATGCATTTCAAGGCCATGTTTAGCCCTGCCAGACCCATTGTAAAACACAAATATCACCAACATGCTGTAGCTCAAATCTCCCAGCCTCTGTGAGCGTCAAACCCTCCTATAAGAGTCTTTGCAGTTACAGAAACGCACGCTCTGCAAGTTCAAAGGAATGTTTCAGTCATTGCTGAGAATATAGACAGGACACAAAAAGAACCTCCAAAGAGCAGAACTGCAGCTTCCCACTTCAATGCAAATCAGTCACAAAGAAGCTTTTTTTTAAATTCTATACACTGTGAAAAAAAAAATAAGATGACATTTAAAGAAAATTGTGGAGTTTGTTTTTAATAGCGTGAGCTGTTGTAGGGTCTTATCTTTGACTCTTCGTTGCTGTTGTTGCAGGCTTGTCTGCTGGTGTTCTGTTGCTCTGTCTTATTTATTTTGAGCTTTTTTTTTTTTTTTACTGTGCTTTTTGTGTGAGATAAAGAATGAGAGTAAATGTCTCTCGCCTCCTGCTGGAGTGTCGCTGCTGTAGATCAGCGGGGAGTCTCCATATCAAAGCTTTTCGGTTCCCTGATTTCCAGTGTTCCTCGTCTCGTTCATCAACATTACATGTGATTACAGCATGTTTCAAGAGCAATAAGAGCCTGTCGTCGCCACATTAGTGTTTCAGAAACACTTTTTTCAGGTGCATTGCCGACATATTGCACCTTAGTCACAGGATCATTGCCTCTTTCATTACTTTCATAACTTCCACTCTCAATGTGTCAAGAACTCTTGGAGGAATTTATTCAGAAACAAATCCATGATTATTAATGGTAGGAGGAATTTTTCTTTTTTCCCCAATAGACATGTATATATATGTACAGACCATAGTTCATCCAGACCATATGCTGTATATAAAAGATGGATGTAACCATCTCTGTGTGAAGTCTCTTGTGAAACATTTCAGACATAGATGTCATTGTGTTTTTAAACCCGAGGTGACGACGGAGAGGCGGATCTGACTGAGGAACAAGGAACGCTCTGTGCTTATATGGGAGCCGTTTGGCAACTGCAAGAGGATGCCAACCCTGAAGTATCCTCTGCTCTGCTGTCTACTTTTCTGAAATTTTCCTAAGAAGACCTGAAGATAGTGATTTTGGGGCTATAAACGTAACCGTAAAGTGAGGACAAACACAGAGATAATGAGTTATAGCGTCTCCTATCGATTTCTATACTGCTGTGCTTTGTTCCTCAACATACTGACGGTATTTCTTTGTGCAATCAAATTCTTTCTTTGCTGTCCACCCACAGATGCCGATTAATATATACAATAGAAATAGAACATATAAATACAAATAGTACAAATAGTACAAATCAGTTGCCACCCAGAGCTGTGACCAAGGGTGAGGGTAGGGACTGATTGACTGTAGTATGCAGGGTTTTGGTTCTTTATTGTTTTACCTCTGGCTCATAGTTTAGTTAGGTGACTTTAGGTTTGTTAGTCTCCTTCAGCTGTTCCTTCAGTCTCATCTTGTGGTAATCTTTTGGTCTTACACTGTTTAGTTATGTCATGTTTATCATATTTTCCTGTTCAGCTGTGTCTCTCTTCCTGATTTATTTTGGTAAGTGTTGCTCTGTGTCTAGTGTAAAGTGTTAAGTACTTGTCTCGTTTGTTTATTTGTTTGTAGCTGTGTTCCCTACTTGTTTCCTCTTTCCTCATTATCTCTTTTTGTTTTTATTGTCTCTGTCTCCCTCTCTCTGCATCATCTCTCATGACTGTGTGAGCCTGGCTCTGTCTATTGGTGGGATTCAGCGTTCTCTGGCAACCTCCAGTGCTTTGATTACCTTTGCTCTGTTCCCTGTTTGTTCCTGAGTTGTGGACAATCAGCATGAAACGCTCTCTTTGTGTTACTCCTGCTTTCTGTGCCCTCAACAAACACCACACACAGCCACACTTGACATGCAAGGAGGTACCCACCATCGGCTATGCACCTTGTTCAGTGCAGCTGGTCCTTAAATTCTGTTTTACCATCAAACGTTATATCAGTATATCTGGACTAGAGAAGATTCAAAGGCCTACAGACGCTAATTCGCATATGGATTTCTGTTGAAACTCCAAGGTCATTAGACCTCAGAACAAAATCAAATGATTCAATTCAATTCAATTCAATTCAATTTTATTTATATAGCGCCAAATCACAACAAAAGTCGCCTCAAGGCGCTTCATAGATACAGAGAAAAACCCAACAATCATATGATCAAATTATGTTTTGTACAGTAGTTTTACGTTTGGGTTGTCTGCAGGCAGGTGTTAAGTTTGTCTGACGGACATCAAATTTTATCGATCAGAAGACAAAAAGTAAAACCTAAAATAACGCAAAACAACTCCACTGAGGTGAGAAATCAAACTTCATGAAACTTGTTGGATGGGTGGAGCATTTGCAAAAAAAGAAACCTGAAAATTTTTAAAGCATCTCTCAACCGCAACACAAATTTTCCAAGAATAAAACAAGTGCATGGGCTCTCCGTGTGCCCGTTGACTTCTACTGTTTATTTATTGCAGCGTTATACTGAGAGTTTCCGGCGCTACCTTCCATGTCACAGCGAACATGTTCTTATTTATGTGCATATCTTGGTGGATTTGCATCTAAATTTGGCACGACTGCTTTTAAAAACATGACAACACCCCTGCTGTTCATCTACAATCCGGATTTTTTAACAAACCACCACACTAACTTACACACAACTAAACTAGATGCACACGCGCTTTCTTAATAAATTGAAACAGTATTTATATCTGAAGTGAGACACTTCATTAGATCTGTGAGGTGTCACCGTGGCTTACGTACACCTCTCCACTCGCACAGATATACAGAATGAGTTTAAATGTGAATACAGATAGGGTGTAGTGCTGTCGCCGTTAACAATGAGATAAACAAGACAGATCGAAAACCTGGAGACTGAATAGCCTGAAGGGGAGAGAGAGGGGGAGAGACTAACAGGGAGATGGTACTGCAGTGAAATCACAGGCTGAAAACACATAATTTGTGATGTGAATGACACACTGTCTCCATTTGTCTCGTCTTCCCTCTCTGTTCTTTTCTTCCTCCACTTCTCTGCCTCCTCCTGGTCTTCATTTCATCTTCATTACATTGTGCGTGTGTGTGTGTATCTGTGTGTGTGTGTGGGGGGGATGTCTGACAGATTGGTGTCAGTTTTGCTCTGTTGAGACACGGGCTCCTTCCCTAAGTTCTAAACTCGTCCTTGATAGTTCTGTCATGTAAATTTTTACGACATGAATTGTAAATTTTTGAGACAAACTCTCTGGTTTTGTTCAAAAACTTGACATAAACCTTACAAAGCTCATATTTCCTGATAAACATGGTGGTGGGATTTAAAAAATAAATTAAAAAAAACTGCCTGGCAGGAATTCCAAGGTGGGTTTTTTGTAGCTGCTACACCAAAAATGTAAAAGGGTCTAATGTCTATATTTCTCAAGGAGAATTCCTCCGTAAAAGCCTGAAACATACCATAATTTAAAGGTGAATTATGGCTCAGCTTTTGTCAGTGGTGGGTGCCTTTGAAGTGGGTGCAGGCAGAGTAAAAATGGCTTGATGAGCACCATCCATGTGTTGTCAGAAGTGTCTGAAGCGTCATGGTTAAAGGAACTCCTTGAGAACACTCAGTAGACAGTCGGTAAGGAGCTGGCTACTTGTCTTCATCTGAAACCTTTTGGGAATTTACATATTCGGCTGCAACTGGGCAACTGTGCTGAAATGCTTTTCTGCTCTGCTTTCTATTGTACTTTGTCTCAGCACACGCACAAATGCATCTGTATGAGGGTAAATTCCTCTCAACTCTTTGTTCTTCTGCTGCGTCTTGAAACTGACGCTCTTCTTGCAGTGGGTTTACATAAAGAGTGACATGACTGCTAACATACTTCAGATTTTCTGCAGTTTTTATAAGTTCCATGTTTAGAGTCCCAGCAGGGAAATAAATTCTGCTGAACCAACCTTGGAAAAATTAAGAGCTGGATTTCTAAAATATCTGCACTACTAGCCACATTCTTGACTAAACTCAAAAGGATCGCATTCTTTCTTTGGCAGCTGAAAGTCAGATTTAAAAAGTAATAAAAGACAATATTGTTAAATGTGGTTGATTAATGTTTTGTTGATGTAGCCTCCCTTCTTCTTCTTCGGTACACTTAAGGATTCCAAGCACCACACCTCACACTGATGTCTTTTGAATTGAAGTTATCAAATCTCACCTTCCTTTAAATGTCAGACATGCACACAGACATCTTAAAACATGACTAAATAAAAATCCAAACACTCATGTACCCATCTTTATACCTGCATCTGGATTCTGCCAGGCTATCCCTTATTCCTGATCGTGTTTAGGATATTCATGGGCATGATCTGGGGTTAGGAGGGCATCCGTTTTGAGAACCGCAGAATTGTATGGAGGCTTTTTTTTAATTTTCAACAAACCCAACAAAGCAAATGTGGCTCAGGAGACAGAGTGGACAGCCCTGACCCGTTGAGTCATATGCAGTGTTGGGGAGTAACGGAATAGATGTACTGCAGTTACGTATTTAAAATACAAAATATGCGTAACTGTATTCTGTTACAGTTACGGTTTAAAAGAGTGGTATTCAAAATACAGTTACTTTGCTGAAATAAATGAATTACACGGACTACACATCCCACAGATGCTGGATTCCATTCAGAGCTGAGAAATTTGGAGGTCAAGTCAACACCTCAAACTCATTGTTGTCCTCCTCAAACCATTCCTGAACCATTTTGGCTTTGTGGCAGGGTGCATTGTTCTACTGAAAGAGAACATAGCCATCAGGGAGTAGCCTTTCCATGAAAGTGCATTGCCAGCCATCCATGTGATGTAAAAAAAAAAAAAACCTGAACAGTTTCCTGTTTCCTGTTCTTAGATGGCAGTTCACCCAGGCTCACCAAAACTGGACAATAGAAGATGGGAAAAACATTGTCTGGTCTGATTAATCTCGATTTCTGCAGAGATATTTGCATGGTAGAGTCAGAATTAATATGAAATATGAAAATAATATGAAAGCATGGAGCTATCCTGTCTTGGATCAACAATTTAGACTACTGGTGGTGTAATATGGGGGATATATTCTTGGCACTTTTGGCCCCTTAGTACAACTGCGCATTATTAAGACGTAACAACCGACCTCAGAATTGTTGCGAAATGTGTTCACTCCTCTATGACTACACTGCAGTACAGTTGGTCTGTGCTTCCATCAAAATAGTGCACCTTGTCACAAAGCTCAAATCATTTCTGGCTGCTTGAACAGAGTCACGCAAACTCAGTCCAGTAGGTGCCGTACTGGACTGAGATCAGGTGACTTTGGAGTGGACTGTGGACTTTGGGATGTCATCATGGATGCTGACCAAACTGCAGCAACTGTGGGATGCTATGATGTAGATCAACACCTTTTTAAATCTGTGCCACCAAGACTTAACTCAGCTCTGATGGCCAAAGGAGCTCCAGTCTGGCACTGGTATGCTATAGCTATAGAAATATATACCTCATCTGGCCTGGGAAGGCCTCAGATTTCCCCAGGAGGGAGTAGGAAATGGTGTTAGGGAAAAGGAACACTGAGACAGCTGCCACTGTGTCCTGACTTTGGAAGGTAATGACTGGAACGAGGTGTTATTGGTGACCTAATGTTTCCTTTGAATTACTGATCCTCAAACTTCAAATACGTAAACATCTTTCCACTTAACCTTGAGAAGCACTATGGTCCCTTGACTAAAAATCCAGGGTTCATGACTTTATAGTCTCAGAGAGAAAACTTCAAATTTGTGTCTTTCTCTTTATTATATTAATAAATATTAAATAGTTATATTAATAGTGATGAAATCATTTACATTTCTCTTCATCATACAATATTTAAGTTCATATTTCCTTGAACAAACAGGGAGAGGAATTTAAATATAGAAACAGACATCCTAAGCGATGCGGTGAAGATTATAAAACTCTTCCTCCAAGGTTCAATGGACTTAAAGTCTAAGTAATCGATGAAGGTTAATTGTCTTAAAGTGGTGAAAATGTAAAACCTAATGGTTGTTTAAGGCAATTAGTCTTTACGGAGGTTAACAGGATTTAAGTTTTTGCATCTCAACAGGATTCATTTGTAGTATCATAAAAAGATAAAGCCTTCGGCAGGATTCAGAGCAGGATTAGGTCCTGCCCACACCTGAAACAGTTCTGCTTAAACTAAATCAGGATTGATCTGGGAAACCTCAATTCATATGTAACTAAGTGTTAACTAAGTGTTAAGGACAGCATAAAGGTATGACAGCTTTTCAACCACTCCAAACACACAATCAATAGACACTGAGCACACATGTACACTAAGGGGTATAATTAAAGTAATCCTACAATGATTCACACGTTTTATCGTCTGCTGGTGATTAATCTGTCACCGTCATCGATGAAACATTCATCGCAGCTGTCGCTTTACATTTGCTCAAGCCTGTCAGATGTATGTTTAAATGTGTCACATTAACAGGATGAATTCTCATTTCCACACAAAGCTGCAAACTGCAACCTCAGCCTGTCATCAGGAGAGATGGAAAGAAAGTCATTAAATGACACCATAAAAACAAACAAACAAACAAAAACGAAAGCAGTGGATCAGAAAGAGAAACGGCAATAAAAATGGGAGAAATTGTATTAGTTGTCTGTATTTGTTTTTATTGTGGAATACTCGCTGTCCTTTTCTCTGTGCCAGAGCTCTCCACTGTCTAACAACACAACAATGAGCTGCTCTCTGCGTTCCTTTGTCATGACTTAATTGTTATGCACCAGGTGCTCTGTGACTCATGTGTCCACCTGGGGTCTGAAACACCTATTTTACCTGTTCAAAGAAGGATTGCAGAATCTCTCATCACTGCTGGCATTGAAAGCCCCCCTCAGAAAATAATCAAGACGTCTTCTCTTCGGCTGTGCAGATTCAAAGTGTGAATCAACTAAGTATCTAAAAGACCTCATCTAATCTGCCTTCCTCCCAAACAGACTATACAGATGCTACACCTGTTCTACCTGTTCACTGAATGGGTTCATGTTTAAGATATGATGGGCGGTTTGAAAACATTTTGCCCGAGTGTGTAAGACCCAGTGTAAAGTTACAGTTCAAAATCCTTTTTTAATATTTTGCATTTGAATGAAAAACAAATGGAAGAGAAACAATTAAAAAAACAAAAAGATCAGCAACTGAGACAAATCGAAAGAAGAAAGAACGAACTGAGCCCCAGATGCTGGGTGCTCCCTCTCTCCCTCTTCCTCGCCTTTCTCTCTGCAAAACTCTACCCAGCTCCAGGTGCCCTGAAGGCGGCAGCAGAAGGACGAAGCCAACACACCATCTGAGCCCGGAGCAGCCGGGGGCCGCTTCATTTACGCTACAGAGCCTCCCCATTTAATTCGGCACAACACCCTGCAGCGCGCGCGCGCGCACACACACACACACACACAAGTCAGTTCATCATGCTTGTGAGGACACTGCACTGACATCCATTTATTTCCTGGAGGCTCAGTTTGACCTCAGCCACATGAAAACCAGATGTCCTGTTTTCTCAGGACAGCCTTGTGTTTCTGGCCAGTTTTAGATCTTTTTTCCCCATCATGCTGGTCTCAGTTCAGTCATCATATTTACTTGTACAGGTTAGGTAATGAATTCAAAGAACTTACTTGGGCCATGGTTCATGGCCCATCTTGCCAACACCACCGCATGCCTTCATTCAGTGCTGAGTCTTTATGTGAAAACCAGGAATTGTTGGGTTTCTAAAAGCTAATCTGAGAAGTCCTTGTCTGCGTGCAACAACTTAAAAATTTCTACCTTCTCGTTTGGCTTGAGTCACTCAAGCCAAACGTCACTCAGAAGCACAACTCACTTGTCTGATTTCATAAGTAATAATATTCATCTCTAAGGTCAGAGAGAGGGTAAGAGAGGGTATACTCTGTGTTTTATGTCTCAAAAATGTTGATTGCAGTGTGTGGATAAAACCCATAGCTAGTGTCATACCACACCCCAAAACATACTTAAAGGGGAGATTTCTGCATGTGTAACCATTGTAGCAGCCACTGTTCAGAGAAAGGCATGAGTAACACTAAAAGAAAGTGTACTAGAAATCCAGGACAGTTATTAAAATGTATAAAAAACAAAGGTTATTGATAAGCACAGATGGCTTTGGTTTCCTCAGTTTGATGGACCACCTGTGAATAAATTTGGGTCCTATCTCTGTGTGAGTCCATAATATTGTTGCATGTGTTTCCCCCCCCCCCCCCCCAACGACAAAAAGCCGTGAAAAAGTAATTAAAAGGAGCTGACTGTCTGAGATAAATGTCTGTCCGAGGAAGAAAAACACTCTTCATCACTGTCAGGAGAGCAGGAGGAGACAGAGGAGTAATATTAGCTTTATCACTGCTGGGAGAGGAGAAGAAGAAAGGGTTCAGAAAGTGAGACAGAAAAGTTTGTTTTAAAAAGAAAGTGAAGCAGAATTCGAGGAGAAGGGATTAAAGAGAGGAGGTTTTATTAGAGCGTAAAGTAGAGGAGATGGACAAGTTTTATTACTGCTGAGGGAGGATTAGGAGACAAGGAGGAGATGGAGTTGATGGTGGAGAAAAACAGGTTTTTATCACATTGAGGAGAGGTTAGAGGAAAGAAAATGAGAGAAGGGGAAGAGAAGCAGCTGAAGAAGTGATAAAAGAAAGAGAAGAAAAGACGCTGTGGACTAAAAAGTGAAGACAGGACAACAACACTGAGAATAAGAGATGAAACGAGGAGTGGGAAGGAGAAAACATGGAGAATGAGATAAAGAAAGTATTAGACACAGTGGAAAAGGATGAACTATAAAAGGAAGATAAAAGAAAAAAGAGTAACTAAAAACAACAGAACAATAGAAGAGAAAAACAAATAGAGGAATGAAAAAGGATAAAGTATTAGAGGAGGAATAGTTTTTCCCTAGTAGCAAATGATCAGTCAGGAGCGCTGGACAGCACCAAGGTTGACTGGTTGGCTGGCTGTCATCCATTCCAAGCCAGGTGACCTTACTCGTTAATCAGCTGATTGGTTCTATTGGGGCTTATCCATCCATCCATATGACTGTGAGCCAAAGAACAGCGAGACGGCACAGATTTTAATGCAACAAATAACAAGTTACCAAACAAAAAAAGCTGACTTCGTATTATCTTCATCTTTTTCTCTCTATTTTAAACCATCCATTTTAAATAACACAGGTTCCCAAGTTTTGAAACAGGTCACTTTGCTGACAAAACTGAGGTTGCGATGCTCTTGTGAGACCAGTTTTACTCATGCAGAAAGACATCTGGGGGACTTGGATGCCACATTTATTGCAGGAAGCTCAGCAAGTAGGTGAATAAAGATGGCCGCACTTATTAATAAGATGTGCTGCCACCTGTTCAGAAACGTATTCCTAGCAGGACATCTTACGCTCATTCTGCACGTCTGCATTTTATCTTCTCATTCATCTGGGGGAAGCTAACACAGCTCATTCATCTTTAGTCTAATTTAAGGAGGAAGAACAAGCAATTAAGCAGTATTCCTGTCTATAATTTTAACATTGAATTGAAGAGACAACTTTCAGGCACAGATTAGGAGAGACTCATCTTAGAGGCTTCGGGCCACTGGGCCATTATGACTTTTGAAATATTACCAAATGGAGCGATCTGCTCAAAAGAGCAAAATCGTTTCATTAATTCATAAAGACCTTTTCCCCTCAGACCTCAATTTTTTTTAATCCATTGAGATTTTATACCCTTAATCCTCCTGAGCTACCAGCAAATTTAGGTTTATCTTTGGGATGTCATCAAATTGTCTCTGCAAGAACCTGAGTATGTGGACTGTAAGGCAGACACTACTGAGCATGTGCAATGGGCTTGACAGCTCAGGAAACAATGCAAAAAGTTCAAAACAGTTTTTCCTCTTATTTACAATTGTGCATTATTTTCAGTCCAGATTTCTTTGGTAGAGCCGCTGGTTACGCTTAAAAACAGTTTGACTGTGTGCTGAAAAAAATATACATTCTAAAGAAAAGCCACCTCAAAGAACACAGGACTTGTACAGCAGATACATGCGGAAATAAAAAGATTCATTCAGAAAGTTTGTTGTCTGCAAAGATTAGCCACTTCCACTCAAGATTAGTCCACTTTCTATATTTGGCACCATGTCTAAGTGTAAGGTTGAATTGTGTTGACAAACAGTAACCAAAAAGTTCAACATTATATCTTATCTTAAACATATTTTACAAGCTTCTGCTCTAGTATGGTGATACTACTGAGTTTTGCATAGATGTGTGTTTATGTCTGCATGCACCATTTGGATACAGGTGAGAGACACGTGGAACAATGTGGGATACTCCTTTTCAGGTTGCTGTTGTTGGTATTTTAGCTTCACCCCTGCCATGGAAATGATTCATTTCACATTATTCATAGTGTGCAAAGAAGTGTTTTCAAGTCTTCCAGTTTTAATCATCCCTAAATCCCAAAACAGTCAACCTTTAGTCACCCATGGGGAATATGCTTTTGGCAGGATTGGATGCAGGTGTGTCTCTGCTGCGATTCAGCCAACGTTAAGGTCACACTTCTCTTTAATGCGCACTCAAATGACACTGACTGGCAATGAAGTTGACTAGAAATGTTGCAGATACCACACTAATAAAATCACACTGATCACTGAAAAAGTCCTACTCCAAAGCTAAGACTTTCTTTTGTGTGTGTGTGTGTGTGTGGGGGGGGGGGGGACCTTCTGCATTAGACCCTAGTTCCTGTCTTTCCAAAGGTTCCTAGTCCTTAACAAAGTTCCTGCTTTGGGAATTTGGGAATGCTGTCATTCTGACCATTACTTGAAAGGAAGTATCAGGAAGTTTTTAAAAACATTCAATTAAATTATATTAAAGACAGAAAGAAAAAAAGTCCACCAACTGTTCTTAGAGTACACTATTACAGGACTTGCAGCACAACCACTGCACACTGGTGCACACAGTGTGAACAGTAGTAGTAGATCCTCTGTCTTACCAGACTGTTGTAGTGCATGAAGAGCTAGAAGCCAGAAGCAGAAACTTTCAATATGAAGCTTATGTGTAAGTTCAGCCAGGAAGATCTGCATTTATTCATCTGGCTGAATTCTTGGATGTTGGGTGTCTGACACTTTTAACATTCTTCACATCACTTCCTCTTCATCGGTTTGCCTCCCTCTGTGAGCCAGTCAGCCTGGGTTCTGTGTGCTAGCACTGATCTTCTGTCATTCAGCCTTTCAGACTCTTATTCAGGTGACCCACCTCCTCCACATCTTCACCTCATCATGGCCAGCTGGAGATAATCATCCAAGTCTCCACTTGCTTCATCTCTGCCACCACTAATGTCTAGTCTCCATGGGATCCTGTCCTGCTTCCTACCATTGCTCGACTCCACTCTTCTGTGTAGCTTCAACAGAATCTAATTGCCAAATGTTTTATTACTCACTCTAAAATCACGTCTCCTTACTGAGTTACCACTCCGTCTGGTCTCATACTTACTTTCTGTTATGAGATCTGGCTAATGACTGAAAGAATGAGATCACAGATGCAAGTGGCTGAAATTAGTTTCCTTCAGCGTTGCTGGTGTTAACTTTAGAGACAGGGCAAGGAATAGAACTGAGGCACACCCAACTGGAAGAATAACCTGTGGTGACCTCAGAACTCACTGTAGCGATCATACCATATATCCGATTTATGCCCTATAAATGCACCTGGATGCCACCAGAGGAAGTGGAAAACTATCCTGGGAAAAGGATTCCTGGGATGCTCTGCCTCCTGCTGCCATTATGACCTGACTTCACATAATGAGAAGGCAGATGGATGGTTGAAGGGGTTGAATAGATAGATGGATGGGCTTTTATCCAATTTAATCTCCTATGCTGAAAATAATTCAAGTGAGTCACATTAGTTTTATTATGCTGAAGTATCAGATTTGAATAAAAGCTGTTGACATATTGAAAATAAATGTCAGACAGCACAGCTTCAAAATCTGCTCTTAGTCGTGTCTGAGTGTGTGTTTGTATTTGTTTGCAGTGCACGGTTTCTTCTGTGTTTGTCTGGAGAGGGATGTCGGTCTTGTTTTCCTGTAATTGCGTTGTATTGTATCTGAATGTTTAGTGTGTGTGAGCGGGGTTTTTGTATGTACGCTGTGTGTGCGTGGTGTTGTGCGCCTTATCAAGAGCTCATGAATTATTGAGTTCCATTTAGAACCCTTATCACTGTCCCCATGGCAACCAGCCCCATGGGGCACACACACGCAGTGATTACAATATTACAACACGCAATACAAACAAAAACAAGAGCACAGCAGGTACACACACTATTGCCTGGCTGGCGTGTGTGCGTGTGTGTGCATTAGTTTGCTGTTGTCGCACCAAAGCTCCCAGTGGCCTCTGTTTGTCCTCAGTCCAAACTGGACATAGTGTTCAACTCATGTTTTATTCATGTTTTCTAAGTGTTTGTGATTATGCATATATATATGTGTGTGTGTGTGTGTGTGTGTGTTTGTGTGTGTGTGTGTGTGTGTGTGTGTGTTTGTCTGGTGTGTTTCGATGATCTAATGATGTTTAATGTGTACGACTGAACTGTTGCAAAACACCTGAGATTAAAACGACCTGCAGCTCTCTGGCTGTTCCACGAGCAACCAGACAGGCAGCGCCCTCTAGCAGCACCAACTTTAACTGCAAGTGGCTCCAGCTAAAGTTTGCAATGAGTCAAGTGGCTACAATTTTATTGCAAGTGTACCAATAAGAAATATATGCAGTTATTCATAAGAAGTGTGTACAGTATTTGTGCTCATAGCACTGCTAGCCATGAGTGAGAAATAAATATTAATGATATGACACTGAAAGTGTGACGGCCAGAAACCTGCTAGGTTTGGCTGTTTTTGTACCATGTTTACATTTTCTTGTCCCGTTCCTCCCTATACAAAAATTGACAAGTGACTACTCTGCTGTCACTGAACCAAACCTCACTGGCTTGTCCAGAGTTTTTTATTAAATAGACATTTTTGAGACATTTTGACATTTTATCACTTGAGACTTTCAGCAGCCAAAAAAAAGGGGAGGACATTAATAAAACCTTAAAACCAGCTGATAGAGAGTGCTTGAGTCTGAGAAACACAGGAAGGACTGAATGTCTGACTGATCTGTATAAAAAACTGTTGCATCCCTGCATAAGAAAGCAAGAAACATCATTTTTTCACAGTCCAATGTTAAAAAAGGTATAGTATATAATCAAAGATTACAATTTTCTAACCAGCTTCTATAATAGTCAAGGATGGTGACTGGAACCTTCACCCTATGGCCTTTAAAATATAGTCAAGTCCAGTGCAGGTACCTCTATTTAAATAGCATACAGCTTGAACTGCATTGTGTACTGTATTGTGTTTCATTGACTTGTACTGTTCATGTCGAGACATTAAAGGAGTTTTTCTACCTGATTCAATTTTAATTACATTCAATTCAATTCACAACAATTCAATTGACAAACAAGCATCTATACTGGTAAAAGCAGAAATATAATAGTGACAATAGCATCCGCGGAAGACAGAATGATACAACTTAAGGTTCAGATTTTATAATCTTGTCAGATATTCATTCACATCCATTTTATCCACTCAGGTATCGGACATATTGAAACAGAAGACCTAAAGCTGTTAAACAAGACCCTACCTGACCTATGTAGACTCAAGCAGAATTTCTAATCCACCTCATCACAACTCAAGGTAACACAAAGAGACTAGGTAAGTATCTACCCACACATTGACAGGGAAAAGACACAGTACTGACAGAAAGCTGAGGAGAAATCAGAAGGAGAATGTTCTTTTATAATGCTGCAGGAATGAGTGATAAACCATGGAAATGAGTTTACACTTTGCACTCCAGCTTTCCTTCTCTCAAATTCATCAGGTTTTTTAAACAGGTTTTTTAAAATGCGTAGAATGAGGTCTGTATTAGCATGAACTTGAGATGTTTTGTGCTTTGTTCTACAATATAAAATATTCTAGTAAATATCTTCTTGTCAACACTGAGGATTTTACATACACCAGAGAAGCAGTACTAATCAAAAGACAGGAGATGTACGCAGCAGAGTTAAAGATGCTCAAATTGTAGGTGGGAGTAACCAGGATGGATGGGATTAGAAATGAGTACACTTCAGAGGGACAGCTCAGGTTGAATAGTTTGGAGATAAACGTAGAGAGACAAGGTTCAGATCATTCGTACATATGCAGAGGAGGGACAGTGGATATTGGACAAAGAATGCATGTAATGAGTGGTTATTCGAGTTACTGTCAACTTCCTGTCAGCTGGAAGGAGTCTGGCCAGTCTCGACTGACCTGTAGAATCAACAAGGCATTTTCTCAAGTCAAGTTGTAGCAGTTATAAAAGCACAGCATTAAGGATCATGAGTTGTGGGCAATGGTTTAGCTCACTGGGTTGAGCAAGTGACCCATATGCCATAAGCTGAGTTTAAATCTGCCATGAGGGCATCTGCTGCATCTGTCTCTCTGTTCTCTCTCCTCAGCTTTCCTGTCTCCTCTACACTGTTCTAACACAATAAATGCTAAAACAAATTACACTTAGCAAAAAGGTTTGTGAGTTTTAACTTTGTTGTGACAAACGTCAAAGTAAAGATCTGTTTTTTCTTGGTTAACCTTATCCATGATGTCATACACAGTAGTTTTTCTGTCTGTAAGAATCAGAAACAAAGCGTGTTGGAAAGCTATGATGTGAAACTTGGGCAGTGGATATATAGATAGTGTACAAATAACCTGTGAGGGCAAAAAAGCTATATTTACCTAATCAGAGAGGATTTGTGATTTGGTGCACGGGGTTTTTATTCCTCCTTATTGCAGTTGTGTCAGGGCAACAACAGCAAAGACAAAATGACAGTATTTGACGTCCTTGCAAAGATGATAGAGTCCTAAGACTGGTTCTCACAAAGATAGCAATACAAGAAAACACACACACACACACACACAGTGCAATGCTAATAAGGGATGCAGTCAGGTAGTTTTATACCTCCTCTTAAAAGAGATTTAGAGTCAGAGAGACTTAGAGCTACAATAACAGAGTTATCTCTTTTCTCTCTCCTTGTCTGTGAGCTTTTCTCAGAAAGAAAGAAAAAAACACTTTAATGGGACGGAAAGGAATAAAAAGACAGAAGGCAGAAAAATCTCTCTCTGATGTTCATTCAGCTGCTTTTGTCAAACCTGAGCTTCTTAACAAGTGCAAAATAACAACTAAACTCATTGAATAGAAAAGATGAAAAAGATATGCAACAAAACATAAAAGAAGCAATAAACAACAACAAAAAAAAAAAAAACCATAATCTTGTGTGGAGCTGTTAAAGGATGCATGTAAGAAACAAAAAAGACAAAACAAACCATTAATAAACAAAGCAGCAGATCCTGTGAGAGAGTTAAACAGAAAAAGTGTTGAGTTTGCATTTCAAATTTTCCTGCTTTCAGCAGATCTGCAGATCCTGACAGCAGCCCCCTCGACACAGGGTCAAAGGAAAACAGAGCTAACATACTAATGCCCTCGCTATGCTAATGCTAATCCGCTATGCAGTCTGCAATCATCATTGCATTCAATAATAATAAAGTGTTAAATTCAATTCAGCAATTTTATATCAATAAATCACAACAACAACAGCATTAATGAAATTGACACTCTACTGTAGTGAGTAGAGAGAAGCTTGGGTTCACGAGAGCCCTAATTGTCTTGTAGAGACGTTTGCTGCCGGATACTCGATAGGCCGTTGCATCATGTGCCTGGCGACACTCTCAATGGAGGACACTGTACAACATCTACCAGTCTGAACCATGATAACAGAGTTCTGGTTGTTCGGAGCTGGCTTGGACCTGGCTTATCGAAGAACAAAGAAAGCGGTTACAGCTATTCAAAACCCCCACTGGGCTGGCCAACATGATTGACGGTGGGCAAGCTGTGTGTACTCAGACTGTGTTTATTGAACACCATATGGGAAGATCTTGGAGAAGCTCACGGCTTTGCAACGGGAAATAGATAGACCTGATGACCAGTGAGGGATATTAAGAACAACTGCGAAATTGGTGCAGTTGTCCGCAATCATCTCCCTCACTCATGCGGTTCCAAAACAACACATTTTTATCCCTGATAACGGGACTATGTCTCTCTGACCCTATCCTTCAAGGACACCAGCAGTGGCTGAAGGACTGTTGACTTTTGCGTAACCGGATGAAAGGACACTCTCTCTCAAGTTGAACACAGGATATACACACATACATATGCATGTGCAGTGACACAGATGCACAGTCACTCCATTCCAAATGCCTCCAATGCTTGCCCCCCATTCGATGCAGACAGCAGGTCAGCTGGACTGCACAGAGATGCTGCCACCCGATGCTGCTGCTGCTGGCTTACTCTAACCCTACTCACCCACCCCTGTTGCTTGTCACGTGTTTTCATTGTGTTACGGTGTGAAGATTCATGTGCTGAGGAGTTTTTGTTTTCTGTTCTAATACTGATCCCCTATCAGGAGCTCAGTCTGAGTAGAGTTCTCTTTTTTTCTTCTCCACTCCCCTATTGTGTTGTACCTTTCATTGTTTCTTCTTTACACTGCCTGTTCTGACCTTTCTCCCCAATGGGATGTTTGTGTTATGTATGTATGGTTGGAAGAGGTCCAATTTCGCTGCAGGCAACGCCAAGTGACAAATAAAGGCTTCATCAAATCAACTCAAGGTGCTTTATAAGGTCTACACCTTTTGTAAGGTGAAGAGCCTACAATATTTATTGCTTAATGAAGCTAAACATTTAAGCAAAGGTCATTGGGAATTCATCCTTTGGAAGAACGAATGGGATCAGGAATCTTCTGATTAGAGCGTCTGAGCACTTAATGCTAATGTGTGCACACAGGTTTGCATGTTTGCTATCCAATTTGGTACACTGGTGCTCTAATATTTGAGCTAAACTGGGCGTAGCCACTGTGTCATGCATGTGACACATCAAGAACTGTTTAATGGAGTGTATATTTGAACAAACTTTAGCATTTTGGCTATATTAGCTCTTTGGCGGTTCATGTAGAAATATTTGGATGAGGAGATGGATGAGTTGCTAAGTTATTATCTAATGCTTGCAAGCATTGGGAAAACATCATCCACAAAAAAGCATTCTGATCAATCTGTCACAGCAAACCAGATAATTTGCCAAATAATTTCATCACAAATGCATGGAAAAGGCACCAACACCAGCAGTCCAGTTCAGTGACTCAAAGCAGCAAGGTTAAAATCAGAGAGACAGATGGCAGCAAGGGCTCTCAGTGATGTCAGTCAAAACTGCTAACTTAAACACCACACTGGGCATGTAAAATTCATACAAATATGTTGTGCTTTATTTTAACGTTAAATTGAAGGAACTGCAGAGCTGTACACAGCAAAATCTCCAGTGTTAAATTAACACTAGAGAGTGTCTATATGGGTCCACACCTCTGAGTGTTAAATACAACACTGTTGAGTGTTAAATTAACACTTTTGACAGTGTTATATGTTTAAAAGTAACCTAGTCAGTTTTGAAGATTAACAATGGCTAACACTGAGCAGTGCTGATTTTCTAACACTGGAAAATAACTCAAAATGTTAGAAATATTGCAGTGTTAGAAAATCAGCACTGCTCAGTGTTAGCCATTGTTAATCTTCAAAACTGACTAGGTTACTTTTAAACATATAACACTGTCAAAAGTGTTAATTTAACACTCAACAGTGTTGTATTTAACACTCAGAGGTGTGGACCCATATAGACACTCTCTAGTGTTAATTTAACACTGGAGATTTTGCTGTGTACTGTTAAAGTAAGTCACAGTATGAACATCCAAAATATGGACCAGAATTGTAGAAACCTTTATATTCTGTAGCACTGAATATCAACATGGCTGCAAAGTCTGGAAATCACCAAAAGGTACTATTTTCTGACAAAACAGGATTTGCAGAACTATAGCTTGTATCTACTGCAGTTTGAAGTGTGTGTGCTTGTTAATTTATAGTCTTTAACTGACCTCAGCAACCTGGCTACACACACACACACACACACACACACACACACGCACACCTGTTCAGCTATCTTAGTGAGGGCCTTCATTGACATAATGGTTTCCCTAGCCCCTTACCCTAACCCTAACCATTAAAAATGAATGCCTAACCCTAACCCTAAACCTAACCATAACCTAATTGTAACCCTGACACTAAAACCACATTTTGAGCCTCAAAAAGGCCGGTGAGGACCGGTGACTGTGTCCTCACAAGTGACTCTCACAAGTATAGTAGAATGCAGATTTTGGTCCTCACAAAGATAGCTAGACAGGAACACACACACACACACACACACACACACACACACAGAATGAGGGAGACACACATGAGCTTGACCCTGTTTGGTCAAATTAAAGTCATAAATTGTGTTTCCATTAATGCCCTATTGACTGGTTTTAGTTCATTCCAGCAGAGAGGAGGTTCAATCCTTCAGCTTCTGTTAAACAGCTCCTGACCTATATGATGGAGAGAAGGAGAGCAAGTGAGGAAGAAGGAATGAAAGGGACCTGCAGGAAGACGGTGAGGTAGGAAGAGGAGAGAGAGTTTTGTGAATATTTATCCTTCAATGACGAAAGACTTCGCCTCCATAAATCACTGTCCTCCAATCACACACACACACTGCAGTCTAATTAGAGTGTGTTATCGGAGCAGCAGACGAGCTGTTGATCCGGCGACCTTTGGCAACGAGAAAAACCCGCAAAGGCTCGCTCTCTCTCTTTCACAAACTCACACACACCAACTTTCTGTCTCTCCTGAGGAAAACACTTTGCTGAGTTGTGATAATGATGCTGCCGGACTCTTTCCAACTATCTTTTCGTTCTCCTCAGCTTTGCACCATTTCCATTAAAATGCCTCTTCCTTCATTGTCTCCCTTAATTCAAACTTTTCTTCTATCTAGGCCCCTTTTTACTTCTTTACGTGCCACCTTCTTGCCTCTTTCCTTCTCCTTTCTTCCTTCTAGATGTGTGTTCCAATTGTTCAGCTTGTCTTTCTTTAACTCCTTTGTTGCCATTTCTTTTTCTTCCCACCTCTCGTGTCCTCTTCTTGCTTCCTCTTTTCATTTGAAGTTCCTGTTCAAAAATGACCTACAAACAAACTACAAGCTTTGATGTGTTTAAGTTCAAAGTGTCAGACTGTTGAGTGGGTAGTGAAACTGGAAGAAAAAGATCACAGATACAAGCATCAGAAATGGGTTTCCTATGAAGTGTGTCCTGGCTCACCCTTAGAGATAGGGTGAAGCTCACTCCTCTGCATTAAAAGGAGCAATTTAAGATGCTTCTGGAGTCTGGCTAAAATGCTTCCTAGGCACTTCCTAGGTGAGGTATCTTGGACATGCCCAACTGGGAGGACACCCTGAGGAAGATCCAAGACACCCTGGAGAGATTATGTCTTTTGGCTTGCTTGGAAACACTTCGGCATCCCACTGGAAGAGCTTGAGGCGGTGGCTGGGGAGAGAGGTGAGGGCATCACTGCTCTCCCCGCAGTGCAGAACCCCATCAGAGGGGAAAAAAGAGTTGGACTTTTGGATAAAAATTAAAAAGAAACTGAAGTCACATTCAACTGTTTTTCATCAAGACCACCTCTTTATCTTTAAAAGATCTGTGCTGATCAAAATTACCCAAAACACGTGAAAATTGTGTCTGCCTTGCAGAAACAGCAATCACCAGGGTTAGCTCTTATTAAAGCAGTTCAAATCAATATAATCTTCCCTCGGGTCTATTACATGAATCTCTGAAGGGGTCTGTAAAGGAAGCGATGAACCTGTAGAGAGGTAGCAGTTGAACCTGAAACTTTGCAGCTCTTTTAGGGAGTTATCGTAGCTCATTGTTCAGCTGTCTGACTACAACTTTTTTTATTCTAGTTCACTCTTAGCACTCTCAAAGCGTCATTTCCAGTCACAACAGGCAGCTGTTTTCAGAGAAAAAGCTCTAAAAAGCTACTTTACTCTACCAGCTCAGCAGCAACCTGCACTCAGACACAGTTAGACTCACTGGTGAACATAGTGGAGCTGAAAGACATCTTACTTTCTTTGGATGGACACAAATGCACCTGCAAATGAACGATAATGTTACTCTGCAAATGAAGGGTGCGCTAACAAGAATCTGGTTGCTAACAAGTACAATACACCTGCTTCAAAGTGTCATATATTTTGTTTCAGATGCTGTTATTACAGGCGTATTTCCAGTAAATGCTTCATTTCTGCCACTGCCGGGAGAGGAAGGTGTTGCAGAGAGGCTTAACGCAGTCAAAATTGGTACCTTAACTCACATGAGGTGTGCTGTCAATGACTCTGCATTGAATCCAGATGCACAGAAGGGTATTTGATCTGCCAGACCAGCAACCAGAGACATTTGATAAGTCCAACATTAACAATGGGACATCAAGACAATGGAAATATATGGAGATAATTTATGTTTCGACACAGACTGGAGAGAACAGATGGGTGTAATGCTGTCATCTGTGTTTGAACAAACAAAGTCACAGCCTGCTTGCAGAAAGTAGCAAAAAAGCTAGCAGTTCATTTATATACATATTGCACACACTGTAGCTCTTCTCTTTTGCACTGCAAAATATAACACCATCATATTGCACTTTCACAGGATGTATTCAGTGTGAACATTTTCGGAGTGCTGGAGTCATTGCAAGCCCAGTGGGAATGGGTATTTATTTTGCTTTGGTATGTAGGAAGCATAAAAAATGAATGGTTACATCCATTATACTGAAAAGGAGTCAGAAAGCAGAAGAAATGAGAAATGGAATTGTTAAGTCTGCGTACTGAGACAGATCTTCTGCCCGATATCAACTGGTTATTTCTCATTTTTCCAACAAGGCCTTTGCTGTCGTACTTGCAGATGTTTCTTTCTTTTCTCCTTTTGCATTTTTGGGGTTTGCCAAGAATCCATTTCAACATTTTCAGTTACAGTTCCCCACAAAGCAAGGTACCGTTGACATTTCCTGCATTATGGGAATATGATTATCAATCTTGGCTTAAATCTCGGCCCTGCAACAGACTGGCGACCTGTCCAGGATGTGCCCCATAGTAGCTGGGATAGGCATGCTGCACCAAGTTCTAATGAGACAAGCATAGAAATGATCCCAATGTCAGAGGCCATTTTATTCTCACTGAAACTCTTCAAACAAACCATTCCTCTGCAGGTGATGACTAAGTTGTGGAAGCTTGTTTCTGACACTGTGTTTTTTCTTTTTCTTTTTTGCCATCAGTAACTCAAATTGTTTAGGTAGTATGTTGAAATTTCCACTTAATAATTAGTCAACATTTGGAAATACATAACTTGAACTCTTATCCATAGCAAGCTGTTTGACAACATTGAAATAAGAAGGTTGGAGATTGGCCTGAATTAGCTAACACAACAGGGTCAAGTTGTGGCTTTTTAAGTAATGGTGTATTTACTGCCACTTAGAAGCCTGTGGTACACAGCCCATTAATAAAGATAAACTAATTATTGTTAAAACTGGTGCATTAATATGTGGTGGGGAATTTTAGGTTCAGGTTCAGTCTGAATACCTCTAATAACCTCATTCTTGGTGTTATTTGTTTCATTTATTTTCAGGAGACTGTGCTACAGTCTTGCATTACCTGTTTCAGACAGCTAACCGAGATCAGGCCATTCCTTTCCATTTCAGAGTAAGGAAAGGTGATCCATGCTTTTATCTCCTCCAGGCTGGACTCAGGGCTGGACTGGTAATCTGGCATACTGGGCATTTTCCAGGTGGACAGACACACTGTTGGCTCGATG
Organism: Perissodus microlepis; assembly: GCF_051167445.1. Classification (NCBI taxonomy): domain Eukaryota; kingdom Metazoa; phylum Chordata; class Actinopteri; order Cichliformes; family Cichlidae; genus Perissodus; species Perissodus microlepis. The sequence goes on along the minus strand of NC_140477.1, from coordinate 20,729,398 downwards.
GGCCGGCTTAAAGGGCCGCTGCACACTGGCGGTACAGGCACTGACAGCAGCTCATTGGTTCATTTTCATTACTAAAAATGGGTTGCCCAATCAAATCTCTTAATGTAACCAGACCCTCCCCTACCTTCACTGTGTGCTCATGCAGCTTGTAGAAAAAGTGGCGAAAAGGTGGAGCTGAAAAGCTGAGAGATAGCAATAAAAAGAAAGTAAAAAAAGAGGCAGGAAAGATCCTTGAAAGAGTAGTTGTCAAACAGCTAACAGATCATGTGCAGAGGACTGGATTATTTGAAGAGTTTCAGTCAGGTTTCAGAGCTCATCACAGTAAATAAACAGCTTTAGTGAAGGTTACAAATGAACTTCTTATGGCCTCTGACAGTGGACTCATCTCTGTGCTTGTCCTGCTAGACCTTAGTGTAACATTGATACTGTTTACTTTATACATGCTTCCTTTAGACAGTATCATTAGAAGGCATAGCATACATTTTCACTGCTATGCAGTTTACACACAATATTAGATAACTTAGTTAAATAACACGTGCCAATTGGTTAAACTGAAACTAAACTTATGTCTTAAAGACATAAAGACCTGGATGGCCGCTAATTTTCTGTTTCTAAGTTTAGATAAAACTGAGGTTATTGTACTTGGCTCTGGAAATCTTAGAAATATGGTATCTAAGCAGATTCTTACTCTGGATGGCATTACCTTGGCCTTCAGTAACACTGTGAGGAACCTTGGAGTCATTTTTGACCAGGGTATGTCCTTCAGTGCACATATTAAACAAATATGTAGGACTGCTTTCTTCCATTTGCGCAACATCTCTAAAATGACAAATATCCTGTCTCAGAATTACGCTGAAAAACTAGTTCATGCATTTTTTACTTCTAGGCTGAACTACTGTAATTCATTATTATCAGGATGTCCTAAAACCTCCCTGAAAAGTCTTCAATTAATCCAAAAATGCTGCAGCAAGAGTAATGACAGGGACTAGAAAGAGAGAGCATATTTCTCTCATATTGGCTCCCTGTCAAATCCAGAATTGAATTCAAAATCCTGCTCCTCACATACAAGGTCTTAAATGATCAGGCCCCATCTTATCTTAATGATCTTATAGAACCATATTACCCCATTAGAGCACTTCAGTCTCAGGTATACTTGTTGTTCCTAGAGTATTTAAAAGTAGAATGGGAGGGAGAGCCTTCAGTTTTCAGGCCCCTCTTCTGTGGAACCAGCTTCTAGTTTGGATTTGGGAGACAGACACTATCTCTACTTTGAAGATTAGGCTTAAAACTTTCCTTTTGGCAAAAGCATATAGTTAGGGCTGGATCAGGTGACCCTGAATCCTCTCTTAATTATGCTGCAATAGGTGCTGCTGGGGGACTCCCCTGATGAGCATTTCTTCTTTAGTCACCTTTCTCATGTGTAATTACACCTCTTTGCACTGAATCACACTTGTTATTAATCTCTGGCTTTCTTCTACAGCATCTGTTTTCTCCTGTCTTCCTTCTCACACCCCAAATGGTCACGTCAGATGGCCCCGCCCCCTCCCTGAGCCTGGTTCTGCTGGAGGTTTCTTCCTGTTAAAAGGGAGTTTTTCCTTCCCACTGTTGCCAAAGTACTTGCTCATAGGGGATCATATGATTGTTGGGTTTTTCTCTGTATGTACTATTGTAGGGTCTACCTTACAATATAAAGTGCTTTATTGTGACTGTTTTTGTGATTCAGTGCTGTATAAGTAAATTTAACTTAACTGAATTGAAATTGACTAATTAACCAACATTTTAGCTGCCGGGCTGCTACACCGTGAACAGTAGCACCAGGAACAACCACATAACCAGGCCTTACAGTCAAAGGAGGCTGCTGCTGCTATCATCAACTAAGGAGAAGTGAGGAAGAGATGAAGAAGGTGAAATGAATGTGGTAAGAAAATAGATGTACGATCATAATTAGGAAGAGAGAGATTCAAGGATTCAGCTAAAATGAATAGCTATTTTGACCATGAAGCATCGCCCTGGCTGGAATATCACCAATGCCAGCAAAGAATATAAAGATTACAATGCTGCTGCCAGGCTTTCAGCAACCACATTGTTCCATCCCTTGCAGGCCTTCAGAGTCTACCTGTGAGTCTCAGAATTGACTTTAAGATTTTATTTCCTGGCTTCTGTTTATGTCTGAGATCTGCCGACTCTGAGCTGCTGAAGATCCTGTAGAAAAGGCCTCAGTAATGCTCTTACCAGGGCTGGACTGGGACAAAAAATCGGCCTGGGCATTTTGACTAGAGACCGGCCCACAAGGTATTATAGGAAAAGCCATAAAACCTTTGAATGAAAACAAACGCTGTTGTGACAGTGATGTACAGTCTTGTTGGTATATGTATGATTTCTATACATTTTACATCAGATAAAAACTTTGGTTGTAAGATTCAGATAATTATTTATTAAAAGCGAGACATTTTAAATGATAATAAGAAAGAAATGTATTTCTTTGTGCCCCCCTTTCCCTGTTAACGCTCTACCTGGCCCCCTGGCAAAACTTTGCTAGACCCGCCCCTGCACAGTTACCAGCTGTCAGCTACTTAGAAAAGGATCCTGGTGTAAGTTGTCTCTCAGAAACAGTTCATAACTTCCCTTCAACTCATTCATGTCACCTAAAAGTTAAACCTGTTTCTCCATCACCTGTTCAGCTCTGATGATTCAGTAAGGACATCTCCTGGTTTCATCTTCATGTTTCCCTCTCACCAGATAACCAAACATGTCATGACCAGCAGCTTTTACAGCTGTGGCTCCAGCAACATCAGCTGATACTAGAAGGTAATATTAAATAAATTCTAAACAGCTGATCAAGCTTAAACGTGCTGCTGTTGTTTAGCGCGACCTCCACTGGTTTCTTCTTTCCAGCGCAATGTGGGCGATAAACAAACAAGAGAGACGGGACTTGCACCAGAAATACTGATCAGCTGATCCTTGATCAGTTTCATGATTGAAGTAGCAACAGCAGAGGGAGGAGAGAGAATGAGAGAAGAAGAGGCAGCTAACAGCGCAAAGTCACAGAATAACTCCAGCTTTGTGTCTTTTTCCATTCTAGGTGAAGTACGGGACAAACTGTGTTCCTTTTCAGCTCAATACAAAACACGTAATATTTTCTCTGAATACGGGACGATTAAGTTTTTTACAGGACGGTTGGCAACTCTACTAACTAACCTTATGAATAAAGTAAAGTTCACTATCAGTAACATCATAGCACCCATCCAGCTGTATAGAAACTCTGTCATGCAAGCTAGTACGCAGTACGAGTTATTGTAACTGACTGTAAAAAGTCAGCACAACGTAAGTAAACTCCACCTAAACTTGGTTTATATCTGACCCAGATAGACTGCAGGTCATAACTTCTTACCTGAAGTTCAGTTCACCTGACACTCGGACCGGCGGCTGCCTCGGGTCTCTCCTCCTGCCTCACCTTTCCCTCATCCACCTGCTGGCCTCTGTGGAAGCCATAGTCACCACCAAACAACTGAGTTATTCTTACACATCGGCCAGCATCTGGCCAATCCACCATCTTTCATTGTTTATACTGTTACAAAAACAAAAACAAAAACAAAAAACACATACGCCCATAAAAATGAAAAATTGCCCGGTGGGCCGATGGCCAGTCCAGCTATGGCTCCTACATGTAGATATCTCAAATAGGCTAACTCATCTAAGTTATAATTTCATACAGCTACATTTTTAGAATGTAGAATGTAAAAAAAAATCCCACACACGTCACCTTTTCCCCCAACACCACTATTAGCTTCAGCTCTTAGAAGTCTGTGTTTTTAACCTTACATGACCGAAATAGCTGCCATCTTCCTTGTTCTTTCATGTGTTTACTACATAGCGTCACAAATACATTAAGACATCTACATAAAAAAACACTTGCAGTGCCTTTTATTAGGAACAATTTTGAGCTAAGTGTAAATAATGTTGTCACATACATCTTGTTGTTGGTGCGTGAATAAATTACTGTAAAAGCTCACAAACAACTGTGAAAGAAAGAAAACAGCAAAATTTAATTTGAAGTCTCCGGTCTTGAAAATAACAGCAGCCTCAACTTTACTTCTTCCTCTTGGCAAGAAGTTTTCATTCTACTTTGAAAAATGAGAAATGAACGGAGCAGTGGCGGTTTGTTGGAGGTATTTCCTCTTTCCTTTTGAGTTTTGTACAGTAAAAATTGCAACAGGATCATCCCATATCGATCACCTTATTTCTCCATCTTTCTCTTGGTGTTTCATTATGTTGACTTTGACGCTGACAGTAAGAAGACTGAACTGGATTTTAGATGACTGAACAGAAGACTGATGGAAAAGTTATTTAACACAAGATAAATAAGGTACTATTACCTTTGTGATACATAATGAGTCGTATAATTTTTCACAAAATGGCTCATGGCCTGGTTCCCCCTGGTGTTTTAATGATCCAGCTCCCTATAGATCCTGTGCTGAAACTGAACCAACAGCGAGGAGCCTCATTGATCACGGAGCTACGAGCCAGCAGCCCACTGAATTAACATATTCATTTCGGTTGGCATTTAGCTGGAGAGAGACAGATGGAGAGAGGGAGAGTGGACGGAGGGAGGGAGAACGGTTTTGAGTGAAAGTGATGGAGAAAGCAGTTGGAGAGTGCGTAGAGAGAAAGACAAGCAAGAAGTTTAATATTTCAGTGAAATTACATTCAATACAGCGGTGGAATTAAACGTTAAGAAGAACGACACATTAAAACATTTTCATCTGCTGTCGTCCGTCTCTCTCTGCACGGCTGAAACTGTAAAACCTTCAGCACTAATTCTACTACACGACTGTCAACACATAAAATTACACTGTTAAAAACTGCTGCCCTAGCACATCCATCACAGGAGCTGCTACAGCTGCAAAAACAGAGGTCTGTTTTATTCATTGTATGGAAGAAAGATCTGTTATTCACTCTAAGCACTAGTTTTAACCAAAGAGTGTTGACAGCGGTGCCTTCCTTATGTGAAGAGTGAAGCCAAAGCAGTGTATTAGCAAGCAGAGAGCATTCACATATCTGTCTATTTGTACATACAAGTGTATTATGCTTTTTTTTCCCACTAGTACCTGCTCGACTCGAATCGACTCGTCTCGGTTTCGGTCATTTTCCGTTACAACTGGGTAACACCTCAATGTGCATTAGGTGATTATAGCAACACATCCAAAAGTCAGTGACATTATTTGTATGTGACACAACACACTACAAAGGAGAAATTTGAGGTTATGATCTATCGGCTTTTTGTCAGACTTTTTGTGCAGTCATTTCACTCATTATAAGGTTTCAAAAATGGCGGTTTTGATTTTTGTGAAGGAGTCAACCTCATGACTCATCAAATGATGCCAGTGACTGGCCAATTGGTGGCATGCAGATCAACACAACCCCATCCAAGCAGGTACTAAAAAATTAGCAGGTAACAGGTACTACTACCTTATGGAAAACCCTAAAAGCTGATTTAAGGTGAGGCAAGTAGGTTCTAGTGGAAATGAGGGATTAGAAAATAACAGCAGCATGTTCATGAAGACTTGTTACTTTCACATCTTCTTTAACACATCGTAATGTTTATTTTGTTGATAATGTTCCCATTTATGGTGAAATAGATCAAATTAAAGGGCTATGATTTGCCCACCTTAAATCATGGTATGATTTAGGCAAACAATACCTGTCTTGCCTTTGAACAATTCATGTCATATGATCCCTCAGTGCCCTCTGTTTTCATACCACGGTAACGGAAGCTGTAGGATTATTATATATGTTTTTTTTTTTTATCTGTAACCCATAGGCTATCATCCTTCCCAATTCAAACTGTGGATTTTACATTGTAGTTACATCTTAACCATTAAGCCTCTGGACCCCCCATTTGTGGTGATATTTAATGAAAAAATTATCTCTGGATAAATGGAGTGAGATGAGGTGACAGAGTGATGGATACAGTCTCATCACACTCCCTTCCAGGTTTTACCTCAAGCAAAGAAAAACAGAAAAAAGAACAGTCACTTAATGCTTATATTCACTCACTGTTGAAAACAAAGAACATTTTTAATTGCTAACAAATGAGCTCTGAGAACGAACCGGCAGTATGTTGTTTTGTCCCTCAGTGAGCAATAAAAAGCTTGAATCCTTTGAGGATTCAAAGTTAATAAAGTTCAAAGGTCTACAAAAAATCCCCAATAACTACTGAAGAAGTTTTTTTCCCTTTAAACATAACTCTGAATAAACAGCCAGAAAATGAATGGAAGTTTTAAATGAAGCAATGCAGTTTCTTTTAGGAAGACACTGTTAATGAATCAGTATCGATAAGATCGTATGAATTCCTGATTGGATGAATTTTACCCACAGGGATCAAGGAGAGACTTAGTTAGGCTCACTCCCTGTGTCACCAACATTAATCACAGTTTTGTTTAAGGAGACTTTGAAGAAGGTTACTTTCACCTACAAGGTAATTAATAAACACACACAGTGCTTACTCTTTCGTCTTCATAGCAACCATTCTGAAGGCAGCAGGTTTCTAGTATTGATTGTGTGTGCTTGTTAAGAGATATTTCTCTACAGTGACTCAATCTTCTGAAAATCATGAAACAACTTCCATGAATATCATTGATCTGACTGTAGGTGCTTTGTTATTAATCTTTTCCGACCTTTTTTTCCAACAGGAAAACTGTAATATTAAATTGTATACTTATAATAACTAATAACTAATAATAACTAATAAGTCTTGCTTGGAGGTAAAGCCAAGCAATTAGTATATGGATTAGTTCTAGAATAATCCAGTTAGTTGTAGAATAAGTTCTAGAATACAGAATAAAATAAAGTCACACCAAAATGTGCATTGGAAGAAAAGAAGTATATAACATTTGATTTCATTTGAATGAAATCTGGTGGCTAAAGAGATACATTTGTCATATCAACATTATCCCTGCATTTCTTCTTACAATCCTCAGATCATAAAAATACAGGGAGTGCAGAATTATTAGGCAAATGAGTATTTTGTCCACACCATCCTCTGCATGCATGTTGTCTTACTCCAAGCTGTATAGGCTCGAAAGCCTACTACCAATTAAGCATATTAGGTGATGTGCATCTCTGTAATGAGAAGGGGTGTGGTCTAATGACATCAACACCCTATATCAGGTGTGCATAATTATTAGGCAACGTCCTTTCCTTTGGCAAAATGAGTCAAAAGAAGGACTTGACAGGCTCAGAAAAGTCAAAAATAGTGAGATATCTTGCAGAGGGATGCAGCAATCTCAAAATTGCAAAGCTTCTGAAGCGTGATCATCGAACAATCAAGCGTTTCATTCAAAATAGTCAACAGGGTCGCAAGAAGCGTGTGGAAAAACCAAGGCGCAAAATAACTGCCCATGAACTGAGAAAAGTCAAGCGTGCAGCTGCCAAGATGCCACTTGCCACCAGTTTGGCCATATTTCAGAGCTGCAACATCACTGAAGTGCCCAAAAGCACAAGGTGTGCAATACTCAGAGACATGGCCAAGGTAAGAAAGGCTGAAAGACGACCACCACTGAACAAGACACACAAGCTGAAACGTCAAGACTGGGCCAAGAAATATCTCAAGACTGATTTTTCTAAGGTTTTATGACTGATGAAATGAGAGTGAGTCTTGATGGGCCAGATGGATGGGCCCGTGGCTGGATTAGTAAAGGGCAGAGAGCTCCAGTCCGACTCAGACGCCAGCAAGGTGAAGGTGGAGTACTGGTTTGGGCTGGTATCATCAAAGATGAGCTTGTGGGGCCTTTTCGGGTTGAGGATGGAGTCAAGCTCAACTCCCAGTCCTACTGCCAGTTTCTGGAAGACACCTTCTTCAAGCATTGGTACAGGAAGAAGTCTGCATCCTTCAAGAAAAACATGATTTTCATGCAGGACAATGCTCCATCACACGCGTCCAAGTACTCCACAGCGTGGCTGGCAAGAAAGGGTATAAAAGAAGAAAAACTAATGACATGGCCTCCTTGTTCACCTGATCTGAACCCCATTGAGAACCTGTGGTCCATCATCAAATGTGAGATTTACAAGGAGGGAAAACAGTACACCTCTCTGAACAGTGTCTGGGAGGCTGTGGTTGCTGCTGCACGCAATGTTGATGGTGAACAGATCAAAACACTGACAGAATCCATGGATGGCAGGCTTTTGAGTGTCCTTGCAAAGAAAGGTGGCTATATTGGTCGCTGATTTGTTTTTGTTTTGTTTTTGAATGTCAGAAATGTATATTTGTGAATGTGGAGATGTTATATTTGTTTCATAGGTAAAAATAAATCATTGAAATGGGTATATATTTGTTTTTTGTTAAGTAGCCTAATAATTATGCACAGTAATAGTCACCTGCACACACAGATATCCCCCTAAAATAGCTAAAACTAAAAACAAACTAAAAACTACTTCCAAAAACATTCAGCTTTGATATTAATGAGTTTTGTGGGTTCATTGAGAACATGGTTGTTGTTCAATAATAACATTATTCCTCAAAAATACAACTTGCCTAATAATTCTGCACTCCCTGTACTTACCTCAATAAAAACTTTGCTATATTGTGAATCCCTGAGTGTGAAAATTTGAACATCTGCTTAGAGTTTAGGAGTGTGAAAAGTAGTCAGATTCAATGATCTGTTTACTCAGCCTGGACTTCCTGAATTGTATTTTATGTCTCACTGGTACCAAAAGCACAGCGGCTCCACGAACGCAGCATTGTTTTAATGCTGGTTTGATTTGGGTATGAATGCTGGATTTTGTAAATGCAGCACTGCACTGAGAGCTCATTTTCAGGAACTGCAGGGACCTCCTTCTTGCTGAGAGCAATGAGTGAATATTATTTGAAGTGTGCCAGGAACTCAGCACAGTTTTAGGCTCATTTTTTTTCTGAACCATCCATCTGAAGTCAAACTACTTCTTTCTCACCTCTGCAGTAGCTCTTATTTCAGACTACTGTTTTTACCTGCAGCCGCTACTGACAGGATATTACAAAAAAAAAAAAAGTTTTCCTGTGCTTTTTCAGTTCTTCCATATTGATGGAAAGTTTCCTGGTGGTTTTTATTCTAAATTCCTGGGAGTATTTATTTTAAAGTTTGAAACTTTTAAATTTAAACTGTTTTGGAGTGTCCGTTGGGCAACTTCGAGCAAATACAAAAGCAGAAAAAAGTTAGATGTCACAAGCGAAAGAGAAAGGAAATGGATGATCTACTGCCCCTGATCCAACATGGCTGTTTTAAACTTTATCTGGCATCCCTCACTTTAAAGGGCAAAAAAAGAAGGGGGCCACCTCACAGAACCATTGAACATGAACACAGTGCATTACATGTATCACTGTTAACATCGTCAAAGTACTGCTGTTTAATTTGTTTAAGCCTTTACTAACTTACAGTAAACACCTCATATTTTCACACAATTACAATATAACAGAAAGTAATTTCTCAACTTCAGCAATACATTGAGTCAAGATCCAGTTTCAACTTAAGAATTTAATTTGGGTCATCAGAAGATTGAAACATCCGTTTTATCAAGTGTCATCCGTTGAGCACTCCTTACCTTCAAAATTCCTTATTCTCTCTTTTTCTCTTTCTTTCTCCATCTGAAGTGAATGAATGAATGAATTGAGTGAATTTATCACACACTGATGGGTTTTCGCCTTTGTATCTGTAGCTTGCAAACAGATTGTGATCCAAACTCCACGGTAACAATGTGTGTTTATATTTCCAGATTCTTAAGAAAAGTGGCATCTGGAATAACCGGAAATGCTCCGGCTTTGCAGTGATAGCTAGATTGCTATATGCTGTTTTTATTTATTTATCTTGTATACTGTGTCGGTGGTTTGAACTGCTATTTAAAACAAGGTGATCTTATTTTGGTAAACTATTGTACCAAGTAGAGGAAAGCAGACGATTAAAGTAAGGATGCTTCAGGAAGTGGCTGCTTTCCGTTTGCATCACATCAACCGCTGGCTCGGCCAAAACGCTCACATTCAGACCTCAAACGGGACTTCACAAAGCACAGGTTCACATTATGTTTGACAGTGATAAACTGCAAATACATAACTCTGCACAGTGAGATAGCAATAAGGAAAACACAGTATCTGAGTGGTGGGACACTTCACTCCCTGCTCCTATGACCTGCGAAGAATACGTGGATAGATTAGCGTGAACAGCGCAACTGGCAGATTCACACATATTCTTAAAAAATGTCTCTCAAGATAAAGCTGCAAACAGCAAGATGTTGGTTCTGCTCACGCCCACCAGCAGCAATTTGTTTCACACCTGCTGCTCCTTCTCCTGCTGGATGTCAGTTTAGACAAATGAGTGTTGAAGTGAGAAATCTTAAAGGCGTAAGGTTCTCTAATCAACCTTCAACTCTTTATTCCGTCTATGGAGATTTTTTATTTTATTTTTGGGTTTCAAATTTAACGTTTTAACGTTTTTTTTCTCAAAATAAGAAAAAAACAAAATTTAGACTGTTTAAAAAAAACTTCTGACATGTTGTGTTTGGCTAACAGCCCAGAAATGCTTAATGTGAACCCCCCCCCCCCCCCAAAGAAAAGGAGAGAAATAAAAAATATATTAAAAAAGATCAGCAGTGAGAAACCGAGAGACTGATTCAATTACACCTAACCTCTTGTCTCTGAGGGTTGTCACGGTAACAAGGCCACTTGTTCATGAAAATTGCAGGCTAAACATGGATTCGTAACCCACACACACACATACACACACAAACACACACAAACACAGGCTTGGCACACACAAACACTCCCACTCAGGCTCCTGTGAACAAAAGCTCATGGGGAAGCAGCTGAGATGAAGCTTTCATGATTCCTGTGTGGGAAAAAAAATTGTAGTCTTTTTTGTGAGTGATATCCACACACACACACACACACATACACACCTACACACACACACACACACACACACAAAGCTATAACATATAACAAATACACACAGCGACATAAACACACACTCATAGAAGCCCAAACAGAACAGATCCTGTGGGTTTTTATTAGTAGACTATTGAAGGCTGAAGAGGCTGAAGGCTGATACACCCCTCCAGTGAATGGGGTGTGTCTGTGCACTCTTCTAAAGCCACCTTTGTGAGGACCAGCTTTAGTTTTAAACCCTAATAGTGGGGACATTTTGGCCATTTCCCACTTTTTGGGGGGGCTTGTTTTCTACATGGATTAGAATGAGAGCCTGTCGCTCCCATGCTACGAGACTACTACAACATAGCAACTCAGTCTTTCAAAGTTATTTCAATTCATGAAATTCACACATAGGGAGTAGCCAGTACTTTTTAAGGTGGCTGAAAACCTCAAATCTTAACTGTTCCAGATGTTCTCTGCTTGGAGAGGCATCACTCTTCAGCATCACTTTTTAACACACAGAGTCTGACATAGAGGCGATTAGACTGCAGGCAAAAATGGTTTCCCTGTGCCTTCATTGTCACAGGATGCTTTAACCATGGCACCCAAGAAGCTAGACACAACTGAGAAAGTTTTAACTAGAGATGGACCAATCTGACATCACGTATCAGTATCGGTCCGATACTGACCTAAATTACTGGATCGGATATCGGAGAGAAATAAAAAATGTAATCCGATCCATTAAATATCACAAAAGCACCTGACAAAACTAGCGACACAGCATAACCCAGCTCATGACCTTAGCACGTCGGAGCAGTGTGCGTCTCGTGATAGAGCGGCTGTGGCGTGCAAGAGCTGTCGGCAGTCTGGTTGAGCATTTGGAGCCTTGCTGCACTGTAAAAAAATATTCCGTAGAAAAACAGAAAATGTCCTGGTAATTTTCTGCCAGTACATTTTCTGTTTTTTTACGGAAGTTTGACGGACTTTTCTGTAAATGATAAAACGGAAAATTCTGTAGATTTACAGTATACTCTCTGTACTATTTACGGACATTTCCTTCAGCTATAAAACGGAAAATTCCGTTTATTCACAGTATATTTTCTGTATCATTAACTGATATTTTCCGTTAATAGAAAAATTGAAATTTCTGTTTATATTACTATTTCCAAGCACTTCTTTTCACTGTAACTCATTAAATATAGTTCTTTATATCCTTAAACATACATTTCTATGCAATTACAACCTAGTACACCATGTACTCAAAAATTCATAAATTAAAACTTAAATTAATTTGTGCTTCGTACACAACAACATTGGTACAATTAATGTTAGATATTCTTTTATTCTCCTTAACTCAAACACTATACTAAAATATAATGACAGCATCCATCTTGTCATAAAACGACTAAACAGCTGATACATGAACAAAATAACTCACAAGCTTTCAAATTTGAGCATTTTTATTTCCTTGAAATCAGGTTGCCCTCATGTAAATGTGTTTATTTACATTCATTCAAGTGGCTACCAAGTGTTTTCTTCAAACAGGACACCTGACAAACAAAAAATGTCATATTTAACGATATGTTCACATTTAATAATATCCAGAGTACCTTTTAGTTAGAATCACTGCCTTGTGGTAGTTTTGCCTCAGCCAAATGGTTAAGGTGTGGTTTACATCCATGTCTGTCCACTTATGATACAGTATACACATGTAGTCAGTTATAGCCAAACACCTTTGATTACTGAATTGCATTCACTTCATTAATGAAGTGAATGCAATTCACATTTGTGTGAACATTTGTCTGAGATTAACTCTTTGGGCTCTTTACCTTACAATATAACATACTTGAGTCGAAAGTTGTTGACTGTTTATTCATGTGGCACCACTTAAAACTGAACAGATCTAAAGAAGATGTTCCTGAACTTTGGGTTTATTCGAACAGGATGGATGGATAACCACAGGACTTTTCCCCATATGATAACTACAACACAAAATAAATTAAGATAGATTACTGTCCCAAACTTAAAGATAAGTGTATTTACTGGACTTGTTTTGTCAGTGAGGAGCAAAGTACAATTAGAAGTGATTGTTCTGATGAAAAGTTAAACCGTAAACAGCAGCGTAGTGAATAAGGATCTGTGTCCACGAATCCTCAGCAGTGACAACACTTAAACATCATAGTTCAAAATCCTTAATTCACACCTTTCTCTCCATGGTGTTCAAATGCTCTTAGCTGTTTAAGTAGAGGAAAAAGTCTGACATATTTCATGACCATTAAATGTTAGACAAGGCTCTGAAAACGAGGTTACGGTTACAAACAAAAACCTCTGCTTGTGCGCACACACCCTAAATCACAACAAATAAGACAATAGTAAGACAAATTACTACAAAGTCTTGTTACCACTCTTCATATACCAGTGTGACAAAGTCCTGAATGCAGCCTGCATGTTAGTACATCAAGGTCCATCTGAGCTTTAAATAAAATAGACTCAGCTTTTCCTTGGATTTTGAGAGTTGCTCAGTTCATACAGGAACTGCAGCAGTCGGGGTTAACATGTCGCTGTGTTGCTCCTCCATGTCAGCCATTGAGACTAGTCGCAATTTATTCTGAGGAAAAAAAGAGAAACAACAAGACATTTTAAAAAGTTTGTATTTTTGTAATTTTTTTTACCTAGAACATAAACAACATAAACAAAAAAAGGATTAGGGCTGTGCGATATGACGATATATATCAGATGGCGATATAAAAATGTCTATCGTTTCATATTATACACTATTGTTTCTTTTGTGGTGTTGCAAAATAAACTATTTACGGCAATATTTTTTTCATGGTTTTGATGGTCACTGTAGTTGCTATATTATTTCTTAAAGTTCTCTCTTTCTCTTATACTTACAATAACCACACTATGGACGGACAAGTGACTGTTTTTACGCGTACTTTCGTTACCAACAATGACGGTAAAACCATTGCGTGGCTCCGCCGTCCGCTTGTTTATTTTCCACATAAACCTTTCACAATAAAGCTCAAGTTTCTGTTGAGACTTTTCAAAATAACTCATTAAATATAGTTCTTTATATCCTTAAACGTACATTTCTATGCAATTACAACCTAATACACCATGTGCTCAAAAATTCATAAATTAAAACTTAAATTAATTTGTGCTTCGTACACAACAACATTGGTACAATTAATGTTAAATATTGAAGGCACAGAGAATACCAGCATGGCCAGCAAGGATGAGGCAGAACCAGCTAGCTCCATCAGAAGGACCAGTCAAAAGAAATCGAGGACCTTATTGTTAAACGAGGGGCTACCTCTGTAGCATGGACATGGTTTGGTTATGAAAAGTCTGACACGCCGCAGAAAACTGTACTATGTAAATTATGCCACAAACTGGTCCCCACCACCACTCAAACACGACAAACCTCTTTAACCACCTACACAAGAATCACATGAAAGAGTTTACGAATGAAAAGCAAAAAAGAGTCGTCAGGTGCTCAAAAATAATCCTTAAACTCAAACGTTAGAACAGGCTTTTCCTTGCAGCACGCTGTGTAATAAATACTCAGAAAGAAAATGGCGGCTGTTTAAACTCATGTCTAAAAATGTATAGTTTCATGCATCGGTCAAAACACTCGACTCCAGGTACACGATGCCTAACTGAAAACATTTCACATAAGTCGAGTTGCCCGAGAATCACAGAATTTACAGAAAATGCACTATTTTGTGATATATATCGTTATCAGGAGAGATATGTCTTATATTGGGATGTGAGATTTTGGTCATATCACACAGCCCTACAAAGGATTATAATTCATGTAGAGTTGCATACACATAACACCATTCTGTTGCAACAAAAGCAGTTTATAATTAAAGTAACATACATACCTTGAAAAACTAAATCAACCACAACATTAAACTCACCTTGTGTTTGTAGAGAAGGTGATCAGGGTTTTTCTTCATTTCCTGAGACCAGCTGCTCTGGATCATCGCCAGCTTGTATCTTCATCTTTTTTTTCACTCGGGGAAGTCTTTCCTTTTCTTGGCCATTGCTCTGCACTGGAAAACCAAAGTGTGTGATCAAAGGTGAAATAAGGGATATTTTTCCACTGCAGGACTTAGAGTGCTTCAAGTAGTGATAGCTGTTGATCCATTTCTCAAATAATCTGTAAGGATCTGGATTTTTAAGGAAGATATCTCTGCTTATATTTGGCTAAAAGCTTGATATAGACAAGGCATATAAAGCCCCTGCACACCAGCACTGCGCTTACATTATAGTTCAATCAAGAAATAGCTATTATTGATTTATTATTGAATTTTTTTAGTAATAATTTTTAGTATTTAATCACATTAGCACAGTGGGGTGACAAAAATATTCCACATACTAGAAATGCTACTCAGCATTTCATAAATTACATTTTCAACAAATGTTGGAGTAAAAACACAGTTACAGGGAAAATGTGTCTGTCTGTACATATTAACTAAACATTTCTATGTGCTACAAAATAGACATAATTGTAAATGTGCTGAGGTGAAACTATACTTTCAATAATATTACCACTACAGTCTGTTAACCACCGAAATAATCTATGCTGGTCAGCTAGCTAAAAGTCTTTACTTTAGCAGCCCAAATCAGAGGCTAACATTAGCATTTGCTTGCATCAGCCGGGAAGGTCTGAGGCTTAAACTAGGGTTAGTGTAACTTTTCCTGAAACCCTTTAAAGTGTACAGTAGAGCCAACTGTAAAACACAGGTATTGATACAGTACTTATTAGAGTCCTAGAATAATTTCTAGGACCATGAAGTTCTCACTTTTCCCAGTTATCCACATCGCTGACTTTCGCTAATTAGCTAGTTAGCAGTCACAGGTGTGTAATACCCAGAGAGACACAGACAGCTAACTATAATATTTATGAAAACTGGTTCAGCCACTGAAGGGCAAAACTGGTGGTATCACAGTAAAAATTATTTTAACATTAACTAAAATAAAGCTTAAGTCATGTTAAACCTAAATAACAATTATTTTAAAAAATGAGTCAGCAAAATATTCCTGACTTGTCTGGAGACAGCCGAAACCAGTTAACAAATAAATTAACAATTCTTTCTTACTTGTAACGCGTTACTGTAATCTGATTATTTTTTTCAAGTAACGAGTAAAGTAAGGGATTACGAGAGTATGAGCGTGCAGCGTTTAAAGCGTGGAAGTACTGACCTTACTTTGAGTTTGATTCCATAAAAAGTGACAAAAACATTAGTGTCCGTTGTGCGTGGGAAGAAAACTTCTTTTTACACCGAAAAAAAACCCCTAAACAAGCTCCGAGTGCGCAAGGAAGTAATGGGAAATTCACAGAGAAACTCGCGGATTCTTCCACTGACCGCTGCGGCACACCTAGACCAGGGTATACCTCCGCCTACGCCACTCCTGCTTTACAGGTGAAAATAGAGCAACAGGACCGCTAGTCTTTGACTTTATTTATTTTCTGCTGCGTTTTACTTGCATCTATTTGAAAGACTGAGTGTAAACACAAAAAATATTTTATTTTATGTGCTGGAATGTGCAGAAATTAGGTTTAAATGTTAAACAAATTTCTTCCAGTCAGAGAATGTTGCATATAATTTCATTTTTGCTTGATGCATAAAGTTAAAAGATTAAAACTGATAAAACAACTTTAAAAAAAGAGACTTTTCCATTTGATTACATTTTGTATGATGGATTATGCAGAAAAAGTAGATTTGGGCTGAAAGATCTATCGTTTTATCACCTATTCAGGTTGTAAATCGTGTTTTTAACTAAGTAACTAAGTAATTAATTACTTTTGAAAATAAGTAATCAGTAAAGTAACAGGATTACTTTTTTGGGGAAGTAATCAGTAATTAGTTACTGATTACTTTTTTCAAGTAACTTGACCAACACTGCTTACTAAACAGATGTATGTCACTTGACAGCATTTTAAAAAGTGGTCAACCAAACGGTTGATTTTTCCCTTTATGGTGCTAATGCTAACATAACCTAAATGTTATTCAAATTGATTATTTGCCATAAAATCAGACCACTAGACCCATTTTCATAATCCATTGCTGTTGATAAATCACATTAAGTGTTAGCACAGCAAGAATATGCTAAAATAATTTCCTCAGTAAGTCATTTCTGAGTTAATATTAATAAATATTGTAAAAATCAAGAATAACACGTGGAAATCACAAATATCACAACTGATTACCTTTTAACCAAATTACAGTAGCTGGTAAATTAATATTACTAAGTTGTCAAAATGATAATTTTATGTTTAACAAGTACTATATGGACGCTAAACAATTATATGGCTAAAAATCACATGGTCCTGTGGCATGATACTCATGATACCATCCATCTTCAACCGCAGTGTGTTTGAGGTCATGGTTTTATATGAAGCTACAAGGGCTGGCACTCTCCACTAGTATATTGCCAACAAACCAGATGAGTGGAGCTTTAAATTGTTCTGCCAAGCAAGTTCATCCGGCATCATCCACGACTTGCTGCTGTATCACTGAGGGGAGCATTCTTCAATGCTCCCCTCAGTGAAAAGGAACAGAAGCTACCTCTAGGGGCCAAAGTTGTAAAAAAATAGTATGCAAACCCATAAAAGAACCTCAGCTCTTCACAAGTTTCAGCTTGGTTGGCTCTCAAAAGGTTTCCACCTGGCTGTGTCTGAACCAAGTTAACAAGCCAGCATCTACGGTTGGACAACCATGATTCAGCTCTCCAAGACCACAGAATAAATGCTACACCCTAAGACCCCAATGACCAAAACCACAAGCAGATGTGCTTGGTTTTTATTTTATTTTTTTAAAAACAAAAATGATTTTGCAAGGTAGCATTCAATCAGAAGTGGCCTGAATGTGAGTATTTTGTGCTATAGCACATTTTTCACATTTGCAGATTAAAAAACTATGTATTTTGTTGTTTGATATAATACTTTCCTTTGATGGAATGAAAACAGCAATGTTCACTGGCATGCTACTAGAAATTAACTGTATCCTGGATAGTTTTTGTTATTAATTTAATTATAATTTGGCACTTAATTTAATTTTTTCAACTGTATTATCTAATGTACTTGTATTTGCATGACATTTCATACTTTTACCATTAAGTGACATCTCAACCGTTTGGTAGAGATCAATATTTTAAAAACTGCAAGGTCTATTGAAAAAAAAAAAATTGATTGTGGTTATTACTCACCCAAATCAATAAGAAATGCAAACAAAAAAATTCCCATTGCTTTTTCTTGGTGTGGACCTCAAAGGGCTAGTGGCAAAGATGCAACATAAGGAAGTTTGCATTATTCATTAGGTAGTTGTCTGATTTAGAATCAGAGGAGCAATGGTTTTGAATATTGCAAGTTTTTTTATGTAAATAGCTTTTGATGCAGCCTGAAGCCAAAACAGAGGGGAATCTGTGCTGTTAGTTGGATCTAGAGAAATCTAAACAAAAAAGATCACAGCCATGTTAGAAAAAAATTAATAAATATATTTTTAAAAAATTAGTCATAGTGAAAGCACTGTGTTGACCAGTGTCCTCAGAAAGTTGAAAGTCTTTGCATGCATACAAATTGTTTGTTTGACAGCACTCATTGGATTGAGCAATACTCAGAAAAATGGGAAAGTCTAAGGAACTATGTGAAGATCTAAGGAATATTTACATAAGGTGACAAGGTCTCTTGGGAGTCATGCAGATTTCAAGATTGCCAGTTCAAACAACTAAATGCAATTAAAAGTTATTAAAATGTGTCACTTTACCAAGGTGTGGAAGAAGACCCAAAAACTCACCCTCAGATAAGAGGAAACTAGTTAGGGTGTTTTTTTTAACAACCTAGAACCACCAAGGCTCAGGCCTGGCATGATCTGGAAACTGCTGGAACAGTACCATTACTATGCATAGTGAAAAGAGTTTTAGATCATCATGGATTGAGAGGAAACTGACCAAGAAAGAAGCCCATGCTCCAAAACCAACACCTTTGAGCTTGACTGAAGTTTGTAGCTGCTGACATGGAAAAGCTTTCTGGAGAAATATTTTACAGACAGACAACACAAAGTCTGACTTATTTGGCCACAATGACAAGAGGTATATTTGGAGAAGTAAAGGTAAGGCTTTCAAACCTAAGAACACTGTATCGACTGTTAACCATGGTGGTGGTAGTATTATGTTCTGAGCTGTTTTTTTTTCTATACAGTGGATGGAATATAGAAAGAGGAGGACTACCTCCAAATTCTTCACCTCAAATCAGGAACTAGATGGTTGAAAATTGGACACAGTTGGTGTTCCAACCAGACAATTATTCAAAACACATTAAAACTGTTTTTGGAATGGATAAAAGGGCTAACAGTAAGCTTCCTTTTCAAACCTCCCAGTTCAGGTGTACTGAAAATGTGTTGATTTTCTTCATAAGTCAGGTCAATGCCAAGAAGCCATCCAACTAAAATTAACTCTGACCATGCTACTAAGAGGAGTGGTCAGATATCCAGACAGAATTTTGCCAGAAGCTTGTTGATGAATACAAAAATTGTGTGGCTTAGCTTCAACTTGCTAAGGGACATTTAATCAATTAATGGGGATTTGTGTATATATTTGAGCCTGTATTGTCATGGTCCAGGTGAGTGACTGTATTTTTTCATAGAGCTGGAGTTTCCACATCTGGGCGGAGCTACTCCATTCAGCTGTCTGTCCGCACCTGTCGGTAATTTGACTGCCAGTATTTAGGACCAGTCCACTCAACGAGTCCTCGCTAGAGCTTCAGCGAACCTGTG
This sequence comes from Perissodus microlepis, assembly GCF_051167445.1. Taxonomy (NCBI): domain Eukaryota; kingdom Metazoa; phylum Chordata; class Actinopteri; order Cichliformes; family Cichlidae; genus Perissodus; species Perissodus microlepis. The sequence goes on along the minus strand of NC_140477.1, from coordinate 20,709,718 downwards.
TTGGTGTTAGGCTGCCAAGTTCTCATGGTTTTTCATAGTTATTGTTCTCGCTTATCTTGTGTCTTCTCTGTTCATCAGGATGCTGGTCTTCTTGGCAACTTCACAGGCATGGTTTATCTTTAAAAGGTAATTAAAAATATATGTTGTACCAACATTCCACCCTGGAAAGAAAAGCTTAAAGAAATCATTAAAAGCCCCAAATTACCATGACATTCACGTCCACGATGCTTTGATGGTAACTTGAGACCTCATCTGTAGATTTTTCTTTCCATTAAGAATGATCCAAAACAGATATGTCTTGTCAGAACTGTAACCCACTTGTAGCAACAACGCTATAGCAATAAACATATTGGAGGATCTGCAGATACCACTGGAACCTGAATTTATAACCTAATATGGTGCATCCATACTGTTGCTATGGCTACCTACAGTTTAATAAACGCTTAGTGCTGATTTAGAAGAGTGGTTGAACTTCTGACCAGACCCTCCTGGGGGTCTCCACATCTTGATTTATCAGACAGTGAAATTCAGTGATATTACACTGTACGTCCACCTGCTCCTGCATTTTACCGTCTGCCTGTAAGCTCTGATATCCATCAACTCCATTGCCATGTGGACAGAAAAAGGAAATCCAGACACAGATTATTGCCTTTTCCTCAAAGAAGGCAGGAAAATAACTTGGTCAAAGTTACCAGTTTGTTCGTTTTCTCGTGCCAAAAAAAGAGACGGTCTTAGTTGTAACTCTCCTCAGACTGTAAACGAAGGCTCTGACTGGGTGATTGACAGCCCTCATTCATCTCTGTAATTCTATTACACTACTGCCATTTAAAAAAAATTATTTTGCCTTAATCTTTTTGAGTGTGTGTTGTGGCTTCCAAAAGCAGAGCTTGCCTTGAGGTATTAACCAAGTCAGGCCTCATTACACACACACACACGCACACACACACACACACGCACACGCTCACACACCTTTCCCCCCTCTCTCTTTTCTTTCACCTCTGATTCAATTTCTCATTCCGTCGTTCTCTCAACCATGAAATCTGTTCAGTCTTTGATTTTCAGTGTGTACAGTGAAAGTGAACACACCCCTTGAGATGGCAGTTTATTCGTATGGAAAACAGTTCTAAAGACTTTTATTATTTTCACTAAAGTGGTTTACATATTATATGTAAACGTGAAAAACAAACAAGGGGAACCACCGGGAACAACCATGAGACTTCAGATAACTGACTGAGGACAAACAACAGCATCGCCCACTCAGCATAGCCCACAGTACGTGTCAAAAACAGTGGCCTCGGTTTAACAATGAAAGATTTATTGCACACAGGAGAATCAAACCAGACTACAAAACAATGAAAAGTCAAGCACAGTAATGCTGCTTTCAACACAAAAGGGAAAAGCCCTGTCATGTCTCAGCACGCGCATAGGAAGTTGGTTCCTGTCAGCCTCAGCAGGTTTTAACTTCAATGCAGAGACCAAGAAAACATCCGAAATGTCTCAAATCAACATACATTTACACACAGCACTTCAGTGGCAGCAACTACATCTGCAGCAAAGGGGGCAGTTGGTGATGCGTTCCAAAGTTGGGTGCAATGATCACTGAAAATAACCTAGCCTTGGTGTCATTAGCTCTAAGGAAAATTGTAAAGGATTTATGTCCCTGTAAGTTCATACATAAAATTTATACTCAATAGATCTGTTTATTAGATCTCAGTTGAACTTCCCTTTCCATCAGAATAAAGAAGTTTAACTACAAATTAACTACCTTTTGTAAAAAAAATGAAATTTCTATTGTAAATGAGAAAAACAGGAACTTTTCTTTCATACAATTTTTAAAACTTTGTTACTTGATTATTTTGGTGTAGAATGTATAGGCATGGGGGAAGTCTTCATCAGTTGTAAAACTTCTGAAAATACTGTTTAAAAGTCCAATGTAAAGTCCAAAGTCCTTTACATTTTTCAATAACTGGAGTCTTTGCTGGGCTGATTGGCAACCCATTCTAGAATTTAAGGTGCCACATCACGATTCAAGTCTGTTTTGCCAAATAAAAAAGAAATCAGGAAAATATCTTCACTGTTAGGTAAACAATTTTCTCAGTTATTTTAATTAATTGAAAAGTATCACTAGGGATGGGTATCGAAAACCGGTTCTTGTTGGTTCCCACTGTTTCAATTCCTTGGAATTGTTTGCCATTTTTGCAAACGATTCCCTTATTGATTCCAGTCGCCCCAAATGACGTCACCACGTTGCGGAGCGTCATTTACCTGGCAGGGAAACACGGCTCAAAAGTTTGGTTATACTTTATGAGAACAGATGACAACAGGGCAACTTGCAATACTTGAAAAGTAGATATTTCATTTAAGGGAGGAAACACTACGAATATGCAAAAGCATTTGCTCACAAAACACACGATGACCTTAAATGAATGTCGTGTTTTTAATTCCGCTCCGGACTCGTGAATCTCAACCCAGCAGCAGCGGTAACGTTTGCACGTCCTCTCCCGTTAATGCGGCAGGTAAATAATCAACTAACAGTGCATATTATGTTAGCGCGATCTGCCTTATTACAAAACCTGCCATTACTGTGCATTTAGGTGACCATGATGAGAGAGACAGACAGAGTCTGGCTGGCTCAGATGCTGGCAGTTCTCACTGCAGTCTACCGGTAGCGTCTCCTTTCAGGCCAGGACAGACAAATGTCACAGAGCAGTGACTAAGTTTGTGGTAAAAGGCTTGCACCCATTTGCCACAGCAGATGCCCCCGATTTTCGGTAAGTGAATGTGTTTAATTGTAGGCAGGGACATTACTGGATATTCTTGTGTAATTGCTACAGAATAATTTATGTTATACTTTGTTATTGATACAGAAGAATATTTATTTTATTATTTTACATTTACAATTTTTTTCCTGGGGACCCTGTGACGCCCCATTGAAGAGCTGTAGGCTGTGGATCTCTTAAAATCTCACTGTTGGGTTTGTAAGGCCATGTTACTCCTAAATTTCTATCTTGTTCAAAGAGAAGATATAAAACAAAGTTCTAAGCTAATCGACCTTAGTGTTCTCCTTTTTAAAAAAAGAATCGATAAGAGAATCGATAAAGAATCGAATCGTTAAACAGAATCGAAAATGGAATCGGAATCGTGAAAATCTTATCAATACCCATCCCTAAGTATCACTGTATATTAGCACCACAGTGGCCACTGATGAAGATAGAAGAAGCTTTGAGTGATTTGTGAGAGTAAAAATAGCCAAGACTTTTATGGGACGATAATTTGCAGATGCTTTTTTTTGCAGTTTATGCATCAAAAACTATTCAATAAAGTACAATGGACTGGCTGTGGCTCAGTTGAGCAGATCAGCTACTGTCTGGAAGGTTGGTTTCCCCAGTCTGCATGACAAGTATCCTTGGGCAAGATACTAACCCCAAGTTGCTCTCCGATGCGTCCATCGGAGTGTGAATGTGTGTGAATGTTGGTTAGATTGCAGTGGGTGTGAATGGGTGAATGAGGCATGTTGTATACAGCGCTTTGAGTACTCCGGGAGAGTAGAAAAGTGCTATATAAGAATCAGTCCATTTACCATGAACCAGAGACATTATCTCATCTTACTTGAGAAAAGGAGAAATTAATTTGACTGATGCTCAGTGGTCCAAAGTCCTCTGTTCAGTTTATTGGAAATCAAGTTCCTAGAATCTTTAAGAAAAAGGCAGAGGTGCAGAATCCAAGGTGTTTGAAGTCCATTGTGAAGTTTCTCCAGTCAGTGATGATTTAAGGTGCCGTGCCCTCTGAACACCACAGAGAAACAACCAACACAACAATACAGATGAGCTGAAGCCTAGAGCAGTGGTGGAAGCAGGCTAAGTGCAGTACTACTCATTCTCTCTCACTTCTTCCCCCAGGGTCTCCCCTTGAGAATTCTGGAGTCTTTCTAGGCCCCATGAGATGTATAATCCCTCCAGTTGGTCATGCCTTAAATACATCCACAGGGAGGCATTTTTTTTAATATAATGGCCCTACGTCCTACATTTTTGCCATTTTAATTACATTTACTTCAAACTATTTGTAAAAAGGAAAGTCATTTCAGTTAGTATATATATTATATAAATGATCCAGTATTTTGCTAATCTTCATTGCATTATACATGCAATAAGCAAGTATAGCATTTTTTTAAAAAGTAACTCAAATGTGTTTACTCTTCTTCTCAGTGGTGCAGTTGTTTCCTCTTGCTGGATAAAATATCAGATAAGCTTAAGAACACAACTAATTAGATCTGCAGTGGCCTCTCTAACGCAAACATATATTTTATGATATATGCAGGACGAGGACCCAAACACTAAAGGCCATCTCGGCTGACTGAAAGCACACTTTTAATTCAGTAAGTAGATAGTCCAAACCAGGGGTCACCAACCTTTTTGAAACTGAGAACTACTTCTTGGGTACTGAATAATGTGAAGGGCAGTTTGATACACACTTCTGAAATAACAAATTTGCTCAATTTACCTTTAATTAATAATTAATGACATTCATCTGTATAAAGACACTGATTAACGTAATGACTTCTCGCCATAATTATAAACAATGCTTTAACAAGGTAGGAAATAGATACATTTTAATATGTAACTTTATTTCTATAAATCTCTGCAAGTATTTACATTTTCAAATGATAACATTTTCACTTGCCACTAACAATTTTTATCAAGTGCATGTTTACACAGATTATCAATTATGTAACAAACAAAAATCAACTTTCAGATTTTACTGAACTTGTCACCAAAACTGCAGCATTTTAAAACAGATTATCATATGTTACATTTAACGAACACATTTGTTTTTCAATAATTATTTTCAGCTTTGCCATGACACTGCCATGTTGCCACTGAGAACATCTGATATTGCTTTCTTTGTCTGTTAGTAGGAACCCTGGTATTGCATGCTGTTCACCAGTGTGTTGTAATCTGGGGTATAACTTGACACTGCAGCTTTACTTACTGCAACACAACGATAGGTTGAACCAAACAGGCTGGCGACCTTTATACCTTCTGTGCATATACCACTACTTTTCTGTGTCAATGACGCACCGAAAGTTTGCTACACCCTGATAGGCTTTGAGGTGTAGGTCTTTTATCCAGTGTTACAATTTTCACTTGTCCAGCATCCAAGCTGAATATTGCACTTAGTTGCTCAGCAATGTATGTTGTGTCCATGTTAATGAAAAGATTGGAAATGAATGACACACATGCCTCATGCTGATCAAGGTGACAAAACCTGTTCTCAAACTTGCCCAAGTCAATTTATGACTTGAGAGTAGTGATGTGTGAATCCTGAACGAATCGTTCAATACTCAAGAATCTCTTTACTGACTCGTGAATCATGATTTACAAGACCAACTGACTCATTCACTGACTCATCCCTGTTACTGTTAGCAAACTAATTTCACTAGTAGAAATATATCTAGCTTATAATTAAAATTGTGGAAAAAAACAACAGCCAGTTTCTTAGCAAAAATATATCTGCTCTAGACTGGAAGAAAAAACCCTGAGTAGAAAGCTCAAATCAAGACAATAGCTCATCAGTTCACAGTAGCATCGCTCTGCTAACATGCTAACGGCACATTTGAGTTGCTCACCCCTTCCCTTCCTGTGCTGAATCGTAGCATGAACAAATCACTCAGGACTCACTCACCCCCTCCCTTCCTGTGCTGAATCGTAGCATGCGTTGCTACCCGATCCGTACCAGAAACCCAGTCAGTACCACGCATGCGCAAGTCTTACGTCACTTCCTCTTTTTGCCAACATTGCGACAGTTATGTATTTGAATGACACGGTTAGCGCCCAGTTAGCTCCTAGCATTTCTCAACAGCTCTGCCTCCTTTTCGACATTTAAACCATGGATAATACATCTACAAACAAATTCATGCTTTTCTCCTCAACAGAGAGGTTTAGGGCCTGGATGGCTTGGGGATAGAAGCTCCTCTTGAGTCTCTCTGTCCTTGCTCGGATGATGCAGAACCTTCTACCGGATTGCAGAAGTTGGAACAGTTTGTTGCCAGGATGGGATGGGTCCTTCAGTATCTGCACTGCTCTAGTCCGACATCTCCTGGTGTAGGTGACCTGAAGTGGGGGGAGAGGAATCTTGCAGCAGCGTTCTGCTGTACGGATGACTCTCTGAAGAGCTTTTTGGTCCTTAACACAGCTGTTTCCAAACCAGGATGTGATGTTCTGTGTGAGGATGCTCTCCACAGCGCCTGTATAGAAAATCCTGAGGATCTCTGGAGAGACCCTGAACTTCCTCAGTTGTCGTGGGTGGTACAGGCGCTGCCTAGCCTTTTTGGTCTGGACCTGAATGTGGGCAGACCATGTCAGGTCTAAGGAGATGTGGACACCGAGATACTTGAAGGACTGCACCCTCTCCACTGGAGCTCCATTGATGATAATGGGCTTGTAGTCTCTGTGCTGACTGCTTCTGAAGTCCACCACCAGCTCCTTGGTCTTGCCAATGTTCAGCTGGAGGTGGTTGTCCTGGCACCATGATGCCAGATTCTTCACTTCATCCATGTAGGCCGCCTCATCGTTGTCGGAGATGGCGCCCAACACTATTGTGTTGTCAGCAAACTTCACAATGGTGTTGGAGCCGTGGGTGGCCACACAGTCTGAAGTGTAGAGGGAGTAGAGCAGTGGCGAGAGGACACATCCCTGTGCTGCTCCTGTGTTGATGGTGATGCTGTTGGAGACGCATCTACCCACCCTCACCACCTGAGTTCTGCCAGTGAGGAAGTCCAACACCCATTCACACAGACGGCTGTTGAGTCCCAGATCCCTCAGCTTTGTGATCAGTCTGCTGGTCACTATTGTGTTAAATGCTGAACTGTAATCAACAAACAGCATTCTCACATATCATCACTATTCCAACAATCCTCTCCACACAGACAAGCATAAACACACTCGACTATCACTAAATCAAATTTAACAGACATTTGCAATGACGCTACTTCAGTTTACAATAGGGTTCATTCGCTCGGTCAGCAGGTGGCGGTTAAACGAAACAGAAGAAGAAGAAAACATCTGCACATGCGCAGTACGGATCGCGTAGACCTGATTTGTACGGTCCAACTTTGCACATGCGCAGTAAGGATCGGGGAGTCCTGATCCATAACTATCTTTTTATTTTTCGTTTTTGTCTACATTATATTGAAATGTTTCATTATTTTAAACATTTTAAGAGATACTTACTATTCTTAACATCTTAACGGATACTCTGATCATCAACTATCGTAAAATGCTTCGAGCGGAAGTAGTGGCCTTTCGCACATGCGTGTTACCGATAGGGTTTCGGTACGGATCGGGTAGTGACGTAATGAACGAATCACTCACTCACTTACTCACCCCCTCCCTCCTGGCTCACAGCTTCTTCTTCTTCTTGGTTGGCAACCAATGTTAAGGCGCATTACCACCCCCTGGCTCACAGCTCAGTGAACATTTAGATAAAAAAATATAAATTTGACACATTTGAAGAAAATAATAATAAAGTAAAATAAAATAAAATAAATGTTTCCTTTAGAAATCTTAATTGTGTTGCTCTCTTTTGCTCTATAAAAATAGTTTTTTTCTTTTTCAATCACTCATCTTAGCAGTAGGATATACATGGAAAGAGAAACAAATTAAGTTTGAGTAAAAATGCACATTTTTTGCACTCTCTGGGCAACTGACTCAGTGACTCAAATGACTCAAACAAAACAAAGCGTTTTCTCTTCTCAATTTGTATCACCTCAGCGTTAAGTGTCTTTAACCTCTGACAAAAGCAACCCTTTAGCTGTCAGTAGCTGGTCGGTTGTTTCTGCGGTTAAAATGACTTTGTTCGGCGGCATTTCTACCGCGAGCAGAACTGCGGTTCGAAAACTGCTTTTTCTTTTCTTTTTTTTTACCATTTAGTTATTTAAGTACTTAAATGGGCTCTCTTTGAAACAAAGTGCAATTGATTTATTTATTTTACAGATGAAGCTATGTAGCTAACCAATTAACAATTTAAATATTGTACTGTTGTGAAATGTGATAATGCAATGATAATAATGATGATGATGAGATTCATACTGTTGTATAGAAATATAGAATAATTGATTTGTTTACTGGTAAACTGAATTGAAATTTATATACTAACTGACATTTTTCTGGGCTACAGGTCAGGGTTTTTTTTGTTACACTGAAAACTGATCTTCTTCATTATCAGGTGGCAAGCTGGTAGGAACCTTCTTTCTTTTCTCTTTTCCCCCCTTTTGCCATTTTTGGATTTGGACATAATTTTTCTTCCCCTTCATGCAACTGAACCCTAAGGAGGAATAAAAGAAGCTTCAAAAAAGGACCAAAAGGACTCTGAACAAAAGACTCTTGTATAGAGAATTCAAGCATTAATTCATTCATTTATTGTGGTGGATTTATTCATGCTGTGTTTTGTATTTATTATTTTTGTTCCACTTCCCCTTTGCCCCATTTACTCAATATATTTTTGGTTTTCCTTAACAAACTTTCTGTTTTTGTTCTCATCCTTCACACCATCTGGGCTCCATAAAGAACTTTTCTTCTGTGCGTCAGTCAGTTAAACTCACCCATTGCAATAAAACTAGCTCTTAAATAACTTTGCGTTACACGTGGCGAGCCAGCCAGGAGCCTGATGTTGTGTTATTTAATTGAATATTGGGTATTTTCTGTGTTTTGAAAAGGTCCGCAATAAGAAAAACATGAAGTTTATGCAGGAAAGTGGGGTCAATGTTGCACATTCTGTCATTGTTTCTGGTGTCACAAACACTGATAAAGATGATGACATTCTTGATTATTGGAAACAATACAATCATATAAAAAAAGATTATATTTGTGGATGATCCTAATAGTGTGTTTTACAAACACCTGATCATTGAATATGTTGATAGTTATGCGTTAACCGCTCTCAATCCATCTTTTCCATATAATCACCAGTCAGAGAAGTACTCTGCTTTGACTTTTTGCCTAAAATCTCTTGCCGCGGAATCCACAGTCACAGCAAGAGTCCAGACCCCTGCAAATTATCTCAGCAAGCGCAAGCAACTTGCATGCCGCAGTGGCAGGGATTTTGCAGATATTCTGAAAGAAATAATGGGACAAATCAGTGAGCATCTAGAAGTAATGGAACAAAACAGTGACTTATCACAGAGTGTATCACAGACTACATAACTTTCTGCACCGACTCCATTGTTCCAGCTCAGACTGTTCATTGTTACCCAAATAACAAGCCGTGGGTGACTAAGGACATCAAAGCCCTCCTCAACGACAAGAAGAGGGCTTTCAGAGGGGGCAATAAAGAGGAGGTGAGGAAGGTCCAGGTGTTACTAAAGGACAAGATCAGAGAGACTAAGGACAATTACAGGAGGAAGCTGGAGTGGAAACTGAAAATGATTTGTAAGGCCAGTAATGTTGTAGGGATGGAGCTGGACTCCCTCAAGGTGGTGTCGGAGAGGCAGACGCTGTCCAAGATAAAGACAATGTTGGATAACACCTCCCACCCACTCCATGACATGCTGGTCAGTCACAGGAGCACGTTCAGTGAAAGACTGAGATTACCGAAAAGCACCACTGAACGACACAGGAAATCATTCCTGCCTGTGGCCATCTCCCTGTACAACTCATCCACTTAACACACTGTTTACTGCAACAGCTACACCCTTCTTGCACATGTTCTTTTTCAGCTATTTATTAATAAGTGACTTTTATGTATATATATGCCTGTATATATTGTGCTATTCTTAGTTAGTGTATTGTCTGTCTTTGTTAATGTTTGTTTATAATGGAGCACTGTAACGAAAAATAATTTCCCCTAGGGATCAATAAAGTATTCTGATTCTGATTCTGATTCTTAGAAGAGGGAGCCTCAATCCAAATTGTAGCACCTGCACCGTCTCTGCCTGCCCACCAGGTGTCATTGTCTGGACACTCTGCAATCTCTGAGATGGCTACCAGCAATCCCTCGCCTGACCGACAGGGGTCACTGCCACATCCACAAAGATTTTCACTGTCACAGACTGAACTGAACCCCCCAGAAATAAAAAAAAAAAGTAGTGATGGAGCACATTGCAAAAACAGATGCTGTACCTGCATTCAGACTTCATCCTTTCTCTGGGAAAGTTCCCAAACCAGCCAATGAAACAGATTATGAGACCTGGAGGTCTCACATTGAACTGCTGTTAGCAGATCCCAATTTAGCACCTCTACACATCACCTGTCAGATCCTCGAAAGTTTGCTACCACCTGCAGCAGATGACGTGAAAGGACTGAGCTTGAACACAATTCCATCCATCTATTTCGAAGTGTTGGATTCTGCTTTTGCCACCATACAGGATGGAGATGAGTTATTTGCTCAATTTCTGAATACATTGCAAGATCCAGGTGAGAAACCCTCTGCTTTTTTGCAACATTTACAACTTACACTAAACACTGATGAAAAGAGGTGGTGTCTTGTCTTCAGACTTCAACAAACATTTATTGAAGCAGTTTTGTCGAGGATGCTGGGATAGTGCTCTCATAAACAAGCTACAGCTGGAGAACTTGAGGAGTGATCCTTCGTGTTTTGCAGAGCTCCTCCTACTGCTGGAGGCTGCAGTTGACCCACGTCCCAGTTACAAGTAAAATGGACAATCTATCACACTGCCTAAAGGACTCATTGGAACCAGAAGTACAGCACAGGTCACGATCGGAGGGACGATATTCAACTGCCTGTTAGACACTGGGTCCCACGTAACCACCATCTCTCACTCCTTCCACCATGATTATCTTTATGACCAAGAGATACCACCTCTGGAAAATCTCCTGGAGATAGAAGCAAATGGCCAAGCTGTTCCATACCTTGGTTATGTGGTGAAGACCGTCACTTTCCCTCCCAACTTTTTGGTTTCCTCTACAGCTGTTGATACACTTGCTCTGGTGGTGCATCAGCACGACAGCCATCAATACTGATTGGGACAAACACTGGACCTGTTCTTCCAGAAGTCCGTTAAATACCTGGGGCATGTTGTATCAAAGGACGGTGTGCAGACAGGCGCAGATCGATCGAGACCCTTATAACCTGGCCAGTTCCGAAGAATCTTAAAGAACTCCGCTCTTTCCTGGGTTTCGCAGGACATTACCGCAGGTTCATCCAAAGCTACTCCAACATCGTCATCATCATTTGCATGACCTTACTCCTGGATATCCTTCATCACAGTGGAAACTTAGAGCCACCATCAAGCGGGACCAATATCTGGATCCTAAGGAACCACTTGCCAGTCGCTGGACTCCTGCATGCCAACAAGCCTTTGCCACCATTATCAGAAAACTCACCACAGCACCAGTACTTGCTTTCGCAATCCCAAAACTTATCTTCTCCATACAGATGGTAGTGCTACTGGGCTAGGAACCATCCTGTACTAGGAGCAACAAAGACAAAACTAGGTGATTGCCTACGCAAGTCGCAATCTGTGGAGGTGTGAGTCGAAGTACCCAGCTCACAAATTGGAATTTCTGGCTCTTAAGTGGGCTGCTCCAGAAAAGGTTCTCTCTACAGCACCAATTTCACTGTCATTACTGACAGCAAGCCACTTACTTACCTACTCACCTCTGCCAAACTGGATGCCACCAGTTACTGTTGGCTTTCTGCTCTTTCCACGTTCTCATTTAAATTCATGTACAGATCCGGTAAGCAGAATCTAGATGACCAAACGACCAAATGTACCAAAAGGAAAAGGAGATGATCCTCCGATTTGCCCAACATCATTTGGATGAGTCTTCCTTTTTCCATCGCACAGCACACGGTCAAAGCAATTTGTGACCGTCAGCTTGTTTATTGCACCACTTAAAAGACTTCCACCACCGCACTCACCCAGTCACTGACTGTCCATGCCGACAGTTTGCCTGACAGCTTCGTCAATGACACTCAGTTTGCTTCTGTTGTCTCTCAGCTGACAAACGCTGAAATTGCTGAGGGACAAAGGGAAGACCTGACCCTGAAGGCATATCATATTGCTGCTAGAGACTGGCAAGAGTCCACCTCCCACCTTGCGGGACTAACTCCCAGAACTGCTCCTTCTACTCTGAGACCAACATCGCCTGGAGCTTCAAAACACCATTCTTGTGAGAACGAGGCAAGTTGGGGACCAGCTCTATTACCAGCTTGTTTTACCTCAGAAATTCAGAGCTGAAGTACTGTCAAAATTACATGACAAGATGGGTCATTTGGGCATTGAACGTACACTCGACCTTTGTTCGTCGAAGATTCTATTGGCCGAAAATGGCCAGTGATGTATGCAACAAAGTGAAAACCTGTGAAAGATGCATCAAACAGAAAGCCTTACCTGAGAGAACATCAACTTGGACCAGGAAACCACCAGACCAGTTACAATACTTTAAGCTTGGTCAACCCATCTTGAAGAGTATTCAGGTACTGGTCCATGGCTTAACCACCGCCTTCACTCATGAAGACGGGACAATAATAAACAGCAGTCACTGCTCCCTGAACCTCAAGTGCATGTTGGTAAGATGCCGGCTAACAGTAGTGATCATCACGGCTGTGTACAATCCACCCAACCCCGATGTAAATGTAGAGAGTTGAAGATAGCTTTCTAGTAAAATCTGGTATCAGAAATAAACTGGGGAAAACACCCCCCATGTTGTTTATGTGGGTAATGAGCGCAACTCGCTAAAGAAATGGATTCGTTCTGAGTTGTGTCTGAATTGTGGGTTAAGGCTGCAGGCTAATTAGTTTTGATAAAATGAAAGATAAATATTCATTCAACCTTGTATATCAAAACAAAATGGGAAATGGAGGGAGGGATAGAGATAAAGGAGGAAGAATGGACAACAATATGGGCATATCAATGGAAATGTAGCAGCTCACAGAGCTGGAGGGAATTTGGGTGGAAATGCCTGATAAGATATTTTATTACACCTCACCAAAAATCTCACTATGAAGGTAACCCTCCCGTTTGTTGGAGAAATTGTGGAAATACAAATGCAAATCACTATCATATTTTCTGGGACTGTCATGTTATTAAAACTTATTGGAAGGGAATACATGCAGCAATACAAGAGACATTTGGAAGATATTTACCTTTGGAAAGTAAAACTCTATTATTTGGACTTATGCCAGAAGGATGGACAAAGAACGATAAATACTTGTTTAATATTTTACTGGTAGCTGGCAAAAAAGCCATCACAAAAAAATGGCTTTCTTCAGAGAGCCCAACTATAAACATGTGGATGAACATCACATTGGACATTTACAGAATGGAGAAAATGACAGCAGATGTGAACTACAAGAGGGACCTGTTTGTATCACGATGGAAGAAATGGATGGACTACATTAGAAAACGCAGGCCAGTTTTTGCTTTTGCTTTAGATTTTGACTTTGTTAACTACTAGAAGACTAGAGGAAATATTAGTTACATTAATGGAAATAAAAACACACTCCCTATATTTATTTATTTATTTTTCTTTCCTTTTTCTTTTTCCTTATGTATTTTTTATTTATGTTGTTTGTTGTTTCCTGTTTTGTTTCTTTTTCTTTTCTTCTTCTTCTTTCACTCTTATTGTATGGATATTTTAGTTGTTTAAATATAGAAAAAAAGAAAAAAAGATATGTACTGAAAGATAGCTGAAGTTGATGGTATTGTATAGTGATTCTAAAATGTCAATAAAAAAAAAAAAAAGGCTGCAGGCTAAATGATGCTAATGCTAGCGGACTTGGCTAATGTGGGATACTGAGTGTGTGGGGAAGCTAATCTGACCTGTGAGAGACTTCTGGACTGTGAACTATTAATGTATTATGCACTCTGATAAATGGGTTTTATACTATGTTTTACTCTTCTGGTTGATGTTGTGGTTACAAGAACAAGTTTGTGGTTTAATACAAAGATATTTATAGAGTGTTATAAGGAAACTGTTTGATCAATGCTGACTGCATAGTAGTAGTGAACGCTGTTAAAGGAGCATTGCACTCTATATAGTTGTAGGTTGTATAAGAACAGTAAATATGTTTGTTTTATGTCAAAGACATTATTTTCTTGTAAAGAGTAAAATAGCTATATTTAAAAAAACAAAACAAAACAGAAGTTACATTGTCAGTACAGTGGAAATACATTTCACATAAATAATTTAGTGCTGAACAAGAATTAAAATGTTTAAAAATGAGTAAATTGTATGATGTTTGTAAATGTAGTTAAAAATGAAGTACAGAGTACACTATTGTGTATTGTCAACGTGTATCCCTTTTTCTATTCTTTATCACAGCACCACACGTTGTTGAACAGGAAACCAGTTGCCCCTCTGGTCATCATCTTAGGGAGGCAACATAAACACAACGCTCTCTATCCTGCTGAACACCATTAACAAACAGCAGCGGGCCCACCCTGACGGTGTCACATAGTTGCAGGTGACTTTAATAAGGCTGGCATAAAGACTGTATTCCCAAAGTTCTATTAGCATGTAAAACCTCCCTCCAGGGGAGAGAACACTCTAGATCAGGGGTGTCAAACCTCAAGACACACTTTAAGTCGCGGGCCAAACAAGATAAACATTTATTGAACACATTAAAACAATGTTTTTTAAACATAAATATGAATACAGACAGGAATATAATTCCAGAATAAATAAACTTAAAAAAATAAACTTTACCTTTAAGTATTTTGCTCTCCATAAAAATATATTCTGTCAAAATTATGCAAGTTAGAAATATGAACATGCTGCCATATTCCCTAGAAAAATAAATGAAAACATACACAAGTTCAAGTTCAAGTTCAAATTTTATTCCCTGCAGTGGAATGAACCCGCCCCCCGACCTTACACACACGACACAGACATCACATGGGGATACAAGTCAGAGAACGGTTGCATTCCAGAAAACCACTGAAATGTACACTACAATGGGAAAGTACAAGAGGAAAAAAAGAGACCTCTACTCATGCTGGGCTCCCATGGGAGGACAGCATGAAAACAGGAAACAAAAAAACTCCTCTGCACAGAAAGCACATAAATGTCCACACTACAACATTATGGAGCACGTGACCAGCAACAGGGTTGGGAAGGGGGTGAGGAGTAATCCTAGACAAACACAGCAGCCATCCTGCCACTGCGCCGTCTCTCCAGCGCGGGCCCAGACCCGCCGTGTTCTCCAGGAGGGAGCAAGCATCGAAGGCGTTTGGAAGGGGAGGGGGGGGATGAGTGAGTGCTTCTCAGTGTAAGTGTATGTGTGTGCGTGTCCATAGTTCAGCTGAGACAATGTCCTTCGCTCTGCCAGGATAAGTAAACAGTCTGCCAGCCAACCCAGGTGGCCTTGAATGGGAAGAACAGTCTAAACACAGACGTTATCAGGGAGTTTTTGTTCAGCTCCAGCCTTGAGCCCACAGCTGGCGGCGAAGGGATAGCCGCATTATGATGCTGGTTTTCTTTTGTGCAAACAACTCATAAGAATTCCAAAGCTGTTCTTAACACTCCGACACTGGTCTCTCCATCTCCCGTTGGAGAGCTGCGAGCTTCTCCATGATGTTATCAAACTTGCGTTCCGTGGTCTTGTCATTCTTGTGCTCAGAGAGCAGATTCTGAGACCTCACGACCGCAGTGAGCTGCTCCATGATGTGATCCAACTTTCGCTCAGAGGTGTTATTCTGAGTGAACTTCTCCATGATGTAATCCAATGTACGCTCAGAGGTCTTATTCTGAGTATTCACTGCAGCCGTAAGCTTCTCCAAGATCTTATCCATGCTGCACTCAGTGAGCCCATTCCGAGAAGTCGCGCCTCGTCCCATCATTTCAATCCCAGCGGGCAACCTTGTGGGGGTTTGAACAGCCGGTTCCGCTCTCGTAATTCTTCGATAAGCCAGGGCCAAGCCAGCTCCGATCAGCAAGAACTCTGTTATCATGGTTCCGAATAGGTAGATATCTTCAGCGTCCTCGATCGACAGTCCCACCAGGCACACAATCCTCCATTTCTGCCACCCGTCCATCGTGTATCCGGCAGGGAAAGTACCTCTAGGGCACTCGGGCTCTCCCGAGCCCAGACTTATGGAAGCCCGTTTCCGCCACTAAATAAAAACAAAAAAGCTAGTATCCATAACTCAAGGATACTAGCTTACTCGTATCCCATACTCAAGGATACGAGTTAATAAGTCGAAATTTCGAGAAAAGTAACTCGAAATTTCGAGAAATATAACTCAAAATTTTGAGTTACTTTTCTCAAAATTTCGAGTTAGCTCTGCCAATCAAAAATATACGTGAATGAGGTCGCTTTCTTGTTACCCGGAAGCATATGGCGCAGAGGAACGCGCACTCAAAAACGGATCCCAACAAATTGGCGCTTTCGCGAGTACGTTTGCTGATAGTAACACCATGTGATTCAGCTAATAACACAGGGATTTCATCATTTGTGAAGCCAGGCTGAAAACACTCAGCAATCTGTGCATTCACGACTGGATGTAATACCGGTAGCTTAGCTGTAGCATTTGTAGCTGAGGGCTTCAGCTTCCGGGTAACAAGGAAATGACGTCATTCACGTAGATTACTGTTTGGCAGCGCAAACTCGAAATTTCGAGTTGCTTTTCTCAAAATTTTGAGCTAATAAATTGAAATTTCGAGTTAATATGTCGACATTTCGAGAAAGTAACTCGAAATTTCGAGAAAATAACTCGGAATTTTGAGTTATGGATCTTTTTTTTTTTTTTTTTAGTGGCGGAAACGGGCTTCCATACTGACTTCTCATTGAGAAAAGGGTGTCAATAGCATTCAGAGACCAGTTGATCAAATCCATAATTCTCTTTAGGTTTTAGAGAACAGACTGTGAGAGAGTGTTCCAGGGAAAAGTAATACAAAAAACACGAGATAAGACAAGGACACAAGAGGCTAAGCAGGGAAGATAAGGGAAAGGAGGAGAGGAGAAAAGTGCGACCGCCTTCGCCAAGAGCCAAACGAGGAAGTGTTTGACAAGGTTTGAGCCGCATGTAGACTCTGCGGGCCATTCTGTGTCGTACTTTCCCTTGAGTGTCCCATTAGAATGCAGCTCCATCTGAATCTGAACAGGTGCAGTTTCCACGTCAACTGTAAACGGGTTGTGAAGCAGCTTGTAATTCTCATTTTGTGCTTCAAAGTCACCAAAGCGCCGTGCGAACTCAGTGCGCTGAGTTTATCAGCAAAGTGCGCATTTGGGAACACTTGCGCTGACTTGGTTCAACATTACTTGGCAACAGGGAAAGTGAGGCAAGTTGCATTGGTGCATTTGTGACAGCTTCACTTAAAATTCCTTCACCGCATCATACATGTCCATGATCATCAGAGATGGGCAGTAACGGGCAGTAATGGGCAGTCCATGATCATCAGAGGTGGGCAGTACAGTAACTGTAATCTGATTACTTTTTTCAAGTAACCAGTAAAGTAAGGGATTACTATTGCAAAAACGGTAATTAGATTACCGTTACTTTCCCGAAGGAACGCTGCGTTACTGCGTTACTAAAACCGTGATTTTTTTGCGAGAATGTCTCATGACAGTGACGTAAACGAGTGCGACGTTTGTGACAACAGCTGTGTGCAGATCAACAATGGATAATATATCAAGTGTAGGAGAGAGTACGAGCGTGCAGCGTTTAAAGCGTGGAAGTACTGACCTTACTTTGAGTTTGATTCCATAAAAAGTGACAAAAACATTAGCATCCGTTGTGCGTGGGAAGAAAACTTCTTTTTACAGCGAAAAAAAACCCTAAACAAGCTCCGAGCGTGCAACGACGTAATGGGAAATTCACAGAGAAACTCGCGGATTCTTCAACTGACCACTGCGGCACACCTGCACCAGGGTAAACCTCCGCCTACCCCACTCCTGCTTTACAGGTGAAAATAGAGCAACAGGACCGCTAGTCTTTGATTTTATTTACTTTCTGCTGTGTTTTACTTGCAACTATTTGAAAGACTGAGTGTAAACACAAAAAATATTTTTATTTTATGTGTTGGAATGTGCAGAAAATATGTTTAAATGTTAAACTAATTTCTTCCAGTCAGAGAATGGTGCATAGAATTTAATTTTTGCTTGATGCATAAAGTTAAAAGATTAAAACTGATAAAACAAGTTTAAAAAAAAGAGACTTTTCCATTTGATTACATTTTGTATGATGAATTATGCAGAAAAAGTAGAATTGGGCTGAAAGATCTATCGCTTTATCACCTATTCAGGTTGTAAATCGTGTTTTTAAATAGTAACTAAGTAACTAAGTAAGTAATTACTTTTGAAAATAAGTAATCAGTAAAGTAACGGGATTACTTTTTTGGGGAAGTAATCAGTAATTAGTTAATGATTACTTTTTTCAAGTAACTTGACCAAAACTGATGATCATACAGATTTCCTTGCTGAGCTCAAAAACTCTACTGAGAACGTTTCATCAACTCAGCTAGTGGACTTCTGTATGATAAGGAATGTCAGCAAACTCTGAATCTATTTCCCACATAAAAGACTGAAATTGACGGTGATTTAAACCTTTAGCTCAGATCAAATTTACGGTTTGCGTTATGGTGATTATTACATGCTCCATTTTTAGGACTTTACCACACAGCGTTTCCTGGTGTATGATGCAGTATGCTGTTAACTCACCGGTACAGTTCTCCTCCTGCATCTTTACTCGCATCCTGCCGACTAGTCCACTTTTTTTCACCACACAACACCGGTGCTCCATCTGTTGTAAGTCCAACAAGTTTGTCCCAGGGCAGTTTCATGTCGGTTACACTTTGACATACGTTTCTGCTCAGGCTCACATTTGCCAAAATCTGCGTTTTGTCTGCACACCTTCATCATGCAGCTCTTCAGAAACTCTCCTTCGGTAAATGACCGGGCTGATTTGGCTATCTCCTCTGCTACAATAAAACTTGCTTTCACAACAGCTTCACTTTGTGATTTTGCTCTGGTGAAAAACATCTGCTGAAATGTCAGATTCTTCTTTAGCTCTTCTATTTTCTGTAGTTTCTGCTCTGCATTTAGGTTTTTCAGCTTATCCTGATGTTCTGTCTCGTAGTGCCGTCTTAAATTAAATTCCTTAATTACAGCCACATTAGCTCCACTAATAAAACACACGGGTTTACCAGCAATATCTGTAAACATATATTCAGCCTCCCACTGGTGCCCAAAGGCTCGTTTTTCAGAGTCAACTTTTCTCTTCGCCATTGTGAGGGGCTAGCTTTGCAATAACAGAAGTTTGACTTTATTTCCTTTTTTATGGTATACTTTTAAATTTTATATATTTTTCTCTAAATACTGTTCATATGTATATAGTGCTGCAGAAATTGTGCGCCCTTCCCTCCCCTCCTTTCACATGTTTGCACTGAGTAAGAGATTCTCTGTGTCTCATTGTACATCTGTATAGTGACAGTAAAGGCATCCTATTCTATTCTATTCTATTCTATTCTATTCTATTCTATTATAGTCTATATTTCCTGTCTTTAAGCATAGTTTTTGCAATTGTCATCATTGCCTCCCCGTATAAAAATGCTTTCTTTTTCTTAATCAAGAAATGTGTAGCCCTAAACGAGGCTTTGGTTGTTTTTTCAGTCTTGACCTGTGTTTAACTCGCAAGATTTTTCCGCTTACAGTGTGCGGCCCATTGGGTAGTTAGCATGGACCACATGAGTCACCTGCGGGTGTCTCATGCTGTCCTTGCAGGCGACCTGGTGCCCGTGGCATCCATGTTGGTGACCTCTGGTCCAAACCAAACACCAAAGCCTGTACATACATGCTAGGTGTTTTCCTGTAACTTAACAAAGAAACACTTTTTATTCTTAAATGGACTATAGCTGATCTCCAACATGAGATCTCTGATCTCTGAGTAACATTAATTTAATTTTTTTTTTTTAATAAAGAACACTTTTTAGCATTGTACACCAAAGTAATTAAAGACCCTTAAACGTCATTTCCAGCATGACATACAACTTGCTATCAAAAAAAAAGGTGGACAAATAAAACACTAAAAAAAAATAAAAGCTGAACAAAATGTGTACTTACTTTTGTTGAAAATTGTCTTATTCTCTCTGGTGGAAGTTAGATAAAAAAAATAGTACTGTTATTTCCATGCCTCTCCATGAAATATGAATAAACAGCCAAGTGCTGTTTAGCTTAGCATACTAAGGTAAATGAGCAGACAGAAACTTAGCTGCTGGACTGAGATTGGTATTCACTCAGCTTTAACATCAATCTGGCTTCTTAATATTAGCATGCTGTCTGTGCAGCTACTTGCAAAGAGCAAAAAAAAAAGTTGTCTTAGCAGCATAATGTAGTTGTTTCTGGCCTGGATGCAGTTTGCACTACCATTATTATTTGTCTCTAAAGTCACCTTGAAAAATGTCTGCTTAAAAGGGTATTGTCAGCTGCTCCCTTATTTCCCAAGGGGCTAACACTATGTGGATTTTTTGACTTGGCACTGATTTTATACCAATGCCTTTCCTGATGCAACCCTCCTATTTCTTTGGCCTTTGTTCCAATAAATAGCAATGAAGTTATATAGTGATTTTCTAGTGCTTTATTGGCACTTCTGAGCACTCCAAGCATTTTCTTACTACAAGCCTCATTCCCATATTCACACACACATTCATGCTAACACCTTTTTCTATCCCTAAGTGCTTGTAGCCCACCGACCCACCGTACGTCTGATTAGTGGACAACCCACTCTAACTCCTGGTTCCTAAGGGCGACGAGAATGACTCTACACTGGCAGATTGTAAATAAGAGTCACATATAATTGTATACACATGTAATTATAGCACAAATTACAAAGCACTGTAGCTAATGACAAAATTATGCCATAAAATAATATTGCCAGTTTATTAGCCAATATAAAATAATATAATTACATAAATAAAAAAAAACACAAATAGAGTGCACTGACTAATGCTACACAAACAATACTAGATTCTAAAATATTACATTTGTGCTTTAACCTACTTTAGCAGTAATAATAAAAAAAATGGTAATGACAGACTATAAATAAGAAGATAAACAAACCCAAAAAGTCACAATAAATAAATAGTGATTTCCCCCTTCTGTCTCTCATGCTGTCATTATCGTTGATCTGTGTCAGCCAGCATAGCAGTTCGATAGCCACTAGGCTTTAGTACAAGGGCAATCTAAAGAACGCTCATCCATTTAAAACCTATTACATATACACACATTCACACACAGACCCCTCACAAATAAAATACATTACAGAGGTCGTTAAGTATATATAAGAGGTGTCGATGTCGTTATAAATTCAAAACCTATTAGAGAAGTCATTAGGAAATCTGGGTCAGCACACAAACACACACACACAGATTATTAATATCATTCATGAATGACAACGACAATCTGGGATTACCAAAGCCAGATCTGTGAGTGTGATGAATGGACTGAGGTGTGTGTGTGTGTGTGTGTGTGTGTGTGTGTGTGTGTGTGTGTGTGTGTGTGTGTGTGTAGGTGTGTGTGTTTGTGTGTGTGTATGCCCACTCAATCTGTGCTAGTTTAAAGTGAATTTTTGTTCAAACAAAAAAAAAGTTTGTCTTTCACTGTTTCTGTCTGCAGCGTTAATACTCCTCTGTCATAATCACTGTACACACTGACTCTTAAACAAGTGTTTTAAATGCAAACTTTGAAGACACATTATAGTGTTATTGTCAGGTAATAGCTAAGGAGCGGACCAAAACGCAGGACTCTTCAAAGACAAAACAATGAGAGTATTTACAGCGAAAAATAACAGGCAACTAGTTAAAAGTCCAGACAGGCTGGTCTAGACTGGTTTCACCTGAGAAACATGGAACACATTGTAAACCTTCATGTTGCGGGGAAGAGTTAATCGGACAGTCACTGGGTTAATCACAGGGTGGATTTCAAAAGGACCAATGAACCGGAGTGGTAGTTTCTTGGATTCTGTCTAAGGGAAAGGTACCTGGAGGAGAGCCAGGTAACCTTCTGGCCAACTTGGTAGGCCAGGGCCTGTACTCGACAGATCTGACAGCCCCTTATTTTGCTCCATGGTCTTGAGGAGAGCTGTCCTTGTGGTCTGCCATGCCCGAACGGAAGGCACCCCCAACTTACCCTTTGTGATGGAAAGGAATAGGAGGTGAAAAACCAGTGGCTGCCGACGTGCTGGAGTTATGGGCCAACTGATCATTCCACATGGACTGGTTAGAGATGGCAACACATCGCAGGACGGCTTCCAGCTTCTGATTGGCCATTAGTCTGGGGGTGAAAACCAGAGGAAAAACTGACTTGAGCCCCCAGCTCAGAACAAATCTCCTTCCACACCTGGGAAGTGAACTCAGGATCCCGGTCCAAAACAATATCTTGAGGGATAGCATGCAGCCGGAAAACATTTTGGGTGAGTAGTTTGGTGGTATTTCCAAGAAAGCAGGCAGTTCAGGCAATGCCACAAAGTCCAACGCGATGTTGGCCTTGGGGATAGGCAGTGGTCAGAGCAGGCCCGCAGGCGGGGTAGTTGATACTTTGTGTCTGTGCCTCCCTGTCAGAGAGAAGGCAGACTTGTCTTCTCCTTCTCCTCCGATTCAAAGTCTGGTGCAAACTGGTGTGGCAGGTTGTCGGGTCTGTAAGTAATGGTGAGGTTAAATCGGGTAAAGAACAGGGCCCGCCTGGCTTGCCGGACAGTGAGGCTCTTGGCCATCTGCAGGTACACCAAAATTTTTCTGGTCCATCCACACCAGCACAGAGTGTTCGCTCCCTTCCAACCAATGGAAGGAAGGCCATCTTTATGGCCAGGCGCTCATGGTTACCTCCTTAATAGTGCCATGGCCTGTGTGAGACGGTGGGAGAAAAAGCCACAAGGATGTAGTTTACCTTCAAGTTGTTGAGAAAGGACTGCTTCAATGCCTGAGTCAGAGACATCTGCTTCAGCAACAAATGGTTGATTTAAGTCCACCTGATCAGGATTGGTACGGAGGAGAACAGCTGCTTAAGATGGTCAAAAGCCTGTTGGGCAGAGGGAGACCAGGGGAAAGACAGTTTAGGTGAAGTGAGCTGAGTGAGGGGGTTACCAACTTGCTGAAGTCTCAAATGAATCGTAGATAAAAGTTGCAAACCCTAGGGACCTCTGTTTTTTGTCCAAATAGACAAACACAAAGTGGTTAAGAAAGTCTCTGAGAACATCATTAACCACAGTCTGAAAAACTGCAGGGGCGTTGCTGAGGCCGAACAGCATTATGAGGTACTCAAAGTGACCTAGATGAGTACTGAAAGCCATTTTCCACTCATCTCCTTTACAAATGCGAACCAACCGATAGGCATTGCAGAGATCAAGTTAAGTGAAGATAGTTGCTGCCTGGAGTAACTTAAAGGCCGATATAAGCAGTGGCAAGGGATATTTATTTTTAACAGTGATTTTGTTGAGGCCTTGGAAATCAATGCAGGGATGGAGAGTGTTATTTATTTATTTTTACAACAAAAAAGACCCCAGCAACGAGGGAAGATGTGGACGTCCGTATGATGCCTGCCTGTGTGATGTATTTCGTGATATAACGCTCCATTTGCCTCCCTCTCAGGTTTTGAGAAACTGTATAATTGGCTAGTGGGCAAAGGAGTGCCAGGCAGGCGATCAATCCCACAGTCACAGGATTGGTGGGGCAGCAGCAACAATGCCTGGTCCTTACTGAGTACCTTTGCCAAATCATGGTATTCAGTGGGAACTGCAGATAAATCAGGGGGTGTTGATGGCTCTATGGGATTGGAGCAGACATCTGCAGAGGTTCCGGAAGGGAAATTAATGGGAAACCCAGCTTCTGAGCTAGCCTCTCATACAAAAAAACTTTGTTCAGCCCTGGAGTCAACTAGCACGTTGCACGAGTAAGTGTGAGAATGATGGGACAGTTTAGCTGGACAAGATAGGTAGGGAAGCACATTCTCGGTCATGTACGTCAGTATTCCCACTGCTACAGATGAACCACATCTTAGAGGGGAATGAGTCAGCAAAATGCCCCTTCTTTCCACAGGTGAAACAATCACCCACTAAACGTCTTCTTCTCCAACCCGGGTGGCTGAGTTTGGTACGTCCCAGCTGCATGGGCTGCTCCTCTTTGTCTACTTGTGCTCCATTCCCTGCCATACTATGGGCAGAGTCCTCAACCAAGGATTTGAACCTCCGTCGGTCCGCCGAGGTATGATCATCCAACCTAATATACATATTGATCAGAATATTCAAAGTCTTTGGTAATTCTTTAGTGGCCAACTCATTCCTTCGTTGTGGTTGTTTAAGAAGGCTCCACGGAGTGCTTTTTCTTCCCAGCCAGTCTATTTGGCCAAAGTCCATAAATCCATGGAGAAATTAGCCACACTTCTCCGGCCTTGCTTGAGTGTGAACATGCGGTGAGCAGCAGTCTCTGGACTGGAACCCTTGTCAAAAACATCAAAGTTTAGACAGGAAATCACAGTAACAGATTTCAGGGTTAGTGTTTAACACAGCCTGTGGCCATTTCAATGCTCGCCCCATCAGCAATTCCACCATGACAGAGATTTTAGCGCAGTCTGTGACATATGCTTGACTCTGCTGCCTGAACATAGAGCACATTGTGTTAAAAACCCTTCACTTTAATATAATTCCCCCAAGCGCTTTTCCGGCACCGGCAGCGGGTGCTCCTGTGATTGAGGTGGAGGAGAGGGAGGGAGAGGACAGGCAGTAGCCACACTTAGCAGAGGAAGTGGGAGTGGAATACTTTCCGTGCCCCCGTGAGAAGGTAGCAAGATACCTTTTAGCTCCATAACTACGTGGAGCAGTGCGCTCTGTTCCTTGGTGATGTGTTGTAACATCTTCTCATAGCATTCCAGTAAATCCGCCTGTAGTAAAAGCTTCCTAGATTCCTAGTAACACAATGAATTAACTAGGCTATCCTTTTCGATAGCAAGGTTTTTCAAACAATCATTCTCAGCCATACTGTTGAGTTTAACTCAACGATCCAGCACCGACTGCAGCTCTGCCACACTGTTAAGTAGGACCCCCCCCCCCGATGATGATAATCAGCTGCAGCTGATAAACGAGTGGCAGGTGAGGGTGACTCCAGCGCGGGAAATCTTTCACATCAAATAACCACCCGGCACCCAAACTTCTGGGTACGTGAGCATCCACACAAAACACACATGACAGGGAGACGGAGAAGGGAGGGGAGAAAAACAAACACCACACCCGGACACAAGTATGGCTTAAGAAACCAGAAACTTTTACCTTTTCAATCAAATGTCTGTTACTTATCTTTGGGTAAACTAAATAGATAAAATAGATAAATAGATAAAACTAAATAGATAGAACTTTGATATACTAGTTAACTAGCTGGTTCCTAGAACACTTCTTTAATGTTAAGAGATGTTAAGAGATGTTACAAGATGGCGCGGCCACGTCCAGACACCTTCCTGACTACTCGGTTACATTTCACTGTGTGTTATACTTGTATAACTATGCATGTGACGAATAAAGAACCTTGAACCTTGAACCTTGAAGAGATTACCAGGGAGCTCCCACTGAGTGTTCAATTTTACTCTTTCTTTTTTTTTTTTTTTTTGTCTTTTTGTTTTTATTTTGGTCAAATTGAGGCCCCAAGTTGAGAACCACTTGAATTCTTTGTGGCCTAATTTTGGATTAGGTTTATGGTTGGGATTACAGTCCAGCATTTCCCAAAACTAACAAGTAGTTCTTGAAACAAAGCTTTCTTTCACTTCCTTCTTGAAGTCCAAATATTGTGTGTTTAATACACTAGTATTGGCTGGTACTTCTCTGAGCATGTCACTCTTGTCCGATTTCAGAAATGAATTTGGGACGGGTCTGGTTATTACTTGAATGGGAGAATACTAGGTGCAGTTTGCTTTTTCTCCCACAGAGATTGATTATCCTGTTAATAGTATTACATCCTCACTGCATCTTGCATAACCCAAGGTTTATTTTTAGCACTGCAGCCTGGCTGACAAAGACTCAGAGCTCTGTTGAGCCACATATTCCTTTTGCTTTAACTAGTAGTAGACCTTACACATATTTTCACAAATAACATTTAACATTACAAATATAACATTACAAATAACATTTAACATTAGTCAGAATAGTGAACATTTCTAAACTATTCTATTTATTTTATGTTTTACTTTGACAATCACAGTCTTTGATTATACACTGTTTAATTGACTTTTATTGTCATTTTGCTTGATTGCCTTCAACTGTGTTTAGTTTCTCTCCTGTTTCCACTTTTCTTGTTACCTTGATATTTATGACATCTCATTAAAAAAATAAAAAAATGATGCCCCAAAAGCTTAAATGAACTGAGTAACCTAGGATAACAACAACACATGCTGCCTTCCAAAAATTAAGCTTCTTCAGTGCCCTTGGTTGAAATAGTTCAACCAAGGGCACTAAAAGTCATTTTAGCCTGAATCACATCTAGAGCCATTAGAATGGATCATGCATTGGGCACAGTAGCAGAAGATGAGTCGCAGGACTAATTACACTTGGTGGTTTTTACATGTATTTAAAAAAATGTAGTAGAATCAAGACCCATGCCCTTGGAAAAAAATAGCATTTGTTGTAACCGTGGTATTTTGTTATTCACGTTTCCTGGCATGTCATGAAAGTGAGTAAGAATGAACATAACAGCGGCCCTGAAACTGAAGCATCTAAATAGAAGGCTGTCATTCCTCTTATTATTTGCAGCTTCCATTTTTTCCTACTGTCAGAAGTTAAATGTAGCCAATGAAAAGGTTGCAAGTTTGTTCAAGGTAAAACTTTTCCTCTACTTCAGTTTCAAATATTTTGTGCAATGAGTCAGTCCCTTCTCTTAGCCGAGTGCTCTCTCTTGTTGTGCCTGAACTGTTACTGCTACATTGCTTTTTCCATTGTCAACATTTTCTGACATTTAGAGCCTTGCATGTACTTGCCAATCACTCAAGCTTTATGGGGTCAACCCTTAATTTCATTATTCATTCATTGCCTTAAGCCATTGTCTCACATTAAGGTCCTTGCTTTTGATTCTGTAATTGTATTAATAGAAAAATATCTGTGAAAAGAAGTGACTAATTCAAAAGTGGATAAGTCATGTTTAAACATTTTTATTAATTTGGGAGAATGCAGTGAGAGATTTGCAGCTAGGCTCCAAAATCATCACTCCCTTAAAGTATGAACCTGAAAATGAGTAAATCAACACACAGCACTGCATTTCAGTATAACAGAGGGGCTAACTGGAAACTTTGATGCCTAAATAGTAAAATTGAGGGGGCTCTGTGGTGTATTACATCTTCCAAGAGTTGTCTGACTGAACTAGCTCACAGGTTTTATTCCATTTTTGGTATTTTCTTTAAAAAGATGAAGTCACAACATGAAGAATCTTTATAACCTATGAGTGTCACGCTAGAGAACAAATTCTATTAACTGCAAAATATGAGTGATGTGAAGCATACAATTAGACTTGTGTGCCATGTGAAGAGGTATTAGACTCAGTTTTTTAACAGTTTTTTTTTTCTATGTTGAAGAATGTGGATTTGGCTTACAGTTTAAATTACTATCCAAACCTTTCATCTGCACTGGTGTGGCCATTAAGCCCATTTGACTGCAGATGGTTCATTGATGAAAAAAGCTTCAAGACTGTTGGTTTTGGGTTCTCTTTACACACTGTATGCTTTCTGCCTTTTAAACTTTCTCACTCCATTGCCTTTCTTCATTTACTTGGTACCTTATCAAAAACCTATGACACCATCAATTTTAATATTCTTTGAAAAGCAAATTTCCAGTGTACCCTAAATTATCCTTAAATCCAATTTTATTTTTTGCCAAAGCAAAAAAAAAAATTGATCAGACTTTTTAGACAGTCCATGAAATTCCTGGGGATACATCATATATCGATAAACTTTAAGAGATGTCACATTGGACTGTATTTTTGTGAATCTCCGCCAGCTTCGGCCAGCATTCTCTATTTTTTGTTCCTCACACTCATTACGATCTATAATTGATGTTCATAATTGATGATTTGTATTTATGGATGAATATTCATTGTTATTTTGAGTGCAATAAAACATAATTCATTTAGATGTTCTTGTATATTATTTAAGGCATCCATGGCATTTCCAATGACCTTCTTTGTATTGTATTGTATGTTATATTGTTACTTTTCAAAAACTATTGTTAATCATGAGCATGCATGTTTTCCAAAACAATGTCAAATCTGGATTTATATGATCACATAACAGTTTCCTAATTTGTCTCAATCTTTTAAATAAGCTTTGGCCAAAGAAGATGACAGTGTTTCTGCATCATGCTCACATGTCTTCTCTGCATGATGGAGCTTTAACCTGCATGTGTAGACAGAACGGTGAGCTGTGGCCTGAAGATCATAAGCATCCAATACTGATTTTCAGCCTTGATCCTTGCATGCAGAGATTTCTTCAGATTCTTTTGATGACATTATGTACTGTAGATCAGGAGTTCTTAACCTTTTTTTTTTGCCTCTGGGCCCAACTTTTCCACTACAAAGTGGCCGGGAGCCCATAGATATTAACACTGTATTGAATAAATTGTTGTTGCTTTTGGTTTGATTTATATTTAATAACTAAATCAAATCTACTTCATTTTAACAGCTAAAACCTTGTCAAATAAATGACATGATGCAGTGTAATAATCACAAAGACATTTATTTATTGTGTCTGTGTGAACAAGCACATAAAACAAAACAGGTTAACAATTCATGGAACAAATCAAACTGCAAGTAGAAATTGAAAGGCTCAAGTCAGACTTAATACCACAAAATAACTGATAATTCAATTTTACAACAGCAAAAAAGACAAGAAAAAAGGGAAAAATAGAAATTGCATAAATAAAAGAATAAACTGTTATACAATTTAAATAAAGTGCAAATGAAAACATAGCCCTATAATCTGTGAGTGAATCTAAAAGTTACTTCAGCAGTAAACCTTTTTTCACTGGCAGAACCAGAAGTTACTCTTTATATTTGAGAAAAATGAACAACAGCAAACACCATCAAATCCAGTCTGGGTAGAATGGGGGAAAGGCTCCCTCTCATAGTAGCTTCCAGTGTTGCTCTGAGTCTGTTCTCTGGTCTTGGTTGTGGTCACAATGGAAAATCCTGATTCACACAGATATGTAGTTGTGAATGGGAGGAGTTTCACAGCTCTCAGTGCCAGACATGGGTACTCCTTTGAGACAGGAATCCATAAGGAGCCCAGTTCCAGTTTGCCCTGCTGCAAATTTAAAGTGCTATCGGTGGAAACTTCCAGAAGCTGGGATTCCAGATGTGAGAGCAAAGCAACATCATTTTCAGTGGGATCCACAAAAAATGGGTCCAAAATCCACGTGTGTCCTTCTCTCGGCTCCTCAGGGAAATATTCATCAAATTTTTCTGCCAGTTGTGAAAGGTGTTGACAGACACCTGAAGGGAGTTTTCAAAGAAGTGAGACTTTTCCTGGGCCTTCTTAGCCCACAAAGCAAGTTCCTCTTGAAGGCTTCAACTCTGCCTGCAACAAAAAACATGTTGCTGTTTCTAACTTGAAGTGAGATGTTCAGCTGGTTCGGCAGTGAAAAAATGCCACAGAGGTAGGCAAGCTTAGCTGTGAACTTTGAGTTGGCATAATAATGTGACAAGATGATATTTTTTATACTGAAAAACGTAGATTTTCATGTATGTTACAGATTTATTATTTCCTTTGTCCTCTGATTGCAAAGAGTAGACAGTATTTTTTAAAAGAGCAAAAACAGACAAAGA
Organism: Perissodus microlepis; assembly: GCF_051167445.1. Lineage (NCBI taxonomy): Eukaryota > Metazoa > Chordata > Actinopteri > Cichliformes > Cichlidae > Perissodus > Perissodus microlepis. The sequence continues at coordinate 20,679,977 of NC_140477.1, read as the reverse complement.
TTGTGATGACAGTGGGTGAGGGTCATCAACAATCATGACATGCGTAGGAGTAAACTAAATAGATGTCCTATCAATGCAGCTGAATTTGACATCTGTGACTGAAAAAGATAAGAACAATTTTTTTTTTATGTCTTTCTATGTTCTGGGATGACTATCACAATTAATAAAGAGTGGCCTCAACATTAGAACTGACCTAATTCACATCAGCCATAAACCGGGCTGCACTGCAGACATGCAGCATTTAGTTTGACTGTGCTGCCATCTAGTGGCAGCAGCTGTTTTATTCTAAAGTACAAAATATGATCAAAAGTACATGATTTATTTTTTTATTTTTCATTTTTCTTTCTACAGCAACATTTAATTTTAATTTATTTAAAATTCCATTTATTTTATTTAGAATTATATAATAAGAAAATAAGAAAATAAATAAAGGAAAGCTTTTATATGATAGAAAAACAATAGATTTTTGATGAGGTAAGTGTGCTTTGTTGTTGTTTTTTTAAACTATATGACCTTCCATTAAAACAGCAGCAAGTTAATGTCTGAATGAGCTTTCAAGATGCTTAAAATGGTTTTTATGCCATTATACTGGCTTTAATTCGTTGAGTGTTTGTGTAGGATTTTTATTTATTTTGTTTTTTACTTTATAATATTATCGTTGTTGTTGTTTTCTTGAATCTCAGCAGTCAGCACAGTGCCTAAAGTACAATATAAATATCTGCATCTCGGTTGCAAAAAATTCGATTTTAAGCACTCTGATTAACATTAAATGTGATTTTACTTACACTGTAAGCCAAAAGAGTTGTGCTGACAGATTTCTTTCATTTTCTACAGCAGCTTTTCTTTACGATATAGAAAATATGAGACATACAATTGAAATTTCGCTTCTTTTTCTTATTACAGTTTTTCTCAAATGCTAAAACACATGTCACAAACGTTACCACCAGGTCCCCCAAATGTCCAAACACAACACCCTTCTCTAAAGCTACATAAACACAACCACACCTTCCCACTGCAAAACTCAAACTCCCACACCAAGAGAGCAGCTCGAAGCTGTCAAAACTGTAAACACTATACACAGCATTACACACTACAGCAAAACAATTGAAAACACAATGCTCAATTTGTGAGAAGGTTCTTTGGTTCATAACTGCCAATGCATATTTTTATAAACTGTACAGTAACGGATCGTCATAGAACCCTGCAGAGGATTAGGCATTTAGATTTGTGAGTGTCACATGAAGACTATAAATCTATAAAAACATCCTGCATGTACGTACACTACTGTAACACAACTCAATGCAAAAACAGAATCTATCGCACACAACATTACTCTCGGAAACATGATCAGGGTGTGAAGTCTTTTTTATTGTCTACACGGTCTTTTTACAGTATTACACACAGTCACTGTGCGGCATCATGTCGCCAAGCTGCATTGGGCCACATCACCTCATCCACATCACAGGCTATATTGTCCCTTGCTAGGCACCGCGGGAAAAACGCCCTGGAATGGCGAATCCATCCCTGGAAGGCCTCCACTGGGATGTCAGCACAGGCCAGCTCCATTGCCCGTACGAGGTTCTCTCTTGTGTATGGCTGTCTGTCATACACCTTCCATCTCCATGATGAGAAGAACTCCTCTATAGGGTTCAGGAAAGGGGAGTAGGGTGGCAGACAGACGTTTAAAAAGTGGTCACTGTTGGTGGTGAACCACTCTCTGATTTGGTGTGTTTTGTGGAAGCGGACGTTGTCCCAAATGATCACATACATGTGATGTGCTAGCCTAGGATGGTGTTGTTGACGGTCCAGGAGGATGTCTTTTAGCTCCTCTAGGAAGGTGAGGAGACGTTGGGTGTTGTAAGACCCAAGGACAGCATGCCGGTGGACAAGCCCCTCCGTACCCATAGCTGCACAAAGAGTAATATTACCCCCCCGTTGGCCAGGAACCTCAGTGATGGCTCTTTGGCCAATGATGTTACGGCCTCTTCGCCTTCGTTTCTGGAGGTTGAAGCCAGCCTCATCCAGGAAGAGGTACTCATGGGGTCTGGCCATCGCGTCCAACTGCATTATCCTCTGTGAACATGGAAAAGCGTACAGGTGTTCAGAACGGTCAATCAGGTAGCACAGTATTGTCCAGAAGTAATGTAGGCCACTAAGCAACACAGTATGTCCACTAACTGTACTGTGGACATGGATGTATACGTACTTGCACATACTCGTAACGTTGTTCTATGTGTCGCGCAGAGTTGCGCTCAAAGGGAACCCTGTAGACCTGTTTCATCCTCATCTGTTGGCGCCGGAGAACTCGGTCTATTGTGGACACGCTGACAGCATCAATGTTCTCAAAGTTTACATTATCTGCAATGACTTTGTCTCTGATCTCTCG